>NC_138160.1:59797779-60416854 GCF_964165515.1 Mesoplodon bidens | reverse complement strand
GGGGCTGTCTTATGCAACATCTCTTTTTGGTCTACTACACAAATGCCTCTGAACAAGGACACATAAAAACTTTTCTAAGTAGGGAAGGGAAAATGCTGGGAGAAGAAAAGACACTGGGTAGTAAAAAATAAGTAGGAGGACTGTGGGTCCTTGAACTCAGAGGAAAAAGTCATCTCTCTGATGATAATTTCCAATAGGTCACATCAAATTAATCACAAGTCCTATTGATCCTGCTTCCTTAATAGCTTGTAAGTTAATCCTGTCACCCATAGCTTCATTTCACTGTCTTAGTTCAGAGGGGCAATCGTATCAGGATTGTGTTTGGCTGCATGTAAAAGAAACCCAAATACAGAGTCTTAACAAAGAGAAATTAACAGCGCAGAGCTGGTGCAACAACCCAAACAAGTTACCAAGGACAAACCAACAGCCTCCTAACTGCATTGCAGGTGGGAGGAGTAGTGAGAATGGAGGGCAGCATCTTATCTGGAAAGTAAAACACTTCTGGAAATTCCCAGCAGAATTCTACTTTTGCCAGAACTGTTGTCACAGCAGTTTCAAGGGAAGAGAGAAATAAGAGATACTTAGCAGTGTTCTTTTTATTTTTTAAAAATAAGGATTGGATAAAGATGGATAAAGAATAGGTCACTGATAGCATTTGCCACAGAGGCCTAACCGGTTTCACTGTTGCTAAATCCTGCCCCTTTGGGCAAACCTTCTCCCTGTGACTGCTAGAGGCATCATTCTCTTGCTTAAAATACTTCAGTGGTAATCTATGGCCTTCAGGATAAAATTCCAACTCCTGGCTTAGCACACAAGGCCCCTCAGGATCTGGCCCCCGCCTCTCTCTCACTGCATCTCCCCTTTCTCTTCTGCCCTCGCCTGTCTCTCCAGCGGTAGTGTGCCTGCCCAGAGTGGGCATTTGAAGGCTATTTGTTGAATACAAAAAATAAATAAAATAAAGGAAGGAAAGAGGTAGCTCTAGAATGAATAACAGGCTTCTGGCAAAAGCAACTAGGTGAATTGTGAAATTCAACTCAGCTCAATTCCATTTAATTCTTTTATGAAATAAAGCACAAAGATATGTGCATTTATGATAAAGAGAGCTGGAAGAGGTACATTCTCCTCTGCCTCTCTGAGGAGTCTCACAGGCTTCTCTGTGGATGGAATTCGCCATTGTGAATGAAAAATATTGCCTGTCATATCAGTAAACAAAGGATATTGCAGCCATTAAGCCATCACAGTACAGCCGCCCAAGAGTGAGCCCTGAGGGAACTCAGGATGGAGGCAGGATGCCTGCCATCAAATCATCAGACACTGTAGCCACCCCTGACAGTGCACCCTGAGGAGACTCAAGGTGACAAATCACAGGATACTGGCCCCAGAGAGCTGATGTGCATATCAAAGGAATGATTTCAGGGAGCCCAGTCTCTTGCATCTTCCCATACATAGAAAAGTGCTACATTCCTTAACTTGAGATGGCTGGTTTTCTTTCATTAACAGTAATCTTCTGATGTTCCGACTTCCTGGTCTTTGTTGCAAAAACTCCTATGTATCCTGGCACCCCCTTGCGTCTTTGGAGCGGTTTCTCAGAGTGATCTGAGATGCTGTGTCCCGGGCTAAAATCCTCAGTTTTGTGTGCCAAATAAAACGTAACTCTCAACTTTTAGGTTGTGCATTTTTTTCAGTCAACACCATCCTATTACAACACGTAGCACACCAAAGAGGAAATGAACAGAGGTAAGGCAGAATTCTGAAAGGGCAGGCTGAATTTGCTCCTTCAGAGGATCTATCTAGGCTGATTCCTCGAAAGGTCATCTTGAGATTTCATGAGGATGACAAAAAACTTATTGATAGGGGCTTCCCTGGTGGCGCAGTGGTTAAGAATCCGCCTGCCAAGGCAGGGGACACCGGTTCGAGCCCTGGCCCAGGAAGATCCCACATACCACGGAGCAACTAAGCCCGTGCACCACAACTACTGAGCCTGCGCTCTAGAGCCTGTGAGCCACAACTACTGAGCCCTCATGCCACAACTACTGAAGTCTGTGCACCTAGAGCCCATGCTCTGCAACAAGAGAAGCCACAGCAATAAGCCCGCATACCATAACAAAGAGTAGCCCCTGCTCGCTGCAACTAGAGAAAAGCCCACGTGTAGCAACGAAGACCCAATGCAGCCAAAAAGAAACAAAATAAAATTAATTAATTAATTAATTTAAAAACATTGATAATTACAAAGCATGTGTTATATGGACCTTGGAAGATAATGATGTTTCAGTGTGGGTTCAATATCACTAATTATCAGAGAAATGCAAATCAAAACTACAAGGAGGTATCACCTCACACTGGTCAGAATGGCCATCATCAAAAAAATCTACAAACAATAAATGCTGGAGAGGGTGTGGAGAAAAGGGAACCCTCCTACACTCTTGGTGGGAATGTAAATTGGTACAGCCACTATGGAGAACAGTATGGAAGTTCCTTAAAAAACTAAAAATAGAACTACTATATGACCCAGAAATCCCACTACTGGGCATATACCCTGAGAAAACCATAATTCAAAAAGACACATGTACCCCACTGTTCATTGCAACACTATTTACAGTAGCCAAGACATGGAAGCAACCTAAATGTCCATCAACAGAGGAATGGATAAAGAAGATGTGTATATATATACAATGGAATATTACTCAGCCATAAAAAGGAATGAAATTGGGTCATATGCAGAGACGTGGATGGACCTAGTCTGTCATACAGAGTGAAGTAAGTCAGAAAGAGAAAAACAAGTATTGTATATTAACACATATATGTGGAATCTAGAAAAATGGTACAGATGAACCTATTTGCAGGACAGGAATAGAGACACAGACAGAGATAATGGATGTGTGGACGTGGCGGGGAGGGGGGGAATGAATTGGGATATTGGGATTGATATATGTGCACTGCCACGTGTAAAACAGATAGCTAGTGGGAACCTGCTGTATAGCGAAGGGAGCTCACCTTGGAGCTCTGTGGGGACCTAGATGAATGGGATTGGGGGTGGGGTGGGAGGGAGGTCCAAGAGGGAGGGGATATATGTATACATATAGCTGATTCACTTTGTTGTACAGCAGAAACTAACATAACGTAAAGCAACTATACCCCAATTAAAAAAAAATTATTGATTGTAAAAATGTATCACTCTGAGCTTGATGTCAATAGTGGAGGAGGCTGCAGTGGCGGGAGACCAGGGTGGGTGTGTGGGGACTTTCTGTACTTTCTGCTCAATATTACTGTGAACCTAAAACTGCTCTCAAGAATAAAGTCTATTAAAAACAATATGTTAAAGATAACTTACCCCAAAAGATAAAATCGTGATTCTCATTCAGAAGCAAAATGAGCATGTTGAAGATTACGTTTTACTCAGAATTAGGGAATCAGGCAGATCTTAAAACTGGTTCAAGGGAAAAGTCAAAGAACAGACACGTTCATATAGTGGGAATATAGTGATGAATGTGCCAATGGAGGCAAATGAACTTCTTCCTCAGTGGGGGAGGGAAGTCAACTGAACATCTGTTGGACAGAATAGAATTTGCGTGCCTGTAGACATGTGCATGCCTAGAAAGATCAATCTGCATTTCTGTTATCTATGGGGTACAGAGCTGTAAACTAGTTCCCATAGAATTAGCATCTGGACTGTGGAAGCATGTGCTATCGTTTGCCTTTGAAGCACACATTTTCCCTACACATGCGTACAATAAACCATTAAGACTGTATGGCTCCGTGCTGAGAATCCACTGTGTCTGCACAGACTTTGTTAAGTCCAGTGAGGATTGCTTCTTGGGTGAACCACAGAACTGCCATCTCACATGATCTGGTAGCTGTAGGAAGATTGAACCACATCCTGACATTTCTTCTGAAACATTATATTCATCCCCTGGGTAGAAGCAAGGCATTGACTTCCTTATTCAGACTTTCTTATTTTTTTAAACAACTTTATTAAGGAATAATTTATCAATCATAAAGTTTACTTAAGAACACAAGTTAATGATGGTTAGTAAATTTACAGAGTTCTGTATCTACCACCTTCAATCATTACAGTTTTAGAAGATTATCATCAACCCAAAGAGAACCTTCATGCCCATTTGAAGTCAATCCCTGTTCCCATCCCAGTCCCGGGCTGTCACAAACTTACTTTTTTTCTCTATAAATTTGTCTTTTCTGTACTTTTTTTTTTTTTTGGCTGCACCATCCCTTTTATGGGATCTCGGTCCCCCGACCAGGGATTGAACCTGGGCCATGGCAGTGAAGCCCAGAATCCTAACCACTAGGCAACCAGGGAAATCCTCTGAACATTTCTATAAAGGAAATCATATAGTATGCGGTCTTTCATGCCTGGCTTCTTTCACTTAGATAATTATTTTTTTTTTTTTTTTTTTTTTTTTTTTTTTTCTTTTTGCGGTATGCGGGCCTCTCACTCTTGTGGCCTCTCCCGTTGCGGAGCACAGGCTCCGGATGCGCAGGCCCAGCGGCCATGGCTCACGGGCCCAGCCGCTCCGCGGCATATGGGATCCTCCCAGACCGGGGCACGAACCCGTATCCCCTGCATCGGCAGGCGGACTCTCAACCACTGCGCCACCAGGGAGGCCCTAGATAATTATTTTTAAGTTTGTCCATGTTTTAGCATCTATCAGTAGGTCAAACATTTTTATTTCTGAATGAGTATTCCATTGTATGGATATAACACATTTTGTTTATCCATTCATCAGCTGATGGACATTTGGGTTGTTTCCACTTTTTGACTATCATGAATAATGCTGCTATGAACATTCATGTACAAATCTTTGTGTGAAAATAGTTTCATTTCACTTGAGTAAATACCTAGGAATGGAATTGCTGGATCATATGGCAAACATATTGTTTTAAAATGTTGGTCTTATTTTTATTCATGTGTAGTGAGGCCAACAGATCAAGAGATAATTTTCTTTGAAGAGATAGTCTGTTACTCACAGTTCCCAGGAGAAGGGGGCATGCCAGGCCAGGCAAGGCTGTATTGGGAAGCACTGGGTTGGTCAGGAGACAGAAAGGGAAAATGTGAGCAAAGGACCTTATTTTGGTTTCTGCAGAAAGGTACTGGCAAGGCAGGGTAAGTGGATTTACGATTGGCTGGTTTAAATAATTTCAGTAAGTTATGGTGCATAGAGGCTGCCCCTAGTTGTCTGGTACCTGGCCCTTAGGTGATTAGAGCAGGAGGATAGTGGCTCTGTGTGCAGAGCTCCATAAAGAAGGGAGTGGGGGGCTTCCCTGGTGGCGCAGTGGTTGAGAGTCCGCCTGCCGATGCAGGGGACACGGGTTCGTGCCCCGGTCCGGGAAGATCCCACATGCCACGGAGCGGCTGGGCCCGTGAGCCATGGCCGCTGAGCCTGCGCGTCCGGAGCCTGTGCTCCGCAACGGGAGAGGCCACAACAGTGAGAGGCCCACGTACCGCAAAAAAAAAAAAAAGAAAAAAAAAGAAGGGAGTGGGGTTGGGTTTTGGATTGGTTGGTTTGCTGGTTTGCATATGAAAGGCGCCCTCCTGGAGAGTTGTTTACTCTCTAGCTGGACCTGGGAGGGCAGACTCCCCACCTAGTATCTGTAAGGCTCCAGATGTCAAACATTAGAATGAAAAGACATGCTTAATACACATATGTTTCACTTTCTGAGAAACTGCCAAACTGTTTTCCAAAGTGTCTATGCCATTTTACATTCATCTCAGCAATGTACGAAGGTTCCACTTTCTCTATAATTTCACCAGCACTAGTGATGACCTGTCTTTTTTATTATAGCCATTTTACATTTTAGCAGGTGTGACGTGTTATCTTGTAGTTTAATTTGCTTTTCTCTAATAACTGATGATGTTGAGCCTATTTTCATGTGCTTATTGGCTTTTCCTATATCTTCTTTGGTGACATATCTGTTCAAAAATTTGCCCATTTTTAAATTGGATTTTATCATCTTATTATTGGGTTTTAAGAGTTCTTTATATATTCTGCAATCGGACATATGATTTGCTTCCTCACAGCATAGCAGCTGGGTTCTAAGAAAGAGCCTTTTAAGAGGCAAAAAGTAGAAGCTGCCAGTCCTTGTACAGCCTGGGCTTAAGTCCAGAATGTCACTTCCGCCACATTCTCTTTTTTGTGGTACGTGGGCCACTCACTGCTGCGGCCTCTCCTGTTGCGGAGCACAAGCTCTGGACGCGCAGGCCCAGCGGCCACGGCCCACGGGCCCACGGGCCCAGCCGCTCCGCGGATGCAGGATCTTCCCAGACCGGGGCACGAACCCACGTCCCCTGCATCGGCAGGCAGGCTCCCAACCACTGCGCCACCAGGGAAGCCCTGCCACATTCTCTTGATTAGAGTTAGTGACGTGGCCAGCCCAGACTGAAGGGGAGGGTAAATGAGCTCCTCTTCTTGTTATGAAGAGTAAAATGCACATACAGGGAGGGCATGAATTGGACTTGGCTATCTTTAGAGATGGGCTGTCACCCTTTCAAGTACTTTAATAATTCTAATATCTATAATACATTAAACAAGTATGGTGGATGTTAAGATATTTTAAATGGTTCAATATAATTTTCAAACATTAAAAATTCTCTTATACCTCTTAGCTCAAATTCCAAATCTAAATCATTTATTTACTCATTTTAAATTGGAATCACAAAGCTAACCTGTTAGATGCTATAATTTGCCAAATTTTCTTAACATTACAAATACTTTAAATACCAAGCAAATAAAGATTGTTCCTCATGGCAGACAGACCCTAAGGTGATCCCCAATGATTTCCCTTGTCCCGGTGTCCATACTTTTGTGTAATTCCCTCCCCTTGAGTGCAGGCAGGACCTGTGACTTGCTTCTAGCCAATAGAATATGGCAAAAGGGATGTGACATTAGTTCCTTGGTTAGATTGTGTTATATGGAAAAGATGACCAGACATTACGCCCATGATTATGTTATGTTGTAAAAGACTGTTTTAGCAGACTGGAGTGAGAGATTCTCCTTGTGGGAGATGTAAGCATCTCTTCATCTTACTTGATGAAGTAAGCAGCCATGTTGGGAAAGCCTGCTGTGGACTGAATGTTTGTATTCCTCCAAAATTCATACGTGGAAATCCTAACCCCCAAAGTGATGGAATTAGGAGGTGGGGCCTTTGGAAGTAATTAGGTCATGAGGGTGACCTCATTAACTTCACGAATGGAATTAATACCCTTATAGAGGAGGCCTCAGAGAGCACTGGTGCCCTTTTTCTTCCACATGAGAACACAACTACAAGCTGACAGTCTGCAACCCAGAAGAGGGCTCTCACTGGAACTTGGCTATGCTGCTATCTGACATCCAGTCTCCAGAACTGGGAGAAATAAATTGCTGTTGTTTATAAGCCACTCAGTCTATAATACCTTGTTATAGCAGCCCAAGTGGACTAAGAAAAAGCCCACATAGCACTGTGGACTCATTTAGAAATGTGGACACCTCTAGAATCTGAGGGAGCCCTCCAGCCAACAGCCAGCAAAAAGTCAGGGTCCTCAGTCACATAGCAGAAAGGAAATACCTTCTACCAACAGCCTGAATGCACTTGGAAGTGGATTTTTTCCTCAGACAAGCCTCCAGATGAAAATGCAGCCAGCCAGCGCCTTGATGGAAGCCTGGTGAGAGCCTGAGCTGAAGACCAGCCAGGACTCCTGATCCTCAGAAACTGTGAGATAATAAACGTGTGTTGTTTTAAACCACTATGTTTGTAGTAATTTCTTACACAATAATAGAAAACTAATATATTATTAATCTTAACACAAAAGTACTAATGTTATGGATGTGATTTACTTTCTTTTTTCTACTAATTCTAATCTTCCTTTAGTCAAAAGATATCTATAAAACAATTATATCATCTATGCAAATTGGGATTCTTATTTTAATTCAGCCAGTTGCGGTTGTATATCAGCCAGAGGGATTTTTCTTTAACTGGGACTTGGGATTTGATTTTTTATACTTTGCTAATGGGACATTATGAGCCATTTAATACAGTTCTATACCTTAAAAGGGATGGTCTTGGGCTAACACATCTCCTAGATTCAAATCACACCTTACCTATTCTTCTGATTTGAATCTTCTACCCTACCCTGCCCTCTCCATAAATTATAGTCCATTATTTGTTCCTTGTTTAAATGTGTGTTTATTTGGCTTTTAAAAGCTATTATAATGTCTTTCTGCATGACTTAAAGGTTGTTTTAATGACTCTTTCTACATATATCTTATTCTTTTTTTTTTTTTTTTTTTGCTGTACGCGGGCCTCTCACTGTTGTGGCCTCTCCCGTTGCGGAGCATAGGCTCCAGAGGCGCAGGCTCAGCGGCCATGGCTCACGGGCCCAGCTGCTCCGCGGCATGTGGGATCTTCCTGGACCGGGGCACGAACCCGTGTGCCCTGCATCGACAGGCGGACTCTCAACCACTGTGCCACCAGGGAAGCCCCATATATCTTCTTATTATTAGTGCTCTTTGAACGTGATCATTGCACTTTTTTCCTGTTTTTCGGGTCACAGTTCATGTAGATATTTAAATAGCATTTGTCTGGATTCTGCATATTGCATACCAGAAACAATAAACATTTGATAAAAACTCCAACATGAGAAGATGTGGAAAAACAAACAGAAAAAAAAAGGAACCTGATGGAAGCAAACAGGAACAGAAGAAAAGAAAACCAACCAATAAATAATATCCTTGGGAAAATAATAGAAGATTTTGCATCCATCAGATAAGAATGGGGTACTATGAAAAACTAACAGTGAACATTTGGAAATTTGAAAAATATGAAAGCTGAAATAAAACACTGTGATAGAAGAGTTGGAAAGTCAAGTCAAGGTTATTGTCCAGCAAGAGGAGCAAAAAGAGAAAAGGAAAATAGAACAGAAAGGGGCTGGTGACATGGACATAGAGCATCAATCAGAGAGGTCAGAAATCATAGAAAGAAAAAAAAAATGGAAAGACAGAAATTTTCCCAAGGAAAAGTACAAGAAAATTTCCCACACATGAAGAACACAGAGCCTCCAAACTGAAAGGGCCTCTAAGTGCTAGCAACATGAATAGCAAAACATCCACGAGGAGGCACATCCCTGACATTTCAGAACACCTGACTTAAAGAGGCAACATGAAAAGTTTCAGAGAGACAAAACAGGTTACATATAAAATAATGACAATCAGAGTGCCATAAGACTTCTCAACACCACTGGATAGTAGATAATAATGTAGTTATGCCTTTACAATTACCCAGCCAAACCATGAATCAAGTGTAGGGTTGATTAAGACACTCTCCTTCCTTAGAGCCTGCTGAAAGCTGTGCTTCAGCAAATGCGGAGAGCAAACAAATGAAGGGAAAGAATATTATTGGATCCAGGAAAAGGAAGCCCAACACAGGAGAAACAGTTTGATGGAGAAGGGAATTCTCAAGATTATAGCTGCACAGAAGGGCTTAAGAGTGACCCATCCAGACTGCGGTAGGAAGGTAGAGTGCTATGGGAGGGAGGCCTCAGAGAAAAAAATGGAAATAGATTATCAAGAAATACGCTCGAACATTGTGGGGAAAGAAAAAACCTATTGAGAGTATTTGACAGAACAGATGGACCACTTGGGAAAATATAAAAGATCAGTACAGAGCAAACAGAATTTTAAAAATTATTAATTCCAGGAAAAATAAAAATTTGTATGAGATACAATATAAAACTAACTGGATCATCACTAAACTATATTTGCGTAGCCAAAATAATATATTGACTACTGATTTAGCTAGAATTTTTTATCCTGGAGAAGGAGAGTGGAAGTAGGAGGTGGTAATACAACAGACTATATTATCTTCCACTTAATAGGAAGTTAATAGTTTCAAACTGATAAATCAAGAAATCGCAGTATATATTACTTAGAAATATGAAGATAAATGCCAGGTTTAGGAAAAAAAGCTAAATTAATTCAAAATATGTGCCTCCAGGGAATAGGGAACTGATATTTTCATTAAGACCTTTCAATATCATTTTGAGCACCTACTATATGCAAGGCATATACCTCCTTCTCCTCAAGATCCCAATCTTCAAAGTCAGTCCACTACCAAAGAGCCATATGGTGACCCCTTTCATTGCCTCCTCCAGGACCCTGCTCCATCCATCACTTTTTTTTTCATTTCCATCATCAGTCAGTCTCTCCCTCTCCACTGGTTTCCTTCCCTTTGCTTATAACTGTGTCCAAGAACTTCCAGCCTGGCAAACTGACTGGCCAACTTTGGCTTCATTTCCTGGATTCTGATCTCATTTCTTGGCACAGAACATCGCTGGAATGATATCCACTACTAATGAGCCCTCGTTGGGCCCAGCTCCAGGACCTCCCACTTAATGGGTACTTGCCAGGCACATAACGCCAGCCCTACCTGTAGCAATGGGCACTGAGAAGTCAGAAGTACAGTAACTGTGGAAAAACAAAAAGGAAAGAGAAAAGGATGACACCAAAAGATGGCAGGGTCATTATCGACATTGGGAGCTCAAGAGCAGGACATTTTGTGAGAGAAGTAAGGAATATGATAAATTTGGTTTAAAACATTGGGTTTGAAGCTTATAGAATTGGGTATTAATCAGGGTAAGGTGGACAGTTAATCATGATCCTGAAACAGTGAAATATAATGGGAAAGGTTTTGGAGTTAATATATACTAGATTCATATTCTCGCTCTGCCGGTTACTAACTGAATAGGCAAGTCACTGCTCTGAGGCTCAACATTCTCATCTGCAAAATAGGGATTGTATCTTGATTAGAAAGCAAGCATGACAAATTTGAGATGTCACCAGGCAATCAGAACGTGATTCTTTCCGTTTGCCAATGCAGGGCACACGGGATCGATCCCTAGTCTGGGAAGATCCCACATGCCGTGGAGCAACTAAGCCCATGTGCCACAACTACTGAGCCTGCGCTCTAGAGCCCATGAGCCACAACTACTGAGCCCGTGAGCCACACTGAAGCCAGCGCACCTAGAGCCTATGCTCCACAACAAGAGAAGCCACCGCAATGAGAAGCCTGAGCACTGCAACGAAAAGTAGCCCCAACTCACCGCAACTAGAGAAAGCCCACAGCGCAGCAACAAAGACCCAACGCAGCCAAAAAAAAAAAACAAAACAAAAACTTGATTCTTATTGACTGTAGTGTGACATCTAGATTGGAGATGTCAGGACTGAAGGTCATATTCTGATTGCAATAGTGCAGAAGATCAAGGATAACGGGCTCGAGGTGTACTCGAGGGAGGGGGCAACCAAGGGTAGAGAGAAATGGGACAATTTAGGAAATACTCGGGAGGTAGAACTATTAGGATGTTGCGATTTAGCGGTTTTGGAAGCGGGATTGTGGCAGATGATGTCAGTGCTCCACCTGTGTGCTTTTGGATCCCTCTACCATTTTCATGCTGCGCTTTCGCTTCAAGCAGCCAACACCTGCGAAGAGAGCCAGAACTCTCTGGGATTACATCTCCCAGGGGAGAGCCCGAGCAAATGACTCCTGGCATGGAAGTATACCTCCTCCAGCTTCCTTGCCCCTGGTCCAGACCGCTCTCAGGTACGACTGTCTCCAGGCTCTTCCGTGGAGTTAAGCCTAAATTGCCCTCCTAGGGACTTTGTTGTTTTTTCGTTTGTTTGTTTGTTTTAATGTTCTTATATCTTTATTAAAGTACTTTATAAACCTGGCTCAGTAATAACTCTTATACTTTTACATCACAAATTTGCCTTTAAATAATACATAATACACTTAAGGCAGATTTACCTTATAGATGGCCTCAGCTTCTAAACACCACTGCACTGGTTTATACAAATAGCAAAAATCACATGGAGGAGAATCTACTGACATCTTTCCTGGTACTTATCTTTAGCTTTTTCGGAGCACAGGCTCCGGACGCACAGCCTCAGCTGCTCCGCGGCATGTGGGATCCTCCTGGACCTGGGCATGAACCTGCGTCCCCTGCATGGGCAGGTGGACTCTCAACCACTGCGCCACCAGGGAAGCCCAATCTTTAGCTTTTAAAACTGCATAATAAGTAGAGTTTCCATAAAATTTCATTTTTGAGATAGGAAACAAACAATTTTGCCTTTATCTGTTGGATTGGATGTAGTTATTATTAATAACGTAAACTTTAAATCTGTGGGGAAAACCAATACTTTACCTTCACTCCCCAGAGAAAGCTCAGCAGCAAGCAAAATGAGGAGCCATTGTAAAATCATATTGCTAAGTATTACCTTAACTCAAAATTCTGCTTATGTAATTGTATCATATCACAGCTAAAAATTACTATTTAAAATATCAACATACATCCAAAAGTACCCTTTGGTTGCATTAATATCAGGAGGCTTAGGCAGCACTGAAGATTCATTCTCTGGTCTTCTGGTCATTAGTATAAACTGAAGCTTTTGAAACTATTTGGTGATCCCATTTTGGGGCCCAATATCATAAAACCTTCAGGAGAATAGTGTACCCAGGTGGAAGAATTTGAAGACTGGAAGACTTGCAGTTAAGGTAGAGTTATCACTAGCAGATCTTAGGGAAATAGGAATGCAGCCAGAATCACTTGATATTTATTAGAAATCAAGATTTACTAAATCATTTCTCTTTCAGAAAAATAGCTTTAAAACTTGTGTATTTTCAAATGTTCTTTTTTTTTTTTTTTTTTTGCTGTACACAGGCCTCTCACTCTTGTGGCCTCTCCCGTCGCGGAGCACAGGCTCCGGACGCGCAGGCTCAGCGGCCATGGCTCACGGGCCCAGCCGCTCTGCGGCATGTGGGATCTTCCCGGACCGGGGCACGAACCCGCGTCCCCTGCATCGGCAGGTGGACTCTCAACCACTGCACCACCAGGGAAGCCCTCAAATGTTCTTTTTTTAAAGAACATATAAAATTAAGATATTTGTGAAAGTAAACCAGTTTCAAGTATACTTGTTTCTCTTCCTTTTTCCTCCTTCAAAGGATTTCTTCTCATTGAGCACAAATGTGCTGATCTTTACAGCAAGACAAACCCGTCTGTGCTAAATCTTTTTAATCTTTTCTTTTCATCCTCTGAGAAAAGGTCTTCTTCATTGGTTGTAGTAGATGTAAAATCATAGTCTCTGGAATGACCATAACAAAACTAAATAAGGGATATTTCTCCTTAGAAGAAATTTTCAGCATCTTAGTGATTTCTTCAGAAGCTCGTTTGAAGTCCTGAACATTTCAACAGTAAAATCCTATTGTACAGCTAAGATCCATTTTTCGAAATGACATCTTTTTGGGAGAAGGGCAGTGGAAAGTCTCAAGAGGGAAATCCTTTATGCTGGCATCTACAAAAGATTGGCAGTAATGAGGATCCATGTAAATCAAAGTGTCATCTTGAAATCCAGCAAAGTAATATGACTGTTTAGGTTTGCCACCAATAATACCCACACAGTATTCAAGGCTTAAAATACCCTTTACAAAATCTAAATAGTCGGCATTGTTTCTTTCTCCACCAAGTCTAACAGGAACTAGAATAATAATAGCTTTGTCATCTGTATTATCAGAGGCCATGGAAGCACACTGTTTATCAGTTACATCAGAACTGTAAACTGTACAATGTTGCACAACATAAATAGTTATTCCTTGTAAATCGGGGTGTCTTGCTTCTTCAACTGCTTTTCTTAAAATGTGAGCAACCGCAGCTGGTCCATACCAATCTCCAGCTTTTTCCCCAGACTTCTTTCCATATTCTATTAGTTGGTGTAAACCAAAGAGAGCGAAGGGGGAATCACCAAACCAAGGGATGATTTTCCTGTGATAAATTTCATTTTGCATTTCATGATCATCAGAATATCTCCCGATTGTTTCCTTCAGAGAAATTGTTGGGGTTTTGAGTTCTCTTTCCCCTGAAAGTGACCCTTCGAAAGATGCAGTAAATTTTTTTTACAGTGTTGGAAGTCCATGATTCAGAGTCTGAATTTTCAGTGTTCAAAGCATCAGGCCAGCCAGGTCTAAGCTCTACCAAGAAAGTGTAGTCTGAGTCCTTGAGCCAATAGCATCTGGCCAGTTCTTAATGTACAGCTCCAAGCACAGTCTGTTGTCAAAGCTGAGCCTTCTATTTGAGGAAATTCTTCCCTGTGGGTAAGCCATATTCTTGAAATGAAACCTTTACGAAATTCTTCTACGTTTCCCTCAATTACATGATCTTCTATTGTACATCCTGATCTTGCAGGTAACAGTTCATTTTCATTTTATTGAAATCTTTGCTTTATTGCAGTGGTCTGGAACCAAACCCGCAATATCTCTGAGGTATGCCTGTAGTCTAAACAACTTCATATTTAAAATGGTAACACTTTCCAAGCAATAATACAGGGGAATTTCTACTAAAATATGTCTTTGTTTTCAACACCCAACTATATTTCACATTGTTGCAAGCAGATATAAATTTAGTTTTTAACTTGTCAACTTCATCTGTTCCTGTGGCCTCCCTATTCAGATTCTGAAGAAAAAGCCATCACTTGATTGCATTCTTCTGTAAGTTTAGTCTTTTGTCCAGGAAATGTTCCAGTTCCAGCAGCAACTGCTACAAAAGTAGCCAGCACACATGCAGACGCTCTGACCTCAGCGCCGCAGCTACAGGTACCTCGAGCTCCCCAGCCACCATAGTCAGGACTTTGTTTGATATCAAACACTTGCTTAACTTCCTTCTCTTCCATGTCTCTCTTCCTCACTCCCTTACTGTTTCTTCCTAGTGGCACTTCCTAATTAGTCGCTTTCACATGAATCTTCATCTCAGAGTCTGCTTCTGGGGAGTCCATCCTAAGACAGTGTGGTAGTCATTAATGTTACTTATTAATTTTTCTGCCCTCTGCCTCTGGGCACGTGGTAGGGCTATACTTCCTGGCTTTCTGTGGTTGGGTGTGGGGGCCAAGTTATCAGCTCTAGCCGAGGTGATGTGTGTTGCTTCTGGGCTGAGCATGAAATCGCCAAGATGAAACCCTTCAGAGCTCTTTTCCCTTCATTGTGGTGACCAAGAATGCTGAGATAGTGGCTTATCTCTCAGCCTGGGACCTAGAGGCAGTGTGACAAAGTGGAGCAGACCCCCAGCTCCGACTCAGTAGTCAGAGGGAGAAATAAACTTGCACTGTGTTAAGCCACTGAGAGTTGGGGGTTATTTGCTATACAGCAATACAACCTAGCACATCTTGACAGATACAGAGAGTGAGAAAAAGAGAAGAATCAAGGATGACTAAGATTTCTGACTCCGTCTATTAGATGGATGGGGTTAACATTCTTTGAGCTTGAGAAAAACAAGGAGGAAGAGCTGGATATTTTTTTGTTTTGTTTTTTAGGTGGGGAATTAAGTGCAGTTTTAGACATTTTCAGTTTGAGATTCTAGTGGCAATCTAAACTGAGATATTGAGAAGACTGGTTCTGAATCTCTGGAAAGTGATCTGAGCTGGAGACAGATAATTGGGACATAAGTAATAATTTAGGAAAATAGAAATATAAAATCAGGACCAAGGGAAAAATAGAATTGCATGGGTGTTAATGATAAACATTAACATAGATGCTATGATTGACATTAAAATTTTTTTTTAATTGAAGTATAGTTGATTTACAATATTGTGTTAGTTTCTGGTATACAGCAAACTGATTCAGGATATATATATGTATTATTTTTCATATTCTTTTTCACTATGGTTTATCATAGGATATTGAATATAGTTCCCTATGCTATATAGTAGGAACTTATTGTTTATCTTTTTTTAATTTTTAATTTACTTTTATTTTTTTATACAGAAGGTTCTTAATTGTCATCCATTTTATGCACATCAGTGTATACATGTCAATCCGAATTGCCCAATTCATACCACCACCACCCCGCACCCCCCCGCCGCTTTCCCCACTTGGTGTCCATACGTTTGTTCTCTACATCTGTGTCTCAATTTCTGCCCTGCAAACCAGTTCATCTGTACCATTTTTCTAGGTTCCACATATGTTTGTTAATATACGATATTTGTTTTTCTCTTTCTGACTTACTTCACTCTATATGACAGTCTCTAGATCCATCCACGTCTAAACAAATGACCCAATTTCGTTCCTTTTTATGGCTGAGTAATATTCCATTGTATATACGTACCACTTCTTTATCCATTCGTCTGTCGATGGGCATTTAGGTTGCTTCCATGATCTGGCTATTGTAAATAGTACTGCAGTGAATATTGGGGTGTGTGTCTTTTTGAATTATGGTTTTCTGTGGGTATATGCCCAGTAGTGGGATTGCTGGGTCATATGGTAGTTCTATTTTTAGTTTTGTAAGGAACCTCCATACTGTTCTCCATAGTGGCTGTATGAATTTACATTCCCACCAACAGTGCAAGAGGGTTCCCTTTTCTCCACAGCCTCTCCAGCATTTGTTGTTTGTAGATTTTCTGATGATGCCCATTCTAACTGATGTGAGGTGATACCTCATTGTAGCTTTGATTTGCATTTCTCTAATAATTAGTGATGTTGAGCAGCTTTTCATGTGCTTCTTGGCCATCTGTATGTCTTCTTTGGAGAAATGTCTATTTAGGTCTTCTGCCCATTTTTGGATTGGGTTGTTTGTTTTTTTAATGTTGAGCTGCATGGGCTTTTTATATACTTTGAGATTAATCCTTTGTCCATTGATTCATTTGCAAATATTTTCTACCAGGCTGAGGGTTGTCTTTTGGTCTTGTTTATGGTTTCCTTTGCTGTGCAAAAGCTTTGAAGTTTCATTAGGTCCCATTTGTTTATTTTTGTTTTTATTTCCATTACTCTAGGAGCTGGATCAAAAAAGATCTTGCTGTGATTTATGTCAATGAGTGTTCTTCCTAAGAGTTTTATAGTGTCTGGTCTTACATTTAGGTCTCTAATCCATTTTGAGTTTATTTTTGTGTATGGAGTTAGGGAGTGTTCTAATTTTATTCTTTTACATGTAGCTGTGCAGTTTTCCCAGCTCCACTTATTGAAGAGACTGTCTTTTCTCCATTGTATATCCTTGCCTCCTTCATCATAGATTAGTTGATCATAGGTGCGTGGGTTTATCTCTGGGCTTTCTATCTTGTTCCACTGATCTATGTTTCTGTTTTTCTGCCAGTACCATATTGTCTTGATTACTGTAACTTTATAGTATACTCTGAAGTCAGAGAGTCTGATTCCTCCAGCTCCGTCTTTTTCCCTCAAGACTGCTTTGCCTATTTGGGGTCTTTTGTGTCTCCAGACAAATTTTAAGATTTTTTGTTCTAGTTCTGTAAACAATGCCATTGGTAATTTGATAGGGATTGCATTGAATCTGTAGATTGCTTTGGGTAGTATAGTCATTTTCACAATATTGATTCTTCCAGTTCAAGAACTTGGTATATCTCTCCATCTGTTGGTATCATCTTTAATTTCTTTCATCAGTGTCTTATAGTTTTCTGCATACTGGTCTTTTGTCTCCCTATGTAGGTTTATTCCTAGGTATTTTATTCTTTTTGTTGCAGTGGTAAATGGGAGTGTTTCCTTAATTTCTCTTTCAGATTTTTCATCATTAATGTATAGGAATGCAAGAGATTTCTGTGCATTAATTTTGTATCCTACAAGTTTATCAAATTCATTGATTAGCTCTAGTAGTTTTCTGGTAACATCTTTAGGATTCTCTATGTATAGTATCATGTCATCTGCAAACAGTGACAGTTTTACTTCTTCTTTTCCAATTTTTATTCCTTTTATTTCTTTTTCTTTGCTGATTGTCGTGGCTAGGACTTCCAAAACTATGTTGAATAGTAGTGGTGAGAATGGACATCCTTGTCTTCTTCCTGATCTTAGAGGAAATGCTTTCAGTTTTTCACCATTGAGAATGATGTTTTCTGTGGGTTTGTCGTATATGGCCTTTATTATGTTGAGGTAGGTTCCCTCTATGCCCACTTTCTGGAGAGTTTTTTATCATAAATGGGTGTTGAATTTTGTCAAAGGGTTTTTCTGCATCTACCGAGATGATCATATGGTTTTTATTCTTCAGTTTGTTAATATGGTGCATCACAGTGATTGATTTGTGTATTTGAAGAATCCTTGCATCCCTGGGATAAATCCCACTTGATCATGGTGTATGATCCTTTTAATGTGTTGTTGGATTCTGCTTGCTAGTATTTTGTTGAGGATTTTTGCATCTATATTCATGAGTGATATTGGTCTGTAATTTTCTTTTTTTGTAGTATCTTTGTCTGGTTTTGGTATCAGAGTGATGGTGGCCTCATAGAATGAGTTTGGGAGTGTTCCTTCCTCTGCAATTTTTTGGAAGAGTTTGAGAAGGATGGGTGTTAGCTCTTCTCTAAATGTTTGAAAGAATTCACCTGTGAAGCCATCTGGTCCTGGACTTTTGTTTGTTGGAAGATTTTTAATCCCAGTTTCAATTTCATTACTTGTGATTGGTCTGTTCATATTTTCTATATCTTCCTGGTTCAGTCTTGGAAGGTTATACCTTTTTAAGAATTTGTCCATTTCTTCCAGGTTGTCCATTTTATTGGCATAGAGTTGCTTGTAGTAGTCTCTTAGGATGCTTTGTATTTCTGCGGTGTGTGTTGTAACTTCTTCTTTTTCATTTCTAATTTTATTGATTTGAGTCCACTACCTCTTTTTCTTGATGAGTCTGGCTAATGGTTTATCAATTTTGTTTATCTTCTCAAAGAGCCAGCTTTTAGTTTTATTGATCTTTGCTATTGTTTTCTTTGTTTCTATTTCATTTATTTCTGCTCTGATCTTTATGATTTCTTTCCTTCTGCTAACCTTGGGTTTTGTTTGCTCTTCTTTCTCTAGTTCCTTTAGGTGTAAGGTTAGATTGTTTATTTGAGATTTTTCTTGTTTCTTGAGGTAGGTTTGTATAGCTATAAACTTCCCTCTTAGAACTGCTTTTGCTGCATCCCATAGGTTTTGGATCATCATGTTTTCGTTGTCATTTGTCTCTAGGTATTTTTTGATTTCCTCTTTGATTTCTTCAGTGATCTCTTGGTTATTTAGTAATGTATTGTTTAGCCTCCATGTGTTTGTGATTTTTACATTTTTTTCCCTGTAATTCATTTCTAATCTCATAGCGTTGTGGTCAGAAAAGATGCTTGATATGATTTCAATTTTCTTAAATTTACTGAGGCTTGACTTGTGACCCAAGATGTGATCTATCCTGGAGAATGTTCCGTGTGCACTTGAGAAGAAAGTGTAATCTGCTGTTTTGGGATGGAATGTCCTATAAATATCAATTAAATCTATCTGGTCTATTGTGTCATTTAAAACTTCTGTTTCCTTATTTATTTTCATTTTGGATGATCTGTCCATTAGTATAAGTGAGGTGTTACAAAGTCCCCCACTATTATTGTGTTACTGTCGATTTCCACTTTTATAGCTGTTAGCAGTTGCCTTGTGTATTGAGGTGCTCCTATGTTGGGTGCATATATATTTATAATTGTTATATCTTCTTCTTGGATTGATCCCTTGATCATTATGTAGTGTCCTTCCTTGTCTCTTGTAACACTTTATTTTAAAGTCTGTTTTATCTGATATCAGTATTGCTACTCCAGCTTTCTTTTGATTTCCATTTGCATGGAATACCTTTTTCCATCCCCTCACTTTCAGTCTGTATGTGTCCCTAGGTCTGAAGTGGGTCTCTTGTAGACAGCATATAGATGGGTCTTGTTTTTGTGTCCATTCAGCAAGCCTGTGTCTTTTGGTTGGAGCATTTAATCCAATGGCGTTTAAGGTAATTATCGATATGTATGTTCCTATGACCATTTTCTTTTTTTTTTTTTTTTTTTTTTGCGGTATGCGGGCCTCTCACTGTTGTGGCCTCTCCCGTTGCGGAGCACAGGCTCCGGATGCGCAGGCCCAGCGGCCATGGCTCACGGGCCCAGCCGCTCCGCGGCATATGGGATCCTCCCAGACCGGGGCACGAACCCGTATCCCCTGCATCGGCAGGCGGACTCTCAACCACTGCGCCACCAGGGAGGCCCCGACCATTTTCTTAATTGTTTTCGTTTTTCTTTTTTTTTTTTTTTTTTCGGTACGTGGGCTTCTCACTGCTGCGGCCTCTCCCATTGCGGAGCACAGGCTCCGGACGTGCAGGCCCAGCGGCCACGGCCCACGGGCTCAGCCGCTCCGCGGCACGTGTGATCCTCCCAGACCAGGGCACAAACCCGCATCCCCTGCATCGGCAGGCGGACCCTCAACCACTGCACCACCAGGGAAGCCCTTGAGTTTGTTTTTGTAGGTCCTTTCCTTCTCTTGTGTTTCCCACTTAGAGAAGTTCCTTTAGCATTTGTTGTAGAGCTGGTTTGGTGGTGCTGAATTCTCTTAGCTTTTGCTTGTCTGTAAAGCTTTTGATTTCTCCATCGAATCTGAATGAGATCCTTGCTGGGTAGAGTAATCTTGGCTGTAGGTTCTTCCCTTTCATCACTTTAAGTATATCATGCCACTCCCTTCTGGCTTGTAGAGTTTCTGCTGAGAAATCAGCTGTTAACCTTATGGGAGTTCCCTTGTATGTTATTTGTCATTTTTCCCTTGCTGCTTTTAATAATTTTTCTTTGTCTTTAATTTTTGCCAGTTTGATTAATATGTGTCTTGGCATGTTTCTCCTTGGGTTTATCCTGTATGGGACTCTCTGTGCTTCCTGGAGTTGGGTGGCTGTTTCCTATCCCATGTTAGGGAAGTTTTCAACTATATTCTCTTCAAATATTTTCTCGGGTCCTTTCTCTCTCTCTTCTCCTTCTGGGACCCCTATAATGCGAATGTTGTTGAGTTTAGTGTTGTCCCAGAGGTCTCTTAGGCTGTCGTCATTTCTTTTTATTCTTTTTTCTTTATTCTGTTCCGCAGCAGTGAATTCCACCATTCTGTCTTCCAGGTCACTTATCCGTTCTTCTGCCTCAGTTATTCTGCTATTGATTCCTTCTAGTGTAGTTTTCATTTCAGTTATTGTATTGTTCATCTCTGTTTGTTTGTTCTTTAATTCTTCTATTTCTTTGTTAAACATTTCTTGCACCTTTTCAATCTTTGCCTCCATTTTTTTTTCCGAGATCCTGGATCATCTTCACTATCATTATTCTGAATTCTTTTTCTGGAAGTTTGCCTATCTCCACTTCATTTAGTTGTTTTTCTGGGGTTTTATCTTGTTCCTTCATCTGGTACATAGCCCTCTGCCTTTTCATCTTGTCTCTCTTTCTGTGAATGTGGGTTTTGTTCCACAGGCTGCAGGATTGTAGTTCTTCTTTCTTCTGCTGTCTGCCCTCTGTGTTTATGTATTTTATATATAGTAATTTGTATCTGTTAATCCCAAACTCCGAATTTACCCCTTTCCCCTTTGGTAGCCATAAGTTTATTTTCTGTGAGTCTGTTTCTGTTTCATAAATAACTTCATTTGTATCATTTTTTAGATTCCACATATAAGTGATATATGCTGTTTGTCTTTCTCTTTCTGACTTAATTCACTTAGTATGATACTAAGTCCATCCATGTTGCTGCAAATGGCAAGATTTCATTCTTTTTTAGGCTGGATAATATTCCATTGTGTGTGTGTGTGTGTATACACACACACACACACACACACATATATATACACACACATTGTATATATATATATACACACACACACACACACACACACTACATCTTCTTTATCCATTCATCTGCCAATGGACATTTAGTTTGTTTCCATGTTCCATGTCTTGGCTATTGTAAATAGTACTGCTGTGAACATTGGGTTGCATGTATCCTTTCAAATTATAATTTTGTCCAGATATGTGTCCAGGAGTGTGATGGCTGGATCATATGGCAACTTTTTAAGGAAACTCCATACTGATTTCCATAGTGCCTGCACCAATTTAATTCCTGCCAACAGTGTAGGAAGACTCCCTTTTCTCCACACCCTCTCCGGAATTTATTTGTAGACTTTTTACTGATGGCCATTCTGACCGAAGTGAGGTTGTACCTCATTGTAGTTTGGATTTGCAATTCCCTTATAATTAGTGATGATGAGTGTATTTTCATGTGCCTATTGACCATCTGTATGTCTTCTTTGGAAAAATGTCTCTTTAGATCTTCTGCCCATTTTTTGATTGGGTTTTGTGTTGGGGAGGTTGTTGTTGTTATTGAGTTATATGAGCTGTTTTTATGTTTTGGAAATTAAGCCCTTGTGGGTCTCATTGTTTGCAAATATTTTCTCCCAGGTTGTCTTTTCATTTTGTTCATGGTTTCCTTTGCTGTGCAAAAGCTTGTATGTTTGATTAGGTCTCATTTGTTTATTTTTGTTTTTATTTCTATTACCTTGGGAGACTGACCTAAGAAAACGTTGCTACAGTTTATGTCAGAGAATGTTTTGCTTATGTTCTCTTCTAGTTTTATGGTGTCATGTCTTATATTTAAACCTTTAAGCCATTTGGGGTTTATTTTTGTGTATGATGTGAGGGTGTGTTCTAACTTCACTGATTTACATATGGCTGTCCAGCTTTCCCAGCACCACTTGCTGAAGAGATTGTCTTTCCTCCATTGTATATTCTTGCCTCTTTTGTTGAAGATTAATTGACCATAGGTGTGTGGGTTTATTTCTGGGCTCTCTATTCTGTTCCATTGATCCATTTGTCTGTTTTTGTGCCAATACCATGCTGTTTTGATTACTGTAGCTTTGTAGTATTGTCTGAAGTCTGGGAGGGTTATGCCTCCAGCTTTGTTCTTTTTCCTCAGGATTGCTTTGGCAATTGTGGGTCTAGGTCTTTTATGGTTCAATACAAATTTTAGGATTATTTGTTTAGTTCTTTGAAAAATGTCATGGGTAATTTGTTAGGGGTCGCATTAAATGTGTAGATTGGGAATTCCCTGGCAGTCCAGTGGTTAGGACTCTGTGCTTTCTTTGCCATGGGCCCAGGTTCAATCCCTGGTCAGGGAACTAAGATCCCATAAGCTGCATGGCACAGCCAAAAAAACATCTGTAGGTTGCTTTAAGTAGTGTGGCCATTTTAACATATGACTGAAATTTAAATTGGGCATTAAGCTTCCTGGCCAGGGAAACAAAGGACACATATTCTAATATATGACTCTCACTATTGGAAAGAAATAAGTATATCAGTTCCTTTCTTTCAAGAAACCAAAGTTCTGAATGTTCTCCTCCCACTTCAACCAGAGTAGCTTCTGAATAATATGGTCTTAGAGAAAGAATTTCATGACCCCCCAAAATTTGGAGAACTAGAGCTGATCTTCCCTGAGTATCATTTCTTTGGGCTAGATTTCTGATACAAACTGAATGACAGAAAATTCAATATATAGTCTCTGAGGAACTCCAAATGGAAGAGAACCCCAGGGGTATCTAGGCAAAGCAGACTTTTCTCCAGGAAACAGCTTTGGAACTTTCCCAGCATTTATTTTCGCTATCTAAGTTGTCCTGTGAAGTTACATTTTGTGGCTTATAGCCCATCTTGATCACAAGTTTGGACAGTGCTGCTCTGTATTTGCCAGCATCTCCACTGAATAGTGACTGCTACTACTTTTGTGGCCATGAAACTTTCCCAACAAGTATTATAATGTCTTCAATAGAGCAGAAGGGAATAATCGACTACAAAGGGGCCTGGAAGTGATTTTAATCATGGAGAATGACTCTGCAAGATGACTACAATACCTAGCTAATGTGATATGTAGGGTTTTCTTTCACAGAACAGCAAATCAACTCAGTTCACTGAACAGACATGGTCATTGGTAAAGCATTCATGTATTTGTTGGAGTCTAGTAAGTTTTATGAGAGTGAAAGAATAATTCTGGCATATATGTAAAATATTAACATTTGAGGAAAAATAGCAACCAGAGGAAAGAAAATGGAAAAAAAATTACAAAAAGTAAAAATTTTAAATGTAAATACCATGCAAGAACCACTAATATATGCTCAATAAGATGCCATGATAAAAGTCTTCTTTTATAGAGTGAACTGAGTGAACTAAAGCATGTTTTTGGTATTCATGATAGTGTCTAGAAGGAAAACCCACCAACCCTTAAAACAAAAAGACAATGATTTAAGTGTTCTCCTTATTCTCCCAATTATAATGGGTTCCAGAGTGTTTTAGGGAAAACTTAAATTGTAAAAATACTCATAGAATGGGCAAAACAGAGAACAACTATAAAAAGCTTGTGGTAGACACAAAAAGCACAAACCATAGAAGAAAAGATTAGTAAATTTACACATTAAAACTAAAAACGTCTATTCATCAAAAGATACTATAAAAATAATTTAAACTTTTCATCAAAAGACACTGATAATAATAATAATAATACATATTAATAGAGTGCTTCCTAGATGTGAGGCACTGTTCTAAATATGTTACATATTTGCTTAATAATACTTAATATTATTACTTAATAACAATAATACATACTTGCTTAATAATATTACCTTCATTTAACAGATGAGGAAATTGAGGCAAAAAGGATTTTTTTAAAGTGAAAAACAAGCCATGGACCAGGAGAATATATCACTCACACACACACACACACACACACACACACACACAGAATATCTGCAAAACAATAAACAGAATAAAAATGACCCAATGGAGAAATGGGCAAAGGGGATGAACAGGAGACCCGGCGGTCAATAAAACATAAAAGATGCACAATCTCATCTCTGCAAGATGACTACAATTCCTAGCTAATGTGATATGTAGGGTTTTCTTTCACAGAACAGCAAATCAACTCAGTTCACTGAACAGACATGGTCTGAAATGCATAGTAGAACAGGGATGAGACAACATTCCCAGAGCATGCAACCTGCAAACAAGACTGACAGTAAGTGCTGGTAAGAGTGTAGAAGAACTGGAACATCATTACGCTGCTGGCAGCAGCAGAAATTCGCACAACCACTGTGAAGAACAGTACGACCTTATCCAGTAAGCTCGAACAGGCGCAACCGCTAAGATTCAGTAATCTCACTCCTAAATATATATTCTTGAAAATACAAGCCCATGAGCACAAGGTGACATGGGCAAAAATGCCCATTGAGCCGTATTTATAATGGCTAGTTATTGGAAACCGTCTTAATTTCTACCAATAGGAGGTAAACTATAATTGATTCACCTGCTAGACTAACTCACAGCAGTGAACATTAATGATGGGCACCTGCCAGACTGTGTCTCTGTGAACCTCCCCCAGCCCTCTCTTCATTGCTTCCTGGGTTTACCAGACCCTTCTCTTCACATGGTCTTACTGTGAACAGGGCAAATACAATTAATTGTCTTTCTGTTTATTAAATTACAGGGTTTTCTTTTCCCCCATATTTTCTCCCTCAGATTACCCAACACTTTTTTTTTTAATTGGAAAGTCTCTATATCCTTCAGTCACATATTTATAAACAATTGCTTGCTTTACCTCCAGAGGGCTAATCACATCCACGGTGTACACGTTTGCTTGTTTTATTCTGTGGCAGCCTTATTTCTAAATCACTGGGTAAGAGACATCTCACTGTGGTCTCGAGATAGAAAAAACATCCTTGCATGTGCTGAGTTTTGAAAGATGATTAGAGTTTGCCTGGCAGACTGTGGCAGGTAAGGGCATTCCAGGTGGAGGAATGAAAATATGTGAAAACACAGAGATGGAAACAGCTGGGTTGTTGAAGGACCTATGAGCAGTTTCTAAGCTCTCAGCATGACTGCAGTAGTGTCAAGGGCAAGCCCGAACACGGAAGTGTCAGATTGGAGGGGGAAGGCTTTGTGTCTTGGGAGGAGCGAGGGAGCACATTAAACAGCCATGTCACTTTCTCTCTGCACGTTTACCCCTCTGCTTTCACACTGCTGCCCCTAAGCTTTTTTCATTATTGCCATAACAAGTCACGTTAACATATTAATCTGGAAAAATAATTGCTGAAAGGACCCCCGTTTTGAAGAAGGTGCTCAGGAGGAGCACTCTTCCTTTTGCTCCCTACTGTACATCCCTCTGAAAAGTGGCTGCAGAGTGAAGTAGACAGGGACCTGACCACATGGGACTTGGGAAAACCTGCTAATCGCTGGGACTTAACCTGGTCGGGGCGGGGGGGGACTTAACCTGGTCTGTGATGTGCCCAGCAAAAGGTTTTAGGCAAAGGATTAGTCCAAAAAACCCTACACATCTGAGAGCAAACACACACTCCTACACACACATACACATATGTGCATGTATAGATAAATAGACACACTATTTAGAGGCATTAGATAGATTCTCTATAAATGTATCAAATATGTACATAAATGTATACATAATTGCTTAGTTTACTATATTCACACACATATGGTGTGTTATACATATATATATACATACATGTATGTATATACATAATACCATCTCGTTTGTATATATAAAGAATATGATATTTATATGTATGTATGCAATGTGTGTATACGTATCTATATACTGTATAGAGGGTGAAACAAACAGTTGGAGAGAGAGAGGTAGAGAGATGGAGAAACTGGATAGATACCTACCTACACTACTAAAAATGGTTACCTCTGAAGGCAGATTGGAGGGGGGACTTTCACTTCCTGTTTATACCTTTTAGGATTATTTGGATTTGATACAAGAGCATACATTGATTTTGTAATATAAAAATCTCAAAAGCATAAAAATTTAAGGATTATGTAGATATAGGCTAATAATGAACATTTTAGAATAAATGCCCAGTGTTCTATGGAAATAAGGGCTGTGGCAGTGGTGTGAGGTAGGGATGGGGGGCTGCAGAGGGTGGAGCAGGTACAGGCTGGAGATCAGTCAGGAGGCCTTTGCAGCAGATCCAGGAGAGGATGATGTGTGGATTATATGCACTCTTTCACTGCTGAGCCTTTGCTGTGCTCCTCCCCAAATCAGGAATCTGTCTCCCACCACAACTTCTCCACCTACTGAGATTCTGCTCATCCTCCAAGGACGAGTTCAAATCCTGGTTTCTTCATAAAGCCTCCCCAGTCCCAGTCTCCTTTCCAGAATCACCTCCTCAATGTTTTCATGGCACTTTATTTCTTCAAGGATGGCATTTCTTTCTGACTTGTTCTATCACTAGTTACTTATATCTCTGAACCAGACTGTAACAACTTTAAAGGTCAGAGCCATTTCCCTAGCCATTAAAAAAAAAAACTCACAATTCTAGCACAGGGCTTTGCATGTCATAGATTCTCAATAAATGCTCTTTGAATGAAAATCATTCAAAAGAACCAGGTCTTGAGATAGAAACCATTTTAAAGTGATATTTTCCTTCTTTTCTTCTGTTGATGTAGCTTATGATAAACCTACAATTTTTTCCTAATTTCATTACTCTTCAATTAAAAAAAACCTGACTGTAATGACCACATAGCAAAAAATAAAAGCTTATTTTCCTAAACAGTGTAATTTTTTTTCAGCTTTTGAAAAAATTTGATTGAAGTCTGGTTGATTTACAGTGTTGTATTAATTTCTACTGTACAGCAAAGTGATTAGTTATATATACATTCTTTTTCATATTCTTTGCAATTATGGTTTATCACAGGATAATATAGTTAATTAAATATAATAATATAGATAATATAGATAACTGATAATATAGATAACTGAATATAGTTCCCTGTGCTATACAGTAGGACCTTGTTGTTTATCAATTCAATATATAATAGTTTGCATCTGCTAATCCCAAACTCCCAAACCATCCCTTCCCACACACCCCTGCCTTGGCAACCACAAGTTTCTGTTTCATAGATAAGTTCATTTGTGTCATATTTTAGATTCCACATATAAGTGATATCATATGATATTTGTCTTTCCCTGTCTGACTTCACTTGGTAATGATAATCTCTATGTCCATCCATGTTGCTGCAAATGGCATTATTTCATTCTTTTTTATGGCTGAGTAGTATTCCATTGTATTTATGTACTACATCTTCTTTATCTATTCATCTGTTGATGGACATTTAGGTTGTTTCCAGGTCTTGGCTATTGTGAACAGTGCTGCTATGAACATAGGGGTGCATATATCTTTTTGAATTAAAGTTTTGTCTGCATGTATGTCCCAGAGTGGGATTGCTGGATCATATGGCAACTCTATTTTTAGTTTTTTGACAAACCTCCATACTGTTTTCCACAGTGGTTGCACCAACTTACAGTCCCACCAACAGCATAGGAGGGTTCCCTTTTCTCCATACCCTTTCCAGCGTTTGTTATTTGTAGACTTTAACGATGGCCATTTTGACCAGTGTGAGGTGCTACTGCACTGTAGGGTTTTTTTAAAATAAATTTATTTATTTTATTTAATTATTTTTGGCTGCATTGGGTCTTCGTTGCTGTGCGCAGGCTTTCTCTAGTTGTGGCGAGAGGGGGCTACTACTCTTTGTTGCAGCACGTGGGCTTCTCACTGCAGTGTCCTCTTGTTTTGGAGCATGGGCTCTAGGCATGCAGGCTTCAGTAGTTGTGGCACGTGTGCTCAGTAGTTGTGGCTTGAGGGTTCTAGGGCGCAGGCTCAGTAGTTGTGGTGCAGGGGCCTAGTTGCTCTGTGGCATGTGGGATCTTCCCAGACTAGGATTTGAACCCATGTCCCCTGCATTGGCAGGCGGATTCTTAACCACTGTGCCACCAGGGAAGCCCCCACACGGTAGTTTTGATTTGCATTTCTCTAATAATTAGCAACGTTGAGCATCTTTTCATGTGCCTCTAAACAGTGTAATTTGATATTCTGCATATCGGTGTCTACTTTATGGAATTTCAACCTTGCCTGCCCATAAGAATCATCAGGGGAAATTTTTTTTAAATACAGTTCCCATGTACTGTATATTTGAAAGTTGCTTGGATCTTAAAAATAGATCTTAAAAGTTTTCATCAGAAGAAAAAAAATGTGTAACTATGTATGGTGATGGATGTTAACTAGACTTATTGTGGTGATCATTTCTCAGTATATACAATGAATCATTGTGTTATACACCTGAAACTAATATAATGTTATATGTCAATTATACCTCAATTAAGAAAAAAAAAAGTTTCCAGAGCTACATTCAGAGATTTTGATTCAATTGTTCTGAGGTGGAGGCTAAGGCCCTTATTTTAAATCTCCTCCTGTGATCTTAGCATGCAGCCAGGGTTGAAGTTTTATTGAGCTAGCCCATCCCCAAAGGATTTCCTTTGAACTCCTTTACCAGAGAGAGATCAAAGGCTTCACATGGATTCACTTGAGATCAATTTCACTTGGCCATCTGGCTGACTCTCTGGGTCTTCCTCATTTCCACCAAGATTCTAACAATGTTTAAGCCCCACCAACCCCATCCCTTTACCTGATCACCATACACACAGGTCAGGAGCTTTATTCTCATTTCACTTTTTTAAAAACTTTGCCATAAGTTTGACAGATTATAATGCATTTTGTCATTTTGCTTTTACAGTTCACTATAAGTGTCTTTTAAATAATTCTTCCAACTTTATTGCTTCCTATTTTTCAAAAATATACTATTTATATAAAAAACATACTGGGAATTCCCTGGCGGTCCAGTAGTTAGGACTCCGCATTTCCACTGCAGGGGGCACGGCTTCAATCCTTGATCAGAGAACTAAGATCCCACATGCCACGTGGCATGGCCAAAAAAAAAAAAACAGAAAAAACAAGCAAACAAAAAAAATACAGATATATGTGTTTTGCATATATGTAAGCACACACACACACGTGTGTGTATACCTATATCTATTGTTCTGCACCTTTTTTTTAGCTTATTCTGAGATCTTTCAAACATACAGAAGAATATATATAAGAAGTAGTCAATAAATAGAAGCATAAATCCAAATGGCCAATAAACATATGGAAATATTCTCAATCTCATTTTAGTTAGGAAAATGCACATTCAAACTACAGTAAGAATGCAGTTTACATCTATCATCCTGTCAAGAGTTTAAAAGTCTGACAAGAGGACGATGTGGAGCTATGCAGTGCTAAAATACTGCTGATTTGAGTATAAGTTAGTACAACTGCTTTGGAGAGCAAGTTGGCAGTATTTTGTGTATTAGTCAGCCATAGCCATAATAATGCTCTGTAAAAAACCACTCCAAATAAGCAAAGATTTCTTTAAAAGAATACAAAAGAAAAATGAAAAGAAATTAAAGAAAATTTTGATAAATTGAACTTCATTAACTATTTATTAACACTATTAAAAGGGTGAAAAGAGAATCTACAAACTAGGAAAAGACTTTTGCAATAATACATCCTACAAAGGACTTATATCCAGAACAAGAAAAGAACTACAAATCAATAAGGAAAAGAAAAAAAGCTAAACGAAAAAATTAGGCAAAGACTTGAAGAAGCACAAAAGAGGATAGTCAAGTGGCCAATAAGCATATAAAAAGATATTGTTCATCAAAGATATGAATAGGTTGAAAGTAAAAGGATGGAAAAAATATATCATGCAAACAGCAAAAGAGAACTGGAGTGGCTATATAAATATCAAAGTAGACCTTACTACCAAAAAAAGTTACTAGAGTTAAAAAGTCACATTTTATCATGATAAAAGTATCAGGAAGATGTAACAGTTATACACATAATACTTACCTAGAACTGAGCCCCAAAATACGTGAAGCAAAACTTGACAGAATTAAGTGGAGAATTAGACAATTAGTAATAATAGTTAGATTTGAACACCCAACTTTCAATAATGGGTAGAGTAACTAAAAAGAAAATCATCAAGGAAATAGAAGACTTCAACTACACTACTTATTCACTAGACTTAACAGACATTTACAGAATGGGTCACCCAATAGTTCATCCAACAACAGCAGAATACACATTCTTCTTAGGTGCACATAGAATATTCTCAAGGATAAATTATATTTTAGCCTATAAAACAAATATGTACATTAAAAAAGAAGAAAGATCTATCATCAAAAAGAACACAAATAACAAATGTTGGCCAGGATGTGGAGAAAAGGGAACCCTCCTACACTGTTGGTAGGAATGTAAATTGGTGCAGCCACTGTGGAAAACAGTATGGAGGTTTCTCAAAAAACTAAAAATAGAACTACCATATGACCCAACAATTCTACTCCTGGGTATATATCTGAAAAAACCAAAAATATTAATTATAAGAGACACATGCACCCCAATGTTCATGGCAGCATTATTTGCAATTACCAAGATATGGAAGTAACCTAAATGTCCATCAACGGATGAATGGATAAAGAAGATGTGATACACACACACACACACACACACACACAAACACACACACACACAGTGGAAGACTACTCAGCAGTAAAAAAGAATGAAATTGTGCCATTTGCAAAAACATGAATGGACTTGATTGGTATTATGCTAAGTGAAATAAGTCTGACAGAGAAAGACAAATACTGTATGATATCATTTATATGTGGAATCTAAAAAATACAGCAAAATAGTGAATATAACAAAAAAAGAGGCAGATTTACAAAACTAGAGAACAAACTAGTGGTATCAGTGGGGAGAGGGAAAGTGGGAGGGGCAGGGTAGGAGTAGGGGATTAAAAGACACAAACTAAAAAAAAAAAAGATACAAACTATTATTTATAAAATAAGCTCCAAGGATATATTGTACAACAGGGGGGAATATAGCCAATATTTTGCAGTCACTCAGTTCTTATGTTTCATTCTTCTGAGGGTGTATGAGTGAGAGTCTCCATTTCATACCTCCGGTCCATTTTATTGTTTGTTTGTTTGTTTTTGGCCACACCGCACAGCATGTGGGATCTTAGTTCCCTGACCAGGGATCGAACCTGTGCACCCTGCCTTGGAAGCATGAAGTCTTATCCACTGGACTGCCAGGAAAGTCCCCTCTGGTCCATTTTAGACTGAAATCCTTTCAAAGGTTTAGATAGACTGACCATAAAAAGAGAAGACTCAAATTACTAAAATCATGAATGAAAGGGGATCATTACTACTGACCTTTCAGAAATAAAAAGGATTATAAAGGAATACTATGAACAAGTGTATGCCAACAAATTAGGTAACCTAGATGAAATCAACAAATTCCTAAAAGCATACTATCAAAACCAACTCAAGAAAAAAATAGAGACTTTGAATCAACCAATAACAAGTAAAGAGATTGAATTAGTAATCAAAAACTACTCACGCACACACAAAAAGCCCAAGCACCAACTTCACAGCTGACTTCTATGAAACACTTTAAGAATTAACAATAATTCTTTTCATACACTGCCAAAGAGAGAATACTTCATAACTCATTCTATGAGTTCAGTATTACTCTGATAACAAAGCCAGACAAAGATATCACAAGAAAAGAAAACTGCAGACCAATATCACCTATGATCATAGGTGCAAAAATGGGATTTATCCGAAGAATGCAAGGTTGATTCAACATATGAAAGTCAATCAACATAATATATGATATTAATAAAATAAAGGAAAACCACAGAATTATCTCAACAGACAAAGAAAAAACATTTGACAAAATCCAACACCCTTTCATGATAAAAAACACTCAGCAGAATAGAAGGGAACTTCCTCAGCCTGATAAAGGGCACCCATGAAAAACCCACAGCTAACATCATACTCAATGATAAAAGACTGAAAACTTTCCCCCTAAGATCAGGAACAAGACAGAGATATCTGGTGTCATCACTTCTCTTCAGTGTTGTCCTGGAGGTTCTAGCTAGGGCAACTAGGTGAGAAAAAGAAAAAAAAGGGAATCAAGATTGGAAGGGAGGAAGTAAAATTATTTTTATTTGAGATGACATGATCTTCTACATAGAAAACCCTAAAAAGTCCAGAAAAATAATAGAGCTGATAAACAAATTAAAGTTGCAGGAGGGAATTTCCTGGTGGTCCAGTGGTTAGGACTTGGCGCTTTCAAGGCCATGGCCTGGGTTCAATCCCTGGGAGCTAAGATTCTGCAAGCCACGTAGCAAAAAAAAAAAAAAAAAAAAAAAAAAAACAGTTGCAGTATATAAGATCAGTACACAAAAATCAGTTTTATTTCTATACACTAGCAGTGAACAATCTGAAAACTGAATTAAGAAAACAATTTCATGTACAGTAGCATCTGAAAGAATAAAATAAATTTCTCTAAAGAAGTATAGGACTTATACACTGAAAACTATAACAATGTTTAAAAAAAAAGTTAAGATCTAAAGAAATGAAAAGATACACAGTGTATACATACTGAAACACATAATATTAAGATGATAGTACTCCTCAAATTGACCTACAGATTCAATGCAATCTGTATCAAGAACTCAATTGCCTCTTTTACAAAAATGGAAAAAATGATTCTAAAATTCACATGTGCTTTGTTTGGCGGTGGTGGCAAACTATGCTCAGAGACTGAGATTGTCTTTGCCGATATTTTTGTATCTATTTGACACACGTTTACTGTAGGAATTATAATAATTTTGCAAGCCAACAGCATATAGGATAATGTCTCTTAATAAGTCAGTAAAGTAATAACATACTCCAGGAACTCTCTTGGAGGTCCAGGGGGTAAGACATGGCCTTCCAATGCAGGGGGTGCGGGTTTGATCCCTGGTTGGGGAGCTAAGATCCCACATGCCTTGTGGCCAAAAAACCAAAACATAAAACAGAAGCAATACTGTAACAAATTCAATAAAGACTTTAAAAATGGTCCACATCAAAAAAGAAAGAAAGAAAGAAAAAAGATAAGAAATAACATACTCCAAACAAATGATAGATCAAAGATACTATTGTTCCAGGCAAGGGAGATAAAAGAAATAAAGTCCAAATTTAGTTCAAGATATACCTTTATACAAGTTGGTTCTCAGGAGAGGCAGCTTAGCCAACAGTGAGCTGACATCCAGCTGCCAGCAAAACAAAAGTGAAAAGTCCCCTGTTGCTAGAACACATTGCTAGGGAACCATGGCGCTGGTGTTGGCAGGCAAGATGATCTTCTTCTTTGGGCTACTGCATGGCTTTTGCCACTGTGGATAAAACAGTTACCTTTACCATGGCAGGAGCTAATGCCCTAAGATCTTCAAAGGCTATTTAGATCAGCAAAGGGTGGCCTTACCCATACCTAACACTCTTGGATAATCCTCACATACTATAGGTATTTTTAGCCTAAATGTCCCCTCATAATAGTTGCTTCTTCATATGTTCTTATTAATCAGCCTCCAGTGGGTCCCCTCAGCAGCTGAGTTACTGAGTGCTTATCAGCAGCCCCAGATGTGGATGATGACATCCTGACATATGATTTCACTTTGATATCAAAATAACAACTTCACTCTTAACAACAATTTCATTTTTGTCATAAACATGTGGATTTGAGATCATATCAAACCACTACACAATAAGATGGAAATGCCAAACTTGAAATGACTGATGTCCATCAACAGGAGAAGGGGCAAATACATCATGGCATTTTTATCCAATGGAATAGTACACAGAAATCAGACAGAAGAAGCTACTTCTACACTCAACAACATGGATGAGTCTCACACACATAATGCTGAGCAAAAAAGTCAGACAAAAAAAGTTCATACTACATTATTCCATTTACATGAATTTCAAAAACAGGCATCTATGACGTCAGGTGTCAGAATGATGGTTACCTCTGGGGAGAGGTATTGACTGGGAGGGGGAATGGGGGAGCCTGCTGACATGTTGGAAATGTTCCCTGTCTTGATTTGGGTGGTAGTTATCTAGGTGCCCACATATTAAAAATTCATTGAGGGCCTCCCTGTTGGCGCAGTGGTTGACAGTCTGCCTGCCGATGCGGGGGACACGGGTTCGTTCCCCGGTCCGGGAAGATCCCACATGCCGCGGAGCGGCTGGGCCCGTGAGCCATGGCCGCTGAGCCTGCGCGTCCGGAGCGCGTCCGTGCTCCGCAACGGGAGAGGCCACAACAGTGAGAGGCTCGCATACAAAAAAAAAAAAAAAAAATTCATTGAACTGTACGATTAACATTAGAGAACTTATGCCCTTTCCTATAAATGTGATGCCTTAGTTCAAACTTAAATATCAAAAGTTTAAATCCCTTCACTTTGTCTCATCTCAGTTTCTCTGTTGCATGAATAATCTCACCCTCTGCAGAGTTTTAATAAAGGTGATACCCATGATACTTATTCAAAATGCAGATTCTTTGGTCCCATTCTAGATGTCCTGGATTGGAATGTTTAGAGAGAAGAGACTCAGGATTCTGCATTTTAACCCTGAAGCTGGGGAGCACAGGGAGCCTGCACACTGAAGGCCTGGTTCCAGCCTAGCCCACACCCTGGTGCTAATCAGTTCCACTGTAGCATTTTCAAACTAAGGCCAAGCTGAAACATTGAGAGACACTGTGCATTGTTTAGCCTTGATGTGGGGGAAGCAGAAGACTGTCCCTCTTCTAATCCTTGGCAGGACATGCCTTTCATAGCCGGATATGCCTTTGTTTGGATTGAAAGTTCATTTCTTTTTGCTCCTTTCCAATATATAAAAGAAATCAAGAGTTTTGCCTGATCTTTTTTTTTCCTAGTCATCCTAGTTCAGAGTTTCATGGGGTTTTGTTTGTTTGTTTTATTGATTGATTTTTGGTTTTGAAGTTGGGGTAAAGGAGTCTTTGCTTTATGCTTTCTTGATTACAACATGTATTGCTTCCACATGCAAATTTTTACTTTGAAAGCATTTTTTTTTTATTTTTTGCTTTATAACAAATTTAATCAGTTATACATATACATATGTTCCCATATCCCCTCCCTTTTGCGTCTCCCTCCCGCCCTCCCTATCCCACCCCTCCAGGCAGTCACAAAGCACCGAGCTGATCTCCCTGTGCTATGCGACTGCTTCCCACTAGCTATCTACCTTACATTTGGTAGTGTATATATGTCCATGCCGCTCTTTCACTTTGTCACAGCTTACCCTTCCCGCTCCCCATATCCTCAAGTCCATTCTCTAGTAGGTCTGTGTCTTTATTCCTGTCTTACCCCTATGTTCTTCATGACATTTTTTTTTCTTAAATTCCATATATATGTGTCAGCATACAGTATTTGTCTTTCTCTTTCTGACTTACTTCACTCTGTATGACAGACTCTAGGTCCATCCACCTCATTACAAATAGCTCAATTTCATTTCTTTTTATGGCTGAGTAATATTCCATTGTATATATGTGCCCATCTTCTTTACCCATTCATCCGATGATGGACACTTAGGTTGTTTCCATCTCTGGGCTATTGTAAATAGAGCTGCAATGAACATTTTGGTACATGTCTCTTTTTGAATTATGGTTTTCTCAGGGTATATGCCCAGTAGTGGGATTGCTGGGTCATATGGTAGTTCTATTTCTAGTTTTTTAAGGAACCTCCATACCGTTCTCCATAGTGGCTGTACCAATTCACATTCCCACCAGCAGTGCAAGAGTGTTCCCTTTTCTCCACACCCTCTCCAGCATTTATTGTTTCTAGATTTTTTGATGATGGCCATTCTGACTGGTGTGAGATGATATCTCATTGTAGTTTTGATTTGCATTTCTCTAATGAGTAAAGATGTTGAGCATCCTTTCATGTGTTTCTTGGCAGTCTGTATATCTTCTGTGGAGAAATGTCTATTTAGGTCTTCTGCCCATTTTTGGATTGGGTTGTTTGTTTTCTTGTTATTGAGCTGCATGAGCTGCTTATAAATTTTGGAGATTAATCCTTTGTCAGTTGCTTCATTTACAAATATTTTCTCCCATTCTGAGGGTTGTCTTTTGGTCTTGTTTATGGTTTCCTTTGCTGTGCAAAAGCTTTGAAGTTTCATTAGGTCCCATGTGTTTATTTTTGTCTTTATTTCCATTTCTCTAGGAGGTGGGTCAAAAAGGATGTTGCTGTGATTTATGTCATAGAGTGTTCTGCCTATGTTTTCCTCTAAGAGTTTGATAGTGTCTGGCGTTACATTTAGGTCTTTAATCCATTTTGAGCTTATTTTTGTGTATGGTGTTAGGGAGTGATCTAATCTCATACTTTATACATGTCCCTGTCCAGTTTTCCCAGCACCACTTATTGAAGAGACTGTCCTTTCTCCACTGTACATTCCTGCCTCCTTTATCAAAGATAAGGTGACCATATGTCCGTGGGTTTATCTCTCGGCTTTCTATCCTGTTCCATTGATCTATCTTTCTGTTTTTGTGCCAGTACCATACTGTCTTGATTACTGTAGCTTTGTAGTATAGTCTGAAGTCAGGGAGCCTGATTCCTCCAGCTCCATTTTTTGTTCTCAAGATTGCTTTGGCTATTCGGGGTCTTTTGTGTTTCCATACAAATTGTGAAATTTTTTGTTCTAGTTCTGTGAAAAATGCCAGTGGTAGTTTGATAGGGATTGCATTGAATCTGTAGATTGCTTTGGGTAGTAGAGTCATTTTCACAATGTTGATTCTTCCAATCCAAGAACATGGTACATCTCTCCATCTATTTGTATCATCTTTAATTTCTTTCATCAGTGTCTTATAATTTTCTGCATACAGGTCTTTTGTCTCCTTAGGTAGGTTTATTCCCAGATATTTTATTCTTTTTGTTGCAATGGTAAATGGGAGTGTTTTCTTGATTTCACTTTCAGATTTTTCATCATTAGTATATAGGAATGCCAGAGATTTCTGTGTATTAATTTTGTATCCTGCAACTTTACCAAATTCATTGATTAGCTCTAGTAGTTTTCTGGTAGCATCTTTAAGATTCTCTATGTATAGTATCATGTCATCTGCAAACAGTGACAGCTTTACTTCTTCTTTTCCGATTTGGATTCTTTTTATTTCCTTTTCTTCTCTGATTGCTGTGGCTAAAACTTCCAAAACTATGTTGAATAAGAGTGGTGAGAGTGGGCAACCTTGTCTTGTTCCTGATCTTAGTGGAAATGGTTTCAGTTTTTCACCATTGAGGACGATGCTGGCTGTGGGTTTGTCATATATGGCCTTTATTATGTTGAGGAAAGTTTCCTCTATGCCTACTTTCTGCAGGGTTTTTATCATAAATGGGTGTTGAATTTTGTCGAAAGCTTTCTCTGCATCTATTGAGATGATCATATGGTTTTTCTCCTTCAGTTTGTTAATATGGTGTATCACGTTGATTGATTTGCATATATTGAAGAATCCTTGCATTCCTGGAATAAACCCCACTTGATCATGGTGTATGATCCTTTTAATGTGCTGTTGGATTCTGTTTGCTAGTATTTTGTTGAGGATTTTTGCATCTATGTTCATCAGTGATATTGGTCTGTAGTTTTCTTTCTTTGTGACATCCTTGTCTGGTTTTGGTATCAAGGTGATGGTGGCCTCGTAGAATGAGTTTGGGAGTGTTCCTCCCTCTTCTATATTTTGGAAGAGTTTGAGAAGGATAGGTGTTAGCTCTTCTCTAAATGCTTGATAGAATTCGCCTGTGAAGCCATCTGGTCCTGGGCTTTTGTTTGTTGGAAGATTTTTTATCACAGTTTCAATTTCAGTGCTTGTGATTGGTCTGTTCATATTTTCTATTTCTTCCTGATTCAGTCTTGGCAGGTTGTGCATTTCTAAGAATTTGTCCATTTCTTCCAGGTTGTCCATTTTATTGGCATACAGTTGCTTGTAGTAATCTCTCATGATCTTTTGTATTTCTGCAGTGTCAGTTGTTACTTCTCCTTTTTCATTTCTAATTCTATTGATTTGAGTCTTCTCCCTTTTTTTCTTGATGAGTCTGGCTAATGGTTTATCAATTTTGTTTATCTTCTCAAAGAACCAGCTTTTAGTTTTATTGATCTTTGCTATCATTTCCTTCATTTCTTTTTCATTTATTTCTGATCTGATTTTTATGATTTCTTTCCTTCTGCTAACTTTGGGATGTTTTTGTTCTTCTTTCTCTAATTGCTTTAGGTGCAAGGTTAGGTTGTTTATTCGAGATGTTTCCTGTTTCTTAAGGTGGAATTGTATTGCTATAAACTTCCCTCTTAGAACTGCTTTTGCTGCATCCCATAGGTTTTGGGTCGTCGTGTCTCCATTGTCATTTGTTTCTAGGTATTTTTAAATTTCCTCTTTGATTTCTTCAGTGATCACTTCGTTATTAAGTAGTGTATTGTTTAGCTTCCATGTGTTTGTATTTCTTTGAAAGCATTTTCAGTTCCAGCATTACTTGTAGGACAGAATTTAGCTGTTGAGCAAATTCCTCGTTCTGGTAACTAAGCTGACATGAAAAAAGCCAATTGGTAATATTGCTGCCTTCTGCTCTGCAATATTTTAAAAAATCAGTAAATGAAGCTGGCAGCGGTGTTAGCGAAAAAAAACTTGTGTCCGCTTGCCCACGTGTAGTAAAGCCAATCCACTGACACTGGGTTGTGGTGAGGGAATGTGCAGCGTTTATTGTAAGGCACCATATAAGGAGTTCGGACAGCTAAATACTCAAGAAGCCTGAACTCCCCAGTGGGTTTCAGCAAAGCGTTTTTAAAGGCAAGGGGAGGGAGGTCGGTCCCATGGTGTGTGGTCAGCTTCTGTACAATCCTCTGATTGGTTGATGGTGAGGTAAAGTAAAAGGCGATAAATTGTTGCACATATTTCCTGGTTCCAGAGGGGATGTGTTAATTTCTTCCAACTGGTGGGGATTTTAGCGCCTGTAAAACATCTTGGGAAATGTGCATAAGATACTATTATCTAGGTACTTCAGAGAGGAGCTAAAGCAGAGGACATGGGGGAGGAGGTCTGTCCTGGGAAGGCCCTATAGGGTCTTGCTTGGTTACAATGGGGCTGGGGGGTATTGGAGAGGTGGGGAGGAGGGTGAATGGCAGGGTGGGATTGTAATGCCTCTCCATCTTTAGTAAACACAAGTGTAGGTACTTTATACATTTTGGTTAGTAGAGCGTTTGCACAACAGTGTACTCAGATTGTGGAATGTTCCACCAAAACCCAAAATAATGTGCTGTAATTCATTTTCATTTAAAATGAGTTATGTCTTTCTCAAAACGGATTAAAGACCTAAATGTAAGGCCAGACACTATAAAACTCTTAGAGGAAAACATAGGCAGAACACTCTATGACATAAATCACAACAAGATCCTTTTTGACCCACCTCCTAGAGAAATGGAAATAAAAACAAAAATAAACAAATGGGACCTAATGAAACTTCAAAGCTTTTGCACAGCAAAGCAAACCATAAACAAGAAGAAAAGACAACCCTCAGAATGGGAGAAAATATTTGCAAATGAAGCAACTGACAAAGGATTAAACTCCAAAATTTATAAGCAGCTCATACAGCTCAATATCAAAAAAACAAACCACCCAATACAAAAATGGGCAGAAGACCTCAATAGACATTTCTCCACAGAAGATATACAGATTGCCAACAAACACATGAAAGGATGCTCACCATCACTAATCATTAGAGAAATGCAAATCAAAACTACAGTGAGGTATCACCTCACACTGGTCAGAATGGCCATCATCAAAAAATCTAGAAACAATAAATGCTGGAGAGGGTGTGGAGAAAAGGGAACCCTCCTATACTGTTGGTGGGAATGTAAATTGATACAACCACTATGGAGAGCAGTATGGAGGTTCCTTAAAAAATTAAAAATAGGGCTTCCCTGGTGGCTCAGTGGTTGAGAGTCTGCCTGCCGATGCAGGGGACACGGGTTTGTGCCCTGGTCCAGGAAGATCCCACATGCCGCAGAGCGGCTGGGCCTGTGAGCCTTGGCCGCTGAGCCTGCGCGTCCAGAGCCTGTGCTCCGCAATGGGAGAGGCCACAACACTGAGAGGCCCACATACCGCAAAAAAAAAAAAAAAAAAAAAATTAAAAATAGAAGTACCATATGATCCAGCTACCGGACAGATACCCTGAGAAAACCATAATTCAAAAAAGAGTCATAGGGCTTCCCTGGTGGCACAGTGGTTGAGAGTCCGCCTGCCGATGCAGGGGACATGGGTTCGTGCCCCGGTCTGGGAGGATCCCACATGCCGCGGAGCGGTTGGGCCCGTGAGCCATGGCCGTTGGGCCTGCGCGTCCGGAGCCTGTGCTCCGCAACGGGAGAGGCCACAACAGTGAGAGGCCCGCATACAGCAAAAAAAAAAAAAAAAAAAAAAGAGTCATGTACCACAATGTTCATTGAAGCTCTATTTACAATAGCCAGGACATGGAAGCAACCTAAGTGTCCATCGACAGAAGAATGTATAAAGAAGATGTGGCACATATATACAATGGAATATTACTCAGCTGTAAAAAGAAACGAAATTGAGTTATTTGTAGTGAGGTGGATGGACCTAGAGTCTGTCATACAGAGTGAAGTAAGTCAGAAAGAGAAAAACAAATATCATATCTTAACACATATATATGGAATCTAAAAAAATAAAAATAAAATGGTTCTGAAGAACCTTAGGGCAGGACAGGAATAAATCGCAGACGTAGAGAATGGACTTGAGGACATGGGGAGTGGGAAGGGTAAGCCTGGACAAAGTGAGAGAGTGTCATGGACATATATACACTACCAAACGTAAAATAGATAGCTAGTGGGAAGCAGCTGCATGGCACAGGGAGATCAGCTCGGTGCTTTGTGACCACCTAGAGGGGTGGGATAGGGAGGGTGTGAGGGAGACACAAGAGGGAAGAGATATGGGGATATATGTATATGTATAGCTGATTCACTTTGTTTTAAAGCAGAAACTAACACATCATTGTAAAGCAATTATACTCCAACAAAGATGTTAAAAAAATATATATATATATGTTTAATGAAAGGTACTTAGTGATTATTCACTAATTTTATGTCCATCGTTTAATCCATGGAGCATACATAGGTATACAGATTATGGAAAATTTCATGGACATCTTCGACATAATTATCAAGTCGCTTCTTTTGTATATTTGTACACATTATAGTTTTAGTAAAAATATCTAATTTAAAGGTCAAAACAATATAAAATTTTCATTTTTATATGTGCTCCTTATATCTTTGTATGAAGTGGGCTTTCAATTACAGCATCCAGAAACTATAATACAACATAGGTAATAACTTATTCAATAAATAAATCCTAGTTCATTTCTATAAACAAAAAATAAAATGAGTTATGTCTTTTTATAAGGTCCCATAAAAGGTGATCTCAAATTATCTTTTTTTTTTTTTTTTTGGCTGCACTGTGCAGCTTGTGGGATCTTAGTTCCCGGACCAGGGATTCAGGGATTGAACCCAGGCCCCCGGCAGTGAGAGCATGCAGTCCTAACCACTGGACTGCCAGGGAATTCCCAATCCCAAATTATCTGAGATCTGCTTTCCAGTATCAAAGATCCTTCACCTAATACAGTTAGGATCACCTTAGTGTAGAGGAACACTTTGTTTGGTTAAAAAAAGGTTAATTATTTCCAGAATAGACAAATTAGAAAAAGACACCCCAGAAAACCTAAATAGACATTTCTCCAAAGAAGACATACAGATGGTCAACAAACACATGAAAAGATGCTCAACATTGCTAACCATTAGAGAAATGCAAATCAAAACTACAATGAGGTATCACCTCACATGGGTCAGAATGGCCATCATCAAAAAATCTACAAACAATAATGCTGGAGTGGGTGTGGAGAAAAGGGAACCCTCTTGCACTGTTTGTGGGAATGTAAATTGATACAGCCACTATGGAGAACCGTATGGAGGTTCCTTAAAAAACTAAAAATAGAACTACCATACGACCCAGCAATCCCACTACTGAGCATATACCGAGAGAAAACTCTTGATTTGAAAAGATATGTACACCCCAATGTTCATAGCAGCACTATTTACAATAGCCAGGACATGGAAGCAACCTAAATGTCCATCACCAGAGGAATGGATAAAGAAGATGTGGTACATATATGCAATGGAATATTACTCAGCCCTAAAAAGGAATGAAATTGGGCCATTTGTAGAGACGTGGATGGACCTAGAGTCTGTCATACAGATGAAGTAAGTCAGAAAGAGAAAAAGAAATATAGTATATTAACGCATATATGTGGAATCTAGAAAAATGGTATAGATGACCTTAACTGCCAAGCAGAAATAGAGACACAGAAGTAGAGAACAAATGTATGGAAACCAAGGGGGAAAGGGGTGGGGTGGGAGGAATTGGGAGATTGGGATTGACACATATACGCTACTGATACTATGTATAAAACAGACAACTGACAGTGATTTGGGCTGCAGGTAGCAGTAAGTGTCAGCTTGCAGCCATCTGCAGGGAGCAGTAGCTGCAAGCAAGATCTTAGTTCCCGGGCCGGGAGTTGTAACCACTGGACCACAGGGGCCAGCAGCTAGGGCCTGGATCCCTAGTTCTTGCCCACCTTGTCAAAAAAGAATTCAGGCAAGGAGGCAGAAGGAAAAGAGAAAAGTAGAAAAGTTTATTGGGAAAGCAAAGTACCTGTGGAAAGACGCACGGGCGAACTCAGGGAGAGAGAGTCCCCAGAGTCGCCCTTCTGGGGAGTTTAAATCCTTTATAAGGGGGCAGTCTTCTGGGTCTTTGTCTTCTTTTTGACCAGTCGTTTTGTTTTGAACCCATGGCTAATTTGCCTCTGGACCTTCTCCTGGGTGCGCACACACCCTCGGTTAAGATGGATCCCACTGCAAAGGCCTCTGGGAGGAGATAGTAGGACTTACTGTGGTCTGGCATCTCCTGCCTTTTTGACCCTGTGAAGGCTTTTGCACATGTGTAGTGCCTCCCTTGCTCCAAGGTTGGGAAATGGGTGAACTCTTGATCTTTTAACAGGGTTTAGTCCCACTCTATCCCTGCCATAAAAATGCCCAATGTCCGGTTATTTACCCTATTCCTGTTGCTGGTTTTTATATCAAGGTACAGATCTTGAAATATAGACAGGAGTCCGGTCATAAATATGTAGTCCTGGAGCCCATTTGTCTCCTGCTTCAGGAAATGTAAACAGGGGGCTGGTAATGAGCCTGGAGCTCATCTTCTTCTCACCCCAGGAGGTGTGAACAGGAGGCCAGTTGTAAATGCCTAGCCTGGAGCCCATCTATCTCCTGCCTCAGTGGGAACACACTGTATAGCACAGGGAACTCTGCTTAATGCACTGTAGTGTCCTAAATGGGGGGGATATATGTACATGTATGGCTGATTCACTTTGCTGTGAAGTAGAAGCTAATACAATATTGTAAAGCAACTATACTCCAATAAAAATTAATTTAAAAAAAAAAGAGAAAAGAAAAAGGCACCCCATCCTCTGGCTGATGGAGTTAGGGCACTTGGTATGGCACACAGAGCCCAGGTAGGATTTTAGCCTTTTCTCGTGCCCTCTGGCGTGTGGCCTTGTGCCAGGTCTAGCATGTATAAAGACCATGGAGCAAGGACGCTATAGTGTGTATTCTCAGGGTCCCTCTTCAGCTAGGAATCGACTCTGCTGGGGAGTGGGCAAGGATTAAAGTACGGGACTCATTTACTACGAGACTGATGGAGCAGGGGCCTTTACCCAGTTGTGTAGGAAGAGGACCTACACAGCCTCTCCGTGATCTGTCACCTCCGTTTTTTTTTTTTTTGTCCCCTCTTTTTGGTCTTGGACACGTTGGTCCTGAAAACTGCAAAAACTCTGGGTATGAGTAACTCCATCCAAACCCTCGTCCTAAGAGACTTGACCAAACTCTAGCCAGCTTCTAGCAGCCTAAGGCCCTGGCATGACCCACCGTCCACCCCCCCTTAAGTTCCTGTCTGGAAAAGCTCTCAGCTGACAAAAGAATTACTGTTTGTTCCAGCCAACACCGGACCATAGGTCCTTGACCTCCCATTCTCAGAGCATTTATTGAAAAAACTTACAGTTGTAAATTCTTCTTCTGTCCCTTTGAGATATATGTGAGTCTCCTACAACCCAAGAATGTCTTTTTCAAAGACCTGAAAGCCATTTCTTTGAAGCTTAATCATCAGGATGATAGGGCCTCTGCCTCCCAGTCTCTGGGGGACACCAGATGCCTAACTTGGATGAATTCCACATAGCAGACACAGAAGGCCTAATCACATTCACATTCACATTAACCAACCCCCTTACCAGCTTTTTGTAACTTTTCCCTTTTCTAATTTTGCTTGCCCCTCCCTCCCTGCTTTGCTCCCCCCTCCCTAATCCCCAATTCTCCTTTTAAAATGCCCCTTCACTTCTGCGCAAATCAGAATTGAGTTCAGCTCTTTCCCCTGCGGCAGTAGTTACTGAATAAAATCTGTCTTTATCCCCTTTAACTAGTGTGTGGCTTTGTTTGTCTTTGATGGTTCTACCAATTCTTATCCTGCTCCTTTCTATAAAAGTAATTTAACTTGCCGTCCCTTAATGTTCTAGCACACATATTTTTCCATGTTGATATCTAGTTTCTATAAATATAATATTTAATCACTGCATGTTATGGGTTACGTACCACACATTTCTTAACCAAAACCCCACTAAATTTGTTCTTATTATAAAAAGACTATATGTTTATCATGAAAAAATAATATTAAAAAATATAAATTACCTATTCAGTAATGCCACTACCCAGTTTTTCCCCTTTTGAATTCATTTTCCAACTTTTGGTGTTAACGTTTCAACATATATCCTTATGGTTTATACATTCTCTGAATATATCTGTATAATTGAGCATAGTTTTAAAAGCAAAAGTGGTATCATACTCTTTAGACAGATGTCTTGCTACTCAACATTTTCCTATGTCCATAAGTATTGTTCAGAAAGGCGGTGTAAAGACTACAGCACATTCCACTGTATGGAGGTACCAACACTTTCAGTAACAACTCTTTGGTGGGCTTCCCCACCACCAGTATTTTCCTGTTACAAACAATATCGAAATCATCTTGTTTGCAACTCTTTGTGCTCCCCCTTAACTAGTTCCTTTGGATAAATTCTGAAGGGAGCGTTTAACTCCACTGATGACTCAACTCCTTTCTTTGGGCCCCAATACCCCACATTCACCCTTTCCTCTCTGGCTACATCTCTGCTTCCCATGTAGCACCTTCTTCTGGTCTCTGTTAGGTTCTGCCTGTGCCTCTGCTTTTTCCTCCCAGTCTCCCACAGTAGGCTCACTCATCCCATGGCTCCTCCAACCTCCATCCCTATGCAATGACTCCCCATCTATACCTTCAGTCTAGATGTCTCCCCTGTTGGGGCCCAGGGCAGGCCGCCTCAATAATCAAGAAGGCTCAGTGGCATATTGATTATTTTGAATGAAAGTTACCTAAGGGAATTCCCTGGCAGTCTAGTGGTTGGGACTCCACGCTTTCACTGCCAGGGGCCCAGGTTCAATCCCTCCCTGGCTGGGGAGCAAGCTGCGAGGCACAGCCAAAAAAAAAAAAAAAACTTAAAAAACAGCCAATGCAGTAGAGACACTTTGACCCTCCTCTCTGTCTTCCTGAAAGCAGGAAATAAATCTCCCAGGTGAAAGGTGCCTTCCCTGTGCCAGGAGGTAGAAAGATATCCTTATCACCAGAGGTAGGGAATTCGGGGCTGAGAAGCCTGTATAAATAAACCTTGTTCCTCCTTTACTAATTTACTATCCAAGCCCAAACTTTGCTTAAATTCCTTACTAATTAAGCATCCAAACTTAAGGTTCTTTGTCCTGTCAAATCCTCACAAGTTTATTGTTTTTTGTGTGAAAAAATATAAAAGCTACCCGCCTTTGGTCACTTTCTGAGCATCATTTTATGATCTCCTATGTGCATGAAATTTAATTGGTTTTTCTCTTGTTCATCTGTCTTGTATATTAGTCCAGCCACTGTTACTGATCCAGACGTGGGTCCGCTCGCCTGTGCCCAGTAAAGCCAGTCTACTGACACTGAAACTCTGCAGGGCCCTCCCAGGTACAAAAGACTTTCCATGTACTGTACCGTGGCCCGTGGCCCGTGGCCCGCTTCTTATTTACAGGATAAAGGCTTCAGCCTCCTAGACCTCCCTGAGCTCCAAAGAGCAGATTCAAACAGTTGCTAATCAGGGAAGTAAGGAAATGCAGAAACAAAGGAGTAACAATCAAGAAACTATAGTGCAGGATCCTGGTGCCTCCTCAAGGAATATAGGTAACAATATCTTTGAGTTTTCTGCAGGAACTAAGGCCTCCACCCAGGTGGAGGATGGTAACTTCAGGCTGAGCACAAGATTCCTCGGGCACCGCCCCTTTACCTCAACCACCAACCAATTAGAAGAAAGTCACACACCCTCCTCACCCCAAATTTTGCCTGTAAAAACTTTTCCCAAAAATTATCGAGGAGCTCGGGTTTTTGAGCACAAGCCACTCATTCTCCTTTCTTGGCCCTGCAATAAACCTTTCTCTGCTCCAAACTCCCACATTTTGGTTTCTTTGGCCTCACCGTGCATGGGGCACATGGACTTGTGTCCAGTAACAACACTGGGTTGTGGTAAAGGAAAGTTCAGCATTTATTGCAGGGTGACAAGCAAAAAGTCCAGGGCAGCTAGTGCTCAAAATACCCAACCTCCCTGATGGGTTTCAGGGAGGCATTTTTATTTTTTTATTCTTTATTTTAAAAAATCAATTATTTATTTATTTTTGGCTGTATTGGGTCTTCGTCGCTGTGCGTGGGCTTTTCTCTAGTTGCGGAGAGTGGGGTCTACTCTTTGTTGTGGTGAGCGGTCTTCTCATTGCAGTGGCTTCTCTTGTGAAGCACGGGCTTTAGGCACATGGGCTCCAGTAGTTGTGGCTCGCAGGCTCTAGAGAGCAGGCTCAGTTAGTTGTGGCACACGTGCTTAGTTGCTCCGCGGCATGTGGAATCTTCCCGGACCAGGGCTTGAACCGGTGTCCCCTGCATTGGCAGGCGGATTCTTAACCACTGTACCACCAGGGAAGTCCAGGGAGGCATTTTTAAAGGCAAGATACGGAGGGGAGTTGCAGGGTATGTGATCAGCTCATGCACAATTCTCTGATTGGTGGATGATGATGTCACAGGGGTTAACATTATCAATCCTCAGGCTCCAGTAGGTCGGGTCATCAAATAGTCAACTTCTTCCATTTGGTGGGGGTTTTAGCATCTCAGTAAAACAACTGAGGAAGTGTGCATCAGATACTGTTATCTAGGTAATTCAGGGAGGAACTAAAGCAGAGGGAATGGGAGGGTGCAGTCTGTTCTGGGAAGACCCCATAGGATCCTGCTTCGTTACACCACAAGAACTCAAGAGGGGTAGAGAGGGAAATTGCCCCCCTGTCCCCGACAACCCTGAGCTCCAGTTCCTAAAGATCTGTTTCAGATGTTCCCACTTGAATGTCTCACAGCACAGAAAACTCAACAGAGCCAAAATGGAATTCATGATTTTTTTTACCTCCTAAATTCTCCTTCTCTAGTGATGCCTATTTTAGTAAGCAGCACCAACATCTACCCTGGTTGAAGCCAGAAGCCTGGTGGTCTTGCTTCTCTTCTCTATTACTTTGCACATTTTGCCAAGACCTGTTGATTCCACTTCCCACCTTTGAGCTTTAGAATTCATTTACTTCTCTTCATCCTCACTGGGACCTCTAGACCAGACTGCCCTCTCTCACCCGGATTAATTAATCAGCTCCATAACTGGTTACCTGCCTCAGTCATATTTTCTTCAATTCATTTTCCGCATTGCAGCCTGAGAAAATTTGCTAACATGTGTCACTCTGAAACGTAAACTTTTTAAACAGCTCTCCCTTGCCTTTGGGAGGGAGTCCATACTGACCATGGCTGACCAGGGCTTTTTAGAGGAATAACTGGTCCTGCCTGTTTCTCTGGTCTCATTTCTTGACACCCTGCACTCTGCTAAAAGCACTAGTTGTCTTCTCAGTTCTGCCAGCAAACCATTGTTCTGCAGGCACATCCACATTTCTTGTTGGCTCTGCCTGTCCCATTTGTCACTTTGTCCCATCACAGGGTCTATACAGCACAGTGCCTGGCATAACAGACTTTTCAAAAGACACATGTTCAGTTAATAAATATATAATATTGGGTAAGAGGGTGTTAATATAAATATTTTCTAGAAGCTTGGATATATACTAATGGAGAAGCAGTATGGTTAAGTCTAAAGTCTAGTATAATTCAGGACAGTGGTCAAATCCCTGCTCTACCACCGTGGGTCAATCTCTTCACCTCCCTAAACCTCAGTTTCCTCATCCTTGAAATAAGGATATAGTATCTACCTGAAATAGTGTGAGGATTAAACAAGACAACTTAAGTAAAACATTTAGTACAATGTTTGGTACATAAGTGTTTAATAAACGTAACCCAGCAACAGTGATAACGGTGACCATGATACTTTGCCTCCAGATGGGCGGGGTCCATTTGCATGCCAACCTATTATAGAGTGAGTAGCTGTTTCAATAAGCTTTGTGGTTGCTATGAGTGATGAAAAATAATACCTCTTATTGCCTGCAATAAGATAGGCAAACTTTTTTGTATTTCTTTGATTAATAGTAATATACCTCTTTAGACATTCATGGTATTATTTATACATTTTGGCTTTAAAAAAATGCTTTAGTGACATCTTCATGCACATAACTTTTTTTTCCACTGTTTTGAAATTTTTACTTATTTTCTTGTCATTGATTCAACAGCCACTTTAGGAAATAGACTCAATAAAAAACATTAGATTGTAGTTAATTTTTTCTTCTTTTTCAAAGTTTCCTTAAGTATTAAGGGGAACATTCACTTTCATCACTTTTGATACATATTGTCAGGTGGCTTTCTATGAAGTATAGACTACTTATACTCATTTTAGGATTCCTCTTGATGCCTTGATTCTTCTACTTGTTTTTAATTAAAAATGAAAAACATAATTCTACTTTTCTGTATATTCCTTATACACTTGGCATGGCGATTACTCTGGCCAGTAACTTGTTTCTAGACTACTACAGCCACTTCTTATCCTTCCTCACAGTGATATTCGAGACTTACTGAGGTCATGTGTGCAATGTTTAAAATCAAATGCACTAAATGATCAAGTATAAGATATTCTTTTCATGGTCAGGGAGTAGTGTGTTTTCTTCATCAAACACCAGGTAGGTAAGTCACAGAGAGCACTAATTTCTGCAAAATGCAGTTCCTTAAGACAGCAGCAAAATGATAGAAGAGCATCTATAAAGTATTGTATACATATTATAGAAGAGTGTTCTTTTTTCCTAGCCATAGCAAGGAGACAGTGTTTAACTTTGAATTTTAGTGAGGACTGCATTTGTTGGCAAGTGACCAAGAAGACTGAGGGTAGGCAGTCTGGAATTGGTGTGGTAGCTCCATCATGTCATGATTGTTCCATGTTACTATATCTTGACTCTGGCATAGTTAATACATGGGTTTCATTCTCATGGTCAGCTCATGGTTACAAGACGGCTGCTCTGATCCTAGAGGTCAGGCCTTCATCCAGGCAGGAAGGAGAAAAAAGCACAAATGGCAAAAGGCAAAGGGATAGCTCAGCGTGTCTTTTATCAGGAAAAAAAAAAAAAGCTTTCTTGGAAAGCCATACCAAATAATCTTCTGCTTACATTTCATTGACCAAAATGATCATAAGCTGCCAGAGGAGTCTGGGAAGGAAAATAGTTTGGGTTGGACACATTGCCACCCTGAACAAAATTGGGTCTGTCAGAGAGAAGGGGAAAATGGATATTAACTAGGCATCTTGCTATATATGGATGTAAATATGTAACTTTTCTTTAGTAATATGAAAAATACCACATCTTCTTTCTCTTAAACTGAGCCTAAACTTACCAAATACTCTGTGCTTAAACTTGTATCTCATATTAGATCAAACCAAACCGGAAGAACAAATGTAACTGGTCTTCTCAAACCTGTTATTTCTCTTGTTCTTCAGGTTCTTTTTTCTTCTTTTTCTCAGTGCATAGTACCATTCAGGAATTTGAAATCCTCAGATAGTAGTAGTGTTTGACAAAGAAAACCCCAACAAAATACTGCTTTTAATAATTAAAGCATTCCTGTGACATACTTTATATACCTGAGGAAAAAATAAAGCATTCTTCTAGGGTGAGTAGGAAAGATTACCTTCTCGCTTCCCATTTTCCATGGCTGACACTATTAGCTAACTAGTTAACTAACTGGCTAATATTTTAGATCTAGAAGTCCCTTGGCTACCTCAGTCATGAAAACCTTTTCATTGTAATTTTATGAATTTAAAACATGTGTATTGTATACATTGGACCCTAATGCTACCCATCTAAGTCTAATGGAGGGTCAAAGATGGTGATGAATCTTTTCTCAGGAAATGTGTTTCTTCCATTCACTAAATAAATGTATAAGTAAAACTTATAACTGTTCTCTGGAACCTGAAAAAAAAAAAAAAAACTTGGAGAGCAATTAACCTTAAAAGTTTGTGGGGTTTTTTGTTGTTTTGTTGTTTTTTGCTTTTCAAAAACTAACAGATAATATAATTTTGCTTAATATATATGTGAGGAAGTCTTAAAGTTTTCTTTCTAACTAAGGGCTTAATTCCCTCTTCATGTCCAGGAAAATACTACTGGATCTAAGAAATCATTTAAACATGAAGGCACTGGTATTTGGTATGTTTTAGGGCTTCAAAAGTGAAATTCAATCATATGGCATAAGATTTTGTGTCCATGAAAGGTGGTAGAGAACACTGGTTGAGTGTGCTCTTGAGCCAAATTGCCAGGATTATTAGCTGTGTGACCCTGAGCAAATTACTTAGCTTCTCTGTGTGCCTCAATTTCCTTGTAGGTAAACCAGGGATAACATTGGTATGTACCTCGAAGGATGGTTATTAGAATTAAATGAGTTAATTTCCACAAAGAAGTTAGTAGAGTGCTTTGCAATTTGTTAACAATCAAAAACATTAGCCATTATTTTAGCCATTAGGAATTTCTCTTTTCCAGTACAGTTTAAGGGCTCTTTTCTGGGTCATTTGTATCAGCAATCTCCAAAGTCCAGTGTTGTAACAAGTCTCTCTTAACATGGTTTCATTCCACTTTTGACATATACTAACAACGCAGTAAGAACTCAACATGTTTCTTTCTGCTTATAACTTAACAAAATAATAATTAAAGCAAGCATATGCAACAACAAAAATCAAAGCAATAATCCTTTTACTTGCTATAAAACTTTTTAGACAAAAGCGTCAAAGCCTATTTCAGATTATTTGGTAGTGATTTACAGCATGTATTAATCTGATAAAGACTTGTTTTTTTAATTCTTTGCGCACTAAGAGCACATGGATCTTCAGAATATGGGTAAACACAGAAGCAAGATTTCATGTATCTCAGCCAAAGAGGAACGTAAATGGTGATTTTTTTTTTTCTTAAAACACTCAAAGCCTTATCATGTTGCAGGTAAAGAGAAGGAAGCCAGAGCTTCCTCACAGGACACTCCTCATAGGTAGGAGACAGCACTTCTTTAGCAGGTCTCTGCAGTAAAGATCCTTGCTGCAGGAAGAGAGCTGGGTTTAGCTGCTTGAATGAGGGGCCACTGGACCCTCTCTTTTATGGGGCTAGGTGAATGTGGCTTTGATTCCTAACAGAGTGGCCAGACATTTGAAAGACAGGCTTTCCAGGCACAAGTAGCCACTAACTACAATAACAGCTAAAAGCCAATCACACTCATGCATTTCAAACATAAAAAGTTGCACTGGCTAGCTTTACTCTATGGCCCAAGGCTTCAACACCTGTAGTGTGGTAGCCAAAAGAACATCTTCCCAAGTGGCAATTGTTTGGAATTGCCCTGGGGACTCCGACTTACATACAGCCCTAGAAATATAAATTCCAGAGTTATATAACTTCATTCATTCAAGATTTGCTGTGGATAAAATACATGCATCCCACTGTTCATTGCAGCACTATTTACAATAGCAAGGATGTGGAAGCAACCTAAATGTCCATCAACAGATGAATGAATAAAGAAGATGTGGTACATATATACAATGGAATATTATTCAGCCATAAAAGGAACGAAATTGGGTCATTTGTAGAGACATGGATGAATCTAGAGACTGTCATACAGAGTGAAGTAAGTCAGAAAGAGAAAAACAAATATCGCATATTAACGCATATATGTGGAAACTAGAAAAATGGTACAGATGACCCGGTTGCAGGGCAGAAATTGAGACACAGATGTAGAGAACAAACGTATGGACACCAAGTGGGGAAAGCCGCAGCGGGTGGGGATGGTGGTGTGATGAATTGGGAGATTGGGATTGACATGTATACACTGATGTGTATAAAATGGATGACTAGTAAGAACCTGTTGTATAAAAAAATAAATAAAATAAAATTCAAAAATTAAAAAAAAACTCAACTATTCAAAATTCCTGCTCAATTAAATCTAGTTCATTGTTAAGGTCCACAAAAATGGTAACTACTTTATGTATAACATTTAAGATTTCTGCTAATTAAATATTACAAATTAAAAAAACATTACAGATGTGAGGTTGATTCTTACGAGCAACTGAAGGTAGAAAAGTCTATTTGATGAAAAAAATCTGAGCCAAATATCTCTGCATCAACAAGTATTCTTTGAAGTATTTATTGATCTCATTGATCGTTAGTAACTTCATGAAAGGTCGGTACTATGATTGCTAAATATTTCTGAGGAATTAAAGAAGCAATTTCAAAGGCACTGGATGAGCTAAAAACAGTGCCACAGCTCTTGAATGATGAGTTTATTTTCCAGAGTTTATGGATAATAGGAAGTCTTAAAATTACTCAAATGCAATACTATTCCTCAGTACATTTATTAAACATATTTAAACCATGGCATGCATTACTTTAAAGAAATCTACCAGGCTTTAAATACTTGAGAGTTTATCTTTCTTCCGTGGGAGTGTAATTAGCAAAAGGGCCCTGGGCGCTAAGGCAAGGGAAATGAACTGGAAGAGGAAGCGGAGGAAAGGAGGGTGGAGCGCGGTCCTTCTGGGTTAGGGATAGTTTTGCGTGTGCTAGTTTCTGAAAGAGAAAGGCTCAACGCAGGAATCTGGTGGTTCCTTGTAATCTCAAGATGGAAGTCTGGGCACTTGGGCTTGTCCCAATTGTGAAGGGGCCTCTCGACTTCCTTTCGCCTTCCATCCTCCAGTGTGGCAGTGGGTTTCGGAGGGAGGTGGCCGGCGGAGGCCTCTGGACCTCGTCCGCACTCTCCGCATCCCTGTCCGAGGCCGGCAGGCCTCGCCCACCCTGGGTAAATTCCCGGAGGTCCCGCCCCTCGCTAGAGGAGAACTCCTTGGGGCGTGCAAACGGGATCCTGCGAATGTTGACATTAAAGGAATACGCAAATTCAGCGTCGTGGTCCCCGCAGCTTACCCGCACCTATTCTTATACCTAAGCCAAGGTCACTCTTTAATACCCGGCCATTGCCTGAGCTGGGGCGTCGCGCTCTGACTAGCTACGGTGGCGGGAGCGGGGAGAGGGGGCGCGGGTGGCGGGGCGGCGGCCGCGTGGCGCCCTCCGGCCGGCCGAGCCCGCACCTGCCCGGCGCCCGCCTAACCAGCGAGCCCGGCGGGAGGCAGGGCGGCGTCCCGGGCGTTGAGGAGGGGCCGCGCGGCGCGGGCGGGCGGGCGGGGGGATTCGCGGTGGGCGCGGACGCCGCGCGGCTGCTAAGGCTGGAGGCGCTGCGGCGCGAGTGCGTCACGCTGGCGGAGGGCACGGTGGGCTGCGGCCGACACGCCGACCAGGAGCCGGGCGTCTCGGGCGAGGGGCAGGCGGCTGTACCGGCCCCGGCAGCCGCGAGCGGCGCGGCCCGGGCCCGGCCGGAGGTCGCCAGCGAGCCGCCGCCGGCTTCATTCATTCCCGCGGCTCCGCCTCCTTTCCCGGGTTCCGGCGGCGCGTCCGAGGTGAGTGCGCGGCCCGTCCCGGGCGGGGGCCGCGGGCCCAGGCCGAGGCTGCCCGGTCCGGCCTCGCGCCCCGCCGGCCCCGGCCCCGCACCCCGCCGGCCCCGGCCCCGCACCCCCGCGCGCGGGCGGTGACGCGGACCACGAGCTGCGGGCTGCCCCGAGGACTCGGGCGCGGCGCAGGCCCACGCCGGCCACCCGCGGGGCGCGCGTCTAGCTGCGTGCGACTGGCCTGCTCCCCCGAGGGGCGTGTGGCGCGCCCCAGGTGCGTCGGCCTCCGCGCCAGCGCCACCATTTTGTGTGAGGGAATGCCTCCTTCTCCTTCCTCCGCCCGCCGCGGCCCGCTCCCCAGCTGCTGCTTGCTGTGCCCCCTCTACTCCCCTCCCGTCCCACCTCTCCCACCTGGAGCCTGTCCGCCCGGTCGGTCGCCTCAGCGTGGGGGAAGCGGACCTGGTGGCTGGTGGGGCGGAAGCATTTGGACTCGGGTTCAGCCACGGATGCTCTGACGGCCTCTCTTACCTTTAATCACTTTTGGAATAGGTATTGTATAGATTCCGTTCTAGAATGTAGGTCATTACAATTTTGTTCTAATTCGTAGCTGCCCATTATGCAATTTTTCGAGGCCTGTGCCCTAGGAAATCAGTGGGTGAAGCTTTGGTTTGTTTAAGGCTCAGGGATCTGGATTACATTTACCCCCATTATCGCCCTTTGGGAGAGGAGGTGAAGTATCTCACTGGCTTTTCAGCTTCTGGAAAGTGGTATGAGTGTCTTACCTGGAGTAGATTCTAAAATAACCACTACCCCTTCCTCCTTTGGGATATCGTTTCAAAACCTGAATGAAAACGCTCTCGTGTGAGGATTTTGAGGGGGGTAGGGACAGGTTGCTAAAAGACTACCCAAAGGAAAAGTTGTGATTTAGAACTTACACCTTCCGTCGTTTTCACGGTTCCGGAGAATTTGGTAATTCTTGTTTTAACTTGTCTCCTCGCCAATATACGTACGTACCTAGTAGATTATACTCCGGTCATCTGTATTTTATCACTGCATCACAGGGATTAAAGTCTGGAATGGTGGCAGTTGCATAATACACACATTTGGGCCCTGGAGGGAATTCACTAAAATGGATCCGGGTTTGATGTGCCTTGTATCGTCTGCTTACATTTATGTATGTATGTACAAAAGATGTATAGGGTATTTTTGCAAACTGTCTTTTGCTTTTCTCCTTCAAGAGGAACGATTTTTAGTGACTACTATGGACAAGATTAAGTTTTTGGTATGTGGATGAGACTAAGTTTTTGGTTTTTAAAAACCTTTGCTTGTTTGTTGTTGTTCGGTTTTTCTGGTGGGGGGAGCCCAGGGAATGTGGTGGTGAGAGGAACCTGGGAAAAGTCCGTTTGTGATAAGACTTCCAGTACAAATAAAGGTAAAGCTATCACAGCCTTTCACGGAGAGCTTGTAGCTGTCACAGTGAGCTCCTCTCTTTGAATTTATGATGAGGATTGGCTTAGGGAACTTAGCTTATATGAGTAGCAACATTGGTCTGCTGCTTGAGTGATTATACCCTAAGATGCTTTACCTGTGGATTTTAGGTTCTAACAAGTTCCAAATGAGACTGACCTTTGAAATAGCATTCGAATCATTACAGCTGGTATCATTTCTCTAATAAAGACACAATATACGTCAAACAAAAGGCTTAACTTTGATTTGGAGAAAACAAAATATTTTATAGTTGGATGCTTTTGAGAGTCATCCTCTTTATTAAATTACTCAACTTTTTTTCTGATTAGTTGAAGACTCTTTCACTTAGTATCTCTGCAAACACGATTCCATATCATGTACCATCCCTAGCAGAAGTGTCATGCCACTCCTTAATGACATGTTCTGTGGGAAGAATTACGGATGTGAAAGGGACCTTGGACGTCAAGAGATGAGCTGAGACATGTCTTGTTTCAGAGAACTTAAGGAAGTAAAGATTGCCTGCTAAGGGTTGCCTGTGCCCTGACTGGACCTGTGCTAGGTTCCAAGGGATTGAGATTGTTCCTGCCGGCAAGTTCAGCACATAGTCAAACACAATCCCTATATCTTTACACTGATTCTCTTAATACACGTGTCAGGGAGGTTCACTGAATTGGTACTATTGTATTTAATTAACCTGAGTTTGGAAGTGATCTTGGTGTGCTTTTTTATCTTTAATGTGGCTTGAGATTTTGAGCATTATTATACCAATGGTTGAGAAATTGAAAAGAGAAAGGAAAACCTCTAACATTTTTCTGCTTATCTCCTACCTAACTAACCCTTTTTAAGCCTTCTGTGTGTGTTAGGTTCAGTCATATGCCTAAGATTTACTTTTTAGAGTTAATTACAATACAAAAGGATTGAGTATTCGGGCAGGTTTTCAAAAAATATCAAGGATTCTGTAGAAAGGATCATTGGTTGAGTAGGAAGTTAAACAAAACTTTCATGTTTATTCCCATTTCTAAGATTTTATGATTCTAAATTGAAAAACAGAATTGCACGATTATTGTGTTTACAGTGATTTTCTTTTCACACACCATTAAGCTTCTGATCCTTTGTATGTTTAACCCTGAAATTTACTAAATTTGGCATGCTTCATTGGTAGTAGGGGTACTTCACAATTCTTTAGTACAACAACAACAAAATTACTCAAGGTTGTATTTATTAAGGAAGAGGTGTGATGACTTAAAGATAATCTGGGAACAGCTGATAATTATGAGACTCACTGAATTTTAGAGCTGGTATATGAAACCTTAAGGTTTATCTGCTCTGTAGGAGGGATCTACTCATCTAGTCCAACCTATTTTTTGGGCCAGAACGTTTGTGACTCGCACATACTTTAAAAAAAAAAAAGCATGATTTTAGTTACCAGCTGCTCCAATGAGATGTTAGTTTTAGCTTACACCAAAGGTAGCTTTCATGTATTCAGCAAACACTGAGTGTCTTATGTTATGGACCACAAAACCAAATAGACCCCACCCTCATGGTGTTTATAGTTTAGTGAAGTATTGTGGATTAAAATGTTAAAAATTCCTTAAAATCTAAATGCACAAAGATTTTTGCAAATATGTATAGGGAACAAATCAACTTAGTAAATTGTATTCTTTAAGAAAGTGCCAAACTGCATGTTGGGGGACCCCTGCATTTATGGATTGTGCAGAGGAGAGAGAGTGTTCAGTTGCTGAAAGAAACTGAGGGAAAGAAGCTAAAAAATAGAATTGAGAGAGAGTGTTGTCCAAGGAAGGAGGGAAACTTTTAAGTGGCAGAAAATAGTCAGTTGGGTCTGGTCTGTCATAAGGACAAGAGGGGTGAGAATGAAAATAATCCCTTGAATTTGGGAATTGAGAGGTTATTGGAGGCCTTAAGAGAAGTAATATAAGTATAGCGATAAGGGGAGATGCCAATTTAAGAATGAATAGCTGTGGAGAAAAAGTCAATGAGCTTGACTCTTTGTTGTACAATGATTGATAAAGTAATAAATTACTGATAAGGAACTTCTTAGTCTGAAGTCTTTTTTTTTTTTTTTTTTTTTACTTTTTGGCCACATGGCAAGGCATGTAGAATCTTAGTTCCCCCACCAGGGATCAATCCCGAGCCCCCTGCAGTGGAAGCACGGAGTCTTAACTGCTGGACCACCAGGGAAGTCCCTCTAAAGTCTTATACGTATTAACAATGCTTTCAGGTTTAGATCAGCCAGCCCCTGGCATATCAGATGAAGTTATTCTGATTCTTACGTTAACAGTAGTTATTATTCAGAGGCAGTATAATTACACAATTTAAACCAAATAGACATAAGTTTGAACCCTGGCTTTATAAAAGAGTAGTTATAACAGAGCTTATCTCAAAATGTTGACAGAGGTAAATGTGATAATGTTCCTAAAGGTGAGCTACAACTAATGTTATCAATGAGATTAGGATAGGTTTTTTTTGTGTGTGTGTATCTAGTTCAGTGTTGCTAATCTTTTTCTCCCTTTTATTATCTTCTCCCCACATCGCGCCATGTACAGCACTTTTTTGAGGTACATTTCAAAGCACTGATTTACTTTTTCATTTTTAAAATTGTGATTTCTCTACCACTTGTCAGAGCTTTTGCTTTACCTGAGATAAAGTATAACCAAAATGAGTTGAGATGGTAGAATTCTAGTTAAAACCAAGAAAATCTTTGGTTTTCATTATTTTGTGTATTATGTAGGGGAAATACGTGTTTTTTGAAAAATTGAAAGTAATTCATGTAGTCCCCTTTATAGCTTTTGTGGATCCCAGACTAAGAATCTGTTTTCTATTAATTACTTAATCCATATGAATGGAAAATAGAGCTATATTTAGCAAAAAACAACCACATGTTGGAAGTCTTGATATTTAGCTTTGTATGTTAATGCATATCTAAAAGTCCTTGAAATTAATTTCAAGGCTGAGGAGATTTCTTGATAAAATTTTCTAAACTGTGAAAAAAAATTGAAGTGATTCTGAGTAAATTTTGTTTGGAGAATACTAACTTTTTGTATCTGAGTAGCTTCTCAGAATGGCGACAACAACAACAAAAAGCATAGTTTTATTTTATAAAATGATTTCCATGATTTTACAATTTCATACACAAATAACCACTCAACTGAAGTCTAGAAGATGTTCTTGTGCCTTTATTTACAACAGGGTAAAGAGATGTTACTCCAACCAGAGTTGGAATGTATCAGCTGTCACTAACAGTACTCTTTGATCAGCTAATTGGTTGGTCTGTGTTTTCATGCGGCGTGATACATTTGTGGGTAGAATTTATTGTTGGGAAGGCCCGTTTCTTTTACTCTTTAGAGATATGTTGAAAAAGTCTTAAGTTTTCATCTGTGTATTGACTCTTCAAATATTTGAAGGGAACTTTCTTGCCTCCCTTCCAAGACTTCCCCAGCAAGACATGCCCTCACTGATTTCTCCCAATTCCTGTTCCTCATCTACTGTACCGTGGATTCCAGATCCTTTGCCATCCTGGTTGTTTTCCACCGGAGGCATTCCAGTTTTTCAGTGTGGTTTTCTTAAAATGTGGATGTTCATTGTCTGATGCATGAAGAGGGCAGGGATTCTTTTCCATCTCTGCATCTGGACAGTCAGAACCCTAATAATGATGCCCTATTCTGGGGTCATTTTGCTTTAACTTAAAAAAAAAAAAACTTGCTCATAATTCATATTGAGTCTAGTACCAACTGAATCTCAAGCAATGGATAATAAAAAAAAAACTGTAATTTCGTTTTTTTCCCTTAGCTCTATTTTGTAGTAATTTGTTAAAGAAATATTTGGTAAGCATTTTACTTTGTCAGCTTTTAAGTTTCCCTTTTATTTTAGAACAGTTGGCTTTCTATTTATTATGTAGTAAACATTTAAAAATTCTGACGAAGATGGATCATAGTGATTAGAACAAGTATCTAAAGTCTGAAGAGAGGATACTGCAAGACTTAAAAAAAATCTAACACTTAAAGAGTGACTGAACAATATGCTTGATATATTCTATGATAATTGTATGATTAGATACTATGGGTTATACTGACCTTTTGTCTTGACCTGGGAACCTGGTTAAATCCAGGTTCTGGAGAGAGATTGCCTAGGTTTAGAGACTGACTCTCCCGCTTACTAGCTGTGTGAACTTGGGCAACTTACTTAACCTTTTCACACCTGAGGCTCCTCGTTGGAAGAATGTATGAATACCTGCCTCATAGGGTCATTTTGAGGAATAAGTGATATAATACGTGTAGAGTGTTGAACATAATGCCTCGTGCAAGGTAAGCAAGCAATGAATGATCTTTCATCATCAGAAAACATTTTGAATTATAAAAACTGGTTATAAATGAATTTGACGATATTACCCCTTTGTAAATTATTTCCTATCTATCTTCGTTATCTAAGTAATCAAACATAGACACCTAAGTTACTAGTTAGAAAGGACATCAGAAATCATTTGATTCATCCCTACTTTATATGTTTGGAAAAATGGATTATGCTTCTCTGGAGTTCTGAGCCTGGTAGAATAGACGAAGAAAAGTAAATCACACTCTCATGTGATAAGTATGTTAAAAGAAGTATGCACAAGGAACTTACGAGAAACTCATGAGTTTCTCAACTTGTGTGCCTTCATTTCTACCTATTAATCCATCCTACACACAGCTGCTAGATAAATTGTCTTAAAGCATAGCCTTGGATGTCTCTCTTTTGCTCAGGATCTTTAAATTGCCTCCTTCTGTGTGCCAAATAAAGTCCAAACTCTTTAGTCTGGTATTCTTGGCCTGTTATGTTCTATCCTCAATTTATTTTCCTAGTGTACCTACCACTACTTCTTTTTATATACCTTAACTCTGTTGGTGAATCCAACTACTTGCCATTCTCACCATGCTTTCTGGCTTCCATTTAGCATTCCCATCTTCTTAGAGGGTCTTCCTTTCTTATTTTCTTTTTAATTAATTTTTATTGGAGTATAGTTGCATTACTAGAGGGTCTTCACTTCTATCTCTGCCTGTTGAGAGACTATCTCTTGCTCTTCCTTTAGCAGCAGAACTTCACGTGTTTCATCTGTGGCAGCTCTTGCTCCTAGCACCAGTGTGTGGTTTATTTATACAAGCCTTTGTTCAGTCATTCATTTATGTAGTAAATATGTATTGAAGCCAGAGAGGAAGGCTACTACTATCTCTTTTTTTCCCCAGGACTGCTGCCAGTGAAAGGTAAGAAAACAATTTCACTTGACCTGGGTAAGCATACACACCTGAGTTTGCACGAGCATTGCAAGAGCAGGTGTATGGGACCATGAGTCTTACGTGCAGAGTTGGAGAAGCCTGGAAGGGAGAGCGGAATGGTTAGCCTGTGGGTTGGAGGCTGCTGCTTTTCCAAGTTGGGGTGATACTCTGCAGATAGCAGCAGCCCTTGGTTACATTTATTTGTTGTGCAGTGAAAATACTAGGGGATGGGGTGGGGTGGTTTTTGGTGGTGGTGATTGTGACTCAGCAGAATATTTCATAAATCATATGCCCAAATTAAGCACCAAGTTTTGTTTTGTTTTTGCTTTTTGTTCTGAGTATTTCCTTTAAAATGAAAATATCCATCTTCGTGGTTCTGAATGAGACAAACCTGTGATATTTTATGTGAAAGGTATCTACAACAATATGCATGTTGTTTGGACTCCTGTTTTTAAAAATTGCCTGTGTCCTTGAGGTTTCCTACCAAACCCCTGTTAACTTTAAGCACCATAAAATCAGACCTGTTACATGGTAAAGAAACCAGGTTTAAAAAAAATAATAAATTTAGAAGAACCTAGGGGTAAAACGGGAATAAAGACACAGACCTACTTGAGAATGGACTTGAGGCTATGGGGAGGGGGAAGGGTAAACTGTGACAAAGCGAAAGAGAGGCATGGACATATATACACTACCAAACGTAAGGTAGATAGATAGTGGGAAGCAGCCGCAGAGCACAGGGAGATCAGCTCGGTGCTTTGTGACCGCCTGGAGGGGTAGGATGGGGAGGGTGGGAGGGAGGGAGATGCATGAGGGAAGGGATGTGGGAACAGATGTATATGTATGACTGATTCACTTTGTTATAAAGCAGAAACTAATAAAAAAAATAAATAATAATAATAATAATAATAAATTTAGATTGTCTGATGTTGAAATGAAGGACAAAACTTTATGGTGTATTCATTTAAGTAGTTCTTATTTTGCCCTTCCTGATGTTTGTAGACCGCTGGGTTCAGTAAGCTGGGTTCAGTAAGCTGTTCAGTAAGCTGGGTCATGAAGGGCTAGAGTAGCTGACATGTTCTAGAGGTGCGTGTATTCTGCAGTACTATATGTAGTCAGTCAAGTGGAAGCTTCAGTTATAAGCAGATTTTTTTTTTATTTTGTATAACTTAAAAAAATTTTTTTTAAACATCTTTATTGGAGTATAATTGCTTTACAGTGGTGTATTAGTTTCTGCGTTATAACAAAGTGAATCAGCTGTACATATACATATATCCCCATATCTCCTCCCTCTTGCGTCTCCCTCCCATCCTCCCTATCCCACCCCTCTGGGTGGTCACAAAGCACGGAACTGATCTCCCTGTGCTATGTGGCTGCTTCCCACTAGCTACCTATTTTACATTTGGTAGTGTATATAAGTCCATGCCACTCTCTCACTTTGTCCCAGCTTACCCTTCCCCCTCCCCATGTCCTCAAGTCCATTCTCTACGTCTGCATCTTTATTCCTGTCCTGCCCCTAGGTTCATCAGAACCTTTTTTTTTTTAGATTCCATATTATGTGTTAGCATATGGTATTTATTTTTCTCTTTCTGACTTCACTCTGTATGACAGTCTCTAGGTCCCTCCACCTCACAACAAATAACTCAGTTTTGTTTCTTTTTATGGCTGAGTAATATTCCATTGTATATGTGTGCCACATCTTTTTATCCATTCATACGTTGATGGACACTTAGGTTGCTTCCATGTCCTGGTTATTGTAGAGCCGCAATGAACATTGTGGTACATGACCCTTTTTGAATTATGGTTTTCTCAGGGTATATGCCCAGTAGTGGAAATACCACTTATTAATTTATTGTTAGGCTTTTGCATATGTATCTGAGGAGTGTAACTAGCTCTCTGTATCTTGCTGTAAGTGTATATCTAGTTAGAAAAGGATTTAGCATCCATTCCTGGGTGTGGTCATTTAGTATTTGTGTTCTGACTCATTTTGCTTAGGAGTCTCATTTCAGCCCTATGAGCCCTGTTTTGCCTCCCCAAGGTAGAACCCCCATATCATATTCTGTCTCGCTTGGAGGTTGGATGCAGGCATGTAACCTAAATTTTGTCAATCGGATGCATCCAAGAGAGGCTGCACTACAAAAGCGATTGAGGAAGAGACTCTATATGGAATCTTCTTTCTTCCCCGCATGTCTCTTCCCTTGGGTCCCTCCTTCCTCCTTCATCAAGAATAACTACTGTTAACAATAGCAATATAATGTATGCCCTTCCACATCATCTTCTGTGCAAACATGTAAGTATATACCAATATTTCTCATAAATTAGTTTTAAAAGTACATGCAATAGGCTTTTTAAAAAGAAATTAAGAGTTGAGCATTTTTGGTGTTTGTCCTGTTTTATGAATTGTCCATGCCACTTGCTTGTTTATTTGCATCTTAGTTTAAAAACCATTGTATTTGTATTAAGCAACCTAACTCTTGCAGGTCATATTGGTTATATAACGTTTGTCTCTGAATTTTTTGTTTTTATATGTAAAAATTTTAATATGTATTCAAAGTTATTAGTTTTACCCTTGCAATTTATTCCTTCCTCAGAGTCCCTTTTTCTCTCTCTGTTCAAGTAATTTGCCTATGGTCACACAGCTAGTAATCCTGGCAGTTTGGCTCAAGAACACACTCCCTTAACTAGTATTCTACATATTCCACCTTTCATGTATACAAAATTCTATGACATATGGCTGGATTTTTCTTTTGTAAGCCCTAAGACATACCAGATACCCAATACCTTCATCTTTAAATGATTTCTTAGATCTAGAACCATTTCTGGATATGGAGAGGAATTAAACCTTTAGAAAGCAAACTGGTAAGATTTCTCTTGATATGTATAAGCAATCTTATACCATCTTAGGGTCCTAAGGCGCTGTGCTTTCAGACATAGCGTGGTAACTAAAAGGATAGGCCTCACAGCTAGACTGCCTGGGTTTAAATTCTAGCTTTGCCACTTTCTAGTGTGCCTTGAACAAGTTACTCTGCTGCTATGTGTTTTAATTTCCTCATCTGACAAGTGAGATAATTAAATTATCCACTTCATGGGTTTGGGATAAAAACTCTATCAGGGATACATGTGAAATGTTTCAGATAGAACCAGGTGTGTAGTCCGCTGTTGGCTTCAAAAGATGATTTTGTTTTCTACTTGAAATAAAAAGAGGTAACAGGTATGAACTGCATTTAACTTCCTGCCCCCTTACCCATAAACTTGTAGGTAGTCTTTACCTATATGTAACCAAATCTTTTTCCTCTCTCAGAAGATAGAAAAGGATTTCTGAGCAGTGTTGAGCCCACCTGAGAGTTGATAGCTGTAGCGGTCTGTTCAGTGGTTTCATTTTTTTCATACTTAAAAACTGAGCTCTAAGAGCAGAGACGGATTAACCTAGGAACTAGGGTCTTGGGTGGGTCGGAGGGATAGAAGGATAAAAGGTGAGTTGGGGAGAGAGTTCAGTTGAGCTGATGTAGTACATAGGCTAGGTTCGTTAGGGAAGGTTATGATGTTCGAAAGAGACAAGGGAAGAATCAAGAGGAGAATCATAATAAGGTCCAGAAACAGGCCTTCTGTGTAAAAGGTTGAGAGCTTTGCGGATTATGTTGCTGGGACACCTAAGCTATTTTCGGTGTTGGGGGAACAGTGAGGAGAGGTAGGATCATGCCTTGCATTGGTTGAGATAATTATTTTTTCTCTAAGAACTCTTTCAGCTCTAAAATTTCCGTAATGTTTTCGATCTTCTCCTCCTCCTAAAGCCCCCAGATAATAGCAATAATCTATAAGAATCTTGAAATTATTTAGGAACTAGTGTTAAAAAAATATATTTCCCTGTTTTAAGAGTATAGTTGATATCCAGTAATTAACCTTAAATAGGGAAAAAAAATCACAATAATAGGAATACGTTTTTTTTATTATTTTTTTTTTTTTGCGGTATGCGGGCCTCTCACTGTTGTGGCCTCTCCCGTTGCGGAGCACAGGCTCCGGACGCGCAGGCTCAACAGCCATGGCTCACGGGCCCAGCCGCTCCGCGGCATGTGGGATCTTCCCGGACCGGGGCACGAACCCGTGTCCCCTGCATCGGCAGGCGGACTCTCAACCACTGCGCCACCGGGGAAGCCCCAGGAATATGTTTTTTAACTCTTATATTTCCTTTCTTGTTAAGAGCATTCATTCTTGCAAATAGATACTTTTTCAGGAAAAAGGGATGAAATTATTAAAAGATGGGTGTAAAATAGCTGGTGGGCATCTTAGAGTTCTTATGTAAGAGGTATAAGCATTAATTTTTTTTTACAGGTTATCCAGGATTAATGAGCATGCCATTTGCTTACTTTATAAATTAATTTGGACACTTTTTACACTTCATTGTCCATTCCGCGTAAATTTTTTGATGAGTTAGTTCGCTCAAGGCGACATTAGGCTTTCTCATTCATGTAGAATCTAGTTAGGCCTTTTGGTTCATCTCATGGGCAGAGCATAAAGTACTTGACAGAATTTGACCTGACAGCTTTGCAGTTATGTAACACAGAACAGAAGCTGAAAAACAACAAAAAGGAGAGGGACGTGCCTGATTTTTTTCACAGCAACCTATATTTCTCTCCAGAACCGTATTACCCTTCTCTTGCCTCCCTGAACTAGCGGAACCAGCTTAAGGCTAGAAGTTTACACAGTCTTAAGTAACCACTATTTTTAAAAGTAAACAGTTAGAAACATTTAGACGTGAAAGGTCCTTAGGATTATCCTGTCCAGTTGCATCACATTACCAATGAGAATACAGAAGCCTAAAGACGGTAAGAAACTCGCCTAGGGTCACAGAGCTGGTTAGCACAGCCGACCCGGGAATCAAGGTCACAGGATTCCAATGCGAGTACTTTTTCTGGTGTAATATGTGAATCGAATATTTAATAACAAGGTAATTATTGTGATATTTTGCAAAAGGAAGTTTCTTGTAACCATGACAAAGACTATGATATCTGATTTTGCATATTGAGTACAAATAATTATATTGGCATGTATATTTGATTGTCTGCATTCATATTCTTCTAGCTCCACTAGTGGTATGACGTTGATCAAATCTTAATCTCTAAAGCTCCATTTCTTTATCTGTAGAATGGGGCTGATAGAAGTGCCTCATTACGTATTACATGCCACAGTCCCTTTAAAGTATGGTGTGTGGTCATTTCTCAGTAAATGTTACCTGCTATTACCGATTTATAATAATGTCTAGTTCTTTCATCTTCTTTAAATACTAATTGGTGATCGTTTAGCCAATAAAATTTAGTACTGAGAATGACCAGTAATAAACGTAACGGATTTAAGGACAGATTTGAAAACACAAAAATATTTTAGAGGAGGTGTGTGTCTGGGCTTTTGGAATTGGGGAAACATTTTCTCAGTTTTTTCCTATTAAAAACTGATGCCGTAGTTTTTAAACTATATTCAGAAATCACAACTTTTTTTTTTGAGAAATCACAACTTAAAAAAATTAATTTATTTATTTTATTTACTTATTTTTGGCTGCATTGGGTCTTTGCTGCTGCACACGGGCTCTCTCTAGTTGTGGTGAGCAGGGGCTACTCTTCATTGCAGTGCATGGGCTTCTCACTGTGGTGGCTTCTCTTGTTGCGGAGCACGGGCTCTAGGTGCGTGGGCTCAGTAGTTGTGGCTCGCAGGCTCTAGGGCGCAGACTCAGTAGTAGTGGTGCACGGGCTTAGTTGCTCCGCGGCATGTGGGATCTTCCCGGACCGGGGCTCAAACCCGTGTCCCCTGCATTGGCAGGTGAATTCTTAACCACTGTGCCACCAGGGAAACCCCAGAAATCACAACTTTTAAGTTTTTTGGGAGATGTCCTGGAGGTGAGATGAGAGAGAAGAGAGTGAAATAATTCCTTCTATAGTGAAGAAGAAATACATTCATTTTAAACTAGCTTTGCTGCCACAAAAATGATGGATTTAAGGATTTGTTTAGTTATGCTGCCAAATCTCAAAAAAAAAGATTTAAAAAAAGTCCTTTAGATCAACAATATTAAAATCAAGTCAGATGTATCTGGAAATTGCCAGATTTCTAGTGCTCCAAGTCTAAAGTTTTTCACTATAAAATGTGCTCTTAAAGGGCCTTGAATGTGATGCAGTACCCAGTATTTAACTCCGTCTGTAGGATGGGCTTGGGTGTCAGATCCATGTCTGGATCTCAGGTTTGCCACCCGCTCTCCATGTGACTTTGGGGAAATGATTAACCTCTCCAAGGTGGTTTACTTTTCTATAAAGTAAGAATATTAGTCGGGTCCACCACATATCTTTGCTACAAGGCTTGAATGAGAGTGAATGGCATTCTTCTAGCACAGTTCTGACACATTCTGGCACTTAATAAAAGTTAGTTGTTAAAAATCACAACCTCTAACTAAGTGAAGTTTTTTCCCTCCAGTAACGCTCTTTATGTAAATTTCAGAGTATTTAAATGATTGGATTTCAGGAAAATAGGATTGTTTCATTTTGTGTTTGTATATATAATTTTTTAAAATTTTTTATTTATTATTTTTAGCTGTGTTGGGTCTTCGTTTCTGTGTGAGGGCTTTCTCCAGTTGCAGCGAGCGGGGGCTACTCCTCATCGCGGTGCGCGGGCCTCTCACTGTCGCGGCCTCTCCCGTTGCAGAGCACACGCTCCAGACGTGCAGGCTCAGCAGTTGTGGCTCACGGGCTTAGTTGCTCCGTGGCATGTGGGATCCTCCCAGACCAGGGCTCGAACCCGCGTCTCCTGCATTGGCAGGCAGACTCCCAACCACTGCGCCACCAGGGAAGCCCTGTATAATCTTTAATAATAAAAATTAGCCCAGAAGAGATTATTTTTCTATTTAAAAACCTCAATCTAAAAAGGTTTAAGAATGAAGGATAATGACTTTCTCTTTTTACACTTGAGTTTAGTCATGTTATACTTGCCTTTGATCTGTAGCAGTGTCTTCTTTTTTAATTTTTATCTATTATTTATTTATTTATATTTTTGGCTGCGATGCGTCTTTGTTGTTGCGTGCAGACTTTCTCTTGTGGCGAGTGGGGGCTACTCTTCCTTGTGGTGCGCGGGCTTCTCACTGCAGTGGATTCTCTTGTTGCGGAGCACGGGCTCTAGGTGCGCGGGCTTCAGTAATTGTGGCACATGGGCTCAGTAGTTGTGGCTTGCAGGCTCTAGAGCACAGGCTCAGTAGTTGTGGCGCACAGGCTTAGTTGCTCTGTGGCATGTGGGATCTTCCTGGGCCAGGACTCAAACCCACGTCCCCTGCATTGGCAGGCGGATTCTTAACCACTCCACCACCAGGGAAGTCCCTAAGAAAGTTAATTTAGTAATAGATTAAAAAAAAAAAATCCCTGATAAACTTGCTACTCTGCCAGTCTCTTCCTTGTGGGTCCATTTTGTATTCTTTGTCTAGAATACTGTATTTTTATTTTTATTTTGTTTGTGGTACACGGGCCCCCCACTGCCGTGGCCTCCCCCATCGCGGAGCACAGGCTCCGGACGCGCAGGCTCAGCGGCCATGGCTCACGGGCCCAGCCGCTCCGCGGCATGTGGGATCCTCCCGGACCGGGGCACAAACCCCCGTCCCCTGCATCGGCAGGCGGACTCTAAACCACCGCGCCACCAGGGAAGCCCTACCGTATTATTTTTATGTGATTGTAATCAACTATGCTTTTGTAGATCAAGTTTTTGGCAGCAATCTTCAAATATTAATTTACATTTTATCCTTTAAATCATGATTACTCTTAGCAAGTGAAAATTTTAAATGTTTCATTCATACCTTGTTTTGGTAGCTAATATTCTAGAGTCTTTTGAGTTGGTTTGAGAGGAATACTTGTTTTGGTGGGGGGGCCGCGGCATGAGGGATGTTAGTCCCCTGCCCCCCCCACAGGGATTGAACCTGCGCCTCCTGCAGTGGTAGCCCACTGGACCGCCAGGGAAGTCCCAGGAATGCTTTTATACTAATACTTTTTGAGCTTCTATAGTATATTAAATGTTTTTGAATGTTTTACCTGGATACAAAGCTGGGAGCTTGTCTACAAAAGAGCAAAAACAGTTACATTCTTTTAACTAGCGTCCTCAGTATGCTTCTTTCACCCACTACTGACCATTTGTTGTTTCATGTTTAGTTTTGTCTGAATTTTAATCTTCACTACAATTGTTAGATCTGACTGTAGAACACAATGTTGTATTTCCTTAGTTTGCTTTTGCATATTGACTTTGATAGAGTTATAGAGATTTGCCACACTAACAAATAAGCGTCCTTCAATGCAGAGCTACTGTTTTATTTCATGATCCTTTTCTAAGTATAACCTCTTTAGATAAGCTCTTGATGGTTCTCTCTTGAAATTCAGTCTTTTTTTTCCTCCTTTCTGTAAGTTGGCTGGAAGTTCTGTGGTATTGCTTTCATAAATCGTTCACAAATTTTTCTTGCTTTCTCCTTTTATTTAGACATTTACATTTACTAACAGATGGGCTGAATTTATGTGTTCTATTTCTAGGTTTTGATTTTTTAAAATTAAAAATCAATGTAATTAAAAAATACGTATTTGTATGTATATAAATTTATATGTACAAATCAGGGCCCCAGTCATATGTATATCAAGTTTTAAAGTTCTTAGCACCAAGATTTCAGATTACGGCAAAAAAGTAACTTCCTCTCATTATCATATCTTCGAAATTCATAAAAATATGTTTAACTATGTATATCTGTTACAGTATATGTCTGTCCTGTCTTTTTTGTGTTTATCTCATATTTCCATTAGATTTTCAGTTTCCTGTCTACTAATACTTTTGTTGTGTTAAAATAGATTTGATGAAGGTCACCTTCGAGAAAAGTAACTTTTATTTTTTCAATTTATTTTCTCCTGCCTTTCCATTTATAAATTTTTTAAAAAATTAAAATTGAGGTTTTTGACAGATATTCGGCTTTGCAGTTTTTATTGTGGGTAAATACAAAGCAGGTAACTTTTAAGACAGTATAATCTTTACCAGCTTTATTTATACCTCCTTTGAGAACTAGTAGATCAGTAGTTGACATAGCTCATAAGTTGGGTTTTTTTTTTAACTTTTTCTCATGGAAATTTTCAAGAATACACAAATCAGGATGCTCTCCACAATGCATTTGATCAATATGTCTCTTTAGTTTCTTTTAATTTACATTCGTTTCCACTTTTTTCTTTAAACTCTATTCTGTATATATATTGAAGAAACTGAGTTATTCTAAATTTGGCCGGCTGCATACTTTAAACAGCATTTCACATGTTTGTCTAATGGCTTAGGTAGATTTGGATCCAATTTTCTTGTTGCATTACATCAAACTACATACACTATCTGCTTGTCTTACTTTTAGTAAGATTGATAAGTCTGGGTATGCAGGCCTGTCACAGAGGAGTGCATTTAAAAAAAACATAAATCAACAAACCATTATTAAATATTTTATACCTTGGAAAAAAAACAGAAGTGAGTGCGTATATCTACCAAAATATTCCTGCAGCAATGCTCATGGCAGCCCAAATGCCCATCAGCAGTAGATTGGTAAATAAACTGTATATGTGTATTGTGGAATACTACATAGCAATAAAAGGGAACAAATTAAATGATAGATGCAGCACCACTTATGTTTCTCACAGAAATAATGTTGAGTGAAAAGAGTTGATGCAGTAGAGAGCATTCTATATGATTTCAGATATAAGAAGTTAAAAAATGGGCAAAATTAATTTCTCATTTAAACATATTGTAAGGCCAGTGAAACAATGCTACCTATTAAAAAGTGCTGCTTTCTCCAATTGATTGAAATAGCTCTGTAATCATATACGCAATTTCTATAGGCATTAGGGTGTATTTATCGTTCTCCATTGGTCTGTCTATTTATATGCCTGTATCACATAGAAGTTTTATATATGCTTGTATCATATAAGGTTTTTTGGGGGGGTTTTGGGGTTTTTTTTTTTTGCGGTACGCGGGCCTCTCACTGTTGTGGCCTCTCCCGTTGCGGAGCACAGGCTCCGGATGTGCAGGCTCAGTGGCCATGGCTCACGGGCCTAGCCGCTCCGTGGCATGTGGGATCTTCTTGGACCGGGGCACGAACCCGTGTCCCCTGCATCGGCAGGCGGACTCTCAACCACTGTGCCACCAGGGAAGCCCCATAGAAGTTTTATAACATGCTTTAGTATCTTAGAGGGTTTGAACTTTTCTCCAGTCATTGCTCTGCCTTTTTAGGATTTTTCTAGCTATTCTTATTTATTCTTTCAAATTCACTTTATAATCAACTTGTCTTGCTTCAGGAAACAATAATCCTGAAGATGTTTTCATTAGGATTGCATTAAATTAACAGATTATCTTAGAGGAAACTGCTACCTTAATGATGCAGAATCTTCCTTTTCAAGAACGTGGTTTGTCTTCCCTGTTGTTCACTTTGCTTCCTTCAGGCATGCTGTTTTATAGTTTTCCTTATATAAGTTTTATATTGTTTATTGTTAAATTTAAGTCTATTTTTATCTTTGCCATTGTTAATGGGGTTGTCTTTTCTATTTTTACTTCATTTTTTTCCATTTATTATTTCTCCTTACTGATTATTATTATATATATGAGGGCTTGATTTCTGTATGTAATTTTATGTCCTACCATTTTACTACATTTTCTTATTGTTTGGAATAATTTTTCCATTGATTCTTTTGGGTTTTTCAATTAAATTTATTATTTGCGAAGTAAGGTTGAGATAGTCTCCCCTCGCCCCAAGCCATGCACATCCCCAATTGTTATACCTCTAATTGCTTTCTCTTGTTTAATTGCATTGGCAAGTACCTATTTAATGTTATTTATTAGTTAAGTCCTTATTTTTTTTGACTTTAGTGAAAAAGTCTATAGAGTTTTCCCCATTAAGGTGCTGGCTTTTTTTTTTTTTAACAGCTGTATACATGAGAGATACAGTTTACATGCTGTAACATTTACCAATAACAGCTGTACAGTTCTGTGGGGTTTTTTTAGTAAATTTATAGGGTTGTGCAGCCATCACTATATGTAGTTGTAAACATTTCTGTCATTCTGAAAAGTTCCCTTGTGTCCTTTTACAGTGACTTTTATGTTGGGAGGTATATGAGGATATATTTGTATGTATGTGTGTTTATATCCTATACCTTATAAATATTTATTTTTATAATTTAAGGAATTATTCATTTTTTTAATTGAAGTATAGTGGATTTACAATATTAGTTTCAGGTGTACAACATAGTGATTCAATGTTTTATAGATTATATGCTATTTAAAGTTATAAAATAATGGTTATATTTCCCTGTGCTGAACAATATATCCTTGTAGCTTATTTTATACATAGTAGTTTGTACTTCTTAATCCCCTACCCTTGTCATGCCCCTCTCTGTTTCTCTCTCCCCACTGGTAACGAACAGTTTGTTCTCTATATCTGTGAGTTTGTTTTGTTATGTTCATTTATTTGTTTTATTTTTTAGATTCCATATAAAAGTAATAACATACAGTGTTTGTCTGACTTCTTTCACTAAGCATAATACCTTCTAGGTCTATCCATGTTGTTCTTTTTCTTTTATTCTTTTTTTTTTTTTTTTTTGCGGTACGCGGGCCTCTCACTGTTGTGGCCTCTCCTGTTGCGGAGCACAGGCTCCGGACATGCAGGCTCAGCAGCCATGGCTCATGGGCCCAGCCGCTCTGTGGCATGTGGGATCTTCCCAGACCGGGGCACAAACCTGTGTCCCCTGCATCGGCAGGCAGACTCTCAACCACTGCACCACCAGGGAAGCCCTCTTTTATTCTTTAAAAGAAAAAATTTCATTCTTTTTTTAATGGCTGAGTAGTATTCCATGGTATATATATTAACACATCTTCTTTATCCATTCATTTGTTGATGGACACTTAGTTTACTTCTGTATCTTAGCTATTGTAAATAGTGCTGCTATGAACAGTGGGGTGCATGAATCTTTTTGAATTACTGTTTTTGTTTTCTTTGGATATATACCCAGGAGTGGAATTGCTGGATCATATGTTACTCCTATTTTTACTTTTTAATTAAAAAAAAATTTTTTTTTTGGCCGTGCCGCAAGGCGTGTGGGATCCTAGTTCCCCGACCAGGGATTGAACCCAGGTCCACGGCAGTGAAAGTGCCAAGTCCTAACCAGTGGACCACTAGGAAGTTGCCTATTTTTCGTTTTTTGAGAAACTTCCATACTTTTTTCCACATTGGCTGCACCAATTTACATTCCCACCAACAGTGTTCAAGGGTTCCCTTTTTTCCACACCCTCTCCAACATTTGTTATTTGTGGTTTTTGTTGATGATAACCATTCTGACATGTGAGGTAATATCTCATTGTGGTTTTGACTTGCATTTCTCTGATGATTAACGATGTGGAGCATCTTTTCATGTGCCTGTTGGCCATCTGTATGTCTTCTTTGGAAAAATGACTATTCAGGTCTTCTGCCCATGTTTTAATTGGTTGTTTTTTTTTTTGATATTGAGTTGTATGAGCTGTTTATATATTTTGGATATTAACCCCTTATCAGTCATATCATTTGCAAATATTTTCTCCCATTCAGTAGGTTGTCTTTGAATTTTGTTGATGGTTTCCTTTGCAGTGAAAAAACTTTTCAGTTTAATTAGGTCCCATTTGTTTATTTTTGCTTTTGTTTCCTTTGCCCTAGTAGACAGATCCAAGAAAATATTTCTACAGTTTATGTCAAAGAGTATTCTGTCTATGTTTTCTTCTAGGACTTTTATGGTTTGCGGTTTTACATTTAGGTCTTTAATCCATTTGGAGTTTATTTTTGTAAATGGTGTGAGAAAAATGTTCTAATTTCATTCTTTTACATATAGTTGTTCGGTTTTCCCAGCACTACTTACTGAAGAGACTGTCTTTTGTCCATTGTATATTCTTGTCTCCTTTGTCATAGACTAATTGACCATTGGTGCATGGGCATTAATTCTTATTTCATTGCTTGTTTTTAATACAAGTGAGTGTTTAAGTTTTCTTTCTGACATATATTTAGATTAGCAGGCTTACGTTGTAGTCTGTCTTGGCATAGTGAAAAAGAAGTCTCCTTACAACAAAATGCTGCGCTATTACAATAAACAGTTTTTTCTCAGTACAGGAAGATAGCCTTTCATGTTCTGAAACATTTTGTCCCATGTTGTTTGTTAAAGAGGATGGCATTCCCTGTGGATATGCTGGATAATTGCAGTCATGAGGAAATGGAAAATTCTGCTGAAGATTACATGTCAGATCTCAGGTGTGGGGACCCTGAAAATCCTGAATGTTTTTCTCTTCTCAATATTACGGTAAGGCATCCTGCAGTGATTTATCAATCTTTTCAGTTGAGTTTATACATGAAATCAGTATCCTTTTATTATCTTTTAAAATGTTAACTAATCACTTTTGAAAATTTTATCAGAAGACTTTTCAGTAAAATGCATAAATATTGATTAGTTAGTACAACAGCATGATCAAGTTTTAAAAGGACTAACTTTACAGGCAGTTGCTTATTATTTGTATTGTGCCTTTAAAATTATATGTAAGTAGTTTACTAGTTTTGCTGAGATTGATTACCATATTTGAGCTAACCCAATTAAGTCTACTTTAGATTTGGAAATTGTTGTTTTAGAAATTTTTTTAATAAAAAAAATCAGCAAAACACTACATTATACATTTTTGTGTCACAAATCTTCCTTTTCCCAAAATATTAAAATAAAATTTCTAATTAGTAAACTGAGATATATTTTCATAGATCATTAGACATGAAATTATTAGAATTCTAGTGTGAATTTGATGATAGGCAAATAATTCTCTAACCTCTTTAGGCCTCAGGGTTTTCTTCTGGAAGATGATGTTTATTTAAAGAATTCTTTTTTTTTTTTTTTTTTGCGATACACGGGCCTCTCACTGTTGTGGCCTCTCCCGTTGCGGAGCACAGGCTCCAGACGCGCAGGCCCAGCGGCCATGGCTCACGGGCGCAGCCGCTCCGCGGCATGTGGGATCCTCCCAGACCGGGGCACGAACCCGTGTCCCCCGCATCGGCAGGCGGACTCTCAACCACTGAGCCACCAGGGAAGCCCAAGAATTCTTTAAAGTTTCTTCCAACATCAATATTTTGTAATTTTCTGAATGGCAATATTGTGTGTAAGTAGGGAATTAATGTTGGATTAATGAAAGCAGAAAAAATTTAAAGTATTGCATATATCTCACTGGAAAAATGAATTTACCCTAGTGGTTTTTACTAGAAAATGGAATTCTTTCCTCCTCAAGTGGTCTAAATAACAGATGATAAAGTTTAACAACTTTATGGATCATATCATGCTTTTGTTTTTATTCATATGCATAGCTAGAGCGCAGTAATATTTATTGAAATAGACTTTCATTTTTCCCCCAAGTTAATAAAATTCCTGCAAAAGCGAAGTCTATCTGATTTGCTCTTTTTTTTTTAAGACTAGAAATATCTCCTATGAAATGAAATTGTATAATTAGCGTTAACATACGTTTGAAATTTTGGTAGAAGCATGGTGTTTTTGTCTGATGTTTTCTTACCGACTCTTCACTAATCTTTAATAAATTGTCATTTCAGATTCCTATTAGCCTGTCAAATGTAGGCTTTGTACCTCTTTATGGTGGAGATCAGACCCAGAAAGTTCTTGCTCTTTTTGCACCCGAGGACTCACTCACAGGTCTCTGTTTTGTTTAATATTTGTAAATTGAGGAATTTGTTTTTCAAGCAATTAGAAATTTATTGAAAGATAGCTACATGAAGGAATTTTTAAAAAGAAACTTATTTCAAACTGTAAATTCAAGAAAATAAAATCCTTAGTTGCTTATAATTAAATGTTTAGTGAGTGAAATACAATAAAAATGGTATAAATGGGGCTGCCACATTGTATTGTAAACTATGGGTATATTTAAGGGTATCCTTGAAAACCTTACCAAATAGTAATATCATGTACTTTAAGACTTAAATGTTAACAATCATTTATTTTCTTTTAGCTGTGGCACTTTACCTTGCCGATCAGTGGTGGGCTATTGATGATATTGTGAAAACATCTGTCCCTTCTAGAGAGGGACTTAAGCAGGTAACAAGATCCTGGAATTTTAAAAGTGTTTAGGAGGCCATTTCACAATATGTTTCCCATAAACAGTGATAGTTTTTGAAGTTATTGAGCTTTTCTCCATTTTAGTATACCAGGTTATATTAAACCCTTAGAGTTCCATTGTTAACGGTGAAACTGGCACTTAGATTGGGCTTCCTTGATTTTATGTGAAAGTGTCTGAGAATTGGGGGAGGAGAAATGAGTACCTGTGGTTTAGTTAAGCTGTAGTTACCCATATCAACTTTAGCTTCTGATTTTTCTTTTTGGGTGGGAAAAAGCTTATTACCTCTGTGTGGTTGCTTAAGTTCTCTGTCTCTAGGAGAGAATGACCAGTAAACTTGCTTATCAGTAGGGCCATTTTGAGTGGTCTATTCAGTGTTCCAAACAGTGTAGTGGAAGGGAGGTCCTCAGCAGCATGCTGTAAAACTGGGTCCTTTATTCTGTCTTAGTCACCATTTTATCAGTTACTTAGAAGAAGACATAGTTGGCATACTTACCAGTTCTGCATGCCACAGTGCTGAATGGGAGAACTAATCCATAAAGGCAGAATTAAGAAACAAAGAGATCTAACATGATGAAAATAAATTAGTGAGAAAGGTAAAGTAGTATCTATGGGTTCAAAAATTTAACTGTACTGTATACCATGAAGACCATACTAAAACAGCAGCACATATGAAAAAGATTGGACTTCAGTTAATTAGAAGTAAAATCAAGGAAAGCAAAAAAGCTAATAAAAACCTTAAGTTTATACAGAAAAGCCCCATTATCTTATCAATATCTTTGATGTTTATACCTGTAATATCTGCATGCCCAACATGAAGAGAAAAAAAAATGTTAGGGATCTGAAGCAATTTGAAGGGAGAAGACTGAAATGGCAAGAGTACCCCAAATCATTTTAGATTCGTCTTTTCCTCTGTTTAGCTTTGATAGGAAACTTAAGAGATATCATGGCTGTCTTCAAATATTTGTAGACTATGTGATCCAGAATATCAAAGTATAGTCTTTGGGAAAGAGATTTCAGCTCAGTATCAGAAAGAACTTCATTCTGGTCAGAGCTGTTCAAGGAAGGCATGGGGTACCCTGTAAGCTGGAGAGCTTTGTCATTTCATGTGATGTTTGGTATTGGAAATTCCTTACCGGGGAGGTTTTTGAGAGTAGTGTGTGTATGCCTAATGCTTTTTCTCTCCTCTCGCCTAATTAGAGGACATTCTTGTTTTTCTTTAGGGAGACTTGGGATGGGGTGGGGGGGATAGATTTCATGGATAGACTCTTGTTTTTAGCAGTGACAGATGTCTATGGGGAAAACCCCACTGTTCAATGTCAGGCAATTGGTGAAGGTGTCCCTGGGACCGTGCAGCCCTGCCTGTAGGAGGTGAGGTTCTGTTTCCATTCTGTGATTGCCGCAAGTTTTGTTTTCATCAGACTGCCCTGGTGCCCCTGTCATTGCCCATCTGGTCTGGCAGAGGGGTATGTGTGTATGTGTGTAGGGGGAGACAGGTATTCCTATAGTTAGACAACAAAGACATGACTGTTAAATGACCATTTTACCTAGAAAAGATGAGAGAGATTCCTTTCCCAAGAGCATAATTATGGCTTTGCTCATCAAATGAGATAATCATTGTTTTTAAAGTCTTCAGGGCGTAACACTAAGCTTTTTTCACTTTCTTTTCCTTCTTTCTTTTTTTTTTTTTTAATGTGTAGGCTGGAATGGGGTGAAAAGAAGCATTAGAAATGGTGGGGGGCAGCAATTAGAGTTGGGGAGACCTGGGATCTGGGCAGCTGGAAGCAGAAAGAGAGCACTGACGGCTAACGTGGAGATGCTGGGGATTGGTATATTGGAAACCTGTTTTAGAATTTTGCTGAGAGGCATTATTTCATGCATAATTTGTGTCCATAGAAATGGATTGTTATTGGTATGAATGACTGGTCTCATCTTTGTGATAATAAAATGGTTTACAAATCATTCTGAATGTATTCAAAGTGCTTTGAATGTCAGTACAAGGTATGGAAGCAGGGAGCAAGGTAAATTGCATCTCCGAGTTGATGCTAACTGTTGTGCCTGGTGTCTCATCTCTTTGTAGGTGAGAACTCTTGGGGAGAGAGTGGTTCTGTATGTTCTGAATCGAATTATTTATAGAAAGCAGGAAATGGAGAGAAATGAGATCCCATTCCTGTGTCATAGCAGTACTGATTATGCTAAGATTCTGTGGAAGAAAGGAGAGGCCATTGGGTTTTATTCAGTTAAGCCTACAGGTGAGTCTTTAAAAGTTATTTAAAATATATATTATGTAAACCCACTTTTTGGACCCCAACTGTATCAATGTCCCTTTTAAATTAGTATCTAGAGTATGAATTGAGATGATTTTACTCAGTATTTCTTGGGAGTACTTTGAATCTATATAAGTGAGGATTGTTAGGAAAGTCTTTTGAAAAAAAAAGTAAACCTTTGACAGAGTGGAAAATTTCTCCACGTATGTGGACAGAGAGTTGTATGTTGAGCCTCAGATTTGTCTTCTTTCCCTCCCATTTCCTTCCCTTTATTTAAAGGTCCTTGTTTTACTTTGATTCCTGCTGCTATCACTATTACTGGCTCGTTTTAAATCCCCTGTCTACCTGTGGACCAAATGCGTAGCCTTTTTCTTCTAGTATAGCTGATTCAGCCTGATATAGTAAAGCAGCTAAAGCAAAGTACTTTAATATATTTAGAGAATCCAAACAGCTTTGAAATAGTCAATCTTGTAAAGTTTGGATTTCTGATCCTAAGACCCAACTCTGCCCTTTTCCTGAAAGACTAGTGCAGCTTCATCTTGCTTTACCTGTTTTCCTGTTCATTCAGTTCCCTAGAGCTACTGGAGTCAGAAAAATCAAACCTGCTTACTCCATGTACACATATACCCCACACCTTACAACCACTACACAACAAAGGCAGCCTTGTTTTGTACCTTGGCCAAAAGACCTTTCACAGAGAAGACTCACATTATTTTCCTGTCTTTTTTATATTTCACACTTGCCAAATTTAGCTCTTGTGGTCAGATGCAGTCTAAAGACAATACCAAATTTCCTGCTAATTTGAAGGACAGTTGTGACTAATACCTTAATTGTATAATTAGTACACATTTATGATGAGAACATCAGTCATGATGAGTATGATGAGTACATATAGTCAGTAAAAGGAAGGTCACTTTTTCTCAATAAAAAAAACTGATCTATAGTTTTAAATGTTTTTGCTGTTTAGTAAATACTTCAACTCTCCCTTAATGTGCTGTTTTATTCTTGTATAAATTTGAAGTAGAACCAATAATTTACGCAGCTCCAGAAAGATATCATCATACAGAGGTAGAATAATAATGTTTGTTAAATGGCGGCTTAGTGCTGCATTGCATAAAAGGCATCACTTTATTGTTTTTAAAATGTTTTCATAAGTTTGGGGCTGGAATATGGTTTAATTACTTTATACAAGTAATTCCTATGGAATTGGAGGCTTTTTGCTGCTCACGCTGGCTGCAGCGGGGTTTCCTACTTGAAACTAGCTCATAGACATTTGAAGTACATAAGAGTTATGCTTTCTCATTTAGAGCATCTGTAGATGAAAGACATACAGTTAAGAAAGGGCATAGCATTCCCCCCTCAGTATTTCTGATCAATATTTGATTCCAGGCATTGGCTCCTCTTTGTTTTCTGTGTTTTTGGGGCTCCTCCACTCCTTTGGGACCCGGCTTCTATTTTTACTTTTTCTGGTAGTCAACTCAGTTTTATATGCTGGAGCTTCCAAGTACTACTTGTCTACCCCTTTTAGCACCTTCCATACGTCTCTACTAATTGCCTTACTTCCTTACTATTTATTTCAGTGTTTTCCTGCTTTAAGTTCTGGCTCTCATCTGCCAGAGAACAGTGGAATTAGATGTGCTTATGCTAGCCTTTGGATCAGTAACCATCTAATTCAGTCTGGAAGTGTTTTTTCTACAAAGGAAACCCAAACATAAAATAATTTGAAAAATATTGTCCAAAACAAATACCGAAACACTTTGTGATAGAAGTATTCCTAATGTACATATCAGGAAAAAAACTGTACCAGTAGCAAAAAGATAAAATCTTTATTAAATACATTTGTAGTTGAATAAAAGCCTTATGATATCACTTATTATTTATGATTTTTAAAAATAAAATAGCAAATCAGTATATAGGGATATTAGTTGGAACATAAAAATAGCCTTGATATATAAGAGGGGACTTTGTTTATGAGGTCAAATCCTATTACAGTATAATGAAATTCAAGAAAGTATAAATTTTTTTTTTGCCTGAAATAAAGAGATTACTATGAAGGATGTATAGTTTGTTTCTTGGGTTAGGTAGATGTCAGATCACTAAAAATAGTTTTTAACAGTAGGTCATTGTGTAATATCTGATACATAACTCTAAAGGGAACTTGGAGAATTGAGTAACATCACTATAATAAGATTTTCTGGTCCCTTCTATGGTTATTAAGCATTTTAATCTATAAAAATAAAAAATAGGAACAGGATTAATGCTGAACCTTGTCACATTCTGGAAGTAAGTAATATTTGTTCATGGACTCATAAACTGAAAAAAAAAAAAAAGGTAAGCTCCATGTATTTCGTTGAGATGTATTTTCAATAAAACTTTATTTTTTGTTGAATAATTAGTTTTCCCAATGTATAATAGTTTTCCAAATGTATAATATACTTGTGTTTTGATCCATCATATACTAATATTAATTATAATGATAACTCAGAATTTCTTTTGAATTGATACTTAGAATCTTATGGTCACAAGAAACTTAAAAATGTATATTTTTATATACAGATATGTTTTTGCAGAGAAGAATGATTAGATAATCAATATATAATCCAAATATAAAAATATATTACATTAGGGTAATAGTCTAGTATAAATATAATAGAAATAGAAGGTCAGGGGTGGGGAAGGAACAATGTAAGCTTTTTGAGTGTTAAGAGTGGTTAGTTCAATAGTAGAGGAACAGTTTGTTCAATGGATGATGACAGTTATCAAATTGATAATAGTTTTTAGGGTCCATTTGATACATTTAAAATAGTAGTGATACAGTTTTTTTTCTTTAATCGATATTGTTTAATTGAAAAGGGAAACATAGTAAATTTACATAGCAAATCCTGGCAGACACTGTGTTAACTAATAGATCATGGTTAACATCACCAGCAATGAGACACATCACCATCAGAGACCCCAATTTATGATGTAGTGAGAAGGACATAACGTCACTTCTGAGGTATTTTTGCCCAAAATGCATAACCTCAATTTTATCATGAGAAAACATTAGACAAAGCCAAATTGAAGGTTATTTTACAAAATAACTGATCAGTAACCTCCAAAAGTATCAAGATCATGAAAGACAGGGAAGGGTGGAGGAATTATCAAAGATCAGAGTTGGGACATTAAACTAAATACCATATGGAATCTTTGATTGGATTCTGAAACAGAAAAATTAGTAGAAAAACTGGCAGAATTTGAATAAGGCCTGTAGTTTAGCTAATAGTATTTTATCAATGTTGATTTTCTGGTTTTGATAATAGTACTCTGGCTATGTAAGATGTTAACATTAGGGGAATCTGGGTGAAGGGTATGTGGGAACTCTTTGTATATTTTTGCAACTTTTCTGTAAGTCTAAAGTTATTTTTATGATAAATAGTTGTTAAAAAGTTAATGTTATGTTAGAGATTACATTCTTTGTAATTATTGAAACTTAAGATGGAAATTTTAGATGTTACCAAAATGTGTGAATACATGCCATCTATTTCAATATTATTTAATGGTTACATGAGCAAAAAAGTTCCCTTTGAGGAATTTGACTGGGCCAAGAGAAAAAATATTCTTAAAATACCAGTATAAATGGTTCCCCTGGGAAAGGTCCCAGTCATTGTCAGCAATCCCCACCTTGCACACTGATCAACTTTTTAATGTCTCGTTCTTTTTTTCTTTTTAAATATTCATTTAATTTATTTGGCTGAGTCAGGTCTTAGTTGCAGCACATGGGATCTTTGTTGCAGCACGTGGGATCTTTTGTTGCGGTGCACGGGCTTCTCTAGTTGCGGCATGCAGGCTCTCTAGTTGTGGCGTGCAGGCTTAGTAGTTGCACACAGGCTCTCTACTTGTGGTGCGTGGTCTCAGTAGTTGTGGCTTGCGGGCTCAGTTGCGGCTTGTGGGCTCAGTAGTTGTGGCGCACAGGCTCTCTAGTTGTGGTGCACAGGCTCAGCAGTTGTGGTGCATGGGCTCAGTAGTTGCGGCACTTGGGCTGTCTAGTATGGTGCGCAGACTCAGTAGTTGCAGCACATGGGCTCTCTAGTTGTGGTGCGTGGGCTCAGTAGTTGTGGTGTGCGGACTTAGTTGCCCTGTAGTATGTGGGATCTTAGTTCCCCAACTGGGGATCGAACCCGTATCGCCTGCATTGGAAGGCAGATTCTTAACCACTGGACCATCAGGGAAGTCTCTAATGTCTCATTCTTAACTATGAACAAATAGCTTAGTTAGGAAAAGTCACTGATATGAAAGATGGAGATCAAAACCAAAAAAGAATAAAAGCAATTTGGAAGAGACAGACAATGCAAAAACAAACAAAACAATTCAATATTTGTGGAACGTATGAGTAGTTAGTACATTCATAAATGGGAACAAGATATATTAAAAGAATGTCCATAGAGCTCTTGGAAATTAAAAACGCAGTATAAGGGAGATAAAGTTGATGTTGATTAGAAAGGAAAGCAACCATAACAACAACAAACCCTAAATGATGGAAAATAGGAAAGAAAAGATAAAACTAGAGGAACAGTCTGCATAATAGATGTTTCAGAAGGAGAGAACAGAGAAACTGGAGGGGAAGAAATCACCAATGAAGTAGTTCAAGAAAAGTCTCAGAATTATAGAACATGTATTTCCAAGTTAAAAAGGCCCATTGAACATCCATCGCAATGAATGAATTAAAATAGGCCCATGCTGAGGTAGATTATTGCAAAATTTCGGAACATCTGGGATAGAGAAAAGATTCTGTAAGCCTCTACAGGGTGCGAGAGGGAATTTATACAAAGGATCAAGAATCATAATGATTAGATTTCTCAAAAGCAGCACTGCACTGAACACTAGAAGTGGAACAATGCCTTTAAGATACTGGGAGAAAATGATTTCCAATATAATTCTATGCCCAAATTATGAATGAAGTATGAGAGTAACAGAAGGAAATTTCTACACGGTTAATTTTTTTTTAATTTTTTTTTTTTTTTTTTTTTTTTTTTACCTTTCATGCATCATTTTTCAGGAAGCTAACAGAATTTATGCTCTACTAAAATAAGGAAGTAAATCAGGAAAGAATGATACCAGATCAGGAAACTAAGGAGAGAAATATCCCCACATCACAGCTATTTGATAGTTCTGAGGCTGCTCTGTCCAGATTGGCAGCCACTAGCTTTATGTGACTATTTAAATGAAAATTAATTAAAATGAAATAAAATTTAAAATTCAGTTTCACAGTCATACTAGCCACTGTGTAAGTGTTCAGTAGCCTCATGTGGCTAGTGGCTACCACATTGAACAGAGAGATATAGAACATTTCCATCATTGCAGAAAGTTCTTTTGGACAGCACTTTTCTAGAGATTGACTAATCTAGATTGTGGTAAGTCAGAAAGCTCTGGGTCATTGATCCAAGAATATGGAGGGCTTCCCTGGTGGCACAGTGGTTGGGAGTCCGCCTGCCGATGCAGGGGACACGGGTTCGTGCCCTGGTCCAGGAAGATCCTACATACCACGGAGTGGCTAGGCCCGTGAGCCATGGCTGCTGAGCCTGCGTGTCCGGAGCCTGTGCTCCGCAACGGGAGAGGCCACAACAGTGAGAGGCCCACGTACCGCAAAAAAAAAAAAAAGAATATGGAATACCTGATGTGTTTGCACTTATCAAGATAAGTGTTACAGTTGTGGGAGACTTTGGGGGGTAAGTTAGAGGTAAATACTAAATAATGAGTGATCAACCGTTATTAAGGCAAATCAAAAAGCAGTGCAGGAAAAAAAAAAGCAGTGCAGGAAAAGGAAAACAATCATGATATACTACATGGCTCAGTTATCAAAAGTGTGTGTGTGTGTGTGTGTGTGTGTGTGTGTGTGTGTGTGTGTGTGTAATGTAAATGCTGAAAATTGACCTAGCCAAAATTATAAATTACTGTATTGGGGTAATAGGGCAGGGCATGTATAGGCAGTATGGTGATGGTGTATTGGGAGTAGGGTATGTGCATGTATATAAAAGCTAAATTCTCATCTTCCATACTGGGAAGCCAGTTGATTATGCCTAAAATGGAAAAAGCAAGTAGTACGTTACTTAGAGATAATGGGGGTAAATACCGAAAAAGACCCAAGTGTGTGTTTCTGGGGGATGGAAAGTGTGTTTGTATGTGTGGATCAGGGAAGCAGTCACAGGACGGTTTTTTTCCCAACAAATCTTAGAGGACTGTTGTACGCGAACAATGTACATGTAAAACTTTGATTTAAAAGTAAGAAGTGAACATGATCAGAGAAGGAACTATTCCCAGAGTCTAATCAGTGTCTACCACAAAACTAGATGAAGCTTATAAATCCTCACAGGGCCTATGATGATCAGGACCCCCTGGTAAAAGGGCTGTGCTAACCAGAAAACTGCTAAGGAAAAAAATCTCATACAGGTATGAAAAATAAGACAAAACCACTTGTTAAATCAGTGGAGGTTCTGTTAACTGTTTGTCCTATGTCAAGAAATACAAAAGATATAAATGTGTATAAATCAGATATCACATTTTAGTGTAGACAAGCTGAGAAAAAAAACAAAATGGAGGACACCATCATTAGGTGCTATTTTGGAAATACTATTTGGCCTCAACTGTGAATCACCTTGATCCAGTTTGAAGACTCATGTTTTGGAAAAGCACAAGAACCATATGGGAGAAGCAGAATCTAATCAACAACTACTTTAAAATCAGTTTGTTGATTCACTTCTAAAGGGAATTATGATCAATACCAGGAGACATAGTTTTGGTTTTTGTAATTTCCACTTGAAATAATTTATAGTGGAAGCATTCTTTCCTCTCTTCATTTGCTAGTTAGCTTTCCTTATGACTTTCCAACCTTTTTACTGAGAGCTATAGCTGTGATCTTACCTCCTCTTTTGGGCAGATCACTCTCTTTCTGTTGACTGAAATTCAGATATCTGGCCCTTCTGTTTTAAGATTATTTAAGGAATAACAAAACTGTGATATAAAATGATAAGTATTGATAATACATATAGCTAAAGGCAAAACATAGTGGAAGTTTGTGTTTGAGAAGGGTTGAGGTTATATTTTAGGGCCTTGAGACTGTCTAGGCTTAATCCTTTTCTTAAGGTGGTGAGCAGAGGCATGGGGGAGTCCCACTGTACTCTGTGGCTGCCTGAAATGTATCATTGGGAAATGAGGTGGGTACTTTGTTTTCAGGTCAAGTTTTAGCCATCTTAAAAAGTATATACTTCCCAATAGGGTTTCTGTTTATTGGGGAGGTAGGGCTGATTCCATTCTCAGTAGAGACACAAAGATGTTTGGTCATGGGGTGAGCCTTCAAAGCACCAAAAAATCTAGTGGATGAGACAGAAAACTAGTTACCTAATCAAAATTCAGTTTGGTAAGTACTGTATCTGAGGTATCAACAGTAGTAGTCATGGAAGAATGGAGCAGTTAATTTTGCCTGAAGGAAGGTGTCACTGAGAAAGAGATATTTAAAAGTGGCTTTGAAGGATAAGTAGGATGTCAGTAGGCATAGAAGGGGAAAGAAAAGGAAAATTCTTAGTAAACAGATGAATGGAATATAAATGTGAAAGAAGGAACAGAATCATGAAAGTTCAAAGTGTATTTATAATACCACCTTGAGCAAGCTGGTGGGACTAAAAGGATTGTAGGGTGGGGAGAGGTGAAGATGGAGGTCCCCTTGTGAAGGTTCTTAAATGCCATACTAAACATTGGAACTTCATTTTATTGGCACGAAGTGATCAAAGAATTTTATTTAGGGGCATCATGGTTAAATATTTTAGGGAGATAATTTTTGTAGCACTTGGTGATGGATAAAGAAATTGTGTTCTGAAGTCAGGGACTTCGATTAAAAGAGCTATTTCAGTCATCCAGGTGAAGGAAGGACCAATGCTAGGAAAGAGGCAATAGGGATAAAGAAGGAAACAGATGTGAGGGAGGTTTCTGGATGGACAGAGTGAGGCGAGTGCAGTGCGTGTGTGGGAAGGGGAGGGGAGGAACCAGTGATGGAGCTGGAGGGTTGTGACTCGGGTGCCTAGGTGGGAAGCTGTTAACTAAAGTTGGGAATACACGAGGAGTGGATTTGGTAATACTTGAGTTCAGTTTTGATATGTAAAGTTCAGTGTTCCTATGGGACATATAAGTAGAGATACATAGTTAGAAATGTAAGGTGGGCCACATGGGGGAGATGTGGATATTTGTGTGGGCCACAGAAGCTAGTGTCATCTTAAAATGTGAACGAGATCAGTCAAAACTATTGTATACCGTGAACATGTGTATTTGTGAATATAGGTGTTAGGCTATAAGGTACTGAAAATAGCCTGAGATAAGCAAACATAACTGTGAAAGGAGTCTGCCAGCAAAAGGTACTATCTGCTGAGATGCAAAGTTGATTTCCTGAAAGTGGAAAAGGAAATGTTAATCTACTGGGAGATAAGAGAAAGCAGAAAGTTAGCTGAGGCTGCTAGCTGTCTACCAAATATTTGTGCTTCCTCTTCTGTATTCTTGTCATTAGCCAGCAACTGTCCATTCAGGGATTATGTTTTTCAGTTGCTGTCACACGTAGGTGGGGCTGTGTGACTAATTCTCCCCATGGTAATGAGAGAAATGATATGTATGACATCAGAGCAGAGTGGTTAAGATGCATTCCTTTTCCTCATCTGTCTGCTAAATGCAAAAGATTCTGAAGAGCTAGGGGATGGAGAAGCCACAAGATAGAAGGAACGTGAGTTCCTGTGTTACTGTGAGGGCCCCAGTGAACCGTGCTTCCAGTATCTATGTCCTTGTGTAGCCTGCTTGAATCTGTTGGCCCTGTGACTTGCTTTAACCAGTAGACTGCAGCACAAGTGACACTTTCCTAAACCTTAAGAAGCTTGGTAGTTTCCACTTTGGTACTCTTAGAGACTAGTCACCATGTAAGAAACACACCTACCTCAAGACTGCCATGTGGTGAGGAAGCTCAAGCAACTACATTGAACTGAGGTGCCCAGCTGGCAAGGCCAGCTGCAATTCCAGTCAGCAGCCGGCTAGCTACTGCTGTGGGAGTGAAGCCATTTGGACCTTTAGCTGTGCCAGTGGCCCATCTGATACCATATGAGAGTTGTGATAAATAATGAAATAATAAATTTTGTTTTAAGCCAGTACATTTTGGGCTGGTTTGTTAGGCAACAATCAGAAACTGAAAAAGTTCTTGGATGATTAGCCGTCCACTACCCAGCAACAACTATGTGGGACTGTTACTTAAACAAAAATGAAACTTTTTAATGTTAAGCTTTCCAGATTTGGTTTGTTATAACAGCTAACGTTACGTTAACCAATTTATAAAGCATGAAGACTGTAATGAGAGTACTTGCCTAGTGGTGTATGACAAGATCTCTCCTATAAAGGTAATCACATTATTTGTTTAGAATTCACTTTATGTTGTGTTCTGTGGAGACAGTCACACATTGATGGCTTTATGAAGGTTTTATGAAGGTCAGGAAAGACACATTCCTGGTTGGACAAAGAAGAAATGGTAATTCCATGAAAAGAGAGAGTCATTCAGTTGCGGCAGAATAGCTGTTCTTGAATGTGATGCATAGATCCTGAATGGTACTGTTGAAATTTATTCATTTATTCAAAAGTTATTTTTTGTGCCATATTGATAGGGAAGGAGAGGGAAAGGGGAGGAGGGTGAATAGGAAAAAGAGCAAGAGGGAGAAATTGAGAGATAGTAATACAATTTTTGTAAGTAAACTGTCATCACAGAACCTACATTTGAGAGGAGGAGATAGCAATGAATAGACAAATAGGCGATATGCTCTCAGGTCTGTGAAGAAAAAGTAGATTAAAAGAATAGAGAGTGTGTGTTGGGGCGTACTATCTTAAATAGAGCGGTCGGGGAAGCACCTCTGAAGGAAGTGAGGGAATGATGAGATATGTGAAGTTTCAAGAGAAGAGGTATTCAGGCAAAGAACTGAAAGGCAAAGGCCATGAGGCAGAAGAAAGTTCAGAGTGTTTCAGAAAGAACAAGAAGGCCAGTGTGGCCAGAGTAGAGGGAGTGAGTGATATGGGGATGGAGAGAGACCAGCACATATCCTGACACGTCCAGTAAGCCAAGGAAAGAGTCTAAATTTCACTCTGTGGGTGATAGGAATCCGGTGGAGGATTTTAAGCATGGGTGTGACACAGTCTGATTGGCCTTTTAAAAAAGGTAGCTAGCTCTGTTGTGTAGAAAACCAGAAAGAGAGGTGGCAGGGTTAGGAGCTATGCTTGTTAAGAGGCTATTATTGCAGAAAACCCTGGTGAGAGGTGATGGTGGCTCAGGCAAGGAAGAAGGGGGTAGAAGTCATCATAATTGAGATAAATTATGAAGTTATTGCTGCAGTGTTTTTGATGGATTGTACATGGCCTATGAAGGAAGAGTCAAGGATGAGATCTCATGGTTTGCTCTGAGCCACTGGTAGAATGATGATGAGATTTACTGAAAAATTAGTAAACAGGAGGAGAAGCAGGTTTGGGGAGTATATGAAAAATCTAATTATAAATGGTTTATTGGAGTCACATGTATAAATTATGTTGTTTATTTACATTTTTACAGCTTTATTAAGGTTTATTTATATAGCATACAGTTCACAGATGTAAAGTGTACAATTCAATTTTTTTTAGTATATTCACAGAATTGTACAACTTTCACCATAACCAATTTTCGATCACTTTCATCACCACAAAAAAAACCCTGCCCTGTACTCGTTAACAGTCACTCTCCATTCCCTCCCCACCCTTGGTACCTGGCCCTAGGTGACCACTAATCTGCTTATAGATTTCTGTCCCTGTAGATTTCCCTGTTCTGGACATTTCATGTAAATGAAATCATACAATCAGAATAGTTTTTTGCATCTGACTTCTTTAGCATACTGTTTTCAGGTTTCATCCATTCTTGAATCAGCACTTCATTCCTTTTTATGGCCAAATAATATTCCCTTGTATGGATATTCTAATATTGTCTTTTATCATTTGATGGACTTTTGAGTTGTTTTTATGACTTTGCCATTATGAATAATGCTGCTATGAAGATTTGTGTACAGGTTTTTATTTCTCGTGGTTATATACCTAAGAGTGGAATTCCAGGTTCATATGGTAACTCTAAATTTAGCCTTTTGAGGAACTGTCAGACTGTTTTCTAAAGCAACCGCATCGTTTTACATTCCCACCAGCGATGTACCAGGACTGCAGTTTCTCCACATCCTTGCCGATACTTTTTTAAAATGCTTTCAGAGAATATTTAATGACATGGGAAAATAGACTATTTAAGAAAAAGTAAACATGATATAAAGCAATGATTCTTTTTGTTCAGCAAAAATATATAGATGCACAGAAAATAGTGAAAAAATAAACATTTCATTTAAGCGTTGCATTGTGAGCCAACACTTATTTTTATCTATGTTTTTGACTATAGCCAACCTGGTAGGTGTGAAGTGGCATAGCATTGTCATTTTGATTTGCATTTCCTAAATGGCTAAGGATGTTGAGCATCTTTTCATGTGCATATTTGCTGTTTATATGTCTTCTTTGGGATGTCTATTCAAATCCTTTGCCCATTTTTAAATCGAGTTGGCCAGTTTTAAAAAAATCTTCCCCCCCCCAGCTTTATTGTGGTATATGTGACATACAAAAACTTGACCATATTTAAAGTTTCCAATTTGTTGTATTTTTACTTATTTATACAGCTGTGATACTATCACCACAATCAAGATAATGAACATATCTGTTACCCCCAGAAGTTTCTTTGTGCCTATTTGTAACCATCCTTCCTTCCCCCGTTTGACCCCAAGCAAACAGTTATCTGCTGTCTATTATTATATATTAGCCTGCTTTTTCTGGAATTTTATAAAATGGAATCATACAGTATATACAGTTTTTTTTAGTCTGGGTTCTTTCAGAATAGTTATTTTGAGATCCATCCTACTATAATTCATATATCATCAAATTCACCCTGAAGTGATTCTTAGTATACTCACAGAGTTGTACAACCATCACTACTGTCTAATTTGAGAACATTTTCATCACCTCAGGAATTTCTGTACCCATTAGCTATCACTCCTCATTTCCTTTACCCTGAAATTCCTGGAAACCACTAATCTCCTTTCTGTCTAGATTATTTATCTTAAAAAATATTTTGTAATCTTTATTGTGGTAAGAACACAACGTAAGATCTACTCTCAACAGATTTTTTTTTTTTTCTGAGTATGCGGGCCTCTCACTGTTGTGGCCTCTCCCATTGCGGAGCACAGGCTCCGTGGCCATGGCTCACGGGCCCAGCCACTCCACGGCATGTGGGATCTTCCTGAACCGGGGCATGAACCCGTGTCCCCTGCATCGGCAGGCGGACTCTCAACCACTGCGCTACCAGGGAAGCCCTCAACAGATTTTTAACTGTAGATTACAACACTGTTGACTATAGGTGTAATGTTATACAGCAGGTCTCTAGAACTTGCCTTACTGAAGCTTTAAACCCATTGATTAACAGCTCCCCAATTCCCCCTCACCCTGCCCTTGGCAACCGTTGTTCTGCTCTCTGCTTCTGTGAGTTTGACTATTTTAAATGTCTCATATAATTGGAATCATGCAGTATTTGTCCTGTGACTGACTTATTTCACTTAGCATAATGTCTTGAAGGTTGATCCATGTTGTATATTGCAGGATTTACTTTTTTTTTTGAGGCTGAATATTATTCTGTTGTACATATATATATATATATATATATATATATATATACACCATATTTTTTTTAATCCATCATCCATCAGTGGACATTTAGGTTGTTACCACATCTTGGCTATTGTGAATAGTTCTGCAATGAACACTGGATTGTTAATATCTCTTTGAGATCCTGATTTCAATTATTTTGGATATATACCCAGAAGTGGGCTGGATCATGTGGTAGTTCTATTTTTAATATTTTGAGGAACCTCTATACTGTTTTTCATAGTGGCTGCACCATTTTGCATTCCCATTAACAGTATACAAGGGTTCCAGTTTTCCATATCTTTGCCAGCATTTGTTGTCTTTGTTGTTTTTGTTTTTTTGATAATAGCAATCCTGACAGGTATGAGGTGATACCTCATTTGATTTGCCATTTCCCTGATGATTAGTGACACTGATTTTTTTTTTTTTTTTGCGGTACGCGGGCCTTTCACTCTTGTGGTCTCTCCCGTTGCGGAGCACAGGTTCCGGGTGCGCAGGCTCAGCGGCCATGGCTCATGGGCCTAGCCGCTCCGTGGCATGTGGGATCTTCCCGGACCGGGGCACGAACCCGTGTCCCTAGCGTTGGCAGGCGGACTCTCAACCACTGTGCCACCAGGGAAACCCAACCCATTTTTAAATTGGGTTTTATTTGTGTCTTTGTTATTGAGTTGTAAGCATTTTTCATACATTCTAGATACAAGTCCCTTATCAGATATATAATTTGAAAGTATTTTCTCTCATTTTTTGGGTTGTCTTTTTACTTTCTTGATGGTATCCTTTGAAACACTAGTTTTGATAAAAGCCAATTATCTTCTTTTTATGTGTCACTTTTGCTTTTGGTGGTGTAGCGCTTTTGGTGTTGTAGCTAAGAAGGCTTTTCCTACCCCAAGGTGGTGAAGATTTACTTCTGTGTTTTCTTCTAAGATTTTATAGTTTTAGCACTTAAAGTTATGTTTATGATCCATTTGCAGTTAATTTCTATATATGGTCTGAGGAAAGGGGGAGGGGTCCAACATCATTTTTTTGCATATAGGGATATCCAGTTGTCCCAGCACCATTCATTTAAAAAGACTATTCTGTTCCCATAGAAATGCCTTGGGACTCCTGTTGAAAATCAGTTGACCATAAATAAGAGGTTTTGTTTCTGGAACTTCTATTCTGTTTGTCTCTGTTTATTCTTGTGCCAGTATCACACTGGCTTGATTCCTGTATGTAGCTTTGTAAGTTTTAAAATGGGAAGTGTGAGTCTTCCAACTTTGTTCTTCTTTGTTAAGATTGTTTTGGCTGTTTGTGGTTCTTTTGCGTTTCCATGTGATTTTTAGGATTACTTTGTCAATTTCTGCAAAAAATCCAGCTGGGATTTTGAACCTGTAGGTCCGTTTGGGGAGTATTGACATCTTAACAATGTTGTCTTCTGAACCATGAACATGGGATGTCTTTCCATTTATTTAAGTGTTCTTTTTTTTTTTTTTTAATTTTATTTGTTTTTGGCTGCGTTGGGTCTTTGTTGCTGTGCCTGAGGTTTCTCTAGTTGGCGGCGAGTGGGGTGCACGGGCTTCTCGTTGTCGGAGCACGGGCTCTAGGCGCATGGGCTTCAGTAGTTGTGGCACACAGGCTCTAGAGCGCAGGCTTCAGTAGTTGTGGCACACAGGCTTAGTTGCTCTGCGGCATGTGGGATCTTCCCGGACCAGGGCTCGAACCCGTGTCCCTTGAATTGGCAGGTGGATTCTTAACCACTGCGCCACCAGGGAAGCCCTATTTAAGTGTTCTTTAATTTCTTTTAAATGTTTGTAGTTTTCAGTATACAAGTTTTGTACTTTTGTTAAATTTATTCCTAAGAATTTTATTATTTGTTGATGCTATTGTAAGTGGAATTGTTTTCTTAATTTCATTTTCAGATTGTTCATTGCTGGTGTATATAAATACAATTGATTTTTCTTTTTTGGCTGTCCTGCGTGGCATGTGGGTTCCTAGTTCCCTGACAAGGGTTCGAACCTGTGCCCCCTGCAGTGGAAGTCTTAACCACTGGACTGCCAGGGAGGTCCCCAACTGATTTTTGTATATTGATCTTATATCCTGTGACCTTGCCGAACTTTAAAAAAAATCAGTTTTGATAATTTTTTACTGGATTTCTGGGACTTCGCTGGTGATCCAGTGGTTAAGACTTCGTGCTCCCAATGCAGTGGGCCTAGGTTTGATCCCTGGTCAGGGAACTAGATCCTGTATGCCTCAACTAAAAGATCCTGCACTTGGCAACAAAGATCCCATGTGCCAACTAAGACCCAGTGCAGCCAAATAAATAAATAAATATTTTTAAAAAAAATAATAATTTTTTAGTGGTTTTCTTAAGATGAAAATCTTAAGGTCTGTATACAAGATCATGTCATCTGTGAATGTGGTTTTACTTCTTTCTTTCCAATCTGGGTGCCTTTAATTTCCCTTTCTTGCCTGATTGCCCTGGCTAGAACCTCCTTACCATGTTGAGTAGAAGTGGTGAGGATAAACATTTTTATCTTTTTCCTGATCTTAGGGAGAAACATCCAGTCTTTCACCATTAAGTGTGATGTTTGTTAGCCATAGATCCCTTATCAGGTTGAGGATGTTGAGTATTTTTATCATGAATGTACTGAATTTTGCTTTGTCTTTGGAGATGATCATGTGTTTTTTGTTGTATTTACATTTATATGAGCTCTTCCATTCATCTTGTAGTAAGTCTCATGTATTACAGAAATAAAAGTTTAGTGGTGGGCTTCCCTGGTGGCGCAGTGGTTGAGAGTCCGCCTGCCAATGCAGGGGACACGGGTTCGTGCCCCGGTCTGGGAAGATCCCACATACCATGGAGCGGCTGGGCCCGTGAGCCATGGCCGTTGAGCCTGCGCGTCCGGAGCCTGTGCTCCGCAACGGGAGAGGCCACAACAGTGAGAGGCCCACGTACAGCAAAAAAAAAAAAAAAAGTTTAGTGGTCATGAGCATTTGGATAAATGGTAGAAGGCTTTAGAGTAGGTGAGATTACCCAGAGAGAGCATGTAGAAAAAGAAGGTGGCCAAAGATGGTATTCTGAGGAACATAAATATTCAAGCTGCCATATGCAATGCTAAATTTAATTTCATTTCAATTAGTAGATTTATTTTAATGAAAACTTCATCTAAGGAGGTTGTGGTTTTTACTAAGTAATTGTGCTATTATCTGCAGCTGTTGATGTGTCTGAAGAAACTCTGGTAACAGGGCAGAGGTTTTCTGCCCTTTATTTGATTGCTTTTGTATCAGGGTAGAACCTGATACAAATACAAAAATAAGTATTGAGGTGTAGGCAAAAGAGAATTAGCATGATTTTTTGAAATGAATATGTACATGGTGAGTAAATGGTAGAACTTTAAACTTTGTGAACATTATTAGTTCCATAAATTGACCATTTGAACACTATTAGATGCTGGACTTTACCTTTTCTCTGCTTAAAGGAATGTTTGTGTGAAAACAAAAAAAAAGTTAATTTGTGGGAAATTTACTTCATATAATTGGTATTCTGAGGCACGCACAATAGTAAGTAGCAACAGATCCTCAGATGGTATTGAGAACTAGATAGTGCTTTCTCTTCTCATTTTTGCTTTGTCCTTTGAATTACTGCTACTTATAAAGTAATGTCTCCTTTGATTTCATTATCACTTCTAGCAGTTACTATGAGAAAACCCTGATTTTAAGGCATTAAAAACTGATAATGGTCACAGTAGCTTGTTGGTGAGACTACCTGTTAGATTCTTTAAAAATTTATTTAGGCTTTATTGAATATAATTGATAATTTGAAGTTGTATATGTTTAATGTGTGCAACTTGATGATCTGATGTACGTTGTGAAATATTCACCAAAATCAAGATAATTAATATATTTATGGTTACCATTTTCTTTCTTTTTTTTTCTTGAGGTGCTAACGCTTAAGATCTACCTTTTTAGTAAATTTAAAGTATATAATACAATATTGTTAACTAAATCACTATATAAGACATTTTGACCCTTAGCAGTATCCAAACTGAATGTCAGCCGTGAAGATCTAAGTACGTAGCAATGTGCGTTAACTATTCTGAATTTAAATTAGTTGATAGTCTTAGAGTCTATTGCAAAAAGTTATTGGAGTTCTCCAATTTAATCATATGTAATTCATTATTTGGTTGAACTAAAAAAAGCCTTGTTACACTGACCAACTCATCAAATGATATGATTGGTAAAAGTTAATTTGTGAGGTGCTTGTTACCTGAAATTTTGTTTCTTTCTTGAACTACGTTATTATAATTATCCAAAATCATGTGAATAATGTAACTGAGAATAATAGATTGTTTTACTTGAGGCACAAAAAAGTAGAATGTTGACTGATAGCTAACTATGAATTAATATTAAAATTAATAGAAAGTGGGCCGCCCCACCATGATGCCCTCAACTTATAAACTATCTTAAGATACATTACAGGAGCTTACACATCTATTTGGAGGGTCAAAACCCAAATCAGAGTTCTTAAAAGACAAATCAGAATAGCTCTGTAATGTAACAAGGAGAGACATTTAATTACTACTACAAACATTTCTCCTGTTAAACCTTAAACGTACAAGATATTTTAAAATGTATATTCACAGCAGAAAGATTGCTGACTTAGCCATTTCTAAAACAGATGTTTCCATTTAGTCCTAATCCACAGTCCTTAAAAATTTGGAGAACTAATTCACTTCTTTGCCATCATTAAATAGATACAAATGAGACTGTAATCACTAGGCAAAAAGTAAAGGGAAAAGATGAATATTCACATAATAAGGTTGGAATTAGATACTTCATGTATTATAATATAAACTATATACAATCACCAAATACTCTTTAAATTTGAAAATTTAATAGTTGATGAGTTTTAAAGCTGTGCAAGTCTATGGACAGTAATATATATTCTAGTATATAGTTCATCAAATGGTAATAGTTGTTTATCTTGTATGAGATACTGTTGGCAAACGTAAAATAAATAGCTCTTCTCATCATCTTGTATACATTATGATATGTAATAGCTGGAAAGCATTTTATATTATAAAACTTATGTGTGTCTTTAACATTTTTCTTCATGTAAGAAAAACTAAACAATTTTAGATTTAACTCATATTCTCTAAATGTATATACATATATGGCCTTTTAAATGTGAAAAATTGTTGGATTTCTGTTTTATGACTGCAGGAAGCATATGTGCCTCGTTTCTTACCCAAAGCTACCAACTGCCAGTTCTTGATACAATGTTCGTAAGAAAGAAATATAGAGGCAAAGACTTTGGGCTTCATATGCTGGAGGACTTTGTTGATTCCTTTACAGAAGATGCACTTGGCTTGCGGTATCCACTGACCTCTCTCATGTACACAGGTAATTGGATTAAATTTTTAGGAAGTTAAACTTGTCTCAGTGTCACTTCTGACTTGTTTCTGCAGGATATTTTAAATGTGCATATATCAATATTAAGTAAATTATATTCCTTGGCTCTCTAGGGCTTAATTTTGCAAATGTGCCCTTACCTCCACATAAATGGCATTTTGGGGGTGTGGTAACTTTTTTAAAAAGTTGAAATATAATTCACATACCATAAAATTTACCCTCTTAAAGTGTACAATTCAGTGGTTTTTTATTATATTCACAGCTATGCAACCATAACTACTGTCTAATTCCAGGACATTCTCATCACGCCAAAAAGAAAACCTGTACCAATTAGCAGTCACTCTTCTATTCCCCCATTCCTTTATCCCCTAGCAATCAACCACTAATCTATTTTCTGTGTTTATGGATTTACCTGTTCTGGACATTTCATATGAATGGAATTGTATGATATAATTCTATTGTAAGCCCTTTGTGTCTAGCTTCTTTCATTTTGCATAAATGTTTTCAAGGTTCATCCATGTTGTAGCATGAATCAGTGCTTCATTTTTTTCTTTTAATGGCTGAAGAATATTCCTTTGTGTGGATATGCCACATTTTGTTTATCCACCATCAGTTGATGGACTTGAGGATTGTTTCCACTTTTTAGATATTACGAATAGTGTTACTTTGAACATTTGTGTAGTTTTTGTGTGGACATTACTCTGGTGTATATACCTAGGTGTGGATGAAATTGGTCATAACCATTTGAGGAACTGCCAAACTGTTTCCCAAAGCAACTGCACCATTTTACGTTCTCATAAACATTGTATGAGAGTTGCAGTTTCTCCATATCCTCGCCAACACTCATTATTATTTGTCTTTTTTATTAGAGCCATCTCAGTGGATGTGGAGTGGCATCTCATTGTAGTTTTGATTTGCATTTGATGTTGAGCATCTTTTCATGTGCTTATTGGTCATTTATGTCTCTCCTTTGGAAAAATGTCTATTTAGATCCTTTAACCATTCTTTCTTTGGGTTATTTGTCTGTGGTGGCTTTTTAAATTAAAAAAAAGAAATTTCAGATATACAAAAAAATATAAAGAATAAGGTAACAAATACTCATGTATCATCCAGCATGTACCATCCATGAGAAGTGGATCATTGCCAATATAAGTTGAACTTCTGTCCTATCCAATTAGCTTACTCCCTTCCCTGAAATAAGCACTATCCTCAATTTGGCATTTATTTTCCCCATGCATTTCTTAGACTTTTAATACATATGTATACATCCTCTAACAATGTCATGTTGTTTTACATATTTAAAAAGTTTAGGGGATTCCCTGGCAGTCCAGTAGTTAGGACTTTGTGCTTTCACTGCCGAGGGCCCGGGGTTCAATCCCTGGTTGGGGAACTAAGATCACACAAGCTGTGCAGTGCAGCAAAAAAAAATAAAAAACTTTATATAAATAATATGTACTGTATGAATTCTTCTGTAGTTTGCTTTTTCTATTCATCTTTATCATGAGATTCATTCCTGTGGATTTATGTAGCTCTATTCTTTTTGAATGCTGTTTAGTATTTCATTGTGTGGATATATTGTGTTGTGGTGTTTTAAAAGCAATTAGTGGATTTATATTTGCATTTGTGTAAAGTCCTTAGCACTATTCTTTTCTTAATGAAGTAATATTTAACCTGGAAAGTAATTTATTAGAAAACTTTTATAAAATATAATTTACCATTGATTTTAACCTAACATCAGATATTTATTTCCACTGAAAAAATATTTTTGTTCTAAGTTTCTTTCCCCCATTTTAATACCAAAAATCCATAAAACAAGAGCCAAGTGTTGCATGTCCATCTTGAATCACAATTTCTCTCTAGACCCATACATGAGAATGGAATGAACCCTGTATACCCTTGGATAATATGAAAATGGATTTTCCTCTTGAAGTCTAATTATTGGTTTATTAAATTTGGGGAGGAATGCAAACACATCTACTGCAGGCAGACTCTCTTATTACCCTTTTTTAGGATTCTCATGATAAATAAATTGAATACCAAATGAATTATAGGTGCTTATGTATTATGTAAGGCATCCTCTGCTATTTTAGTTATTTTAATTCAGGCAAAGGACTAGATGTGGCTTGTTGGTTTTCTCCAGCTTTTCCCTTCCTAATAAGTATAGGAACTACAACCAGAAAACATGAGAAATATTGTCAAATATGTGGGGGAAAAGTGAGCAAATGGTATCCTTGTGTCTACATATCCAGTGTCCAGATTAACAAATGTTAAGATTTTGCCATATTTGTTTTCATTTATTTTTTGGGAGACCTGAACAAAACGTAGGTACAGTTGATGTTCTCTTTGGACCCCTCCCTAATCCCATTCCCCTTTCTTCTTTCCTCCCCAGAGATAATTGTGTTCCTCAAGTTGGTGTATATCCTTCCTGCCCATGTTTTCACACATAAGTCTATGTCTATAAACACTATAAAGCATTATTTCTTGTGCTTTTTTATTTTAAGAAATTTAAAGTTTTTAAAAATAATAATTTTAGATTTATTTTGTATATATTCTTATTTAAACAGTTACTTTAGACTTTCACACTTCCCAAAATATAATTTAAATAGCATTGAAGTTCCCCTCATTTGCCCTATTAGAGGTGTTGCCTGGAAACTGGGTTCGCCTCTTGGTGGTTGTTGAGCCAGAAGACATACCAAGCCAAAGAGTGGGAGAACTTACCACTTGCAGTAAGTAAGGAGAATACCGGGGATCTTTCCCAGAGCAGTGTCTCCTCAACAGTTTTTGGTCATAAAATATACATAACATAATATTTATCACTTTAACCATTTGTAGGGGTACAATTCAGTGGCATTAACCACATTCCCAATACTGTGTCCCCATCATCACTGTCTATACCCAAAACTTTTTCATCATCCCCAGTCTAAACTCTGTCCCCTTCAAACAATAATCCCCCTTCTCCTCTCCCCTCATTCTCTAACTTCTTTTCTGCTGTCTGTCATGAATTTGCTTATTCTAGGTACCTCACATAAGTGGATTCATACAATATTTGCCCTTCTGTGCCTTATTTCACATAGCATAATGTTTAAGTTCCATCCTTTTTGTAGCATATATCAAAATTTCATTCCTTCTTATGGCTGAGTAGATTTTTATTGTGTGAATATGTGACATTTCGTTTATCCATTTATCTATTGATGGATGCTTGGGTTGTTTCTACTTTTCCATGTTTCTATGAATAATGGTGCTGTGGACATGGGTGTGCAGATATCTGAGTCCCTGCTTCCAGTTCTTTTGGATATAAACCTAAGAGTGGAATTGCTGGGTTATAATTCTATGTTTAACTTTTTGAAGAATTGTCAAACCATTTTCCACAGAGGCTGTATCATTTTTAAAATTATTTTATTATTTTTTAAATTAATTTTTATTGGAGTATAGTTGATTTACAATGTTGTGTTCATTTCTGCTGTACAGCAAAGTGAGTCAGTTATACATATACCCACTCTTTTTTAGATTGTTTTCCCCATTTAGGTCATTACAGAGTACTGAGTAGAGTTCCCTGTGCTATATAGTATGTTCTTATTATCTATTTTATATATAGTAGTGTACACTACCCAGTCTCCCAGTTTATCTGACCCCCACCCCTTTCCCCCTTGGTAACCATAAGTTTGTTATCTACATCTGAGACTCTATTTCTGTTCTGTAAATAAGTTCATTTGTACCCTTTTTTAGATTCCACATATAAGCGGTATTATATGATGTCTTTCTCTGTCTTACTTCACTCAGTATAACAATCTCTAGGTCACCATGTCACTGCAAATGGCATTATTTTGTTTTTTTTAGATGCTGCATCATTTTGTTTAATGTGTTTTTAAACTTATAAAATGGCATCCTTTTGTAGGTAATATTGACTTGTTTTTTTACTGGCTGTTTTTTTAGATTTATCAACGTTGATTATATGTAGCTGTAGTTTATTGGTTGTAGTTGCTGTATAGTATTTTATTGTATACATAATTTATTCATATATCCCCTAATGATGGGCACCGAGGTTGTACCCCCAAAACAGTCCTGTAATGATCATTATAGATGCCGTCTTCTGCATGTGTATAAGTCATTACAGTATATACCTAGAAGTAGAATTGGATCATAAAATATTTTTCTTCAACTTGCCTAAGCACTTTAAAATTGTTTTCACACCAGCAGTGTGGGAGTTTCCATTTCCCTTATTTTTCTGATGCTTGTTATTATCTGATGGGTGTGAAAATGGAATCTTGCTGTTTCATCTTATATTTCCTTCACAACTGGTGAGGTTTATCGTCTTTATCTTTGTTTATTCATAAATGAGACTGCTGTATAATTTTCTTGAGTTTCCTTGGTGTTTTTGGTATCAAAGTTATGCTAGCCCCATTAAGTGACTTGGGCAGCTTACTTTCCATCTTCTGTTTGCCCAAACACTTGATTTTGGGGATTTCTAGAAAACTTTCAATGTGTTTTTCAGCTTGCAACCAGTACTTTGAAAAATATCCAGGAGACCATGAACTGCTTTGGGAAGTTGAAGGTGTTGGACACTGGTACCAGAGAATACCAATCACCAGAGCATTACAAAGAGAAGCATTTAAAATTACGGGTAAGAATGTTTTCAATTTGAACACAAGTCCAGCTTAAAAAAGCAGTGCCTAATGATGGTTGTGTCTTATAGTCCAGAGTAGTGGTGTATTGTAATGTGATCTCTCTAGTAGCAGACCTCCTTGTCTAAACTTTGAATTTTTGTTATATGTAAACATTTGAGTCACTAATAGTCAGAGGACCTAGAGTAGTCCAGTAGAATGTAGCCCAGTAGTCCAGTAGGAATTGGTGGGTAAGAAATAAACACAGTTTACTCAAACAGCATAGAATAGGCATCAGTGGATCAAAGGTGTAGTACCCAGTTTCATGCATCTCCCCTTGAAGTCACTAAATACAGATAACTGTTTAAGACTCTTTACAATTGCAAGGCTTCATCATAAGATATTGGTGAAGGGGATATCCCACACTTGGATTTTCAACACCCTTCTTTAGGGCTTTGTAAAAATCAGTACAAAGAGTGTCACAATTAAAAGCAGACACTAACTGGTTTACAATTTAAAAAATTCTTTTACACACAGCAGTTTCTCAAAATGAAGCTAAAAGACCTGTGTCTGGAGAATACGGTCTTGCATCTGTTCCAGACTGTGAAGCAGGAGCTGAAGACAGTCTGTCTAGTGAGATGCAGCTAACTGTAGGTACACTGTTGTTTGCTATAGGAAATAATAATTTTGCTGTTTTTTAAAAAGAGGTTCAGCTAATACTAATATTTAACTTTTTTAATGTTATTGTTCATTCAACAGACTTACGTAACTTCTGTTGTGTTAGTTACATGGCATTTTCTGTTAGTTGGTTTCTAAGATTTAATTTTCTTTGAAAAATAATTGGGAATACACAAAATAATATAGAAGAAAATAAAAATCTACAATTCCATTACCTAGATGTAGCAACTAACATTTTTGTATATGTACTTAATATATATTATGAAACATGTATCTGCATATGTTTCATTTTTGTTTTTATTCTTTTATGCTGCTTCTAACTGCTTTTCTCCATTAACATAATATTGTAAGCATTTTCTATGTCATTACTGTTTTAAATCGTTGTTAAATAGTACACTATTCTATTATATATAAATATCAGCATTTGTTTCCTTAACATTTATACTTAAGTTTTTTATATTTATAAGTGACCCAACCATGAATGCATTTATACATGAATCTTTGTGCAAATGTAATTATTTCCTTGCACAGATAAATTTCTAGAAGTGGAATTAGTAGTAGGTCAAAGGTTATGAAGTTATTTTGGGAAGTCTTGAGGCTATATGTGTTAGGTCTTTGTAGAATGTAATATACTTTGCAAATACTAGGTAACCTGAAAGTAGAAGGGCAGGTCCCATTACTGAATTCCAGAGGACTTACCAGGTACTTTTCTAGAAACTACTTGATATTATTTAAAATACAGGTTCATTGATGGGATCCTAGAGGTCTATTTTTATGCAGTGTTTTGTTGTGGTGGCATTTAATACAGTCATATTTGTTTTGTACACGGGTATCTAAATGTATTTTTAGTGAGTGTTGAATATGTCTATGTAAATGCATGTACATTTCAGAGACACAGTGCTTTGGGGAATTATTTGTGCCCTTTTTTTTTTTGCGGTATGCGGGCCTCTCACTGTTGTGGCCTCTCCCGTTGCGGAGCACAGGCTCCGGATGCGCAGGCTCAGCAGCCATGGCTCACGGGCCTAGCCGCTCCGTGGCATGTGGGGTCCTCCCGGACCGGGGTACGAACCCGTGTCCCCTGCATCGGCAGGCGGACTCTCAACGACTGCGCCACCAGGGAAGCCGTATTTGTGCCTCTTTTCTCCTGTCTTAGTTAGCATGAGCGTTGACTATTTGAGTAAAAGTTTTTTAAAACATTTTTAAGGATAATATAAATAATATTGATACAGTAACTATATATAAGGAGTTCAGTTTTTTTGGGTTTTTTTCTACTTTGGAATTTCAGACTTCAGAATAAGCCCCAGTTCTATTATACTGCATTCCAAATTCCTCAGATATATTCAAATTCATTTTAGTCCTGGTCAGATATCATAAGACTAGGGAAAGTAGAAAAATCTACTCTTCTCATACATGTGGTGAGAGCAATGATCTACTTTTATATTAAGCCATATCATTTAAAATGTGTTATTTTAATGAGAACATATTAAAATTTCACCATAAGGTTGGCAATATAAATTAGACTTTTTTCATTTTAGAAATTCATATTCCTTATATTACTTTAATATTTTAATTCAAGGAAAATATTTCTCATATTAAACTATTTTATCTTTTTTTAATCAATAACCACATGGGGAAGTGGTTTTGTTTGTTTATTTTAACTACATTTTTTTTAGCTTTATTGAGGTATAATTGACAAAAATTGTACATATATAAGGTGTACACCTTCATGATAAAGATGATAAATGCTTGAATTAAAGCATTGGTAGTACAAAAGAGGGGGCAGTTTTGAGAGATTCTTCAGTCAGAATTGACAGGCTTTGTGGTTGATTGAATGAGGGACAAGAAGAAGGCATTACTGCCTCACGGGATTTTGGTTGGAATGGCATACTGAATTGTTATTGCCATTAACCAAGATAGAGGATAATACTGGGAAAATATAAGATTTCAGTTTGGGACAGGTTGGTTGTGAAATTGGTGGAGTATCCGCTGCAGAGAGATTTCACTGGAAATAGAGCTTTGAAAATCGGGAAGAAATTTGGGGAGATTAAATTGTATATCTGGATTCATCATTTGGAAATCAGGGGAAAAGTTGGGGAGATTAAATTGTATATTTGGATTCATCAGCAAATAGCTCTTGAAGTAAAGGTGGTAGATACAGTTACATAGAAGGAGGATGTGGACTGAGAAGAGAAGGGAGCCAAGAACAGAACATTCAGAAACCCCGTGTACATCACTATAGCATATTAGATGGCTTCCGAAGTTCTTAAGCTCTTAATAAACTGAAGCTGTAATATAGCTTTTTTACTTCCTAAGTGAGTTTCTTAGTTGATGAATAGTGAGTACAAAAGGTGCTCTTTGAAAAACTTTTTAAAAGATTTTCTTTGTAACTGTATGAAGTAGATCCATAGGGAGAAGAAAGGATCTAAAACTTGTGGTTTTAATCTGTATCTCTGTTTTAGATTGATTCTCTAAAAGATGCCTTTGCAAGTACTTCTGAAGGTAAGAAATTCAGCTGGTCTATTAGTAAGTGTTTGAGACAGTTAGAATTAAGTGTGTGTGTCTGTGTCTGTGTGTGTGTGTCCCTTAGAGCAAAGTGAAGACTTCTCCAGCCCTAAAATCTAGATCTGGGTTCTTTTACCACTGATTTTGCTGTGTGAACAGTTAGGTACGCTATTTTGCCCTTTTTGTTTTCATTTCCTTACCTGTAAAATAGGGACAGTAATGTCTACCTTGTTTATTTCCCAAGATTATTGGAAGAGGGTCTAAGTGAAAATGCAGAAACACTTTGCAAAAAGCTCAGGGTAACACAGAAATGTGAGGAATGAATACTGACAAGGTTATTTCGTAATTTAGAAAAAGACACTGACATGGTTTCTTAACCTGAAGTGACGGAGAGGAAGTGTGTAATGTTGGGGATTTAGGTAAACTAGCATAGTTCTTGCATTTCTGTGTTTTTTTTCATTTCTGTGTATTTTAATAGGTAATCCTTTGAATACATAATCAATCAATTATAGTTTTGCCGTTTTTTCCTCAGGTCACGGTAAAACACCTGTTTCCACTCGTACTCGAAGTAGTCATCTAAAGCGGCCAAAGATTGGAAAACGGTTTCAGGATTCTGAATTTAGTAGTTCTCAAGGGGAAGAAGAAAAGACTCCCCAGACTTCACCTACAGCTTCAGTGAACAAGTGAAGTATTGTTTATTTTACTCTCATTATTTTGTTTATTCTTATTTTCATATTTTTAGTATTTAGTTTTTAAGGTGAAGTTTATTATGTTGTTTGTGTAGTAAATGACCTTGGTGTAGAACTTTGTATTTGAGTTCTTCCACAAAATTATTGATTACACTTGGTAAGTGTCCCTTTGACAGTGTTATAGGGAGAAGTTGCTAGTAAGAGAGTGGAATAAACTCATGATTTAGTCTCTTGTGTGAAAATCCAGGAGAATATTCTAGTGATTATATTATCCCAAATGAGTCATTATTGTCAACTTTGCATTTGACAGTAGCTATGGTTTTTAGACATGCTGAGGTTTAGTCAATTTTAAAAACCCTCAATTTTACTTTATAACTAATTCATTTTACTGGGTTATAGAATATAACCAATTAGTGATAGCCATAAATGGTATTGTCAACTCCTCCAGAAACTTAATAGCCAGCTGAATCAACAGAACACTTGGATCAAAACCTTATTCTCTATCTTCCTTTGAATCTTAAAGAAAGCAAGATTTTCAGTGTTATAGTTAAATTAGGCTTTTGCTCTGGTGGTCCTGCTAACTGTTCCTGAGTCAACCATTCATAGTGTTGCCATTTTAGTTGTGAAATTATTCTACTCAGGTAGAGAATTCTGTAGCTCTGCTAATTTCATTATGTATGTAACTTTCCATTTGGATAATTATGTAAATGTTATATTTTAATGAAAAATTCATCACTTTAAAGTCAAATTTAAGTAAATATTTAATTTGTGAAAAGAGTAATGAGTTTAGATAATTATAGTTTTTTTCACAGCAACATTTTGTTGTAATACCCTTTTTAGAAGGGAATGTAACAGTAAATTTTAAATTGAACACCTGAGGATTATTGTGGACTTTTTTTTGCTTTTTATAAAATAGTAACAGTGAGACTAACTGCTTAAGTGCTCAGACGCTATGAAGAACAAAACTTCATCTTTGCCCTTGAAGAATCTATTAGTTTCTAATGCACATATCTGTACCTGTGACACAGGTTAAGAGCACTACAAGGTGGATCGTGATATAATAATAGAAGTGCAAAGTGCTGTGGATGCAAAGGAGGGTGTGATTGATTCTAATTGAGGGGATAGAGAAATTTGACATTTGTGCTAGGGCTTCAAAGATAAGTAGAAAGTCAACAAGCAGAGTTGGGAAAGAAGACTTTCTTTTCTAGTTCGAGGGTCTACAAACCATGGTCTATAGGCCAAATCTGGCCCACCACCTATTGTTGGAAATAAAATTTTATTGTAACATATCTGTGCTTATTAGTTCACATTTTTATTATGGTTACTTTTGCTTTACCCTGGTGGAGTTCAGTAGTTGTTCAGAGACCATATGGCTCACAAAACCTAAAGGAAAAGTTTGCTGACCCCTGGTATACACCAGGGCTGTTCAAAGAACCTGTCATGGTGGACACGTTCTTTGTCTGCCCTTCCCTGTCCAGCATGGCAGCCACTACTCAGTTTGCTCATCACCGAGCACTTGAAGTATGGCTGGTGCAACTGAGGAGCTGAGTTTTTAATTTCACTCAGTTTTAATTACTGTAAATAATGACAAGTGTCTCGTGGCTACTGTATTGCATTGTGCAGTTCTAGACTGCAGGAGTAACATGAGCAAAGGCACAAAGCTGGGAGGAGTGTTCAGCAGTTCAGTCACATCTTCAGGCTCCACTTCTCATTCTGATTCTCTTGCTATTTCTACCACATCTTCAGTGACCTCCTCCACTGAAGTCTTGAACCCCTCAAAGTCATCTATGAGGGTATGAATCAGCTTCTTCCAAACTCCTGGTAATGTTGATATTTGACCTCTTCCCATGAATCATGAATGTTCATAGTGGCATCTAGAATGGTTAATCTTTTTCAGAAGGTTTTCAATTGACTTCGCCCAGATCCATCAGAGGAATCTCTGTCTGTGGCAACTATTGCCTTATGAACTGTAATTCTTTTTTTTTTTTTTTGCGGTACGCGGGCCTCTCACTGTTGTGGCCTCTCCCGTTGCAGAGCACAGGCTCCGGACACGCAGGCTCAGCAGCCATGGCTCACGGGCCCAGCCGCTCCGCAGCATATGGGATCTTCCTGGACCGGGGCACGAACCCGTGTCCCCTGCATCGGCAGGTGGACTCTCAACCACTGCACCACCAAGGAAGCCCCATTCTGCCCATTTTTTGATTGGGTTGTTTGTTTTTTTTAATATTGAGCTTCATGAGCTGTTTATATATTTTGGATGTCCTTTGAAAGTTTAAGCAAGGAATTGGCTTCTCTTCTCTAGCTCTGAAAGTCCTAGATGACATCTTGTTCCAGTAGGGTTTTTTGTCTGCATTGAAAATCTGTTGTTTAGTGTAGCTACCTTCATTCATTATCTTAGCTATATCTTCTGGATAAGTTGATACAGCTTCTACATCAGCACTAGCTACTTCACCTGGCACTGTTACGGAGAGAGCTTCGTTCCTTAAACCTCATGAACCAACCTCTGCTAGTTTCAGACTCTTTTTCTGTAGTATCCTTACCTCTTTCAGCCTTCAAAAAATTGAAGAGAGTTAGGGCCTTGTTCAAGATTAGGCTTTGGCTTAAGGGAATGTTGTGGCTGGTTTGATCTTCTAGCCAGACCACTAAAACTTTTTCTCCATATCGACAATAAGGCTGTTTTGCTTTCTTATCACTGGTGTGTTCACTTAGAGTAGCTCCGTTAATTTTTTTCAAGAACTTTTGCTTTGTATTCACAGCTTGGCTAACTATTTGGCACAAGAGACATAGCTTTCTACCTATCTCAGCTTTCAACGTGCCTTTCTCACTAAGTTTAATCGTCTCTAGCTTTTGATTTAAAGTGAGAGATGTGTGGCTCTTCCTTTCATTTGAACACTTAGAGCCATTGCAGGGTTATTAATTGGCCTAATTTCAATATTGTTGTGTCTCAGGGAATAGGGAGGCCCAAAGAGAGGGAGAGAGATGGGGAATGGCCAATCAGTTGCAATAGTCAGAACACACACAACATTTATCAGTTAAGTTTGCTATCTTAAGAGTGGACATAGGTATATGTATAACCAAGTCACTTTTCTGTACAGCAGAAACTAACGCTACATTGTAAGTAAACTATACTCCAATAAAAAAATTCATTACAAAAAAAGTTTGTCATCTTATATGAGTGTGTCACCTGGAAACAATTAAAATTGTAACATCAACCATCACTAATCACAGGTCACTGTAACAAATATAATAATAACAAAAAAAGTTCAGAGTATTGTGGGAGTTACCAAAACATGACACAGACATGAAGTGAGCAAATACTGTTGGAAAAATGGCTTCAATCCACTTGCTTAGCACAGGATTGCCACAAACCTTCAATTAGCAAAAACATAGTATCTTCAAAATGCAGTAAAACAAAGTGCAGTAAAATGAGGGATGCCCCTAATTATGCCAGTGCTGGGACAAAAGTTGTAAACTGGACTGTCCCAGGTAAGCTGAGATGTATGCTCATTCTAGGAGAATAAGATCCAATCAATATAGATAGAGTAAAAGAAAGGTCTAGTTTACATAATTGAAAAGGTGGTGATAGAACTGGAGAACAAGGTAGGAAAGAGAACAAACCTGTAAGAAGATGAAGAGGTTGGTTTGGGATCTGTAAAATTTGAAGTTGTTGTCTGAACAACACTTAGTTGATTCTCTAAAGTGTTACTTTATTAACGGATTTCTGAAATTTTATATTCATCTTTAATAAAACATGTAAGAATATTTTTCTTTGGTTTTGTAGATTGGAGTCTACTGCACGAACATCAGAGAGCTCAGAAGAATTCTTGGAAGAAGAACCTGAACAGAGTGTGATTGAATTTGAGGATGAAAGTAGTGATAAAAATGTTCGACCAGCACCAGAAACCCAGCCAGGCCTGGAAAAGCAAGAAGGTGAAAAGGTAGGAGATTCACTTATTAAATAAAATGAATGGAAGTAAAATTTAACTTTCTTAGTCATATATTGTTAGAAAAGCATAACGTGTATTTTAGACTCTTAGTAGAAATTGTATTTAATGTTAAAAAGCATATATGTCGGGACTTCCCCGGTGGCGCAGTGGTTAAGAATCCGCCTGCCAATGCAGGGAACACGGGTTCGAGCCCTGGTCCAGGAATATCCCACATGCCGCGGAGCAGCTAAGCCCGTGCACCACACTACTGAGCCTGTGCTCTAGAGCCCGTGAGCCACAACTACTGAGCCCATGTGCCGCAACTACTGAAGCCCGTGAGCCTAGAGCCGGTGCTCTGCAACAAGAGAAGCCATTGCAATGAGAAGCCTGCTCATAGCAATGAAGAGTAGCCCCTGCTTGCTGCAACTAGAGAAAGCCCGCGTGCAGCAACAAAGGCCCAACACAGCCAAAATAAATTAAAAAAAAAAAAAAAAAAAGCATATATGTCTAAAGCAAGGTCAGGTAGTAGAGGATAAAGTTACAAGTATTTTATATTTCAAACTGAGTTTATAAAGTTTTACATATTGCAAAGATAAAATAGAGGATGTTTAGTTAGTAATGTCCCTCAGTATATTTAAAGTACAAATTAATTTGTAGAATTAAACATACTTAAGAAGTGACACAAATGATGTGACTGTAAGAGGTCTACCTTATAAAAACAGTTAGAATGCCTTAATGTCCAACAAGCCCTAAATTGCACCCCTATTTTGGTTAGAAGGATAGAATTCGTTGTCCAGAAAAAACATATGTATTTGACTACAGTTGATTTACAAATTCCTAGTAAAATAACTAAATTCATTTTTTTTACCACTGGAAAACAAGGAGGAAAATCCTTTGTGACTGAGTAAAAAACTCTTTATCTGGCTTCATTTCTTTTTTCATCTTTTCTATTTCCTATCCTTCTTTTTCTTTAATATCTTCAGTCTTTTCCTCTCTTACAGATTCCTTATTTCTTCTTTCAAACATACTTAGGTTCTTTTTTTTCTTTGCGGTACACGGGCCTGTCACTGCTGTGGCCTCTCCCGCTGCGGAGCACAGGCCCCGGACGTGCAGGCCCCGCGGCCATGGCTCACGGGCCCAGCCGCTCCGCGGCATGTGGAATCCTCCCGGACCAGGGCACGAACCTGCGTCCCCTGCATCGGCAGGCAGACTCTCAGCCACTGTGCCACTAGGGAAGCCCCCATACTTAAGTTTCTTTAAAAATCTTTTACCTGTTTGTCAAGTCCAGCCAGGAGCTAAGCAAGTGAAACTGCATTACTGATTTTATTTCCTTAACTTGCTCCAATTTAGCTCCTGTTTCCTCTACTTCATGAAATTGTATTTTTAAATGGCATTTTTTCTCTTCTTGTAAAAATTAGGGAAGCAAACACATTTTTTTTTTTTTTTGCGGTACGCGGGCCTCTCACTGTTGTGGCCTCTCCCATTGTGGAGCACAGGCTCCGGACGCGCAGGCTCAGTGGCCATGGCTCACGGGCCCAGCCGCTCCGTGGCATGTGGGGTCTTCCTGGACCGGGGCACAAACCCGTGTCCCCTGCATCGGCAGGCGGACTCTCAACCACTGCACCACCAGGGAAGCCCGACATATTTTAAAAAAGGGATTTATATGCTTCTAGATGTCTACGGGAATGTATATATATATATATTTTTTTTTTTTTAAATAAATTTATTTATTTATTTATTTTTGGCTGTGTTGGGTCTTCGTTTCTGTGCGAGGGCTTTCTCTAGTTGTGGCAAGCGGGGGCCACTCTTCATCGCGGTGCGTGGGCCTCTCACTGTTGCGACCTCTCTTGTTGTGGAGCACAGGCTCCAGACGCACAGGCTCAGTAGTTGTGGCTCGCGGGCTTAGTTGCTCCGCGGCATGTGGGATCTTCCCAGACCAGGGCTCGAACCCGTGTCCCCTGCATTGGCAGGCAGATTCTCGACCACTGCGCCACCAGGGAAGCCCCCGGGAATGTATATTTTTGTGGTTGTTTTTTTTTAAAAACTTAAGATTATACTGTACATACTTCATGTAACCTGTTTCTTTTGTCCAATAATACATGTGAGTACCTACTCTTGTAGGTCACCAGTGACACTTTCACTCAATTCTGGTGGCTTTCCTTACCTAGGTTGACTACTCTCTCTTCCTCCAGATCCTCTAGTCCCCTGGCTTTATAACACTGTTGTGTTCTGGTTTCTTGGTGTTCTTCTCTGAAGTTTTGTTTGGTTTTATTTATTTGCTTTTTGACTCTTCTGCTTCCTGTTTTTTCCCCTGTATTTGTGGACATTCTAGAAGACTCAGTTCTTGACTTTCTGCTCTTTTGTTCATGTTTCTCATTTGAAAATACATCTAGTCTAATGGCTGAATGGTCATCTCTGTGGGGGTGACCAGTAACTCCAGACTTTCAGTATTGATCCAGACTTCAGTATTACTTGCCTTCTGAATATATCTGTTTAGACAGATGTCTTTTATCATCTTAAATTTTAACATCTCTGTTCTTTCCTATCACTTCTCTATTGAGCCTTTTTTCCTATTTCTTATTTTTCATTCTGTTCCCAAACCTAGAACTTGAAGGACTGAGTTTTTCTCTTCTGTTGCTTCTCACTTATAGTTACTCACCAAAATTCTGTTTTTTAATAAAAACTTTTGCTATATCTTTCTCATTTTCTTCCTTTTAACATTTCTCATACTGTAGTTGGTCCTTTTGTGAGTTTTATTATAATTACCTTCTGTGTGCAGTTTATTCTTTTTTTTTCGGTACGCGGGCCTCACTGTTGTGGCCTCTCCCGTTGCGGAGCACAGGCTCCGCGGCCATGGCTCACGGGCCTAGCCGCTCCGCGGCATGTGGGATCTTCCCGGAGCGGGGCACGAACCCGTGTTCCCTGCATCGGCAGGCGGACTCTCAACCACTGCGCCACCAGGGAAGCCCAGCAGTTTATTCTTTATACTCTCTGGCCAGATTAATTTTTCTAAGTCTCTGATTTCAGTATCCCTTAGGAAAACATTCATTATATGATTTCAGGGGTTCTATATAATCCAGCCAAGTCTATTTCTTAAAATTTGAGTGCATCAGTGTTCTAATTTTTATTTTATTTTTAATTAATTTATTTTAAATTAATTTATTTTATTTTTGGCTGCATTGGGTCTTTGTTGCTGTTAGTGAACTTTCTCTAGTTGCGATGAGCAGGGGCTACTCTTCGTTGTGGTGCATGGGCTTCTCATTACAGCGGCTTCTCTTGCTGCGGAGCATGGGCTCTAAGCATGCGGGCTCAGTAGTTGTGGCACACAGGCTCAGGAGTTGTGGCTTGTGGGCTCTAGAGCGCAGTCTCAGAGTTGTGGCACATGGGCCTAGCCGCTCAGCAGCATGTGGGATCCTCCTGGACCAGGGCTCAAACCCATGTCCCTTGCATTGGCAGGTGGATTCTTCACCCCTGTGCCACCAGGGAAGCCCAGTGTTCTAATTTTTAAAATGATAATTAAATAAAATAATCTCTAATTATTAGAATGTCATTAGGATTAATTAGAAATATTAGATGTCAATGAAAGTCTTGTAAATTGATAAACCTTGGAGGAGGTGTTTCAGAAATTGGAGACTTAGTGTTATCAAATCGCTTTTCCATATTTTAATGTGATTGAAGGAGCAGCATTGTTCAAAGATGACCCTTTGTTGATTGGAGAATGAGCTCACTAAGACTGAGGGCTCTCTCCTCCCAGCAAGAAGCTGTACCCAAACTCAGCTTCCCACAAGACTGCTAGTGCTTCCTCCCCCTGGCATGCTAAACTGTGACTTCCCAGGGGCCCCAAGGATTCCGAGTGCTGAACAGCTGATGTTCTGTAAGGAGATGGCACCAAATCTAGACTTTCTCTGGTGGCTTTTTACTGAAAAGGTTCTTCCTGTCACTGCCCTATATGGTGGAAGAGCAAGAAGGAGGCAGGGTCTCTTCACTGAATCTCAGACCCACACTGGGTCCACAGAGCATCCTGGTCATGTCTTTTCTCCATGAGAACAGAGGGAAATTGGGGTACTTATGGATTCTTTTCTCTTACTGACTCTGCTGTTCCTTAACCTGTGTCCTGTAACGTGGTAGAATGTATCTTGAGTCCTGGTGCATGACAGGGTGACTGAGAATGGACCCACCTTGTATGACAAGTAAATTAATCTGTAATTTTGTCCTTTTTTTTGCCCTCGATGGTGTAGGAATCTGAATCAGAGCCTATGAATGGTGAGATAATGGATGATACTCTTAAGACTTCACTTATAACAGAAGAGGAGGACTCCACTAGCGAAGTTTTAGGTGAAGAATTAAAATTGCAGTCTTTTAATTCCAGTGAAGACTCTACGAACCTTGTTCCACTGGTGGTAGAATCTTCAAAATCTCCTGAGGCTGTTGCACAGGATAAGGTAATGGAGAAATATCCTAATTTTTTATAGTTATAGTGTCCAGTGTTGGTGACTTGGCTAGGGCAGTGCGGGATATATATCTTCCTCTACTTTAACATGTACAGTCCTTCAGGAAAAATAAATTTTACTACATTGGGTGTTTTAAGAAGATGCAATCAGTAATGTTTTTTTAAATTCAAATCTTTGTAACTTCATTCGTCTGACTTACGGTAACAAAATGAGTTTCACTTTGTAGATTTAGGAAATGCTTAGAAAAATGGGTAAAGCATTATTTACCAAATATTTGAATACCTATTACTTACATAGTCTGTGACCAGTACTTTCATTTTAATTTGTTTTAATTAGGGAGACAGATTAGATTAGTGGGGAAAACTTGATGGAATATTTTAAAAGAAATTTAATTATTTATTTTTATTGAAATTTAGTTGATGTACAATATTAGTTTCATGTGTACTACCTAGTGATTTGATTTTGCATACATTATGAAATGATCACCACTGTAAGTCCAATAACCATCTGCTCCCCATATAAAGTTATTACAATATTGTTGACCATATTCCTTATGCTATATATTACATCCCCGTAGTTTATTTTGTAACTGGAAGTTTGTACGTCTTAATCCCCTACCTCTTTCAGTTCCCTCACTCCCTCCCTTCTGGCAACCACCCATTTGTTCTTTTTATCTGAGTCTGTTTTCATTTTGTTTTGTTTTTTAGATTCCACATATAAATGAGATCATATGGTTTTTGTCTTTCTCTGACTTATTTCACTAAGCATAATCCCCTCTAAGTTCATCCATGTTGTCGCAAATGGCAAGATTTCATTCTTTTTTTATGACTGAGTAATATTCCATTGTATATATATAGGTGCCACGTCGAAAAGGAAATTTAATTTCTACTTTTGAATATTCCAATTTAAGGGTAAAAAACTCTTGTATAGCATTATAGTGTCTCACATAACTACATGAATAAAATTTTCGCTGCCCTCACCTTTCACCTAATAGTCAAACTCAGTGGGGTAGCACAGTGTCAAGTCCCAGGATTCTTGGTTCTGGCTCCAGTAACACCAGGAAACTAAAAACTGAGTTGATTCATGGTTTTGAAGAATCTTGACATAAAGTTTGTGCCTTAAGTGCTTTTTGAGGTAAAATCATTACTTTTATTGCATCTTTAAAGCAAGAACTTAATAAATCCAAATTATCATGTAAGCCAGTTTCGAAGAAATAGAGCTGTATTCAGAACATGTGCACATGATTAACAAAAGTAGTGAGTACTGAATTCTTTAAAATGTGGTTCAGGCTCATTGCATATTAGTGTCTGAGAATAATTTATGTAAGAACAATATTGCAAAAGTTGTTCACCGGGTTTTTTGTTTTTAGACTTCACATGTAACTGACTCAGAAATGTTGCTAGATGAAGGCCCATCTGATGACAAGGGGCACACTGAAGAGAGGCTGCCTCTAGTTTCAAGAAAGAAAGCACATTTCGGGAGTTCAGACAATGTGGCCACTCTCCCAAATGAAGAACGGGCCGACAGTGGTTTTCCAAACTCCGTGATAACTGAATTTTCTGAAGAATCGATTCCTGAAAATGTATCACCCAACACTACTGCCTCGTTGGAAGACCAGGGTGAGGAGGGGGTAGCTGAGCCCCAGGAAACATCTCCAGCTCTTCCTCAGAGCTCTTTAATAGAGGTTGAACTTGAAGATGTGCCATTTTCACAGAATGCAGGACAGAAGAACCAGTCAGAGGAGCAGTCTGAAGCATCTTCTGAGCAACTGGATCAGTTGACACAATCAACAGAGAAGACTGTGGATAGCAGCTCAGAGGAGATAGAAGTGGAAGTGCCTGTGGTCGACAGGCGGAATTTAAGAAGAAAGGCCAAAGGGCACAAAGGACCTGCGAAGAAGAAAGCCAAGCTGACCTGAATGAGGAAGAAATGCGGATGATAAATCCTCTTCTTTGTAACATAATTGTTGTTTTTAAAATATGGCAGTTAATAAATAGCATGGGGCACAGGACAAAAACTCCAAATTTTCAATTTGAACTTATTTATGATGCCGCTTTTCCCTCCCCCGTAGGACCTAGGATTCACAGTTCTTTTTAATTTTTTCAGGCTATTTTGTGTAAGTACAATTTTTTTAATTTTTATTAACCATGTTTCGATTTTGGGAAACCAGATCATACTATATTTTCTTTAGCAGTTGGGGATATCTGACCATTAATATTTCAGAAAATATAAATTAAAAAATGTGAAAGTAATAGGGCTTCCATCAGTTGTAAGGATCACAGAAATCTTTTATACTAAGGGTTTTAATAGTAATCTTGGTGAAGGTTCTAGGAGTTTTATCTTAAATTTCAAAACTAATCACCATTTTTTAAAATGTAGGCATGCTTAAACAAAAATGTCAGTAAATTAGGATAAATGCAACTTCAACTAAATGAGAGCACAAATTTGGAAATTTATGGTCAAAGGTTTATGAAGGTGGTATTTTGGCCTCTTAGTTCTTAGTTGTAGGTGCAATTTCTTCCTTTGACTTCAATGTCTGTGGAAAGGCACAAACAAAATGTTTCCAGTTCACTCTTGATAACATCTGATATTAACAGTACTGCTAGGGATTTAACCCTGGCCTGTAGGCACTTGTATAATAATTTAAAATTTCATTTGAATCTGGGGACTGTACTTTTGTCCTCACCCAGTTAACATGTATACTTTAGAAATGTGAGAACCCTTCCTAAGGCTTCACCTTAATCCTGCCACTGTCTTTATTCTAGAATCTTCATTATATTCCCCTCACTTTCATCCACTTCCCTAACTCATGGAGTGATTCCTGTCAAAAGATCTTCTTGCCTGCCTGCCAGCTTATGCCCTTGGCTTCCATTTTTGGTAGGTTTGGAACTGCGCCCCACAATCTTAGACCTAGATGGCAGGAATAAGCTGCCCTAGGAGCCATAGTTACAAGAGCTTAAATCACATTGGAGGCTTCATTTGTCCCTTTTGGCTTGCTCACTTTTGATTTATTCCGTGCAGACAGGTTACAATCTAGCCTGTGTGTACACTGTGGTTGCCTTTGCCTGGGTAAACTAAAAACAACATCCTCAATTGTTTATTTTTGTATAATAATTTATTTAAAAATGAACAAAATGGTTATTCTTAGAATCCAAAGAGAATCTTAAAACAGTCCTACTCTTTGGAAGTATTATGTGTACTCAAATTTTCATGTAAGTTTGAGAATGCTTTGAGGCCATTTAGATTGTTTTTAAAATTGCTTGGTCCTTACATGAAAAAAAATGTTATGACTTTGTGTCATTATTTGAGGTGCTAAGGATTGATGCTGAAGGTTTATTCAGTCTACAGTCAGGTGATACTAAATTTTATTTTGGGATGTTGGCATTTTAGGAAGATTTAAAGTTAAGGTAAAAACCTTTAGCAGACAAAATAGCAAACCCTCCTTATTCGTGTAAAACTTTGAATACTTGTATCCTCTACTATTTTCTTTAATTATTGGTCAGTTAGGCCAGATTATTCCATTCTAAATGAAAATTAAGCACTTTGGCCATTTGTTTTCCCAACAAATGCTAATCAAGTGAAAGAATAAGTATGACTAATATTAGTGTATCTATCGAATGTTTATGCTGTTTTATACATTTTGTGAGAAATTTTTGTTATTAGTAAATTCTTAACCTTTCCATTTTTAATTTCTTAAAATAGATTTAAAAACCTAACACTTACTTTTTTACTTGGATTCTTCATTGTTCTCTTTAAAATACTTTAAGAAGGTGTAGTTTAAGACTGAGCTCACTGACAACTCTTGATGTGTGAATATAGTTGCTGAGGTTTACAAAAAAGAAATGTTTATTCATATATGACCACTAAGGACTCGCAGTATAAATTTAAACTTGTTTGGTTTAAACAGTAGGTGCATTCTAAGCAGTTTCAAAACCTTCTGTTCAGCCACAATTTTTGTCCGTATTATCTCTGACAGAATATGTTATTTTGGAGTTTATAGTTAGTAGAGGAAAAAAAGTTAGGTCACATGAAAAAAACCTAACTTTCATGTTCAGTAACAATGAGTTCTATGCTCAGTGAGTGTAGAATTTATAACAAAATTTATCCTCAATAAGGAATCTAAATAAAACTTAATCACATTACTTGTACTTTTTGCAAAAGGCATTAGAAAAACTCTGAGAATGACAGAGGACTGAAATCTGATTTCAACCAGGTAGTCTAGTTGTTAAGTGTCCAGTCACATTCTATAGTCCTTTATGAACTTTTTTCTGTTTAAAAGTCTTATTTGTGGAAAAGGGAGTTCAGTTTGTGTAAATACATATATATTTCCTTGTGTAATATAAAGCAGTTATTAGCAAAATTTTAGTTTTACTTTCAAGTTTATTCAATTGCTAGACATCACAGAAATATATTTAAGAATTTATTATAAAGTTCCTCTACAACTTTTAACAGTGAGAGGGTCTATTATGATTTTTTATAAAATCAAATAGCATGACAGAATGTCAGTCTTCTACTACTTAAAATGTGTCTCTATTCATGGTGTTTCCATTCAGTGCAGAAAATTATCATGGCAAGGATAAAAACTACTAGTGATTAATGGTTCACTTTTAGCTGACCACCAGAACACCACCTAAAATGGTTTCAGTGACTTTAGAAAAATGTCTTGAAGGTTTATGATTGCATCGAATTGAGCCTTTACCTGGTATCTAAATATCTGCTCTTACATTCTGATTTACCCTTAGGGATTACCTTCTAAGGTTTGGTCACACCAGCAAACTGAAACAGATTTTAATGTAAATAAAGAATTTATACTAACATTACTCATCTGTGTAACAGTATTTTAGAAATTTCTGCCTGTATGTCCACTAGTAGCAATACTGTGTTTGAAGTGTTAACCCAGTCTTTCATGGGTGTGATTAGTTACAAATGTTTATGCTTCTGTTTGCATACTTAGTATCAAGCTTTATTTGTACAGATAGTTTAACTTGCTTATTTTTGGTTGTGAAAAATAAGCAAACCTCAGTTCTGTATCCAGTGCTTACCTTCAGTAGATTTTCTTTCACCCTCCAAAACTTGTCATTCACACATTCCCCATTTCTATTAGCGGCAAAATCATTTGTTAAAATCTAATTGTAAGGAAGGTTCTGCTTCTGTTATCCTGAAGTAATTGTATCATACTGGATAGTAATTCCCAAGGAACTAGCCTTTCTTTTCCTTAGTGTCTGTGTGTTCTAAAACTTCTACTGTGTTTATACAATTTAGAAAAGATGTTACATTATTCAGAATAGCAAGACTTATTCAAGTACTTATGTTTGTTTTCTTGTTAGTTTCTTTTTTCTATTTTTTTTTAACAGTAGTAATTAAACCTATATTTTGTGATTGTTTCCTGGTCTGTGTTTTGAAATTCCTTCCCTTTTCCCTAAGTTCATTGGTGAAGATGTGTTTAGATAGTGAATTTGTTTAGATACTGATTTCATTTAAGGCACAATTAATCACATTGGTTGTACTTTCAAGACAGACTTAAAAAAATAAACAGAATTGAAAACAATTAATGTGATTATAATTAATATAATATATAGACACCCTAAAGCTCAGTCACAAACATAACTCAAATCACAAATGTGCTTTTGACTAAAACATGACCTTTTTAATATTATCTAAGTAACTGCAAATAAATTTCTCTTTAAGGGCATCAGTGCAGCCTTTTTCTTTTTAAAACTATTTTACCTGGAATTACTTAAATTTTTACCACTCTAAAAATATAAATACACTACCCTAAGTTTAGAATACAGGAAATGCTAAAAGTATAAATATCTTGGTTGGTATTTTTTTCATGTATCTTGAGTAGAAAATACAGTTCCAAGTATATGGCATTATATATGATGAGTGAGGGGGGAAATGTTTAAAATACTAATTCCCTGACTTACTATAGGAATAAGTTAAGGATTAATTAGGTAAAAAGTTTTATCTAAGTTCTTTTGAACTTTATAGTGTAGTATGCCTTCTCATATAAAGTATTTTCATTAAAATGCTGTGTTAATGCTACATTTCTTAGGATTAATAATCTACAGTGAGGAGGAGGAGACCTCAGGTAAGGTCTTAGATGTGACAAAAAGTTTCGTGGCCCATTCCTCACAGTTAAGTGTGCACAAACCTTTGATAAAATGTGTTTTCGACTGCACTGGCTTTTCTAATGATGACAGATCTACACTGCTTAGTACCACTTATTAATGCAGACACTGATGAAGTAGGATATTTCTATAGTTGATTTTTTAATCATGCAATTTTATGAACATCTAAACGCTAAACAGACGCAAAAGCCCAATTTGTAAAACTAGGCCATTTTAATCTTTTTTAAACAATAGAATAAATAGTTTTCTCGATGACTGCAGACATGTAAGGCTGATTGGTAGTATTCAGAAATATCAGAGTAATGGTTTCCTGATTGATGTGTAGTCTTCAATAATTATAAGGAGTTATTTGTATGTATCTGCTGTCAAACCAGTAAGACTGCATTTATGCATCCGTCATTTTCAGGATTGTTGGTAACCTGGGCATATTTTCCTAAGGAAAACAAAACAAAAAGGAGGGATGTTAGCTAATAAAAATTACCTTTGAAGAATACATATAATCTTTGCCCAAATTATTTACAATTACCACTTTTAAGAAAGAAAAAATGGACGACAGTAGTATAAATGAGATTTTATAAAATGAAATCACTCAAGACCAAGCTTGAGTTCTTCATACAATTTTTATATAAATATTGTTTTTATAAATGGTGGCTAGCTCCATTCTGTTACTATGTTATATTAACAAGCCTTTATGGATTGACCTGAGCATTGCTCCTTTTCCACAGAATCCTTACTGGAAAAAGCATCAAGTATTAACTAAGTTTCAAATCAATTTAACCTATTTTAAAACCGAGGTCAAGGGACTTACCTGATGGCGCAGTGGTTGAGATTCGCCTACCAATGCAGGGGACACGGGTTTGAGCCCTGGTCCAGGAAGATCCCACATGCCGCAGAGCAACTAAGCCTGTGCGCCACAACTGCTGATCCCGCGTGCCCCAACTACCGAAGCCCGCGCGCCTGGAGCCCATGCTCCGCAACAGGAGAAGCCACCACAGTGAGTAGCCCCGGCTAACCACAACTAGAGAAAGCCCGCCCACAGCATCAAAGACCCAACGCAGCCCAAAAATAAATTTATTTTTTAAAAAAACTAACAACCGAGGTCCACTAACATGAAGTATGTGCCAATGACTCATTGAAGATTCAATCAAGAAACTATACAGTTTCAAACAATGTTTCAAAGAACATTAAAGTTTAGAAATATCTGGGTACTGAAAGCAGAAAACTAAGAAAATGAAGAAAAGAATTTAAAATTGTTGCATGACATATTTCAGGTTTTAATTATTACTGAAATAGTGTGGCTACAATGTTTGCTGTCTGCCTCCCTTCCCCCATTTGTGGTCAATTTATTTTCTTCCAATATTTTTCAGTTACAATTACAATTTCCCATCTGCTTTTCTCATATCTTTTTAAATAAAAAGCATCAAAAAAATATCTAGCGATGTAGTAAACCTTATGTAACTGAAACCAGTAAACTAAAGAAAAACTGCATTCATAACTCTCTACAGTGTTCTTCCTAAAGATTTAAATATGATTCACATCAAGTTTAACTGCATTAAAATTTGCTCTGCACTTTATGTCAACTTAAAAACTTCTATCTTAGGATAACATTAGCAGCCCCATATTCAAAACTGTACTTACCCCAAATGACCTTGCCTCCTTGTGTCACTAGGCCCAACTCGCTCACGTTCACCTCAATAACAGTACCTTTGGTAATAACACCCAAAGTTGTATATAGTGGGGATGAGGGATTCTTCTTCACACCAAGTATTGGCAGGCAGAAGGTGGCTTTCAGTTCAGGATGTGTTACGTGGGCCTTCTTAAAACGTAATCCCTAGTAAGTCAAACATAAGAATGTTTTGAGTCGAAAATGTTAGTGATGAATATTGATCCTTCTTGCTTATCTTTTCCAATTGTCTCCCCACCCCGCCCCAAAAGGACTGAACGTCTAATCTTAAGGCATCGAAGAAAATACTTAGAATTAATTCTACAGACTAAAAACCTGATAGGTAACAAGAAAAGTATGTGGGGGGAAAACCCAAACACATACTTCTGAAAAGTTTTCACCACGGAACAGCTACCTAGCGTCATATTCAGATTTTCTCCTGTCCAGTTATCTATACTTCCTGAGGACTTGCTACATGCCAGGCACTATGCTAGAGCTCACAAACAGCACCATTTAAACATGATAGCCTTACAACTCTCCCTATTTTTTTTTAAACGATAAAAACAAGGATCAGCAGGTTAAATAACTTGTTCCCAGGCTACATAGTGTGAGGATAGAATCAAACTTAAGTATCTTGATTCCAAGTCTGTATACTTCAGCCACCTTCCATGATGAAAGATTGTCAGCTTTCTCTGAGTTGATGGTTACTACTGGTCAAAAACTGGAGAGAGCCCAGAGAGATCTCTGTTACAGAGACCAGGTTCACCCAGTCACCTAGATACGGTCTTCTGGGGTGAAGGCACTTTAGAAGCCACAACACTTTGCAATCTCTTAAATTTGATTTTTCCCTGTACGGGGGGAAGGGGGCAAATGACAGTAAATCAAATTCTTAGTAACAGACTCATTAGTCAAGCATACATAACATTCAGAATGCCATATGATTAATTCACAATAAGAAATGTACCTGCCAAACTACAGAAAGCCTAGAACAGCTTGACTAGTATATTCTCTCCCTGTAGGACTTGTTAAGATTACCAAAATATATTTAGAAGATTATGAATATACAATCAAAATAAGGGGAGTCCATGATGGAATCCAGGGATGGGTGAACATTTTCTGTAAAGAACCATATAGTGAAGCTCTTATTTTAGACTTTGCAGGCCACATGGTCTCTGTTACAAATACTGTACTCAAACTCTGTAGAAAAAAATAGCCATAGACAATATGTAAATGAACAGGCACAGCTGTGTTCCAGTAGAACTTTTTTTTTTTTTTAATAGAAGCAGGCTGTTTGACAACATTTTAATTCATTGAAAATTATTCAGGTTGAGAGCTAGAGTAACACTGCCAACTTTCCCCTCTTTGTTTTTGTAAGCAGGCTGGTATCCAGTGGGCAGATTAATTCATTCTGTTTAAAGGGATTCTGCAGAAATATATCTTCAATTGTATTTGGGGAGGTGGAGAGGAGACTGGTTTTGGCCATCACTGCTGGCAACAGAAATTAAAGTCCCATTTTAATATTCTCTTTTGTCAATGACTGCATACTAAGTATTTTCAAAAGCATTAAGATACTTCCCTTACTAAACTGGAATTAACTCTTGAAAAAAACAATTGTACTCATTTTCTAACTGTTCTCAAAGACAAGTGTCAGGCACACAGTAGATCACTTGCTCAATGAGTAAAATGACTGGAAAATGAAGATTCTAATATGTCATATTTAAAAGTCAAGATTCACTGACAATCCCTGTAATGAAAATTCTTTTTCATCTCAAATCTCCTATGAAGCTGAAGACAAGATTCTTGACAGTAGTGGAAGAGTGCTAACCAATTCCATCAATGACTTTAAATAACAAAAATAGCCTAAAAACATCTTTCAACCTGTTCTTTTCTATCAGTTTTAGGAATTTCAGGAAACTGTCAAGTACTTTATCCAGTTTAACATAGGAACTGATATTTAAGCCACTGCACTCTAGCAGGGTCTTACCATTGGCCTAATGAATCTTTCATATTTAGGTGGTTTTCGAGTAAAGCCATCTCCAACAAAGCAAACTTTAGTAACCATCCTCTTCCAGGCTTTCTTCTTTCTCTTTCCCGTTCGAATAACTTTTAATACTTCTGTTTCTCCCTGGGCACGAACTTTGGGCAGAGGGACTTCCCATTTTCCCTAAAACAGACCACAGTTAAAATTTATATTGTTAGTAAAAGACAATGAGAATAAAAAGTCAAATATTTTTTAGTTGTACAAAGTAGTAGATTCACTTTTTTGTTTAACCAACAACATTTTGGCTCAATTTTTTCCTAGAGATCGGCACTGTCTCCTCACAAGCCTGAAATTAATTGGAACTAGTTAAGTTTACTACTAAATAGTTAATAGGGTAAAACTGGAAGACTGTCTCCACCTTTTTCTTGTTTTTAACACCTTTATTGGAGTATAATTGCTCTACAGTGGTGCATTAGCTTCTGCTATATAACAAAGTGAATCGGCCATAGGTATATACACATATCCCCATATCCCCTCCCTGTTGCGTCTCCCTCCCTACCCTACCCCTCTAGGTGGTCACAAAGCACCGAGCTGATCTCCCTGTGCTATGCGGCTGCTTCCCACCAGCCAGCCATTCTACATTTGGTAGCGTATATATGTCCATGCCACTCTCTCACTTCATCCCAGCTTACCCTTCCCCCATCTTGTGTCCTCAAGTCCACTCTCCACGTCTGCATCTTTATTCCTGTCCTGTCCCTAGGTTCTTCAGAACCATTTTTTTTTTAGATTGCATATATATGTGTTAGCATACGGTATTTGTTTTTCTCTTTCTGACTTACTTCACTCTGTATGACAGTCTCTATGTCCATCCACCTCACTACAAATAACTCAATTTCATTTCTTTTTATGGCTGAGTAATATTCCATTGTATAGATGTGCCACATCTTCTTTATCCATTCATCTGTCAATAGATATTTAGGTTGCTTCCATGTCCTGACTATTGTAAACTGTCTCCACCTCTTAACATATCTTTATATTTCTACCTTGAATGGATTTTTAGATTACTAATAAGACAAAATCATCACCCCATATTTTGTACCTCCCTAGAATGCAGATTCTATGAAAAAATGGAAGCAGTGCAAGGCAGCAGAAAGAATTCTGGACCTATCACTAAGGGCACAGGTTCTAGAAGCAACTCTACCATTTCACAGATAAGCGCCTGTGAAGAGTGATTTACAACCTCCTAGATTCCAGTCTCTTCATCTGTAAAATGAAGAGGGGTTAAGTAGATAATCTCTAAAGTTTCTTTTGGTGCTAAAGTTCTACCATTCTAATTTTGATACTTACATATCAAAAAATAAGCAATAAGATTTAAAAAATCCAATCTGGAGACTAAGTTCTTTAAATGCAGACACTGCATATTCTGCTGATACCCAGATTTCTGTCAATCTATCCACAGGTGTTTAAAAATAGTATCTATGTCTTTTTCTCTGCTTTTAGCAGAATTTAACTTAATTTGACACCAAGTGCAACCCAGAAGTATTTATTTTTTTTAATTGCTCAATTTTTATCTAAGTCAAATCACTTAGGATGCTTTCCACTATTCTACTTTTTAACCAGTTTTGGCACTGCAGGGCAGCAAAAACAAGCAGCAGTTGTATCCTTCTCCACAACAGCACAACATTAGGAGTTGTCAAGTATAAGAAGCTGTTTTAAATAATTTTTTAAAACTAAAGACGCATGGCATTCTAAAAAAAATTTTAAATCCTGTTGAATGTTCTCATGGTGAGAAAGCACATTTTTTATTACTTAAACATTTTATATAAAGTGAAATTTACAAAGACTTCAACATCTAAATAATGGGAATAGTTGGACTTCATTTTTCCATTTAACTGAAGAAACAAAACTAAGAACCTCAAATATGTATTTAAGTAATTCTCCTGAACAACGGCAACAAAAATAAAGACTTCAATTTTTATTGCTTACCGCTTTCTCTTTTCGTTTTTGTTTGATCATATTGGAAAGTACTTTAGCTCGAGACTGTCCCTCTCTGTCCAGTAGATACGCAGGTACTGCTCCTTGCGGAGTCTTTTCATCATTCTTCTGTTTGGTGTTTCTTTTTTCATGCATCTTAATACTACCCAAAATGAAAAAGATTCAGGATTATTGGTTTTAATAATTATTACTCAAAAGACTAACTTGGTACAACAAATAAATGATCACTTACGTCTTTTTCATTTGTATTTTCTCAGCATGGCGCTGTTTATGGTAGAGCTTAGCTTTCAGACCAATCATTTTTTTTGCCTTCTTTGAACGTTCATGAGCCTCTCGACCTTCCTTCTTTCTCTTTTTCTCATGGTAATCCAAACGATATCCATAGCGCTTACGGTGTAACTCGATGTATTCATTTTGTGGCTATAACGATGCAAGAAGTGTTACTTTAATTTTAAAAAAATCACAGAATTATTCTAAAATGCTTTCTTTTGAGTAGCATATAAAGTATAGAAGGTCCTAGGTCATCCACTGCTCACTTGATTAAATAACTCTTGCACTATTAAGCCTAATCACATGATGTAAGTTAAATAAATTTTGATCCTGAATGATATGAGGCATCAGGATTTACATCTGTGATAAACTCAGTGAAAGTTACTGTTCATTGAAGAGAACTGTCCAAAATCCACTGGACCACAAAAGGGACGATCTGATTCTAGGATCTCTCTCTTCTGAACATCGATAATCTGGTCGACCTTTCAATATCATCATCATACTTTTTAAAAATTTAACATTTTACTCAGTTTTATTGAAGTATAATTTACATACATACAATGAAATGTGCCCTTCTTAGGTGTAGATATAGAGTTGTAAGTTTTGACAAGCTACACAGCTCTGTAACCACAATCAAAATTGAGAATATTTCCAACACCCCAGAAAGTTCCCCTTTGAAGTCAATCCTCTTTTTCCATCTCCAATCTGGTATCTATTGTTCTACTTTTGCCTTTCCCAGAATGAAATGTAAATGGAATCTACAGTATGTAGCCTTTTGCATTTAGCTTCTTTCACTTAGCATAAGGCTTTTGAGATTCTCCTATGTTGTTGCACGTATCCATACTTCATTTCTTTTGACAAGCAGTCATTTTATGGATATACCACCGTTTGTTTATTCGTTTACCAGTTGATGGATATTTGGGTTGTTTCCAGTTCTTAGTGAATAAACATTTGCATATAAGTCTTTGTGTGGACATATGCCCAACTGTTTTCAAGGTGGCTGTACTATTTTGCGTTTCATGAGCAATGTATGGGATCCCCTTTTGCTTTTTAAGTGCCTGTTTTATCTTACACACCAGTATTGTTTTATTTTAAACACTCGGCCCCAGTCTATTTGTACTTTAAGACTACAAAAATAAAACAACGGTGTAAAGCCAACTCCAGCACGAAGAATAACGCTATGTAACAATCAACAAGGTACTAGGTATCATGTGTGGTGTTTTCAACTGCTATCACATACACCTGGCAGCAACCATGAAAAAGGTATGTGGAATGCCACTTTGCAGAGAAACAGAGATTAGACATGTAGTAGAAAGACAAAGGGTCTGGCAGTCAGATCTGGGCTATAAGGCCGGCTCTGCAATTCATTAGCTGCTTGGCCGGTGGCAGGGCATACCTTCGGTTTCCTCGGCAGAGATGAGGACTGATGCGGGATTAAAGCCTACGGTATGGAGTTATCACTAGGTTCTGGCACTGACAGTCACACAACTTTGGGCGAAGCCAGAAATTCAACAGAGTGAAACCTGTCTGGCTCCAAAAGCCTGTGCTCGGGCAAATACCCCACTCTATGGCCCAAGACTGAAGTTGTTTTCACTCCTCGAAGCGCACCCCACTCTCATTCCCTCAACTGCACCTCACTTCCGCCTACCACCCCTCACCGCTAACCCCAGCGCCCCTGGGCCCCCAGGCCCCGCCACCTCTGACGCCCTAAGTGGCGAGCTCCCGAGGCGACCTCCTCACCATGGTGACGGCCGCCGAGCCACCGGGTGCAGCCGCCGGGGCGTGAAGAAGCTCTCAATTTTCCGGTCTTAGAGACCCACGAGCCGACTCCGCGCCGCCAGCGACAGGAAAGGGACGCTTGTAACTCGACCGACTCCAGAGAAACCGCCACACAGCCGTTCCGAGCCTTCGTTCTCCACTTTCAACTAGAAGGACAGAAGTTGCCGGCCGGCGGCTTTTGAGTGGGGCACCGCCGGAAGTGGTGAAAAGCGGCGTCGCCGGAGGCAGAGGGAAGAAAACGTAAGTTCCGCTCACGGGTAGGGCGTTCTCCGAGGTAGGGCGTCACGACGTGAGGCCTTTGCACTGTAGGGTGCAGCCCGCACCTCGGCTCTCACCAGCCCGGCGGAGAAAAAGCCGGCCTCCGGAATGCGACCAAGTGCCAGGTGGGTACGGGGCCGCGCCGTGTGACTCCCGCGTGCCTAGGCCCACGATGGCCACTGGCGACCTTCCAGGATGCTACAGCCAGGCAAGCACGAGGACTGCAGGGCCTCCCGCCCCCTCACCTCGGTGTCCGCCCACGTGTGGGCCTTTCTCTCTCGCCTTTGGCGAGAGCGACTGGTCTTGGTTCCTGTCACCGTGTGTTACGTGTGCACGATTGAGAAGGATGCAGAGGAATGAAAACTTACTGTAGAGGAAAGTAAATTACTGGGTCTTCACAGCTGTCAGAAAAGAAAGACAACGTCCTGTTTTTCCGGACTAATTTCTGAAATTCCTGAGGCCTTTTGGTGCCCAGGACGGTGCCGAGTGGATTTGCATCTAGTGGTCCTCTAGTGGTACTGAGGAAAGCTGTCGGTTTTACATTTTAATGTACGGTCGTTGAAGTTCCCTTAATTACCCTCACGGTCTGGAACGTCATTGTTATTCGTCTCCCTAAGTCTTAGAGCTTGGATTTGAGGCAGTTTTTTTTTAAGGCTTCATCTTCTAACGGGACTTATTTCCTTTAAAACCGGAACTAATTCTAACTAGCGTTTGTATATTTTCAAGTACAGTAAATTATGTAATCTCTCTTCCTGGGATACACTTCCCCCTGGTATTGCCTTCCTCACCTGATTCCGGTCACTGTTTTATTGAGACCTTCCATGAGCTCCTTTTTTATAGTTACTGCTGCCCCAGTTCCCCTTCCCTGCTTAATTCTTCTCTGTAGCACCTGTCACCACAGCAGTTGCTATGTATTTTATTTATTTATTTTGTTTATTGTTTGTATCCACTGATTAGGTTAGGGACAGGATGAGGGAAGGGATTGTTGGATTGTTTTTTGTTCACTACTTTTAACCCCATTACTTAGAAGATAGTGGTAGACACAATAAATTCTTGTTGATGATTGAATTTACTTCTCATGTGGATCCTGTGATGTGATAAGATGAAAAGACAGGCTCAGATTTGAAGTGACTTGTCAGAGATCACAGAGGACTTGGGGCTCCAGCAAGTCCTCTGACTGTAAAGCCTAGTCTGGCGTTTTCCACCACAAGTAAAGGGCCCACTTGACATTTCTGGTATAATTAAAAGTTTATGGAGAGTTTTAAAAAGACTTTATTGATGTGTTATAATTATGACAGTCAGACAAATGCATATTGTAGATGAACGTTCTTAGTGGATTCTTCAAAACCTGAATATACCTGTATAAGCAGCACCCAAATCAAGAAATTACCTGCACCTGAGAAGCCCTCCTCGTGCCTTTTTCTAGTAACTGTCATTCCCAAGGGTACACACTATCCTGACTTCTAACGGAATGGATTAGTTTTGCCTGTTTTAAACGTGACATAATTGGAATCATATAGTATGAACTTTTTTGTGTTGGTTTCTTTTGCTTAACATTGTGAGATTTACCCTGTTTCCTGTCAGTTTATAGAATTTAATAGGTTTGTTTAAATTGTGAACTCATGCTTTTTCATTTACAACTCTCAAAGCCATAATGCCCTTTTCCCTTCTGAATCAGAAATAGAAAATAAATGTTTTAGAGGTTAAGCAATAGTCACATTTTGATTTGTGTGAAATAGACGAGGCAAAGTCATTGCTATGTTGGTTATCATTTGTTCTTTCAGCTGTGATTGTGGGATAAAAATGGCCTAAACTGATCAATGTCAGCAAAAAGGTCTCTTAAAAAATTTCTTCCTATGTAACTGGCAGTAGCCAAGTTGGGTATCATCACTACTTTAGTGCATCTACAAGTATATACTAGATACTCAGTCTTTGCATTTTGGCAGTCAGAATCATAAAAATGTATTCCTTTGATCTGTATGAAACTTTGACAGTATTTATTGGTATAGTTTAGAAGAATAAGCCAGGAGATGTGAGAGCTGCTTTATAAATTGCATGGTGTTAAAAAATTAAGCTTATTTGTGTTAAAGAGGAAGAACAGGTACAGTAGTAAGAGCCATGAAGAAAGTATTATGAATGAAATGTTTGTTATTGTGATATGCAGGATTGTTAAACCTAATGTTTTTCTTGAGGATAGGGATCATGTGTTACTCATTTTCATGTTTCCAATAATCAACTCCTTGTGTTGCTCCAATGAATGTTAGATGAACAGGGAATTGGAAGGGGCTTTTTCAGTCCAGTTGACCTCAATTTAAGAGTATCTTTACTGAGCATTTGTTTTTAGCAAGTAAAAGTTGATTTGCGGGCTTCCCTGGTGGCGCAGTGGTTGAGAGGCTGCCTGCCAATGCAGGGGACACAGGTTCGTGCCCCGGTCTGGGAGGATCCCACGTGCCGCGGAGCGGCTGGGCCCGTGAGCCATGGCCGCTGGGCCTGTGCGTCCGGAGCCTGTGCTTTGCAACGGGAGAGGCCACAGCGGTGAGAGGCCCGCGTGCCACCAAAAAAAAAAAAAAAAAAAAAAAGTTGATTTGCCAAGCTTTTTTCTTGAATGAAGTTAAAGGCTAGAACTAATTTCTAAAATTTAGATAAATAGCTTGTTTTAGAACTTGTGACATAAATTCTGTAGTGAAAATGAATGTTTACATAGATAGCTTGAGATGATCTATTCAATATAAAGAGAAAAAGAGCAAAGATGACATTAGGGATTGACATTAATCAATAATGAACATATTGGCTTCATTCATATTTGATACTTTTTTAAGAAACAGTGAATATGACACAAATCTAAATTGAAGTTTCTAATTTAGGAAAAATTACTAAGTACGGTAACAAATACCATATGCAAACAGACTATTTTAACTTGATGCTTTAGAATCTCTTTTCCTACATTACTTTATCCTCAGCAACATCATCTTCACTTGTGCTTTTATGCTAATGTATGTTGTGATTGTACTTTAGTGTCCCGTGATTCCTGTTTTTGTGCATTAAGCCTTACAGGCGTGATAGTCTACTGATTTTTTTTAAATAGTCCATGGATTCTTTTGTTTATTTGTTGTGTAACTTGTTGATAATGTAGAATGGGTATTTACCTGTTTTTTCTCATTACTTGCCATTTTTATACCATCAGGTGTCACAGTTTTTAGTGAGTACTTATGTTACCAAACCAGGTTTGGGTCCACTTGCCTGAGCGCAATAAAGCCAGTCTACTGACACCAGGTTGTGGTGAAGGAAACTGCAGTGCTTATTGCAGGGCACCAAGCAAGGAGCCTAGGTAGCTAGTGCTTAAAAGACCCAAACTCCCCAAAGGCTTTCAGGGAAAGGTTTTAAAGATAGGGAGAGGGAGGGGGATTGTGGGGTGTGTGATCATCTCATGGACACTCTTCTGACTGGTTGGTGGTGAGATAGTCGGGAGTCAACATCATCAACCTTTTGGTTCCAACGGTTCTGGGGTCTACATGCTTGTGGGCAGCATATAGTTAACTTCTTCCACCTGGTGGGGGTTTCAGTATCTGCAAAATAACTCAAAGGACATGGCTTAGAATATTATCTGTAGCCCTTTAGGAGGAACTAAAGGTCCTTGACTTTGTTTAATGGCTAAACTATTATTATTTTGTCTTGTTTGACTGTTTTATTTCTGCACTTTCTCACTTCTCTTATTAAATTTATTCTTTGGAACTTGGGGAAGCCCTAGGAGACTAAAGTTTTTCTACAGACAAGAGGCAAACAGAGGACATGGGAGAGGAGTCTGTTCTGGGACGGGCCCATAGGGCCCTGCTTGGTTATGCTTATGTGTTGTCCAAGGCCTAAGGAGGTCTGGGCCTTGTAGAATAACTCACTTGATAGTACCAGTAGGAAACCATTTTTGTTGAAAATCATTGAGCCATGGGGAAGAAGAAAATCAGTGGCGGGCCCTAAATGACTTTATAGGTCAAAAGGATGTTTGAGGAATTGTGCTAGGCTGCTGGTAGAAAATCCCACCTTTTGGGGAGCTCCCAGTAGTGGTGATAATGTGGAAATACCATATTTGTCATGAGTAAATATAAGTTCCAAGTGTTATGAAAACACAGACAAGGTAGTATTAAAACTTTGTAGGAGATTAGGAAAAGCTTCCAAGTTGGGGCTTGAATACTGAATAGAAATTTGCCAGGTGTGTGGCTTTGGGAATTTGAGGACTGCTTTCAGACAGTGGCACCATTACATGCAAAGGTGTTAGAGCGCAGTGTTTTAGAGGAATTTTGGCTAGAGCTCCTGGAATAGAGTAGGGAGTAGGAGAGTACAAGGCTGTGAAGGTAGTTAGGGACAGAATTTGTTGTATTAAGAACTTTTACAGGTTTTTAAGTAGGGAATTGACAAGATGAGGTTGTTTACTTGAAAGGTATGTGTTAAGAATGGATTCAAGCAGTGTTTCCCACTTAAGTGATCTGAGTACTACTTTTTTAAGACTGACAACTGAATTACCTGAGCTATTAATTACTTAATATTTTTCCTTAAATTCATATTTTTATGTAAATAATTTCATCATAAGCAACACTGCAAGATCACAGATTTTGTTGGCTATTGTTTCTAACATTTGTTTAGTTTTTGTTTTTTTTTTTACTTATAACGTAAAATAATCATGGGCAGTCACCTAAGAAACACAGTGCTGGAATAAGTTTAAAAAAATTTTGGTCTAGGGCTTCCCTGGTGGTGCAGTGGTTGAGAGTCCGCCTGCCGATGCAGGGGACACGGGTTCGTGCCCCAGTCCGGGAAGATCCCACATGCCGCGGAGCGGCTGGGTCCATGAGCCATGGCCGCTGGGCCTGCGCATCCGGAGCCTGTGCTCCGCAACGGGAGAGGCCACAACAGTGAGGGGCCGGCGTACTGCCAAAAAAAAAAAAAAAAAAAAAAAATTGTTTTGGTCTGTAGGAACCCTTCACACTCTTAAAAACGAGTCAGAATGAGCAGTTTTGTTTGTATGGGTTGTAATTGATATTCAAATACCAGAAATGAAAACAAATCTTTAAAATGTTTTAGTAATTCATTAAAAATAATAAACCATTAAATATCAATGTAATTAATATACTTTTATGAAAAATATCTATATTTTCAAAAACAAAAATGATTTTGTTTGAAGAGTGTTTTATATTACTTTATAATTTTGCAAGTCTTTTTAATGCCTGGCTTAACAGAAAACAGTTTACATCTGCTTCTGTATTTATTATGTTACTGTATATATATTTGTAAAATGTTTGGTTGAAGTGTCTGAAGAATATCTAGCAGCATACATATATGTGGTTGGGAAAAGGAGGAGTATTTTAATAGTCTTCTCAGAAAATTGTGGACCGTCTTAGATGTTATACCAGGTTTTGACAAGTGATGGTTTCTCAAAGGTTAGTTGCAGTGTGGGGTCAAACCATATTAGTGAGCTTTTTGTATTCTGTTATGGTAGAATCCATTGTTCTGTTTTAGAATGGATCTGACATGCATGATTTTGCAAACATTCTGAACTTTGGCATTGGAAATGAAGAAGGGGGAATGGATTCAAGATATATTTAGGAAATAAAATCAAAAGGACTTGGTGACTTCCTAAATAAGGGTAGTGAATGTTTCTGTCTTAAGATACAGAAAGGAGCAGATTTAGGAGGAATAATAATAAGTTTTGACATGCCTTCTTACATAACATGGTGCACAGTGGTTTAACCTTTTCTGTTTACTTGTTGCCCACCCCCCTGTCTCATATACCTCCATGCATTTCTCATAGCTTTGAGAGTGTCCTTGATGCATCGTGAATATTTAGTAAACGTTTTTAAACTAAAGATGCTTAGTTTCCGTGATTATAGAAGAAGAGGATTTACTTCTGTATATTTTTTACATGGTAGAAATACATATTTACATATTTATGGTAAATCAATATACAAATATGGTAAATCAATATATTAGGAAAATCAATATACAAATAAACCAAAAACTTATACTATCAGTGAGAAATTACCAAGTTAACATGTAGACACTTACCTTTCTATACTTAATTCTGTTTTTTATTTTTACATAAAAGTGCTTTTTGGTTGGTATGATATATTTTTGTAATTTCAGTGTATCTTTTTCTACAGTATCTTCATATCTTTCTTTTTTCTTTTTTTTTTTTTTTAAGATTTTTTTGATGTGGACCTTTTTTTTTTTTTCTTTTCTGGCGGTACGTGGCCTTTCCCGTTGCGGAGCACAGGCTCCGGACGCGCAGGCTTAGGGGCCTAGCCGCTTCGCGGCATGTGGGATCTTCCCGGACCGGGGCACGAACCTGTGTCCCCTGCATCGGCAGGTGGACTCTCAGCCACTGTGCCACCAGGGAAGCCCTGATGTGGGCCATTTTTAAAGTCTTTATTGAATTTGTTAAGATGTTGCTTCTGTTTTATGTTTGGTTTTTTGGCCTCCAGGCATGTGGGATCTTAGCTCCCCCAACCAGGGACTGAACCTGCACCCCCTGCATTGGAAGGCGAAGTCTTAACCACTGGATCGCCAGGGAAGTTCCTCTTCATATCCTCCTTGAAGAGTTAAAGGATATTGAAAAAATAAGGGACCATATTCTCATGTTTAGTTTGAGCTTTCATTTTCTGAATTACGCATTTTCTTTTTGAAAGCTACAAATATTATTCCTACTTTTTAAAAGTAATACATTTTTACCTAATATATTACATTTGCCTTACTTACATATGTCTTACATGTAATACATAAATTTAGTTTTGTAATTTTGTATATTTCTTTTTCAGAGAATAACAGTTTAGAGGTCCAAGATGTCCAATCTGAGGATGTTTGCAGTGAATCGTAAGAAAATATCCAGCTTGCACATTAACGTAAGTTTTTCTTGTAAAATTAAATGTACTTCAACAACTTCAGTTACTTGACTTCCCCAAAGGTCTAGTGTATCTCATATACTAGTATATCAACAGTTTCTTAACAGGAGGTATGGGGGAACCTGTAATCAACAAGAAGTATGCCTTATCATTAGTCTATACATTCATTTTGCTACTTTAAAATCACCTGTGCAGCATTTTGAGACTATCTGTATTCCATTTTTGAGGTCATTAGCAGCCCAAGGAGTTGCACAGTTTTTCTTCAGTGTTTTCATTTCTGATGCTTTCAGACTGTACACCCTGTGACAGGTGATGCTGTCTTACCCTGGCCATTATGAAGTAGAAATTTAAATAGTTTGAGTCTCTTCTCTACTTTTAATATATTTGCTTAGAATAATAGTGTTTTATTGCCAGAAACTTGGTAACTAATGTAGAAATAATACAGAAGGCCCAGGTATGCATTCTGTGACATCATGAAAGGCAGATTGTGGCAGCCCAAAATCACTACATACACTAACTACAATTCCAAATATATTGACAGCCATTAAATGTGTATTTAGCGGTCCAGGGATAAATCGATGGAGAACATTCAACGTCTATGTGGGAATATTAGGAGAAGATACCTGGGGAGCTTTTAAAAATGCTATAGTTCCTCCAACTTCCCTTCCTTTTTAAAAGCTCTCCAGGTGATTCTGATATGTAGCCGCTGTTACAAATCTAGGTGAAAACACCTAATGGTTTCAGAGTTCATGACTCCCACCAGCTCTTAATAGGCTTAAAGGAGAACCAAGGGGTATCCAGGGCTAGCAACCTTATTTAACCTTTCTGGCTCTCTGGAAACTTTAGGGTCGTTCTCAAACTGCAGCTATCAGAATCACCTGGAGGGCTTGTTAAAACACATTGTTGGATGCTATCCCTAGAGTTTCTGATTCTCTTCTCTGGAGTGGGTCCTGAGAACTTGACTTTCAAATAAGATCCCTGTGATGCTAATGCTGCAGGTCTAGGAGAGCCATCATCTAAGGTCAGCTCAAAAGAGCAAGCAGTATTAATTTTATCCTTATTTATTTATTTATTTATTTATTTATTTTGCGGTACGCGGGCCTCTCATGGTTGTGGCCTCTCCCGTTGCGGAGCACAGGCTCCAGACGCGCAGGCCCAGCGGCCATGGCTCAGGGGCCCAGCCACTCTGCAGCATGTGGGATCTTCCCGGACCGGGGCACGAACCCGTGTCCCCTGCATCGGCAGGCGGACTCTCAACCACTACGCCACCAGAGAAGCCCCTATCCTTATTTTTTATTGTAGTGTAATTTTGTGTTGTCACTTTTTAAAAGAATTGGAGTTAATAAATTGAGACTACTATATGGAGGTTCAAAGCATAATTATGATGTTAAAACTACAGTAGTAAGTTATGCTAAAATAAAATTAACGTTGTTTCTTTTTCTCCTCACTAGAATATGTGTTCCTCGAAAATAAGAACAAGTCTAAAAAGATTAAGGCTACATGTGCTTCTTGGAAGAAATTACAGTTCCCTACCAGGTACAAATGTTAGATTCTTCTCATTTTACTTAAACTGCTTGCTTGCTTTCTCCCTTTTCTCTCTGTCTCTCTCTCTCTCTTTCTCTCTGTCTCTCATTTGCAAGCTTCTCCCTTATTAGGGGTCTCCAACCATTTTGGAAACAGTGGCTCCCTTTTACTTCTTGGTTCTTTCCTTGAGATGATTAGGAGTTGGAGTATTCTGATAGATGCTAGGAGGTAGTACCAGTAGACTTATGTTCCTCATCTGCTGTCCATCCTCATGAGCTGAGCAAAGGGAAGGGTCGGCTCAGAGGTTTAGCAGGTGAGTCTGATTGTAGGGTGCTCTTGCTGTAAAATGTTGATTTTCCTAGTTCACTTCTGGTTTTTATACAAAAGTATTTTCTGTTAATAGAGGTTTAACAGGATAATTTATTTTGAGGGTTCTTAAGAGTAGTTTGGTTTAATATTTATCTGGGATAGATTAGGTTAGGTAATATGGCTATTAAAAGCCTGAAGGCTGAGGAACTGGCTACAGTTGCCCCTTGAACACAGATTTGAACTTCGATATAAGTTCAACCATGTAAGAGTCCACTTATAGTTTTTCACTAAATGGGTACTGCAGTACTACATGATCCACGGTTGCTTGAATCTGCCCGTGTGGAACTGAGGATACAGAGGAACGATGTATGCACAGGGCAGGCTGTGAAGTTATACCTGGATTTTTGACTGCACAGGTGTTGGCACTTCTAACCTTCGGATTGTTCAAAGGTCAATTGTGCTGTAATTCTGAATGTGCTTCTTGTGTTTGAAGTAAGCAAGCATGTGGGAGACTTAGTGAAACTACAGTTGACCCTTGAACAATGAGGGGGTTACAGGTGCTGACCCCTCAAACAGTTGAAAATCACATATAACTGCAGTCAGCCCACCGCATCTGCAGTTCCATGTGCAGATTCAACCAGCTGCAAATCGTGTACTGTAGCATGCATGTATTGAAAAAGATCCTTGGATAAGTGGGCCCACACACTTCATACCTGTGTTGTTCAAGGGTCACCTGTAGCTTCATTCTGTAGCTGTTCTCATTACCATCTTTGTCATGTGAGAATAATGGAGTAAAAATACCAGTTGGCTGTGTGACTTGTAAAGGCATGTGAATTTAATGTTCTGCATTATTGGTGTATATCTGGGTTTCTATATTTTGCCCGTAGAAATTTATCTATAGCAGTACAGATTATCTTTCAGTCTTCAAACTGCCATCAGGTTTTCAAAATGTAACAGAAGTCATCATAATTTATTATAGAAATTTGGGAGAACTGGTTTAAATAGCAGGAAGGTATAAATTAAATTTATAAATGTAACTTAATTGTTTCTTTAGTATTAATAGAATAAATGGTAAGCATGGAGTAAGTCATTATGGACTTTTTTCTTCCAGAAGTACTGTTAGTTTTTACAAGTTGGCCTTTTACAAGTATTAGATTATTATAGCTTCTATTCAGTGATACCTCCCAGGCTGTCTTTATAGGTATCATGTCCTTGGAATTGCTGAGGGAAGGTAGGTCTCAAGCTGTACAAAAACTCATTATCAGCTGATATGAGCATCACTCTTTGCTCTTCAAGCCTTGACAATGTAGGTTTACAGGACTGTGCTTTTTTTTTTTTTTTTTTGATTCAAGATGTACTAGTGCCTGAAGATTATTGTTATGAACATTAATTGTACTTTTAAAATTCTATTTATTATAGAATTCTATTATAGAATTGTAGCAGGTGGCAGAGATTGGGGTAAATCTATATTTTTCTAAGGATATAATCTAGAAATTGATGTTTAAAAACTTTGTCTTGTTTTATTGTCATCCACAGGTTTTTTTTAGAGATTGCAAGAAAATAAATTTTAGGTAAATGAGTGTTATATTTAGCTTGAATTTTACTTTAATTGGATTTACTTTAATAGTAATTTTGCTGTTTGCTTAAAATTCTTTTAATTTCTTTCATTTATAAATTAAAGGAAATTTTCTTTAAATTTAACAGTTCAATTTTAACACTCTTTCCATTAGGTTTAATAGGAAATGATATCAAGTCCCTTCATTCCATCATCAATCCTCCTATTGCTAAGTAAGTACTGTCATTGATATTGTCTTTTCCATAGGCTGCCATGAAAAGTTACAGGTTTTTCACACAGGCTTAATTCAGCATTTAGTGAATGCTCTAATTTCTGTAACTTCCTGCCCTAGCTAATTAACTATAAATAGATATTGGTATGTATCTTAAAAGCTATTTTCTTGTCTCAATTCAATGCTAAAAAATTTTAATGTAGCAACAGCACACTTTTCATAGAAATAAATATAAGATAGTCACAAAATTGTAGTTAGCTCTTCTGTTACTTAGCTGTTTTGTCAGAGTAATGTGATAGTGATATGTTTTCCATTTTTCTAGTTTTTACACCATTATATAAATTGTTGAAATACCAACCAGCTTTGAAATTTGTGCAGCATAGATATTTTCGTTTTACAATTTTAGTAATGTCCACCTTATAATAAACGTCTTTTTTTAATTTTTCCCCTTTTAAACAGAATCCGTAATATTGGAATTATGGCTCATATTGATGCAGGAAAAACTACCACCACAGAAAGAATATTGTATTATTCTGGATACACAAGATCACTGGGAGGTTAGAATGGATTCCTCCTCTCACCCTGCCCCCCCCATTAGAAAAAACATCAATGGAAAATATTTTGATTAAGAAGTCAACCTAGAGACCTTGAGTATGGCATGGAGGCACTGCTTTCTAAACCACAGCATAAAGTTAAGGTAGTTACAGTACTCACCAAAGGGTCTTTTTAGGTTCAATTAAACAATCAGACTCACAAGACTATCTTGGGCTATAGTTGGCACTGGTCTACTCAGAAGGCTATGAGACAGGAAACATAGCTTACCAGCAGACCAGCAATAGATGTTTCTTTCTATAGAAGTTCTTATAGCAGTCCATATAGCTATGTGGGAACTGTCTTCTTTGGCCACCCAAAAGCGATAGCTTAGTTGCAAGGTAACAAGATTCACAGGAGCCACCCTAGCTTAGAAGACTCATGCCCCGTAGGAACGAGCATCTCTTGTTACAGCTCCATGGGTCATCTTCCTGGTTTCCCACAAGGGGCATGCCATACCCCACTCAGGGAAGCCTAAAGCTATGTATCTTCAGTAGGTATTTATAATTTATTATTAATTCTTCCCAGGTCAGATGTAGTTTACCAGTCAGAAATTATTTTTCTATAAGTGTGTTGCCTAGCAATGCAGTTGGCATACTTGTTTTCTGGGCTGTAGGAGAAGAGAGACAGAAAGTTAACCAGAAGTCAAATTCCCATGCAGAATAAGAAAGAATTTCATTAATCCTTAACCCCCAGTAATAGTATAATTTACCTAAGTTTTGAATTTACTTTTTTATTATAGTATGTCAAAAAGTGTGGTTCTTTTTTTAAAAAAAATTTTATTTATTTTATTATTTATTTGGTTGTGCTGGGTCTTAGTTGCGGTAGGCGGGCTCTGTAGTTGAAGCTGGAGGGCTCCTTAGTTGCGGCTCACCGGCTCCTTTAGTTGTGGCATGCAAACTCTTAGTTGCAGCATGCATGTGGGATCTAGTTCCCTGACCAGGGTTTGAACCCGGGCCCCCTGCATTGGGAGCATGGAGTCTTAACCACTGCACCACCAGGGAAGTCCCAAAACTGTGGTTCTTGACCAGGCATGCACATTTAATGCCATGTATCTTTTAAAGATTTTGTTTTGTTTTGTTTTGTTTTTAAATAACAGTGCCCTAGCTCCACTCTGAAAATTAAGATTCAGCATGTCTGGGTATGGCCTGGATGTCTGTATTTCTGCATCAAATTTTGAAACTTGTATTTGACTCACACACACTTATGATTGTTATATTTCTCTGATGAATCAACCCTTTTATCATTATGAAGTGCCTTTCTTTATCTCTGGTGAAACAGTTTGTTTTGAAATGTGACATGGAGGTCATCAGGTCCATAATACCAGAAGTAGAAATTACTGTCTTTTTCAAAAGCTCCGCAGTGATTTTGAAATGCACTCTATTGAGACCCATTTCTCTAGACCCTTGGAATTGGCTGAGACTTAATATTTATAGAGGAGAAAACCACTCACGATTAGAATCTTCATGATGATAGTTTCCTAAATGTATACGCACATGAATTTCTCATAGAATTTATTGCTGTGTAAATGGGGAAATAACAGACAGCAAAACACTGAACATTGTTAAGCTTCCTCCTTTGTATCACAAATCTGATTAGAAGCCTTCCCTCAAATCCCCTGAGTGTATCCTTGAGTCGAGTGTCCAGATGAGGTGGACGCAGGCAATTTTCAAGTAAACAGTTATTTTTTAATTGTGGTAAAAAAACAAATAACATAAAATTTACCATCTTAACCGTCTCTAAGTGTACAGTTCAATAGTGTTGAGTATATTCACATTGTTTGCAACTATTCTACAGAACTTTTTCATCTTGCAAAGCCCAAACTATATGCCCATCGAACAACAACTCCCCATTGCCCCCTCTGCCCAGCCCCTGGAAACCACCCTTATACTTTCTTTTTCTATGAATCTGACTAGTCTAGGAATATATATATATATTACACACACACACACACACACACACACACACACACACACACACACACACACACACTCACTCACTCACTCTCTCTCTCTCTCTCTCGATATGTTTTGAGGTTCTTTTTCTGGTTCAGGCCAGAGGCCTAGAAACTATCCAAATTGTGGCAGAATTTGTTGATTCGAGGTTGATTTTATTAGCCATATGTGTAATCATAAAGAAATAATAGGACTTCCCTGGTGGCACAGTGGTTGGGAATCTGCCTGCCAATGCAGGGAACACGGGTTCAAGCCCTGGTCCGGGAAGATCCCACATGCCGCAGGGAACTAAGCCTTTATGCTGCAACAACTGAGCCTGTGCTCTAGAGCCCACAAGCCACAACTACTGAGCCCGCATGACCAGAGCCCGTTCTCCGCAACAAAGAGAAGCCACTGCAGTGAGAAGCCCGTGCACCACAACGAAGAGTAGCCCCCGCTCACCGCAACTAGAGAAAGCCCGTGCACAGCTACGAAGACCCAACACAGCCAATAAATAAATAAATAATTTATATTTTAAAATAATAATAATAGTAATAGGAAATAAAGTTCTTTATCTTTGTGCAAATTTTTATTTTTTGAGTGTCTTAGAAACTTACTGCCTTATGTAGAACCTCTGGTTAGTTATTTGGTCTTTGTCTTCTTAATGATGCTTGTTTTCTCGGTTAGTTATATTGTGAATAACTGGCAATACTACAATTCTTTAACATTGATATTTGGAGTTGCTGACAGATACATTTTTCTTGCTATTTTACCCTCTGTTGGTGCATTTGTGTGTGTATGTATATTTATACACGTATACACACACAAAAATGATATGGAGTAACTAGTTAGCATTTTAGAGGTTTAATGCTGACATAAGCAGTGGTAGTATAAGGCCATGATAACTTGAATTTTGATTGGTAAAGATCAGCTCTTTATCATTTCTTTTACTGAATAAGAGTAAGAGTAAAATGCATAATTCAAGAATTTTACTGCAGAGTAATTTGAGTGACCTTTTTGGTAGTCAGGATAAATTTTATCCATGACTTTATACTATAGAAGACTTTATATTTGTATAAATAAATCCTAAAAGGAAAATTTAGTAATGAGAAAAGTTTGTAAAAGATGATTTAACTTTGGAGGAATTTTTTCTCTACCTTATTCCATGTAGCTACCATTTACTGAGCTAGGTACTTTATATACAGTCTCATTTCATTCTTATAACAATCCAGCAAGGTGGGCTTTACTAGCCATATTTTAAAAACTAGGTTAAGTAACTTGCTCAAGATCGTAGAGAAGTGATAAAGTTGGGATTTAAATTTGGTCTGTCTGCTCTGATGGCATTACTCTGCCTCCTGTCAAGGGATCAGGTGTGAGGAACGTCAGATAAGGACGGGATAATGAAAGCTAAACTAGGAAAAAAATGGAAGAAGTATATGGTTCAGTAAAATTAAAATATTAAAAGAGTTTAATCTTAGTTATTACAGAAAAATTATTTTTATGGAAAAATTACTCATCTGCTGAAAAACCTTTTTCTAGAATGATGATTTATTTAGAGAATGATTACAGGCTCTAAATATTAAACCAAATATTTTATGAACAGTTTTTCTTAAAGCAAATTAAACTATGTCAGGTAGATATCAAAGACCTATAAAATATACTTTTAAGCCTAACTATGTCATTTTTTTTCCTGGTTAGATGTTGATGATGGAGACACGGTGACAGATTTCATGGCTCAAGAGCGAGAACGAGGCATAACTATTCAATCAGCTGCTGTTACATTCGATTGGAAGGGGTATAGAATCAATCTGATTGATACACCAGGTATAGTGCTGTTTCAGCAATGCAGAGGTGCTACATTATTTTGAGGCTTTTCTGTTTGTGTATGTGTGGGATTTTTTAAATTGTGGTAAAAAATATCTTAACCATTTTTAAGTGTACTGTTCAGTAGTGTTAAGTATGTTCGCATTATTGTGAAATAGATCTCCAGAACTTTTTCATTTTGTTGAACTGAAACTCTACACCCATAAAACGACTTTTCTTCTTTGTCCTCTCCCCTAAATCCTGGTAACCACCATTCTACTTTGTAGATCTATGAGACTGACTACTTTAGATACCTCTTATAAGTAGAGTCGTACTCTATTTGTCCTTTTGTGACTGGCTTATTTCACTTAGCAAAATTTTTCAGGGTTCATCCATGTTGTAGCCTGTGACAGGATTTCCTTCCTTTTTAAGGCTGCATAGTATTCCATTGCCCATAAGTAACACATTTTGTATATATACAAAATTTTGTACACACACACACACCATTCATCCATTGATGGATATTTGGGTTGCTTCTGCCTCTTGGCTATTGTGAATAGTGCTGTTCTGAACATGGGGGCATAAATATCTCTTTGAGATTATCCTTTCATTTATTCTGGGTATGTACCCAAACTGGGATTGCTAGATCACATGGTGGTGGTGATGGTGGTGATGGTGATGGTTTAAAGATTTTAGGTGTTACATTTCTCATCCTTTTCTTAGGTCATGTGGACTTTACCTTGGAAGTTGAGCGCTGCCTAAGAGTGTTAGACGGTGCAGTGGCTGTGTTTGATGCCTCTGCTGGTGTAGAGGTAAAAAATATTGTCAAAGTAAAGTGAAGATAGAACAGCATGATTTTTTTTAAAAAGTAGAATGCATCAGATTGATTTAACTATAACCCTTTATTTGGTAAGCTCATATAAATCCAATTATGGTTAAAGGAATTTGGAATTTAATATTGAGATGTGATTTATATATGATCTCATATACTTCATAGTAAAAGGGAAGGTAAAGTTTGCTTTTCTGTAGGAAATATGAAAGTTTTGAGAACTCTGAAGAGTCTGAGATTCTTACTTTAAAGCTAACAAGTTCGTCTGCCATAGTTTTATGGATTCTGGCAGAAGACACAAGGTTTCTGAGTCAGGGATGAAGGACTTTATTAATCACCAAAATAGCAATATCCAGAGTATCAGCATTTCCTTGTGTTGGTTCCTCAAGCCCTAATTCCCATAGGGTGACAAAGGGAAGTCAGGTGACAGCTGCAGTGGAACCCTGTGCTTAGAGAATGCAAGTATTTTATAATGGGCAGTAAACATGCCTGCTTCTTGTAAGCCAACCTACCTTTTGCTCTGAAGGGAGATACAATATCTTTCTAAACTGTTCGCTGTACAAACATTTTTGAAAAGATAGTCCAGAATAAAGGCAGTCAGTGCCTCTCCTGACAAAACATGCAGAAATGTGAGCGACCCATGAAGGATTTTCTCCCAAAACTTAATATAAAACTCCTTGAATAAATCCTGCAAGTGGGTTTATAATAAAATTGTTGCTACTGGGGTCAGTTATGCTCTTTTTAGCTGGTACTCCATTTGTTTTAGAATCTCAAGATTGGCTTTATCTTGAATATAGAACCCACATTAGTTCTTCTAATCTTAAAATTACTAAAAACGATACCTTAATTAAGGGATCAAAATCAATATCCCCCCAAATTTGACAGATTGATACCATGGGCCTCCTGATATGATGTACTAAGAAGGATACAACATTACCTATGTTGTGTTCCTGGCAAAAATGTTTGGCCCAAATCATGAGAAAACAAACAAATCTAAATTGAAAGACATTGTGCAAAACAACTGGCCAAGACTTTTCAGAAATTCAAAAAAAATGTTTTAACATAAGGAAAATGAACAATTGGGGTTGGGGGGAAGCTGTGGAATTGTTCTAGATTAAAGGATTCTAAAGAGACAAGAAAACTAAATGTAATATATCCTCTTTGGATGAATCCTGGATCAAAAAGAAAAAGTTACAAAGGACATCACTGGGAAAATCAGAAATTTGAATATGTAATGTATAAAAGTATTGTGTCAACTTAAATTTTCCTGAATGTGGTCTTTGTAATTGATTATGTAGGAAAATGTCCTTATTCTTAGGAAATGCATGCTGAAGTATTTAGGATTAAAGTCTCATGGTGTCTGCAACTTGCTCTCATGGTTCAGCTCCCATCCACCCACACATACACACATGGTCTTAGTTTGGGTACTTTGATCAGTAGATGCCAAGATGGGATTAGATGTATAGGAGATTTATCGGGGGGAAATGCCTGCGAAGAATAAGGGAGAAAAGAGGGAAGTGGGAGAGGGCGTTCAGACCACAGGGCAGGCTGACGCCTGTGAAGGAGAGGGGGAAGGATGGGGGGTTAGGCAGGAAGAGTCTCAGGCTATAGTACAGTTCCAAAAGGGTTTGGCTACGCTCATGGGGAGTCCCCAAGCTAATGTTACCTGTTAGAGGAGCCCATGTCTTGTGGGAATAGGCCTCCATTAGTCCTCTGCTGAGCTCAGTCATTAGCTGGAAATAGCCCCCAAGAAGGTGCGCCTTGAGAATACGTGGTGGTAGATCTAGAAGGGTAACAGTTGGAACCATCAGTTAATCATGCTCTTTATAGTAGTTCCAAGTGGCACATTTTCCCAGCCACCAGACACATAATGTTTTATATAGAGAGAAAAAAGGCAAGTGTAACATGTTAATATTTGGTGAATCTAGGTGAAGAGTACGTGGATACTTAATTGTACTAGTTCGAGGGGAAATAATACAGTTATTGAAAGCCCCACCTGAGGACCCCTGACAGACAGTTATATTTGCTGGATATAAAGCCTGACACTGATGTCTGAGGTTGATTATACACCTATTATTTCTATTTCTTTGAGTCATTTCATTTCCTAATGGTTGCATCCTTCCTGTCATTATAACTTCTTTACATAAATTTGACACTTAATCATTCGGATTGCATTATTTACAAGATTGAAATATGCTGTAATAGGAAGTTTCTGAATTTGTGATACAGGAGGCTGTTGTTTGCTAAAACAGTAGATGGACTTTTAGCCGGCAGGTGGGGTGATGGGAATTTTTGTTTTATTTTTTAATATGTTTAGTTCTTGGGAAATTTATGGTATATATCCCCCCACCCCCACATAAAAATTAGTTTGGAGTGGATCATAGTGTTAAGCTAAATCCGTATACCTTCTAGAGGGAAAATAAAGTATTATCTTAACAACTTTGGTGTGGGTGGAGGGGGTGGTAGGTAACAATTTCTTGGAGAAGACACAAGAAGCATAAAACAAAAACAAGTTGATTAATTGGACCTCTTCAAAATTATGTGCTTGAAACTTAAAAACAAAAAGGCGGGCTTCCCTGGTGGCGCAGTGGTTGAGAGTCCGCCTGCCTATGCAGGGGACGCGGGTTCGTAACCCGGTCCGGGAAGATCCCACATGCCGCGGAGCGGCTGGGCCCGTGAGCCATGGCCGCTGAGCCTGTGCGTCCGGAGCCTGTGCTCCGCAACGGGAGGGGCCACAGCAGTGAGAAGCCCGCGTACCGCAAAAAAAAAAGGCAAGCCTTAGACTGTGGGAAAATTTATAATGTTAGATAAAATATTATATGAATGTTGAACTTCCAGAGTGCAATAACAGTTGATTATGTAGAGAATATTATTGTCTTAGGTAGTATGTACTGAAATTTTCACAGTACATGTGTATGACCAAAGACTTGTATCCAGAATATATGAAGAACTGCATATCAATAATAAAAACTAACAACCCAATTTAAAAAAAAGACGAAGGACTTGAATGGGTACTTTACCAAAGAAGACATGTGAATGACCAGTAAGCACATGAAAAGATGCTCAGTCTCATTGGTCGTTAGGGAAATGCAAATTAAAATTACAAAGAGACCATTTCATACCCACAAGAATGGCTACAATTAAAAAGAATGATAGCAAATCGTGGTTGAGGATGTGGAGTAACTGGAACTCTTATACATTGTTGGTGGGACTGTAAAATATTATAACTATTTTGGAAGACTATTTAGCAGTTTCTTATAAAGGTAAATATACACTTGTCCTATAACCCAGCAGTTCTACTCCTCCATCTTTATCCAAGGGAATGAAAACATTTGTTCACCAAAGATTTGTTCAGAATGTTTATAGCAGCTAAATTCATAATAGTCCCAAATTAGAAACAACACAAGTGCACATCCACATGTGGATAGAAAAACTGGTACATTTATACAAAGGAATTTAGCAGTAAAACTGAACCAGTATGCCCAACAACATGAATGAATGTCAAAAACATTATGTTGGGTGAAAGAAGCCATGCTATTTATATGAGGTTCAATAATAGGCAGAATGAATCCATGGTGGCAGAAATCAGAACAGATTGCTATGGGGGGAGGGACATAAAAATCTCTAATGTTCTATATGTTCTTTCTCTTTATTGGGGTAATAGTTATACAAGTATATGCATTTATTAAAATTCATTGAACTATAAACTGAAAATCTATATTGACCCTCGAACAACATGGGTTTAAACTTCATGGGTTCACTTATATGTGGATTTTTTCCACTAAATACGGGCTTCAGAACTATATAATCCATGGTTGGTTGAATCCGCAGTTGCGGAACAGCACATAGGGAGGGCCAACTGTAAAGTTATAAGTGGTTTTTGACTTTGCAGAGGTTGGCGCCCCTAATCCCTATATTGTTCAAGGGTCAACTATTTTATTGTATATCAATTTTACCTAATAAAACAAATGACAGACTGGCTTCTGTTTTAACAGTGTCAGCACATTAGGCTTTTAATGCTCTGCTTCAGGGCTATTAGACTCTACTAGGCAAACTGTTTATATTTAACATGTACAGAAAGTGGAATTAAAAGAAGCCAAATATTAAAAATTACTTGTTTAACAACAACAAAAAAGCCAAGTAGAAAAGCATATGAGAATTGTAACTTAGAAATACAGGTATTGGCTTCCTTTTCCCCCCTTAAATCCTCTTCAGTTTATATGAACGTTCAAACATTCACAGTAAAAATACACGATTTTTATCATAGTAGTGTTTTATAGTACGTTCCTATTCTTTTTACATCACAACTGTCTGAATTAATTAAGGCAAAAGTCCATATTTCACAGATCATAAAACTGATGAGTTCAGTATTGTGTGATGTTACTAAGTAAGGTGAAGGCAAACAAAAAGTAGGTCTTGTAATTCTTGGTTAAGTCCTCTTTCTGTGACTCCCAGTACTTCCCAGTTGTTAATTCCCTTTGTGTTGCAACCTAGTTCAACCGACGTATTCTCAGTTTGAAGCATAATCTTCAGTCATGCTTGATCATTTTCTTAACTGTTTTAACCTGATCGCATAAGAGTGGGTCTAGAGGTATGTGTGCAACGGCGCTAATTCTATGCTAGAATAGGGCCCAATTCTATGTTATAATAGAGTCTTAGGTCTGCTTATTCCATGTGTAGTAACATAGTTATTTTTGTCAAATATGGGGTTTTTTTTCTTATCTTTGCTCTAGGCACAAACTCTTACAGTATGGAGGCAAGCTGATAAACACAAGATACCTCGAATCTGTTTTTTAAACAAGATGGACAAAATTGGAGCAAGGTATTTAATGTGTGTTTCTTTGGCTTATCAAAGTAAGAATATGATTTGAGCTTTTAATGCACTATAACTTAAATTTATATAAACAGCTGTTCCCTATAAAGTACAAATATTCCATGGAATCCCAATTCAATCCCATTTTTAAAAAATTTCAGAGCAGTTGATTCATAGGTAAAGTAACAATGTGGGATTCATAGAGAGCTGATAGATGATGAATCGTTCTGATTCCAATGTAGAGAGGCTTTATCCTGTTTTCTAGGCTCCTGACAGAGTGATGTCTTGCTGATTCCATTGCTTCTATTTAGAGCTGTATGGTCGAGTCCTTGTATTGCTGAATGTTACGGTGCTCCGTCATTGCTAATGGGGGAGGGAAGAGAATTGTTTCTTGTAGTTGCTTCACAGAACGATGTTCTTCCTTGTCCCCAGTTTTCTTTAATGGGTAAAATGCTCTCAATGAAAGGAAACTAGGAGAGGAGAATATAGATGTTTTGAGACCTGCATATAGGGCAAAAGAGTTAATGCTGAGATGTAGTGGTAATACTGCAGACTTACAGAGTGGTAATCCATTTTGGATACGTTGTTCTGAGAACAGAATTCAGACAATCAAGAATATATGAAGGATTTGGAGAAAATGTGAAAGGGCAAGAATTAAGAATCAAAGGATACTGGGGAAATGTGAAAGGGAGAGATCCTGATCTGTGGTATGAGAGTGGCAATAAGAAAACATAAACCGTGTCTCTCCTGATATCACACAGTATGCTTTGTATTTCTGTAACTCTACAGTAATTCTAAGGCTGCTGGTTTAGAGGACTTTTGTCTTGATTAGTAAAAGCACAGCAACCTTCAAAATGTGCTAGGCTTAGGTTCTGACCCTTTTCTGTTTGGAGTTCCTTGAGGTTGAGGGAAATACTGCCTATACTGACTGACAGCACCTGTGATGATGGGTAGGGAGATGACTGGATACTAGGCTGCTTCTTAAAGACATGGGGACCAGAACGATCTGCATGTATGAATCAGCCCGCGTGCCAAAGATGTGTCATGTGTTCCATAGGTAGCCAACCCTAGTGTTAGCACAGAAATGAACAGCATAGCATATGATACGAACAATGCCTAAGATAAAAGTGTAGAAAAATTAGTCAGGCTGGCTCTTGGAAGAAAGTGGGTAGTTGTGTGATAACAAATATAGTTGTTAGAAGAAAGAATCTTTGACTTGTAATCACAAATCTTGCATTTGAATCTTAACTCCAGTTTATTATGTGTGACCTTGATCAAGTCACTTAACCTCAAACTTTAGTTAAATGAAGCTCACAATAATAATAATACCCTAAATACGTGTGTGGCAGAATTATGGTAGATACTCAATCACTATTATCTGAAATTAATGTTAAAAGATTACAAGATGTTGTCCTGTGGAAAACTGTTAAATGGTAAACGTTAGGAACAATTCAGGGTTATAATTTGAGAGTACATTCTTAAATCCTGTTTTAAGTACATTAACATTTTAAATGATTTTACTTTCTACAGTTTTAACTATGCTGTTGAAAGCATCAGAGAGAAGTTGAAGGCAAAGCCTTTGCTTTTACAGGTTGGTTGATTAATATTTGGTTTATTAATATGAACAGATCCTTCTCAGTTTCCTCATCAACATATTTTATTGTAGCATATTACATACATTTTTGAAGCTATCGCAAATCCTTTTGGAAAAAGTTAGGATATGAATAAAAATAGGTATAGATTATGGCAATAATGATAAGAGACATTTGGGGGGGAGTGGGGAGAGAGAAATTCTATCACCAGTGCAGTTCTAATTGAGTTCTAAGGATCATTTAATAAAATGTTAATCTCACTCTGACTTACAGTTACCAATTGGTGAAGGCAAAACTTTCAAAGGAGTGGTGGATGTAGTAAGTAAAGAAAAACTTCTTTGGAATCCCAATTCAGATGATGGAAAAGACTTTGAGAGAAAACCCCTCTTGGAAATGAGTGATCCTGAATTGCTGAAGGAGATAACGGAAGCAAGGAATGCCTTAATTGAACAAGTAAAATAAATACTTTGAGCTTAAAATTGTGTAAATATTTAGAAACTTTAAAAAATACTTATTGTGAAATTTCATCTAAAATTACATATGGAATATGTAAAGTATAATACAGTGCACACCCGTGTAATCACCACCCTGTTTAAGAAATAGAATATTAGCAATACTCTTGAATCTCCCTGTGCTACTCCCTGCTCTTCTCTCTCCCTTCCACTAATCATCTACCCCACCCATCACCACTGTCTTGATTGCAGTGTTTATCTTTCATTTGCTTTACTTTATAGTTTACAGATATATGAAGTATTTAGAGTCCTCAACTTTATAGAGACAGGAAGTAGAATGGTAGTTACCAGGAGCTGTGGGGAGGGGAGAATGAGGAAGAGTTGCTTCATGGGTATAGAGTTCTGGTTTTGTGACATGAAGAAGTTCTAGAGATTAGTTTTACAACAGTGTGGAATATACTTACCACTTCCTAACTATTCACTTAGAAATGGTTAAGGAGGTACTTCTATGTTTGTTATATTTTATCAAAGTTAAAAATTTTTTTTTCAATTAGAGAATAAGATTAGTGTGGGCTAGAATCGACTTCCTGTGTTCTAAAGGTGAACAGCGATGAAAACAATGCTTATTATATACTTACTATATATTCTGGAAGCATAATTGGAATTGGTTATTTAAACTTCACAGTAGCACCATAGGATAAGTACTAGTATTATCTCCATGAGTAACCAAGACAAAGAGAGGTGATGTAACTTGACCAAAGTTTTTTTGAACAAGTTTGTAAGTAGTGGAGCCGTTTCCAGACAGTTTGATTCCAGAAGCTATGCTTAACCATCATATTTGCTGCTTTTTGGAAAGATGGTTGGGTACATTTCTGCTATAGTTAGCTGTTAAAAATATGTTTTTCTCACCAAGTTTGAATGTTTTGCTCCCTTTTACTATTATAAACTTTTGAAACTCTTTTGTTAATTTTATTGTCCGTTGAATTCTCCTGTCATATAAGCAGATGATTATGAAATGAACATGAATTAGATAATTACATTTTTATTATTGAAATTATACCACTACCCCCTCAACTTAAATTTATTCCCTCAGTGAAGGATTATAAACAAGTTCAGTCATTTTACTTTGTCTTGGAGATCTGGTGAACATTCAAAATATTAGAGGATTACCAAATGAAACTTTTTTTTATGAACTAAGACCCCCCCCCAAAATCTATTTAAAAACAGCAATTCATTGTATATATTATCATTGGCTATCAGCTGTGGATTTTTTTATTTCTTTTGAGCACTCTGAGTAGGTAGCACATATTGAGGTGCTCTGTCTGGATCTGGCTTCCCATGAGTTTAGGAAACTCATGAGAGCGTATCTTCAATTTTCAATCTCCTTTCCTTTGAAAGAAAAACTCTTTCTCTTTAGAAGATGTGAAGAGTTCCTTGGCCTGGATAAGTTAGAAGCTGTCTTGAAATATTTGGGTAATGAATACTTATGGTATATAGACTTAATAGTTGTGATGATGAATGCAAGTTACAGAACTAAAGCCTTTCTTTACAGGTTGCAGATTTGGATGATGAATTTGCTGACTTGGTTTTAGGAGAATTTAGTGAGAATTTTGATTTACTACCAGCTGAAAAGGTAAATTTTATTATTCATTTACTTTGACCAAGTTTTACTAATTGGATGTGGTTTGATGACTCTATTGTAGGTGGGTTTTTTTTCAACTTTGCATATCATTAGAAAATGCGGACTTAAAAATTAGTAGAACGCTGTTAAAAATTAGAAGACATTGTTCATTTACTGCAGCCTTTTCCCTTCATTGTGATCATTTCACTAAGTATTAGGGAAATCGCAGAATTTTTTTTTTGATCTACTGGTCTTTTGGACTACTATAATGGTCATTTTTCTCAGAACATTTTTTCTGAATCTGTTTTAATTGTTAGTGGAAACTTATTACAGGTCTTCCCCTTTTTTGGTTTTCTTTTGAAATATATTAAACCAGAGAATAGGCCAGTAAAATACTGGTAGTATTTGAATTATGACAGATTTATTCAAGGCATTTTTTATTTTTTCTGCCAGGAACCTTCCCCCATGAAAAGTGTTTTTAAGTGGTAGTATTTTCAGTGGGCTCCAAGATGAGCCCAGCAAATTCACTTGGTTATTTTTCATGAAAAGAAGTAAAGAAAAACACAAGATCTGTAGATTAATTTTGAGCCATTTGAAGTTAGAGGTGGAAAAAATTATTTCTTTTCTTTTGAATGAAATGCTGTAAGTTTGAATTTTTTTCTTGTTTAGTATTCGAATGCTTAAATGTGATGTTTATTGTGCCCTATAGTCACATAACATGATTTCTGTTTTCAAAGAGCTTACAATCTAAAATTAAATTGACCCACCGTTTCTCTTATCAATAGCTTGCAAGCACACCTAAGCTTTTCTTGGTTTTTGAGGTCTTTTAAAAATTGTTTCTACTTTGATACCTCATTTTCCTTTGGATTTTATTTAATGTGGATTTAATTTATTTGAAGAAATTGTAACTCATTTATATTTCTAATTTCTAACCAATTCCTCTAGTAGACTATCGAGGTTAAATCACAAGTATATTAATTCACTTATTCAAGAAATATTTTTATGCATCTACTTTATTTTAAGCACTTTTCCAGTTTCTTGTGATTTACAGTATCTTTATGGGACTTACTATAATGCTTATATAGATTTTACATTCTAGTGACTGGGGAGACAGATAATAAAGTAATAAATATATATCTAATATACCAGGTAGTGATTTATGTTATTTACAATGAAAAATAAAGAAGAATGAGGCCATAAAGAATGATGGAAGTGTGCTGAGGAGTGATATTTTACATGGTTGGTTAGGGAAGGCATCTAATTCTGGGATATTTTGGTCGAGACCAGAATACTACACATAAAACATTTATATCTCTGCTTTACAGCTACAAGCTGCGGTACACAGAGTAACACTGGCTCAGACAGCAGTGCCTGTGCTTTGTGGAAGTGCCCTGAAAAACAAAGGGGTCCAGCCCTTGTTAGATGCTATTACTACGTACTTGCCTTCACCTGAAGAACGCAACTATGAATTTCTGTAAGTATGCAAGTGCATAGATTAAAATCGTATAGCCTTGAAAAGACAGGTAGACAGATAGGTCATGTTTCACAGAGAGTAGTTGAATCACAGTTTTTGAATAACATTGGTGAAGAATATTATTCTAAATAATATAATATAGGGCTTCCCTGGTGGCGCAGTGGTTGAGAGTCCGCCTGCCGATGCAGGGGACATGGGTTCGTGCCCCAGTCCGGGAAGATCCCACATGTTGTGGAGCAGCTGGGTCCGTGAGCCATGGCCGCTGAGCCTGCGCGTCCGGAGCCTGTGCCCCGCAACGGGAGAGGCCACAACAGTGAGAGGCCTGCGTACCGCAAAAAAATAAATAAATAAAATAAATAAAATAATAATAATATAATATAGAGCCATAGTAATTTTTACTTGAAAGGGATATTTGTCATCATCTCTTGTAACCTGTGTTTACAGATGGAGCTAAATAAGAATTTATGGCTTTTTTGTTGTGTAAAAGTATAAGTTTTGACCCTGCCATCTTAGTTTAAAAAAAAAAAAAAAAGTAGTATACTGTAGGTGTTTGATAAATATTCTATAGATACATTTATATTTATTCTGGATTTCAAGATTTTTCATAATGTTTTGTGACTGTAAGGAAAGGTCCATTGTTTTATTCCTCTTGTCACTAACAGCTTTGTCCTTCGTAATAAATCCTCTAAAATCTGAGTGAGTTTTGTGCCAAATGGCAGACAGAGGTGAACTTTGATCCTGTTAACTAGGACCTGAGTCACCTTTCATATCTCTCAACTGGAGAGGCATTATGGTGATGTGATGATGAGCATAGACTGTGTACTGCCTGGATTTAAATCTCTGATCTTCCAAGTTGCTTTAACCTCTCATCTATAAGATGCAGAGAATAGGACTTATCTCATAGGATTGTTACAAGAATCAAATGAGCTAATATTTATAAAGCACATAAAACAGTGCCTAGTGTATGATCAACTCTCTATATAAGAATTTGTTAAATAAAATTAAAATTTGGAGGGAACAGGAATAAGATCAGAGAAATTCAATAATAGAAGTGTCTAACCTACTTTGAATCATGGACTCCTTTGAAACTAATGAAAATATGGAGAAATATTTCCATATTTCCTCAGAAAAATGTACCTATGTACAAAGTTTGGCAATTTGAGAGGGATTCACACTTTCTGAAACCTAGTAATGAACCCCAATTTAAGGACATCATTCTGTTAAGTGTTCGCTGTGTAAACAAGTTCAAGTTTATAGTGTAGATTTATATGTCTGTGCAGCTGAAGACAAGTGGGAGGAGAGAGTGAAAGCAGTAATTGGAAAGTACCTACTTGTTTACCCTGGATGGGGTTTTAAGAAGTGGTATGATGTTCCTAGGTATATTCCCTAGGAGGGAAATCTAGGCAAGAATTATTTGCTAATAGAGGTAATATTTGGAAGAGAATCCATTGTTTTTGGTTTTGAGGAATTAATGGTAAGATCTCCAGTGAATAATTTAGTCCGGTGGAGGAAGAGAGGTACATAATACATTATTTAATTGGCCTTGGTAGCTAAACTAGAAGATATGAGGAATCTTTGGAGGACATCAGGGTTAGGCTTATGCAGTGATTCTGATCTGATCTGATCTGTATAGATATATAGGAAGTACATTTTAAAGTGGCTTTTCTGGAACTTCTCCTTAATTTTATAGGCAGTGGTATAAGGGTGACTTATGTGCCCTGGCATTTAAAGTTCTCCATGACAAGCAGCGAGGCCCACTGGTATTTTTGCGCATTTACTCAGGCATGATAAAACGCCAATTGGCCATCCATAATATTAATGGAAACTGCACGTAAGTAGAAGCCTAGGTTATTTTCTAAAACTTCACTCATTTCTTTAAATATACTTTTACTAATATAAATCATGGTTTTACAGGGAGAGAATAAGTCGTCTGCTTTTGCCATTTGCTGACCAGCATGTAGAAATCCCTTCACTGACTGCTGGTAACATTGCTTTGACTGTTGGGCTTAAACACGTAAGTGACCAAATCGTTTCTCTAGGAAATAACAGCTTAAATGTTTAATTAAAAGTAGGTATTTTGTAATAGCAAAAGCCCATAGACAATCCAAAAGCTATCAGTAGTGGAATAATGAATATTGTAGTATATTCATCAACATGGTTGAATCTCAAACATTTAATAGAAAGAAAAGTAAATTACAGAAGACTATGAACAGTATGGATTGTATTCATATAAAGTTCAAATGCAAGTAAAATAAATACACTATGGATATATACTTATGTATTAAGTTTATGTAAAATAATGTTATTTGCATTGTTTTTTTTTCCTATCTTGATTATTGCAGACAAATCTAACTTTATAACTGATCAGGTTAAAAAGTGAAGATATTTTGCCAATGAAGGCTCTGTAAGAGCAAGGATTTTTGTCTCTTTCGTTCTTTTGTCTCTTGTTCAAAGATAAATTTGTTTTACCAAATGAGTTTTAAATGTATTTTTTGTATGTATGAATGTTTTATTGTTAGAATTTATTACAGCAATATTTTGGACAGAATTCTTCTACAACTTAAATTAGCTTTACCAATGCAGAGTTATGATAAGCTTAATGAATTTGTCTCTCTTTTAAGTTCTGATGAAGAGGAAGTGCTACCTTAAAATTTTTCTTTGGTTTTCGTGGTCCTTGGTGGAAGCTGAGTGCTTGCCAATAGCCTGTTTTGTCCCAAGGCATCTTCTTGCTCGCAGACTGCCACTGGTGACACCATTGTCTCATCCAAGTCCAGCGCATTAGCTGCATGTCGTCGAGCAGAAAGGGAGGGAGAAAAGAAGCATAGACAAAACAATGAAGCAGAGAGGCTTTTGTTGGCTGGGGTGGAGATTCCAGAACCTGTTTTCTTCTGTACCATAGAACCTCCATCAGTGGCTAAGCAGCCAGGTACATATAATCTTGGTGCATCAATTAATTAGTGCTCTGATAATTTAGATAAAATAGTTACATTTTAACCTCAAAGGGTTTCTTATGTCACTGAGTTCAATTTTATGAGCATTTATTGGTAAGTATTTCTTATGATTGGTCTAGTTTTTTAATTTGTTTTGATTTTTACAAACTCTTTTCATTTTTTTTCTTTCAGCTTTGCCATTTTTCTCTTACCATATTCTTCCTTATTCTTGTTCTTGTGGTGCTATCTATGGGATTCTAAGTAATGACCTCAGGACTGCCCTTCCAGTATATTAGATTAGATGGGTAACCAATTCATAACCGATTCAGTTTCCCATCACCATTTATAAAAATCAACTTTTCTGGGGCTTCCCTGGTGGTGCAGTGGTTGAGAGTCTGCCTGCCGATGCAGGGGACACGGGTTCGTGCTCCGGTCTGGGAAGATCCCACATGCCGCGGAGCAGCTGGGCCCGTGAGCCATGGCCGCTGAGCCTGCGCGTCCGGAGCCTGCGCTCCGCAACGCGAGAGGCCACAACAGTGAGTGGCCCGTGTACCACAAAAAAAAAATAATCAACTTTTCCTTGTTTTCTGGCTTAACTTTTAGAACTCAGTGAAGATATTTATATACTATGTTTAATGTCATTTGACCTTTTTGAGTGATAAATAGTTTGTTCTTTAGTATATTGGCTTAGAATACTTCAGTGGCTTCTCATTACTTATAGCAGAAACCCAAACTCCTTAGTATAGTATATAGTAAAGCTCATGGTTCGAGCTGTAACATTTCTTGTTAAATTTGGTTACATAGAGCATAAAACCCCCAAATAGAAGTTGCTTTAATGACAAAAGTTCACTTCTTTCTCTTGTAAAATATGCCTTGAATTGGTAGCCCAGGGGTTCAAGGATGACTCCACACGTCATCAGGCACCCAAGCTCCAGTCTTTCCATCCCCCTTCTTAAAATTTCCTTATAGCTACATTTAAAGAAAGTTAAAATGGCAAAATTAATTTAGTAATATATTTTACTTAACTCAGTATATCAAAATATTATCATTTCAACATAATCAATATAAAAATTATTGAGATACTTTACTTTCTTTTTTCTCTTCCATGTGAAGTCTTTGAAACCTGGTATGAATTTTACACTTACAGCTAACGTTAATTCAGACTAGTAATATCTTATACAGACGGGTTGTGGCTACCATTTGGACAGTGCAGGTCTAAAGAGGGAGCATGTGCATATCAGTTAATTGATTGTATCAAAGTATCTCTTTACTTTAGATGGCATATTTAATGCAAATAACATACAGTTGACCCTTGAACAACAGGGGGGTTGGGGCCCCAGCCCTCCACACAGTTGAAAATCCCAGTATAACTTACAGTCAGCCCTCCCTATGCTTGGGTCCTCCGATTCTGCATCCACGTATAAGCAGACCCGCATCAGACCCATGTTGTGCAAGGGTCAGCTGTATTCTTACTTCCTCCTTGGTGTGATAATTCATCATAGAGTAATCACATTAGTATCTCTTTATTCATGATGTAATTTAGCTTCCTTTTGCCAGTTTCTTATTGTATGTGTTTCTAAAGTCTTTTTTGCCAGTTCCTTAACCTTTGCAGAACATAATCAGATGATGTTACTGTCCCATTTAAACCCTTCAGTGGCTTCCCAGTGCACATCCAAACTCTTCACCATGGCCTTCAATACCTTACATGGTGTGCTCCCTGCCATACATCTCCCGCCTCATCTGATGCTACTCTTCCTTTTGTCCACCAATATCCAGCTACACTAGCCTTCTTGTTTCTCCAATAGAAGCCATTCCTTGCACAGCCATTTCCTCTATCTGGAATTCTTTTTCTTCAGGATTCTACTTGCGATGTCATTCTTTTTGGTTTGTGTCTTTATCTGAATCATCTTGGACAGGTCTTCCCAGGTCACAATCTCAAGTAACCTCCCATCACTATCTCATCACCTTGTTTTATTCTCTACAGAACATTTCTGGCTGTTTGAAATTTTTTTTTTCAAAATTTGCTTGTTCATCTGTTTTCCCACTAGAATGTATAGTACCTTATCAAAAAAAATGAAACATAAAGATAACAGTTATTGTTTATCCTCTAGATTTGGATCATGCATTGAAATGCCTTCAGCGTGAAGATCCCAGTTTGAAAGTGAAGCTAGATCCTGACTCTGGACAAGTATGCATATTATTATTTAATCCCAAGAATCTTTCAATAAAAACATTTGTGTGTGTGTGTGAGAGTGTTTAAGTGCATATATCCAAAACATTGATTGGTCTATGCCCCTGAAAGAAAAAGCCTTCTTTTTTGGTTCTCTCATAATATACATTTCTGATTATATTTTGACTGTCAAGCTAAATTCTCCTAATTCCTCAGTATGATTATACCTTACTTATATAAACTACTTTCCAACATTTCTACCTTCCAGAAGACAGCCTTTTGTGAAATTTTGAAATAAGGTTCAACCCCAAGACAAAACCTTGAGCCTCTTATGCTAAAACTTATAGAAGCAGCTTTCTAAAGGGAGGATGCATAGGTATACTTTTAATGATGATAAGACACCTAAAATGGGTGAGAAGTGATCGATTACAGCCTAACAATGGAGGAAATGGAGTCCTGAAGTAGGTACAGGACTGTGCTGTATATTATATAATACAGTAGAAGAACACATATTCATTCTGCATCTTCTTTTTAGGGGGGCAGGGTAGAGTTTATATAAAATTCTAGAAAATTTTCCTTAAAAAATTATAAATTTGCCTTTAAAAAGGATAAACTGATTTAGTTAATCTGAAAATATGGAGTGCTTTATTTTCCCAAATGCCAGCTAAATGAGGTAGCCATTTAGTTTAATTGATTCTGAAGGCTACAACAGCAATTAAAACAGAAACTTTTTATTTAAAAAATGCCAGTACATATTTTTTTTAAATAGCAAATAACATTCAAGTGTACAAAGTAAAGAATTAAAGTCTCCCTTTCAGTCTCTCTATCCTATTCTACATAGGTAATCACTGTGAAAACTTGGTGAATAGCCTTTCACACTTTTCCAAACATCCATTTTTCTGCTGTGCAATGTTATAAAACACAGTATTTATGTTTCCAAATATATATGTACAGATATATAAGAAGTCGTTCTATTTGTATTATTCTACAACTGCTTTTTTTCCAATTAATTACTTCTTTAACTTTATATTACAGTCATACACCAAATAGTTTTTTGTTGTTGTTCCTTGCAATTACAATTTTATTATAGTGAGAGGAAACAAATCAGAACCAGCTAAAGGAAGAGACACCTAGGGCAAAGTCTGAGAGGGTTCTAAATGCAAGGCTTTTCTTCATCCTCCTGGCATAGAGTATTGTCAGTCAGGGAACCTCACCCAGGCCTTCCGTGCCCAGAGGTTTTATTAGGGTATAATCACATACTGTCTATGTGGTTGACATTTAATCTCTAGTGCCTCCTGTAGGTTTGGGCTACTACCTTTACTCTCTAGGTTGTAAATGGGTACAGCTATTCCAAAGCTGCATCATAAATCACACCGTTAGACTATCTGGTGGACAAAGGCCCCAGACAAGCAAAGACACTTCTATCAGGCAGGGTCTTGGCCTAGAGATAACCTCCCAGTGGCTGAAGGCAAGGGCCAGATCTCTCTTTAGGGTAAAGTTAATGCCTCACTACACAGATGGTATATGAATAAAATGGGGCAAATGTGGATTCTTTGCACTATATTCTCTCATACACAAAGACCTTCTTCAGGAATAACCATTGTTGCTTTCTAAAAACAAAAACATGTTTTGATTGGTTTTGATGCAAATTTGACTGTTCTAACAAGGACCCAAAATAACATCGGTTCAAAGAAGATAAAAGTCAGTTTTTCTGTCACGTAAAGTTCCAAGCTACTTTGGAAGTTTCAACTGCCCACAAGACTGTAAGGTGCCCAGGATGGTTGGAAATAGCCATGTGGTTGGGAGTGTTTGGGGGAGGGATTATTCCCCCCATTCACATGTTGCCCTCGTTCACATGTCAAGATGGTTGTCTATATCTTCATTAAGAGAAGGGCTTTATTTACCCTTAAAGACGTAACCCAGAAGTTACCAACATCATTTATGCTTATATTTCACTGGCCAGAACTTACCTTTGTGGTTTGGAAGTATAGTTCTAGTTAGATACCACTTACCCGACTGATAATTCAGCTATCAAAGAATAAGAGATTGGCCTAGTGATTCACTCTTAATTTATTTATAATTTCAATCAGAAAAGTTAAAAGCAGTGTTTTGATGTAAGAGCCAAAAAAAATTACAGAAGAAATTCATTTTGTAAGTAATGAAAAATAAAATATATTGATATACCTTTATTAGTATTTTGTGATAAACTTAATTTTTTCCTTGATCTTTGTTTTCTTCCTCTTTTAACCAGACTATCCTTTGTGGCATGGGGGAGTTACATATTGAGATAATTCATGACCGAATCAAGAGGGAATATGGACTGGAAACCTATCTAGGGCCCCTCCAGGTGGCATACCGAGAGACCATCCTAAATTCAGTTCGTGCCACAGGTAAAAAATACAACATTTCGAATTCACAACGTTTAGAATTCGCTGGTTCTGTTGCTCTCTTTTTCTCCATGACCTGTTTTCTGAATCTCTTAGTTTAGTTGCATAAGGCAGGGTTCATAGTCACTAGTGTCTTCCATCAGTGGGGACAGGTTTTATGTGTGTATTTTCTTGTTTTTTAGCATTTGTTTGTTTTAGACACAGCTCTATTTCATTACAACTCATTTATTACATATATTGGCTGAGCCACTCATCAAGCAAGTGTGCAGTGGGATCAGCCATTGAAGTAGACAGCTCATCCCAGTCCTCACTACCAGAAGGAGTATAACAATTTGAAGTTGGTGTGTCAGTTTTACTCCCTAAATTGAGTGGAAATGGGGGGTGGGGAAGGTAGAATTAGATGAAGGTAGTCAAAGGGTACAAACTTCCAGTTATAAGATAAGTACTAGTGATATGATATATGACATGATAAAGATGATTAATACTGCTGTACGTTATAAATGGAAGTTAAGAGAGTAAATCCTAAGAGTTCTCATCACAAAGAAAAAATTTTTTTTCTATTTCTTTAATGTTGTGTCTATATGAGATGATGGATGTTCACTAAACTTTCTGTGGTAATCATTTCATGATCTGTGTAACTTAAATCATGTTGTATACCTTAAACTCCTGCAGTGCTGTATGTCAATTATATCTCAATAAAATAAGACATAAAATTTTAAAATTTAAAAAGAAAAAACAGGGCTTCCCTGGTGGCACAGTGGTTGAAAGTCCGCCTGCCGATGCAGGGGACACGAGTTCGTGCCCTGGTCTGGGAAGATCCCACATGCCACTGAGCGACTGGGCCTGTGAGCCATGGCCGCTGAGCCTGCGTGTCCGGAGCCTGTGCTCCGCAACGGGAGAGGCCACAACAGTGAGAGGCCCATGTACCGCAAAAAAACAAACAAACAAACAAACAAAAATAGAGTGGAAAATAATTTCCACTATTTAATAAGTATGGTAATCCTGTGCTGATGGTATTCTTGAGAAAGTGCACTTTTTATATTTCTGTCCCAAAATGTAAGAATTCATGATTTTTCTACATGTGATAATTTCAATTTGGTTCCCTTAAACAAAAGAACATGACAGTCATTCCTGTCCCCCCGCAAGGAGAAAACATGGGCAGGTTTGTGAAAAAATATAGAAAAGGTATGTTTAGGATAACTAGGAACTTTTAAGCAACTCAGTGATTTGTAAAAAGGCCAGGTGGTTATTTTTCATTGAAACTTGAAAAATTAAACAAGCAGGATATAGGGGCAAATGACATGATGATTTCTCTTTCTGGACTTTATATCTGGAAAACCCAAAAATTCTGGGAAAATATAAATAACATCTTTTAAATGAATGTCTGAGATGGTTAGAATGTAATGGAAATTTCCAGAGGCCAAAAAGGAAACCAGAGCAGGAATCTTGGAAAATAAGCCAGCACCTAAGCCACTAGCTACCCTGGAGAAATCTGTGGTCATGTCTAACCTAGAACTTGAGGGCCACATACTCATGGAAGTAATGAGGAAAATCTTCTCCATAAAAGAAGAGGACAGGGCTTCCCTGGTGGCGCAGTGGTTGAGAATCTGCCTGCTAATGCAGGGGACACGGGTTCAAGCCCTGATCTGGGAGGATCCCATATGCCGCAGAGCAACTGGGCCCACGAGCCACAACTACTGAGCCTGCGCGTCTGGAGCCTGTGCTCCGCAACAAGAGAGGCTGTGATATTGAGAGGCCCGCGCACCGCAATGAAGAGTGGCCCCCGCTTGCCACAACTAGAGAAAGCCCTCGCACAGAAACGAAGACCCAACACAGCAAAAATAAATTAATTAATTAATAAACTCCTACCCCCAACATCTAAAAAAAAAAAAAAAAAGAAGAGGACAAGGAAACTTGTCTGACTGACTGTGGGGCAAAAAGGAAAAATTTCTGAGAATTTGTAACTGTAGGCTTCTGATAGCATTTTCGGCCTAAATTCATAGAACCAGTGTGACCTGAAAAACTCCAAACAGTAGAATTTAGTGTAAAGTGCTCATGGATTGGTAATATACCAAGGAACCTGGAGAAAACAAATGTAGGGCTTCTTTAGATAAATGTATCCTCAATCCAGGCCTCAAAGAAAATCCCCCAAAGGAATATGAACTCACAATTTAAAAAAACTTTTTAAAATAAATTTACCTATCTATTTATTTATTTATTTTTGGCTCTGTTGGGTCTTCGTTGCTGCACGCGGGCTTTCTCTAGTTGCGGCGAGTGGGGGCTACTCTTCGTTGTGGTGCGCGGGCTTCTCATTGCTGTGGCTTCTCTTTGTTGCAGAGCACAGGCTCTAGGTGCATGAGCTTCAGTAGTTGTGGCATGCAGGCTCAGTAGTTGTGGCTCGAGCGCTCAGTAGTTGTGGCACACGGGCGTAGTTGCTCCGCGGCATGTGGGATCTTCCCTGACCAGGGCTCGAACCCGTGTCCCCTGCATTGGCAAGCGGATTCTTAACCACTGTGCCACCCGGGAAGCCCCCCCGCAAAAAAAAAAAAATTTTTTTTTAATCATAAAACCTTGAGCAAAGGCACAGGGAGCAAAAGAGGCAGCAGAAACAATAAACATCACAGGCAGACCAGCAAAGGCTTCTGATACTAGAATTATCATATGCTGAGTATAAAATAAGTATTATTTTTGAAGAAATAAGAAAGGGGATAGAAAGTATTAGTAAGAAATAGGAGACTATCAAAAATAAGCAAGCAACAGAACATCATGTTTTCTGAGAAAGAAAGGAAATGCTCAAGAAAATGATGGGGATGCGTCATAAGGACACAGGAACCAACCCGAAGAGGCTCCACTGGCTAAATCTGGGTTGATTTGAACTCCAAAATAATTACGAACAATAATCATAGACCACTGAGAAAAAGTTGGAATTCATGAGTCCATACTGATGATAGATCAACAAGAAGAAGAGACTCTTCTTTCTTACACTGAAGTGCCAAATGCTGCCTGTTAGATGTTGAGGAGGAGGGCTGGAATAAGAAATCGTCATCTTGTAATATGGTGAATGCTTAATATTGAGTACGTTGTTGAGCAGCATATTTGCGTGGTCTCCAAGCGTCTCGCTCTAGACTGCTTATTAGTTACAAGGTGAAAACTAGTAACCGGATGCTGCAGCAATCAGACCACACCCTGACTGGACAGTCAGATCACTAATGATCACATCACTGATGAGGAGCAGGTTACATTTGTGTACATCTAGAAAATTATCAAAATGTACAGACATTAAAGAAGACCTAAGTTAAATGGAAAACCATACTATTCATAGATAAGAAGACTAAATATCATGAAGATACCAGTTCTACCCAAAGAAGTGTATCAGACATTAATACTTATTATAAAGCCATAGTCATTATGACACAAATCAAGCTAAGAATAGACAAATATACCAGTGGAACAAACCAGAAAGCCTAGAAACAGACTCATATCTATGTGGAAATTGGATTGACATCAGTGATATTGCAGCTCAGTGAGAAAGGGTGGACTGATACTCAATAAAGGGGCCTGGGATAATTATTCATACGGAAAAAGGTTTAGATTCCCACCTCATACTGTATACAAAAGTCAATTCCAGGTGAATTTAAAAGCCTAAATATGAAAGAAGAGTTGGAAATCTCCCTTTGAGCACAAAAGAATAAAGAGAATAAATGCTAATATATGCAAAAAAGAAAAAAAAGCAAGAAAACCCCAAAACTTTATGAAAGGAAAACCTTCGAATTTTTGGAAGACAATATAGGAGAATTGTTTTACTAACCAGATAAGGTTGAAACTATGAACTAAAAGATTACTAAAGTTGATATTACTGAAATTAAGAATTTATTCAAATACACTATAAAGAAAGCAAAAAGACAAGCCAAAAGCTGAGAGAAGATATTTGCGTCATATAAAACTGACAGATTAGTATCCAGAATATATATAAAGAACTTCAAAGGATCATTAAAAACATGACAACCAACCAAGTAGAAAAGTGAGCAAAAAACATTGAACAGACATTTCACAAAAGAGGATACCCCAAAGGCCCGTGAACATATTAAAAGATTCTCAATCTCAGTAATGATTAGGATCATGCAAGTTAAAAGGACAAGATGGCATTTTACACCAATAAAATTGGCAAGAATGCAAATCTGACAATGCCAAGTGTTGGTGAGATGTTGAGCAATGGAAAGTTATACAGAAACTTCTGGTGGGAGTGTAAATTATATAACCACTGTGAAAACAGTTCGGCAACTTTCTTATGAAGTTGACTATGTGCAGACCTTACTACTCAGCAGTTCCACTAGTAGGTATATGCCCTAGAGAAAATCTTACACATGTACATTGAGAGACAGATACAAGAACCTTCATAATAGCATTGTAATAAAACTTTAGGTGAAAAAAATCCAAATATTTGTGGACATAGTGGATAAATTGTACTCTGTTCATGTAATAGAATACTGTATAACAGTGAAAAAGAATGTACTACATCACCAGGTGTCAGCCCAGATGACCCACAAATGTGAAGCAGAAAAAAGCAAGTTGCTGAATACATGCAGTATAATAACATATTCAAAACAAAGCAGAAGTAAACTATATTGTTTAGGGATCCCTGCATCTGTGATACAACTCTAAAGAAAATCATATGAATGTTTAAATACAACATCATGATAGCGGTTGTTTCTTCAGAAGGCTTCTAGGTTACTGGTAATGTTCTGTTTCTTTAGTAATATTAGGTTTCATAAATGTTCATTTTGTTTTTAGGTTATAAATGTTCATTTTGGTTTTAGGTTATGCATGTATTTTTCAGTATAAAATATTTCATAATATAAAAGTTAGTTTTATATTTCATAATAGGAATTATGAAGAGGAATTATAGAGCATAATTAGTTCTCAGTTTTGAATTTGGGCCGTGAGTCACTGTGTTCCATGGTCACTCACATAAATACAGCATAGTTTTGTCTTAGTAAAATCTTGGAGATTGGTGATGTTGCCGAAAGCTCAACTTCTCTGTATACTGGTGCCAAATCAAATCTCAGAGACAAAATAGAAAAGGATAGCCTTATTACTTTGCCAGGCAAAGGGGGACACAGCAGGCTCCTGCCTCGAAAAACTATGTGTCCCAACCTGGGAGGATTTGATGAGGGTTTTATAACAGTGGTTCAAAGGTGGGGTCTCTGACAACATCAGGGTGTACACAGGGCTTTCACTCCCTTCATCTCATCTCAGGTGGTCTCCTAATCTTGAGGAGCTTCTCTGGTCCCTTTAATTTTGCCTCAGGTTGTTTCTTGGCTGCTTCCTCCCTTGATTAGCAACTGTTCGAATCTGCCCTTTGGAACTCAGGGAAGGTCATGGAGGCTGGAGTCTTGCCTTCAAGAAATGGGGGACAAAAGGGCCTCCATGCCTCGGAGCCCCACAGGGCCTCACTCGGTTTCACTGAAAGCTATTGGTTGTTAGCTAATGAGGGAGTCTATTTTCATTTTTACAAATAGATCACTAGTTTTTGGGGAAGAATCATAAACATTAAATATTGGGTTGGCCTTTTGGGGGACTTCCCTGGTGGTGCAAGTGGATAAGACTCTGCACTCCCAATGCAGGGGACCCAGGTTTGATCCCTGGTCAGGGAGCTAGATCCCACATGCATTGCACAGCTAAGAGTTTGCATGCCACAACTAAGGAGCCGGTGAGCCACAGCTAAGGAGCCTGCCTGCCACAACTAAGGCCCAGTGCAACCAAATAAATAAATATTAAAAAAAAAAAAAAAAAAAAAAGTTCGTTGGGTTTTTCCGTACCAGCTTATGGAAAAACCCAAATGAACTTTTTGGCCAAACCCAATACATAAAATATTGCTGGAAGAGTGTATGAAATTTAAGTTTGTTGGTTGGCAGGGTGAAGCCTTTTAATTTTCATTAGATAACCGTTTGTACTCTGTTTTACTTTTAAATAAAAATTTTGTATTTAGAAGAATATCAGTCACATAAGAAATGTTTAAAAGTGTAACCTGCATAACAAAATTTGTGCGATGAACTGCCTCAACACACCCTAACACTGAAGTAATTTTTTTTTTTTTTTTTTTTTTTTGGCTGCACTAGGTCTTTGTTGCTGCACGCGGGCTTTCTCTAGTTGTGGCGAGCAGGGGCTACTCTTCGTTGTGGTGCACGGGCTTCTCATTGCGGTGGCTTCTCTTGTTGTAGAGCACGGACTCTAGGCATGCAGGCTTCAGTAGTTGCAGCACGTGGGCTCAGTAATTGAGGCACATGGGCCCTAGAATGCAAGGGCTTCAGTAGTTGTGGAGCATGGGCTCAGTAGTTATGGCTCACGGGCTCTAGAGCACAGGCTCAGTAGTTGTGGCACACAGGCTTAGTTGCTCTGCAGCATGTGGGATCTTCCCAGACATGGATCGAACCCATGTCCCTTGTGTTGGCAGGTGGATTCTTTTTTTTTTAACATCTTTATTGGAGTATAATTGCTTTACAATGGCATGTTAGTTTCTGCTTTAAAACAAAGTGAATCAGCTATACATATACATATATCCCCATATCTCCTCCCTCTTGCATCTCCCTCCCACTCTCCCTATCCCACCCCTCTAGGTGGTCACAAGGCACCAAGCTGATCTCCCTGTGCCATGCGACTGCTTCCCACTAGCTAGCTGTTTTACATTTGGTAGTGTATATATGTCAGTGCTACTCTCTCCCTTTGTCCCACCTTATCCTTCCCCCTCACCGTGTCCTCAAGTCCATTCTCTATGTCTGCGTCTTTATTCCTCTCCTGCCCCTAGGTTCTTCAGAACCCTTTTTTTGGTTTAGATTCCATATATATGTGTTAGCATATGGTATTTGTTTTTCTCTTTCTGACTTACTTCACTTTGTATGACAGTCTCTAGGTCCATCCACCTCACTACAAATAACTCAATTTTGTTTCTTTTTATGGCTGAGTAATATTCCATTGTATATATGTGGGCAGGCAGATTCTTAACCACTGCACCACCAGGGAAGTCCTAAAGCAATATTAATAGGTGATTCAGAGCAGGTTTTTAATGTTGGTAAACACAGAAGCAGATGCTTTCTTTTTTTTTTTTTAATTAATTTACTTTTTGCTGCATCTGGTCTTAGTTGCGGCACACTGGGATATTTTGTTGTGGCATGCGGGCTCCAGAGTGCATGGGCTCTGTAGTTGCAGCACATGGGCTTGGGTTTAGTTGCCCCACCACATGTGGGATCTTAGTTCCCCGACCAAGGATCGAGCACGCATCCCCTGCATTGGAAGGTGGATTCTTAACCACTGGACAACCAGGAAAGTCCCAGCAGATGCTTTCTTGGTAGAACTGTTTACTCTGATATTTTTACACTGTATTTAGTGTCATTGTTGATATTTTCTTCCACTTTACCTTCCATGAGACCTTGAACTTGCTGATTGTAATTTTGCCAGTTGTGGTACCTTGACATCTTTCTGGAACAAATCTTTGAGGTACTGTATTCGATTTGTTTACAGATACCTTAGATAGAACTTTAGGAGACAGACGGCATCTTGTGACTGTAGAACTGGAAGCAAAATCACTGGAAACATCATCTCTTCTGCCAGTCATCGAGTATGCAGCAAGTGTTGCCAAAGACCTTTCTCAGGCCTCACGAGAGGCCATTGAAAATGGCCTTCACAGCGCGTGCCTCCAAGGTAAGGTATTCCAATCAGAGTGCACATTAGTATCACACTCAACCATTTAATCCCTCCTAATGTTAGAAACTGTTTCATTCTCCTCTTCTAACTTTGGTGGTGTTTTCTCCCTATCTCTTCCCATCACGCATATGTCATACCTTTATAGTTGTCCCACAGCCTTGGATATTGTTTTGGGTTTTTTTCAGTCTTCTGTTCACTTTGCTTTTCAGTTTTGGAGGTTTCTACTGATATATTTTCTAACTCAGACCGTTTCCTCAGCTGTTTCCCATCTAAGACTATCGGTGGGCTTCTTCCTTTCTGTAACAGTGTTTTTCATCTGAAGCATTTCTTTTTGGTTCTTTCTTAGGACTTCTGTCTCTCTGCTGTCATGCCCATCTGTTCTTGCATGCCCTTTACTTTACCTATTAAGCCCTTAGCATATTAGTCATAGTTGTTTATATTCTCAGTCTGATCATTCAGCGTCCCTGCCACATCTGGTTCTGATGCTTGCTCTCTATTCAAATTCAAATTGTGCTTTTTGCCTTTCAATATGCCTTATAAGTTTTTCCTTTTTTTCTTTTATTTTTTATATAGCATGTTCTTTTTTTTTTTTTTTTTTTTTTTGCGGTACGCGGGCCTCTCACTGTTGTGGCCTCTCCCGTTGCGGAGCACAGGCTCCAGATGCGCAGGCTCAGCGGCCATGGCTCACGGGCCCAGCCGCTCTGCGGCATATGGGATCCTCCCAGACCGGGGCACGAACCCGTGTCCCCTGCATCAGCAGGCGGACTCTCAACCACTGCGCCACCAGGGAAGCCCTATAGCAGGTTCTTATTAGTTGTCTATTTTATACATTTTTAGTGCATATATGTCAATCCCAATCTCCCAATTCATCCCATAATTTTTTCTTGATAGCCAGATGTGATGTACTGGGTAAGGGACTGCTATAAACCGGCCTTTAGTAATGTGGTGGTGAAGTAAAGGGGAGGGGAAGCATCTGTAGTCCCAGGATTAGGTCTCAGTCTTCTAGTCAGCCTGTGCCTTTGGACTCTGAGCTGCACAAGTGTTTCTCAGTTTTTTTCACCCGCCTTAGGTGGGACAGGATGGCTAGAGTAGATTAGAATTGGGTACTTCCCTCAAGTCAGTTAGTCTCTGATAATATCCCTGCAGGTTTTGCTCTAATTAACTAGTTTCCCCTGAGGGCAGGCCTTGTTAAGAATGGAGTGCCTTGGAGTATTTCAGGATGGATTCTTTCCCCCTCCCCCTGAATCTCTGATATTTACTGTGAGAACCTGCTTGAGCTCACAAAATTATGCCCCTCTCCACCCCCAAGACTGGGTCCCCCTGGAGTTTTTAACTCTGACTTGGCCACACCGAGCCTCAAGCAGTTCAATTACAGTTCAGGTGTGACTGCCTGCACTCACCTGTCTCTCCAGTCTTGGAGACAGTGGTTTGCCCTTTGTCCTCCCATCTCTTACCAATTCAATAAGAATTGTTGCTTTTTACTTATTATTTACAACAAAGTGATGACTTCAGAGCTCCTTTACATGCAGAACTGGAAACTAGAAGTTCTCTGCCTATCTCTTTACACATTTCATTTACCCCTCACTGTATACTGAGTCCTAATAAAATCTTTTCCCCCTTACCTAGGACCACTGCTTGGATCGCCAATTCAAGATATAGCAATTACTTTACATTCATTGGTAATTCATCCCGGTACCTCCACAGCTATGATTTCTGCCTGTGCCTCAAGATGCCTACAAAAGGTATGGAAGTGTCCTAATCCTTTTTGCTTTAAGGTGACTCTCCGGACAGTAGTGAACCACTAGTCCACAGACAGCTGTGCTCGCAGTGCCTGACCTTGTGTCTTTGTATCCTGAGCCTTATAGTCAAGAGTTTTTACCATGGAGAATCTTTGATTTCTTAATCACCAGGGTTTTATTCAAAAGAGGATCTAAGAAATTACTGTTCGACACAGATAGTTATTAAATATCCTCTCATTTTGGCAAAGAGGCAAGTTTTTTTAAGTGGTGTCTCTGCTTTCCCCATCCCAGATACACAGCCATAAGAGGCAAGCTTGGTAGATTTGAGTAAAAGACATATCTGGGGTCAGCTTGGCCCAAAATGGATTATAATCTAAAGGACATTGAAGGTCTAATATTGGTTCCAATGTTGGAGTTCATGTTTGTTCTAATAAAATTAATTAAGGATCACTGAAATCAGGTAAGTCCTGTTGAATAACAGATCAAATAAGCATTTTTCCTTCTCAGAGCATAAAGCAGTCTGGTCTTCTCTGGTTACCTGAGGGTATGTCCTTGAGTGTCTTGCCCCAGTAATCTACCAGAGCTGGATTAACCCCCAGGGCCTTAGTGTGCTGAATGCTGATTCCATGCATTCTTCTCAGTATGGGAATACTATAGTTTTGTTGGTGACTGATTTTGCATTAAAACGCTTGCTTTTATAATCATTTTCTAATGTTTTGGACTGTGGTTGAGACCTGATTTTCTGTAGTCTTATTTGAATCCATAATTATAAAGTTAAATACCTTAAGCCCCCGACTTAGGAAGGCTGAACTTTAACGGCTCTTTCATATAAGTTCAAATTCATACTTCTTAAAAAGTTTTTGGGGAAAACAAAAGTTTTTGATTACAAAGAAAAAACACTATCAAAAATAAAATTGTTTAAATATTGTTTGCCTAAGCATATAGTTAGAAATTTTACCTGTAAAGTGGTCATGATTAAATTGTTGAGAACATTTACCTTCCAGTAATTCTTAGTTTTTCCTGACATTGGTTTTAGTTTTGAAATAATGGTAACCTGAAAGATATAATGTTTCTAAATTAACCCCAAGCCCCAGTATATAGGCCAGTCCTTCAAAATCTAATATGCCTTGGTTAGCCTTTTTATTAAGATCATAGTAGAGAATAAGAATTAACTTTATGGTGCTTACACTTAATCTTTTGTTTTAATTCATTACTTTAAATACTACTAATGGAAATACTCTGGCCCTTGTTAAACTTCATCTAGTGGGGAAGCTCCTCCTCTCTGCTATGAGAAGTTAATGACGCTTCATGTATTTATTGAGCCATTGGTGGTGTGCTTATAGTATAGTGCCCTGGGCACTGAGAGGGACACAAATAGGATGCATACGTTTTTCTTGACCTAAAGGAGCTTATGATTTAAAAGGGAGATAAATAACCAAATAGCCAGAATATCAGATAGAATGGACTGAGATCCATAAACGCTGAGACGTGGGGAATTGGGGCAGGGTTCTTGGAAAGAAGTTTATGTTGCCAAAACTCGGCCTCTTCACCAGTGCCGAACAGAAACGCGGAGACAGAGTTTTGGGTGAAGTAGAAGAGAGTAGCTTTTATTGCTTTGCCAGGCAAAGGGGGCCACAGAGGGCTAATGCCCTCAAGACTGTGTGATCCACCCTGGAGGGGTTATGAGGAGTTTTATAGTGTTCAAAGAGCAGGGTGTGATCAGCTTGTGGACAATTCTGGGATTGGCTGGCATCAAGGTGAAGTTTCAAGCATCATCAATCAGCCTTCTGGTTTCAACCAGTCTAGGGTCTATGTGCGTGTGGTCAGCAGTTTTCCTCTGGCAGGCGGTCTGCTTCCTGTACAAACAACTTAGGAGTGTGTGTCAGGCCTTTATACCTTTCAGGGAACTGGGAGTTCGGTGATTCTGCCATGTGGCAGCATTATAGTCTAAATTGTTACCAGTTCCCTAGCCCAACAGCTGTTCTTTGTTTCTGCATCTTCACATTTCCCAATCATTAACTCTTGAGTCAGCATTTTATTTCAAAACACAACAGGGGCTTGTACATGGTTTCATTAATTGTTGAGCTGTGATGTTTTGGAAGATTTGGGCACAGTGGGCAGCATTCCAGACAAGGGGAGATTAAAGAAGGCAGGGGAGTAGTGAAATTAGGGTTGGAAAAGTAAAATAGAGTCAGACTGTAGAGAAACCTTTAAAAACTACATCTAGAAGTTTGAGATTTGTTTTGAGAACAGTGGTGAATAATTTAAAGTTTTTTGAAGAGAGCAGTATAATCATTAGAATACAGAAGGGACTGGAGTAGGGAAAAGAGTCTAGGACAGGGAATGGACTAGGTCTGAACCAGGATACCAGCAACAGGAGTGGAAATCTTACAGCTTACTTGTGGAAAAAGGGAAATCAAAGATGCATGTCCCGGTGAACTGAAGAGTAGTGATGCCATCAACAGAAAGAGGAAAAAGCAGACAGGAGTGTTTGGAAAAGAAAATGATGAGTTCCGTTTGGGGCATATTGGGTTGCTATAAGATATTTAGACAGTATCCCAGAGCAGACCAGTGGAGTACAAGGCTGGAGCACTCAGAGACCGTGGCTTGGATAAAGTTTAGAATTTTTGAGGAAGCTAATGTAGAAGCTGTTCTTGATGCTCTGTAACTATGTTGCCAAGGAAAAGGCTGTGAAAAGAAGACTAAGGACAGACCCACAAGCACAGTACTTTCCTGTTCAGTTACACAGAACTCAGTCCTTTCCTTAGTTGTAGCATTTTTTCTCTTTAATTTTTAACCTTTTCCCACTCCATTATGTTGTTCTAAAAGACACTGCGTGAAGTGGCACAAAGCTTTTGGTAAGAATTGCAAAAATACAGAGGATATATTTAGTTGTTGACTGTCATTATTTTTTAGTAATGTTTTCATTCAAGGACTATTACTTTTTCTATAGTTGTTTCAGTTGATAGTGATTTTAAAGGCTTAATCTGCTGTGAAGAACTGAGATTATGTTTTTACTATATATGTGTGCTACGTTTTTTGAAATTTCTATGATAAAGAGAATTATACTGCTGGCCATTTTTCATGGTCGTGAAAGTAGGAGGCGGGGGTGGGGGGGAGGGAGGAGGTGGTGAGGTATCGGGGACAGAAGAGCATTACTTGACAATATAGGTGAAGATACTGCCTGGTCCTAAGTGAGTGGTGGCAGGTGAGCAGAGAGATGATCAGCCATAGCCAAATAAAGGTGAGGGGTACATTCCAGAGCCCTAGCTCTTTTATCTGGTTTCTGCTGCTAAGTCTAAGTTTATTACATCCCACCTGACAGCCAGAGGCTTAGAATTGATAGAAATTGTTTTGTTATTTTTTTTTTAACTCTGGCAGGCTGGAGAAGTAAGTTAGCTTTTAAAATCAAACCCATCAGTAGTTATGGTGCTCCTAAACGCCCTCCAAAATCCGTTTACCAATTTGCCTGATGAATGATGCTCTAAAGACAGCGTCTGACTAGGACCCCAGTAAGTCTTTATACCTCTGCTTTCATCCACTTCCTATTTGCCCTATGCTGTTTTAGCTTTTTATAGTTTCCATGCTCTTTTCTTTCCATGTGCTTGTCCTTCTTGGCCTTTGTTATCTGTTCAGAATTTTAGATTTCAGTCTGTTTCAAATGGAGAATGTGTTTCTATTAACTTACTGTGTTTTTAGCTCTCTCCTTTATTTCCCTCCTTGATTGCCCTGACTTGTAGTATGCACTATAACTATAGGTATCAAAAACAAAAGAAGAGGTTTAAATATGAAGAAGTCTTTGAAGGGGGAAAACCATTTTCTTTCCCTCTGTCTCTGGGCACATGTTCACAGGTACTCTGTATAATGAGACTTTGCCACGCATTCCCTTGTAACACACCCTACAAGAGGTCTCAGACATGTTACTGTCATGCATGTACAAGCAAGTATTGAAATTCTGGACTTCTTATAGAGTGTTAAAGCAGGCTTATGTCTTTTTGCCAGAGGCTCTAGGCTAAGAGTATGGACCGTATTTAAATTTTTATGAGTCTTCCCTTCAAAACAGAAATTTGATCTGCAGTTTAAGGAAGAGGAGTTAATATTCTTTAATTTCTTTAGGCTCTGAAGAAAGCTGATAAGCAAATTTTGGAGCCCCTGATGAATCTTGAGGTTACAGTGACTAGAGATTACCTCAGTCCTGTCCTAGCAGATCTGGCACAAAGAAGAGGGAACGTTCAGGAAATCCAGACTCGTCAGGACAACAAAGTTGTTATTGGATTTGTTCCCTTAGCAGAAATTATGGTAGGTACTTTGTGACTAAATGTACATACTTTTTTACGTAAATTGCTGGAGAAATCCAGGGGATTATGGCAGCCTGGGGGGGGCGGGTGTCCCTTTCCATTCCTCTACAGAGGCTGAGGTGTGCTGTACCAAAATGCATCACCAGCCTAAATAAGCACTTATCTTACTTCTTCTGTTGCCGGCTTTGAGGCAAGTTTCATTCTCCTCCCCACCAGCCTGTCGTGCTAGGACAGGCACCTGAGTGCCAGCAGACTTTTTTTTACCAAATGTTGGGACCAAGGAATACTTCTGAAGCATACCCACACTACTGGTTTTCTGTCATCCACAATACTTACCAAATTTTTCCTGATAATGGTCAAAGGTTCTGCAGGAAGAGACTTGAGGCTTAACTTTGCAGAGATAACTGACTTAAAATTATTTTAACTAGGGTTATTCAACTGTGCTTCGAACGTTAACATCGGGCTCAGCTACCTTTGCCTTAGAGCTCTCCAATTATCAAGCCATGAATCCTCAAGACCAAAGTACACTGCTCAGCCAGAGAAGTGGCTTGTCCTAAGTCCTTGGAGAGAAACTCAGGAGCACCTACCTACTTCATTTTCAGTAAGAACAACTGAAAAGGTAGAACTTGAAACAGACAGTGGCACTTGGTGCTGCCCATTCTATTTTATAGAATGAGAAACGTGCTTTGATGTTGAAGGTTAATGTACCTGAACTGTATTGTGTATCTAGGATGTTATTACTGTTGGTAGTCAAGGTTCAGTCTTTTGCAGTATACTGAGTGATAGATATCACGAGGTTTTTGGTTGGTTGATTTTAAGCTGCTCTCACAGGAAAGATGTCTGTCAGTCTTCTATGTATAACGTATAATAAGATGGAGGTTCAATGAATAAAAAGATTTTATTCAAAAACATGATTTTTAAAATCAAGCTGATCGTGGTACAGATGATTGTGGGCATTTTCCCCTATTTTTCTTTTGTTTCAGCTCATTTTTACATTCTGTCCTCGTGGTCACAATATCCCGTAAAGACAGGTTCTGCAGCTATTCCTCGTCTGTACGACAGGTAAAGTACAAACAAAAGATGTTTTAGATTGATATAACTCATCTCCATCTTAAGGAACTTAATAGCTCAAATCAGAATCACTAAACCATCACTAATTATTGAAAAAAGAGATTCATAATGGAGTTCTAAGTTACAGCAAAATTTATCTATAAAACAGTTTAAAGTCCAAGATATCTTCTCCTTATAGGTACTGGAAATAGTTCCCAATTTCTCCTAATTAAATCACAGCCTCTTAGGTGACATACATTTCTATTTATAGGAAAAAAAAAACCCAATAAGCCATCTAACACTAAATAAGGTTAAAACTCACCCTGTACTTAATAGTATCCTAGCTTGAAAAATAAATCTGTCTTACCTGAGCATTCTGCAGCGGTGAATTGTTAGTCTCCTGTAGGCATCCTCTAGGCTTCTGACATCTTTGTGACTCCAGAGTCTCTCACCAACAGCACTTGCCCGAGGCCTAAAATTTAAACCACATGTGCCCCAATGTAGTTTTCTATTTTCTTAAATAAGCAAACCACATGCTTGGGGAAGTTCCTAGTGGTTTCCTACTTGGGTACAGAAGGAAAACTCAGGCACCTTAATTCAAATGTTATCACTTAAATTCCATACCATAATCTTGGAGTAAGGTTAGTTGCATCCACATACTCTCCCCATAGACAAGCTTCTCCACCAATGACAAGTTTTTTCTGTTCCTGAGAACCTAGATTAAAATCATTGATGTAAGTTAGGTAGTTGCAACTGGAGGCCTATATACAGAGGCAATGCTGATTTCTATTGTTATCTTAGGACAACATTTCTCTCCTGTTAAGCAGGACCTTGGGAGATGTTCGTGGCTGTGGCCCAAGGTGGCCAACTTTATTGCCACGGCTGACCCCATGGTTCACATAGTATTTGTTAGCATGTTAACTAATGTGGCAGTCTGGTAGTAAAGATACCATTTTATTAAAGAGACTATCTCTAGTAATTATGACTTTTTGATTCTCAGAAAATGCTTTTTAGATTAACAGTTATGTCAATTCCTAATAGACCTACAGTTTTGAAACTCATTTAAACAGCAAAATACTTTTCCTCAAAGGAAATTTTATATTAAAGTCTGGTATACAAAAATGGACAAAGTACAACTGTTCTTAATGAAGGGGGTTTGAGAGTCTGGAGCCCCACCACTTGACATGCCCACCCCCAAGGATGCCTCCTCCTCAGAACCCGGAAGCCACTGAACAGGACGGGATCCCTGCTTAGGTGGCTTGCATTGGAGAGGCAGCTCAGAGTAGGAGATACAAGGTTAATGCAGTCAGGCATCTTTAAATGCAGTGATAACAAGTCTTATCAGTGAAAATGGAGAGAAAAATCTAAGGGAATCTACTTTTGAAGTTCTTTCATTTAGGGAAGAATGTGGTTTCTTTCACAGAGTTTAAAATGATATTGTAGTTGGTCTGTTTAAGTACACACAAACAAAATCAAGGGTCAAACATAAAAGGGAGGATAGTTGGTAGATGCTACCTAGGTAAGGATTCCCTGGAGGGAGGGTAGGGAAAAAAACCTAACAAATCAAGTAATGATGGTTGCTTCACTTACCCTCAAAACTAAGAGGGTCCACAGCATAGTATTTTTTCCAGTCTTGTCCATAACTGATCCAGTCTAAGTACCAAGGAGCAGAAAGGATCACAGGGAAGCCAGCTTCTGTAACTTTACTTTGTTCCTGAGTATAGTCCTCCATTTTCCACACTTGAATTACTGTGCCTGGCATGAGCTATTAAAGTCACAAATCACAATATATATTATTAGGTCTCGCAACTACAGTAGATGAAACTAAAAGTCCAAGGCATTGTAGCTAAGAAAATAACTTTTAAGATCCTTGAAAAAAGCAACATTTCCTTTTTTCCCTTTCTCCTTAGAATATCAAATACTATTTGTTGTAGGGACTTAGAAGTTTCATCAACCTTAAGGTTGGATATTTAACCTTTGTCTACATATGATACCATATAGGTGTAATGAATTAAAGGTTTTCATCCCATTGCTACCACACTATTGCACTTACTTTGGAACTCTGAGGATGCCACCAACCCTTCTGGAAAGATAATACTAGTAGCTGGACTTGCAAATTCTCAGTTGCCCCCAAAGGAAAATAAAGAATTCTGAGTATGTCAGAGAAATGCCATTTAAAATAAAAAGTGTACATTGACAATTTTACTTAAAACTATCTTAACAGCAATAAAGACTTATTTATCTGTTTGTTCTGCCCTTCTGAAAAAAGGAACGGTCTTCAAAGTACTTCAATTTGTGATTAAAAATGAGATGGCGGGGGAGGAGGGGAGATGAGGAGGAGGTGGCGCTGAAGAATGAAGTAAATGGAAGAAATCAGATCAATACCATTATCATTGGTCTCAGTGTTACAGCTCAAATGGAAAGGTAAACTCATTTCCCCAGCATTACAGGGAAGCTTTATTAGGGTTCCTTCCATCCAAGGAAGTATTAAGTCTCTCATATTATCAAAACCAAATGCAGTCTTAATACTTCTCACCTTGCTTGCATCATCAAAAACTTCTTGCCAGACTATGGAGTTCTTGTTCATGGCTGAAATCATATCCAAAACCCTACCATTGAAAAAATTACAGTTATTTCAGATCACAAGCTTACCAATATGTGTAAAGAATGCACATTTTTATCCCAAGAACTCCAACACTGAGAGGTGCCTCTCAGTTTACAGCAGAACTAGCTAAAGCTGGGTGGCGACCCATGTGGTTCCTTATTTCTAGCACATGGCTCAGAACCTGACACAGCAGAGGGGTTCAACAGTCAATTGCAGAATGAATGAGCTAAGCATACCCCAAAGATAGGAAGATGGGGCAACTCATAGGGAAGTATATAAACAGCAATCTTTGTAATTTCATGGGTATCAACTAGCCTGTGACATCACCTAAATAACTTCCAACAGTGTTGACAATCAATCCACAAATATTTCCTGATGTTCAGAAAATGGCAGGTGCTCTGCAGGATAAAAAATTAGACTGTATCACACAAAAAGCTGAACAGGAAAAGGCTACAATCTGGGCTTGCTCAATGCAGGAGTTGGCAAGCTATAGCCTGCAGCCTATTTTTGTATGGCTCTTGAGCTGAGAATGGTTTTTACATTTGTAAAGCATTGTTTAAAAAATAAGAGTATGCAAAAAAAAAAAAGTATGCAACCATATGTGCCCCACGAAGTCTCCCATGTTTACTGTCTGGCCCTTCAGAGAACAAGTTTACTGCTCCCTAGCATGGAGCAGCACTGTCTACTAGAACTTTATGCAGTGATGGAAATGTTCTATGTATGCACTTTCCAGTATGGTAGCCACTAGCCTCATCTAGCTGTTGAACACCTGAAATGTGGCTAATGTGACTGAGGAACTGAATTTTTAATTTTCTTCAATTCTGATTTAAATACAAACAGCCACATATGGCTGTGGCTACCACACGAGACAGCACAGATGTAAAGTAAAAGAAATGCTCCAGCGTTGACAAAAGGGACTGAATTCCAGGGGATGGATGGTGACGAAGACTTCGCAGGGCAGCCAGGGCTCTGAGCTGAGTTCTCAGAACAGATGACTGTTATCCTGTGTTTCAACAGTTACTGCAAAAGGATCAGAGTCACTATGTTATTGATTTAAAGAAAATAGTGGCTATTGCTCCCTCCTTTGTGATTTTCATCTATACTTTGTGTAACAAAGAATATAACATCTATACTTTGGCAAGGAGTGGAGAGAAAATGAAAAATAAAGTAGTACTAAATAACAGCTTAAGCTTTTACAAAACGCATTGATGAAATAAAAACAGAAGTAGGCTTTAAAGTAACTTACTCTTGCATATAGAAAGATTCTAGTTCCTTAAAATTTCTGCCGAAGCCTTTGTCCCTCATGAAATCCTGGATTTCTGGATTGGATGCCCTTAAACAAAAAGTGATCAAAATTTTATTAAAAGTTCAATATGCCCAATCTTTTTTTTTTTTTTGGCTGTGTGGCACATGGAATCTTAGTTCCCCGACCAGAGATTGAGCCCACACCGCTTGCACTGGAAGTGCAAAGTCTTAACCCCTGGACTGCCAGGGAAGTCCCTGCCCAATCTTTTTAAAGCAGCATATATCCCTAACATCTTATACACATGTAAAACTATTAAATTTTGTAGAGTAAAATAAACCTAAAAACTTAATTATGAGTTATCTTAGCTTTCCACTGCAAATAATTTTTTTCTAGAAGCTGATTTCCTATAAAAATGGTTTTCCCTAACCTCCCACCTCTCTCCTCCATCTGAGGCTATTTGCAAAGAGGACTTTTACTTGAAAAATCTCTCCCACTTAATCATTACCCTCTTTCACTAAAGCTCTTCTTGTTCACTCTTTAGTCTTTTTTTTTAATTCCCATTTCCTTCTGCATCTCAATTCTCCTTCCTAAAAGCTTTTACTTTGTCATACCACCCATATGGACATTCTACCGAAATCCACCATCTCACGAGTTGTGTTGCCAAGTTAAAACCGTATAGAGATGTTACCCCAAATCTTCCCTTTTCATGTGGAGACCTCTACACCTACTTCAGATGAAAGTTTTTAGAAATAGGGGGTCTTTAACAAATTTTCATACCAACAATCAAAATCTACTTCATCTCCTCCCAAATGAATGAATTCATCCGGAAACACGGTACTAATTTCTTTGAAAAATTTAGACAGGAAGCTGTAAGTTGTATTCCAAATAGGGTTTATAGGTCCAAAAGCCCCAGATGGCTCTTTTCCATTATAACATGGAGTCAGGAGGTCTTTCTGGCCTGGAAGGAAACATGGAGAATCTTTTCTAAAGAAGTATTTCAGTCACAAAGACACGGCTTTGCACATGATTATATTACTTTATTTTGTTGAAGCCAAAGGAGATTTTATACAGAAAAAGATAAATGTGTTTACTAAGAGTTACTATGATAATTTCTTCCAAATAAGAAAAGAATTGTTTCCTGAATACTATCCCTGTACACCTCTTTTGTTTCCCTTTCCATCAGCCTCTGAAATTTTACCCATTTCAAATATCTCAAATATTAATGACTCCCAAATCTAAACCTTGCCCCAATCCTTTTGTCTCGAGCTTCAAACCATATTTCAAAGTCTCTGCTGAACACAATTAGATATCCTAGCTTCACTTCAAATATAATCAAACAAAAACCAAATGGTCTTCCCCAAACTCCTTCTGTAGCTTCTCCTGATTTTCACATTCTGGTAAGCAAGACACCATCCTCCTACGTCTCTTGTCCCTCTCCTGGAGTCAGTCAGTTGCCCAAGTTCTATGGGTTGTATTTCCAGGATGTCTCTCAGTTCTATATATTATTTTCCATCCCTGCTATCACCATTCTGGTCTAGGACCTTCAATCTCCTCCCCCTTCCCATCTGTCACTTTCACATAGGATTCCCTGAAGTGTGGCTCCCATCATGTCACTCTTCTACTCTGTAACTTTCACTGGCTTCCATGTGTCCTGATGAATCCCACATCCTCACCCAAGGCCCTCTACACTACTTTTTCAGATTCATTTCCCACTGTACTCCATGTCTATTCTAATAATACTTATTGCACAATTATAAATGCTAGGTGTGGTGCTATGTGCTTTACATTCATTCTGTAATCTTCAAAAAAAAATACATGATAGCTACTGCTAATACTCCCATTTTAGAGATGGGTAAACTGAGGATGAGATGTTCTGACTTGCCCAAGGTCACTCAGTTTATAAACGCCAGAAGCAGGATTCAAATCCAGGCAATCTAGCTCCAGAGCCAGTTCTTAAGCACCCGACAGTACAACTACTCTCTGCTGCACTGTACTCCAGCTAAATTGCCTTTCTTGTTATTCCCTCTACCAGAAACATGAATATATTCTTTGATCTCTCAAAAGCATTTTAAGTGTTACTTCATTCATGTAATGTTTAATTCACTTATGCATTCTACTTGTTGTAATCATTTCTTGTTTTCCTTTATCCCTTGTGTTTAGGCAATGCCTAGATAGTGACTTGCTCACAAAAGACACATAATAGTTACTGAATAACAACTATCAATAGTTTGCACAACCTTTGTGCAAATCACAAGAACAAAATGAGCAAACACCAAGTCAGGAGATGCAGGACCTCAAATGTTCATTTTCTGCAACTCATAAAACACACTCCTTACCTTCTCCCCAAGACTGCGTATGTCCAGGGCTATCAAATTCTGGCAGGATCCGAATCCCTCGTAATCGGGCATATTCAATCACCATACGGACATCGTTTGGAGTATAAACATGAGACGAAGAATAGCTTCCCTATAAAAGCCATATTTCTTAAAATGTATGAACTGTTTACAGCTCTGTACTTCAGTATCTGCTGGCAGATTATTCAAGTATTACAAAGTATAAAATAGTCTTATGTGATGTTGGATGACTCATTTAAATTATTTGTTTACTGTATCTTATCAATAAGCTCTCAGCACACTTTGGGTTAATTCCAGATTTACTGATAGGACTGTCTATCTCTACCAGCACCTCGTTTCAGCAATGTCTACCGTCAGGCTGTTTCAACCTCATGTAACTGTACGACAAAACAGAAATGTTTTGACTCCAAAGTGAAAATTCTGAATACACGGCCCTTGTCAGTTTTAGAATAAAAATTCACACATTATTACAAAGCATAGCTGTTGTCTTTCAAAGTCACTTTAATTAGTGTCAGCTTTAAAAATTCCCGAGGGGCTTTCCTGGTGGCGCAGTGGTTGGGAGTCCACCTGCCGATGCAGGGAACATGGGTTCGTGCTCTGGTCCGGGAGGATCCCACATGCCGCGGAGCGGCTGGGCCCGTGAGCCATGGCCGCTGAGTGTGCGCGTCCGGAGCCTGTGCTCCGCAACGGGAGAGGCCACAACAGTGAGAGGCCCTCGTACCGCAAAAAAAAAAAAAAATTCCCCGAGATGCTCTGATAAGTGACCTGTTTTTGTTTTTTGTCTTTTTTTTAAAGATTACCCTTGGTCCTGCTGTAGGTCCTTGAAAAATTAGAACTCAATATTGGTGGTAACTAAAGATAAAGGTCCATTAAAGGTGTCACCATGGCACATTTCTCAAGGTATAAATATATAAATATAAATAAATGCTCAACCTCTAAAAAGTAGTCTTGCCCTACCCCCATCCTCAACATCAAATCTGTACTGAATCGACTAGATCTAACCACCAGTTTACAGTAAATACAGGAGACAGAAGAACATATTGACACTGGGAATGCAACCAGCAAAACCCAGACTGTGGGAAACTATAAGACAAACTGAGCTTAGTTTCCTCAATGAAAATAATAAATTATCAGAAAAAAAAAGAGATGGGCAGGGATGGGCAGCTACATATAAAAGAGAACAGACATATTAACTGACCACAATGTATGGACCTTATTTGCATCCGAATGCAAATAAATTTTTTTTAAAAAGAAAAAGGCACTTGGGGAAACATGAATAATGACTGGCTATCTGGATTATTGCTATTTTTTTTAGCTGTGATAACGAACTATAACTTTTTAAACAGGCCTTTTTACCAATAAGATATGATGTCTGGGAAACCTTCAAAATAATGGAGGGGGTATAGGTGATACAAGACTGGCCATTACTTGATCACTGAGGCTGACTGATAAGGAAATGGGAATGCATTAAATTCTACTTCTGTATATGTTTGAAGTTTTCCATATTAAAAGCACACAACAGGAGTTCTGCTAGGATTTCAACCCAAACTACATCAACACCTTGGAGAGAGTTCTGGAATTGTGGCCAGAGGACAAAATGTAGGGTCTTGGCTCTGCCTCTTGCTAACTACAACTCTGGATGAGACATGCAGCTTCTCCTGGCTGTCAGTGACTGGCCTTGTACTAGAGGGGGAGTCAACTAGATGGTATCGAGGCTCACTCCCAGCTTCACTGGTCTATAATACAGTGAATCTGAACACTCCTAAGACCACCATTATTTTCCAAGAAGGAGCCGTTATCTGTAAGATTCCCTGTTTCATATAGTTTTTCAGAGAGAAAAGAAGTCGTCATTTATAGAATTCAAAACAATTCTGTTTAAAACAACTATACAGTTGGACTACTTGGTAAATATAATTACTTGACATTATGTTAATCACGAATGCTTCAGGTCTCCTACATTCATTAAGGTTTTAAAATTTTTATTTGTATAGCCCCTAGAGATTGTTTACATTTACGATAACATAACAATTACAAAACCACAAGTTTTGTGCTCAGCCGCAGCCTATTAAAAACATTTAAAACCACAAATCCACAAATATCTTTTTTTTTTTTTTTTTTTGGCCGCTCTGACCAGGAATCTAACCCACACCCCCTGCAGTGGAAGCATGGAGTCTTAACCACTGGACCGCCAGGGAGGTCCCACAAATAACTTTTATACTTCAATTCTATCCATAAGAAGAAACATTTAAGTTGCAAACTTCTAATGAAACTATACCAAAAATTTTTTTTTGTATACGAACAACAATAACGTGAATTACTCACTTTTTTGCTTAATCCAGGAAAAGTGACACTCTGATAAGGGAAAGACGGGTCATCTACTATGTGCCAGTGGAGAACATTAAACTTATTAAAAGCCATAGCATCCTGCAAGCAAACATGTTAAAAATTTATATACCTTAAAACCATAATGAGATTATCAGCTCACGCTGTCAGAATGGCTGTCATCAAAAAGGACACAACAAATGTTGGTGAGGGTGTGGAGAAAAGGGAACCCTTGTACACTGTTAGTGGGAATATAAATTGCTGTAGCCACTGTGGAAAACAGCCTGGAGGTTTCTCAAAAAACTAAAAATAAAGCTACCATATGACCCAGCAATCCCCACTCACTCCTGGGTATACATACCTGAAAAAACACTAATTTGAAAAGATACATGCACCCCAATGTTCATAGCAGCATGATTTACAATTGCCAAGATATGGAAGCAAGCTACGTATCCATCAACAGATGAATGGATAAAGATGTGGTGTATATATATACAATAGAATACTACTCAGGAATAAAAAAAAGAAATTTGCTGTGTGCAACAAGATGGATGGACTTGGAGGGCATTATGCTAAGTAAAGTAAGTCAGACAGAAAGATATGTATGATATCACTTATATGTGGAATCTAAAAAATACAACTAGTGAATATAACAAAAAAGGAAGCAGATTCACAGATAAAGAGAACAAACCCAGTGGGGAGAGAGAAGGAAAAAAAAAATTACATACCACAGATATATTATACAATCCAATTTACTTACCTGCATGCAGGATTGTTTCCAATGTGTCTTGTTTCCTTTTAAAATTTACTTTTTCAACAAGGGAAGAATGTGAAGAAGTATAAATTCCTTATATTCTTTACATGGCATATTGCTTTTCAAAAAGCCTATACAGAATTCTTATTTATTCTAAACAGTAAGCTATAACTTTGCCCTATGGGAAGGGAGCAAGCTTATAAATTTCCAGTAAGTATTTAGGGGTTAGCCAAGAATGGAAAATAGTCCTTGGCTACCACTACTACTGTGTTTGGGAATGCAGCAGAGGAAAAATGGGACTTGTAATTCCCACAATTCTGAGATTTGAGTGCCAAACCTTCCTTACAGATGAAAGAAACTCAGTACAAACACAGTACAATTCTAATTAAAATTCTCAAATTTTGGGGGAAATTGACATTGATTTTATGTACACTCTGGATGAATAAACAATATGTATATAAAATATAAAAGACTATATGAAGATGAAAAATGGTAAGAGGAGAGATTTGCCCTATCAGAGAATCAAAACTTACAGCCTCCCTTCTCCTTATGATGTGGCCAAGACGGCAGAGCAGGAAGACCCTCCTGCTCACCTCCTGCCACAGACACACCAAAATTACAACTATTAACAGAGCAATTATTGATGAGAATGACCTGAAAACTAGCAGAAAAGATTCTTCCACAACTAACAGTATAAAGAAAAAACCACAAGGAGACAGGTAGGTGGGTCAAGACCCACACCCTAGACTACGTGACCCACAAATGGGAGGATATCACAGTTGCAGAGGTTCTCGCCAAGGGGTGAGGAATCTGAGCCCACATCAGGCTCTGTAGCCTGGGGTCCAACACCGGGAAAACAAGCCCCCCAAATATCTGGCTTTGAAGGCCAGCAGGGCTTACATATGGATGAGCTGGCAGGCTGTAGGAAACAGACTGTGCTCTTAAAAAGCATATGTAGATTCCTCCTCCAGTGTGGGAGGACAGGAGTTCGCACCTCCCCACAACTAGGGCACCTGGCAGATGTTGGTGGGGGACCTCGATACCCAAGGAGATGGGAGGAACCCCCGAGCAACCGGGTAGGACATGTGGGGGAGTGAGGGGGGAAGAGAAGTGGAGGCCGGACAGGACAGGCACCCTTGAGGGGTGGGTGGGAGAGGGACCCACACCTGAAGGGACCCTCGGGGGCTTGGAGGATCAGTAGGGAGCACGCCTAGTGTTTCCCTGCCCAATCAGGCCTGGGGAAGCCTGCTGGGCTCCCAGGCGAGGGCCTCCACTCTCTGAGGCCCCCTCCAGGCCGCGTGGTTCCTAGGGGTGTAGGACAGAGGCGGGGAGGGGCCCTCTGGGATCGGAGGATCAGGGGAGATGCAGAAGGCGTTTCCCCACCCACTCAGGCCTCGGGAAGCCTGCTGGGCTCCTGGGCCTGGTCCTCTGTTCTCCAGGGCCCCCTCGGGCCTTGCAGGTCCTAGGGATGCGGGAGGGAGGGAGGAGCGGGAAGAGGAGGCAGATGGTGGCGGGGGAACCCCCAGGACCGGAGGCCTGGCAGGCATTTCCCTGCCCACTCAGGCCCAGGGAGCCTGCTGGAGTCCCAGACCTGGTCCTCCGCCCTCAAGGCCAGAGGCACTCCTGGGCCTCTCCTGCTGCATTGAACCTAAGCCCCACCTCCGAAGGGGCTTTTCAGCCCCGTGGGTCCTAAGCATAGGCCCTGCCCACCACCTAAACCCCGCCTTCCACAGCCAAGGCCTTTTACAGCTATTTTTCCCTCCTCTTTTTTTGCTTTTTTACCTTCCAGTTGTTGTTTCATCTATATATTTTTTTCTAACATATCTGTTAGTTTTCTAATCTTATTTTCTTTTTTACTCTTCGTTATTCTTCAGCTCTTTTTTTTTTTTTTTTTTTTTTGCCGCCCTGCATGGCTTGCAGGATCTTGGTTCATGAGCTGGGGGTCGTGCCTGAGCTCCCGTGGTGGGAGCTCCAAGTCTGAACCACTGGACTAACAGAGGACCTCAGACCCCAGGGAATAACTCACTGGAGTGAGGTCTCTCAGAGGTCCTCATCTTGACACCAGGACTCAGCTCTACCCAACAGCCTACAAACTCCAGTGCTGGAAGCCTCAGGCTAAACAACCAGTAACACAGGAACACAATCCCACCCCAGAAAAGAAAAATGAGATGACAAAAAAAAATATGTCACAGATGAAGAAGCAAGGTAAAAACCTACAAGACCAAATAAATGAAGAGGAAATAGGCAACCGACCTAAAAAGGAATTCAGAGTAATGACAGTAAAGATGATCCAGAATCTCGGAAACAGAATGGAGGCATGGATTGAGAAAGTACAAGAAATGTTTAACAAAGATCTAGAAAAACTAAAGAACAAATAAACAGAGATGAACAACACAATAACTGAAATGAAAAATACATTAGAAGGCATCAATAACAATATAACTGAGGCAAAAGAACGAATAAGTGAACTGGAAGATAGAATGTGGAAATAACTGCCAAGGAGCAGAATAAAGAAAAAGGAATGAAAAGAAGACAATCTCAGAAACCTCTGGAACAACACTGAACACACCAACATTTGAATTATAGGGGTCCCAGAAAAAGAAGAGAAAAAGAAAGGGTCTGAGAAAATATTCTAAGAGATTATAGTGGAAAACTTTCCTAACATGGGAAAGGAAATAATCATCCAAGTCCAGGAAGCACAGAGAGTCCCATACAGGATAAACACTAGGAAAAACACACCAAGACACACATAATCAAATAAACAAAAATTAAATTCAAAGAAAAAATATTAAAAGCAGCAACGGAAAAACAAAAAATAACGTACAAAGGAATCCCCATAAAGTTATCAGCTGATTTTTCAGGAGAAACTCTGCAGACCTGAAGGGAGTGGCAGGATATACTTAAAGTGATGAAAGACAAAAACCTACAGCAAAGATTACTCTACCCAGCAAGGATCTCATTCAAATTTGACGGAGAAATCAAAAGCTTTACAGACAAGCAAAAACTAAGAGAATTCAGCACCACCAAACCAGTTTTACAACAAATGCTAAAGGAACCTCTCTAGGCAAGAAACACAAGAGAAGAAAAAGACCCAGAAAACAAACCCAAAACAATTAAGAAAATGGTAATAGGAACATACATATCGATAATAACCTTGAATATAAATGGATTAAATGCTCCAACCAAAAGACACAGACTGGCTGAATGGATACAAAAACAAGACCCGTATATATGCTGTCTACAAGAGACCCACTTCAGACCTAGGGACACATACAGACTGAAACTGAAGGGATGGAAAAAGATATTCCATGCAAACGGAAATCAAAAGAAAGCTAGAGTAGTATTAATCTTATCAGATAAAACAGACTTTAAAATAAAGACTGTTACAAGAGATAAGGAAGGATACTATATAATGATCGAGGGATCAATCCAAGAAGAAGATATAACAATTATAAATATTTATGCACCCAACACAGGAGCACCTCAATACATAAGGCAAATGCTAACAAGCATAAAAGGGGAAATAGTAACACAATGTGAGTAGGGAACTTTAACACCCCGCTTACACCAATGGACAGATCGTCCAAACAAAATATATAAGGAGGCACAAGCTTTAAATGACACAATAGACCAGATAGATTTAACTGATATTTATAGGACCTTCCACCTGAAAGTGGCAGAATACACTTTCTTCTCAAGTGCACAGGGAACATTCTCCAGGATAGATCACATCTTGGGTCACAAATCAAGCCTCAGGAAATTTAAGAAAATTGAAATCGTATGAAGCATCTTTTCTGACTACAATGCTATGAAATTGGAAAACAATTACAGGAAAAAAAACTGTAAAAAACACAAACACATGGAGGCTAAAGAGTGCACTACTAAATAACCAAGAGATCACTGAAGAAATCAAAGGAGAAATTTAAAAATACATAGAAACAAATGACAATGAAAACATGACGACCCAAAACCTATGGGACACAGCAAAAGCAGTTTTAAGAGGGAAGTTTAGGGCTTCCCTGGTGGCGCAGTGGTTGGGGGTCCGCCTGCCGATGCAGGGGACATGGGTTCGTGCCCCGGTCTGGGAGGATCCCACGTGCCGCGGAGCGACTGGGCCCGTGAGCCATGGCCGCTGAGCCTGCGCGTCCGGAGCCTGTGCTCCGCAACGGGAGGGGCCACAACAGTGAGAGGCCCGTGTACCGCAAAAAAAAAAAAAAAAAAAAAAAAAAAAAAGAGGGAAGTTTATAGCAATTCAATCTCACCTCAAGAAACAAGAAAAATCCCAAATAAACCATCTAAACTTACACCTAAAGCAACTAGAGAAAGAACAAAGAAAACCCAAAGTCAGGAGAAGGAAAGAAATCATAAAGATCAGAGCAGAAATAAATGAAATACAAACAAACAAAACAATAGCACAGAAAAATAAAGCTAAGAGTTGGTTCTTTGAGAAGAAAAACAAAATTGATAAACCTTTAGCCAGACTCATCAAGAAAAAAAAGGAGAGGATGCAAATCAATAAAACTAAAAATGAGAAGGTTCAGGGGAAGATGGTGGAAGAGTTAAGACACGGAGATCACCTTCCTCCCCACAGATACACCAGAAATTCATCTACACGTAGAACAACTTCTACAGAACACCTACTGAATGCTGGCAGAAGACCTGACACCCCCCAAAAAGGCAAGAAACTCCCCCACGTACCTGGGTAGGGCAAAAGAAAAAAGAATAGACAAAAGAATAGGGACAGGGCCTGCACCCGTGGGAGCAAGCCGTGAAGGAGGAAAGGTTTCCACACACTAGGAAGCCCCTTCGAGGGCGGAGACAGCGGGTAGCGGAGGGGGAAGCTTCGGAGCAGCGGAGGAGAGCACAGCAACAGGGTTGCGGAGGGCAAAGCGGAGAGATTCCCGCACAGAGGATCGGTGCCGACCGGCACTCACCAGCCCGAGAGGCTTGTCTGCTCGACCGCCGGTGCGGGCAGGGCTGGGAGCTGAGGCTCGGGCTTCGGTCGAGCGCAGGGAGAGGACTGGGGTTGGCGGCGGGAACACAGCCTGAAGGGGTTAGTGCACCACAGCTGGCCGGGAGGGAGTCCGGGAAAAAGTCTGGACCTGGCGGAAGAGGAAAGAGACTTTTTCTTCCCTCTTTGTTTCCTGGTGCGCAAGGAGAGAGGATTAAGAGCGCTGCTTAAAGGAGCTCCAGAGACGGCGCGGACCACAGAGACGGGCGTGGGACGCTGGGGCTGCTGCTGCCGCCGCCAAGACGCCTGTGTGCGAGCACAGATCACTGTCCACGCCCCCTTTCCGGGGAGCCTGTGCAGCCCGCCACTGCCGGGGTCCCGGGATCCAGGGACAACTTCCCCAGGAGGACACACGGCGCGCCTCAGGCTGGTGCAACGTCATGCTGGCCTCTGCTGCCGCAGGCTCGCCCCGCAATCTGTACCCCTCCCTCCCCCCGGCCTGAGTGAGCCAGAGTCCCCGAGGAGGCTGCTCCTTTAACCCTGTCCTGTCTGAGGGAAGAACAGACGCCCTCCGGCGACCTACACGCAGAGGCGGGGTAAAATCCAAAGCTGAGACTCGGGAGCTGTGAGAATAAAGAAGAGAAAGGGAAATCTCTCCCAGCAGCCTCAGAAGCAGCGGATTAAAGCTCCACAATCAACTTGATGTACCCTGCATCTCTGGAATACATGAATAGACAACACATCATCCCAAATTGAGGAGGTGGACTTTGAGAACAAGATTTATGATTTTTTCCGTTTCCTCTTTTTGTGAGTGTGTATCTGTATGTGTATGCTTCTGCGTGAGATTTTGTCTGTACAGCTTTGCTTCCACCATTTCTCCTAGGGATCTACCCGTCCGGTTTTTTTTAATTTTTTTAAATTTTTTAAATAATTATCTAGTTTAATAACTTTATTATATTTTATCATACTATATTCTATTTTACTTTATCTTCTTTCTTTTTTTCTTACCTTCCCTCCTTTCTCCCTCCCTCCTTTCTTTCCTTCCTTCCTTTCTTTCTTCTTCTTCTACTAATGCTTTCTTTCTACTTTTTCTCCCTTTTATTCTGAGCCGTGTGGGGGAAAGGCTCTTGGTGCTGCAGCCAGGAGTCGGTGCTGTGCCTCTGAGGTGGGAGAGCCAACTTCAGGACACTGGTCCACAAGAGACCTCCCAGCTCCACATAATATCAAATGGCGAAAATCTCCCAGAGATCTCCATCTCAACACCAGCACCCAGCTTCACTCAACGACCAGCAAGCTACAGTGCTGGACACCCTATGCCAAACAACTAGCAAGACAGGAACACGAACACACACATTAGCAGAGAGGCTGCCTAAAATCATAATAAGGTCACAGACACCCCAAAATGCACCACCAGATGCGGTTCTGCCCATCAGAAAGGCAAGATCCAGCCTCATGCACCAGAACACAGGCACTAGTCCCCTCCACCAGGAAGTCAGCACAACCCACTGAACCAACAATAGCCTCTGGGGACAGACACCAAAAACAAAAGGAACTATGAATCTGCAGCCTGCGGGAAGGAGACCCCCAAACACAGTAAGTTAAGCAAAATGAGAAGACAAAGAAACACACAGCAGGTGAAGGAGCAAGATAAAAACCCACCAGACCTAACAAATGAAGAGGAAATAGGCAGTCTACCTGAAAAAGAATTCAGAATAATGATAGTAAAGATGATCCAAAATCTTGGAAATAGAATAGACAAAATGCAAGGAACAGTTAACAAGGACCTAGAAAAACTAAAGATGAATCAAGCAACAATGAGCAACACAATAAATGAAATTAAAAATACTCTAGGGCCTCCCTGGTGGCGCAGTGGTTGAGACTCCGCCTGCCGATGCAGGGGATATGGGTTCGTGCCCCGGTCTGGGAGGATCCCATATGCCGCGGAGCGGCTGGGCCCGTGAGCCATGGCCGCTGGGCCTGCGCATCCGGAGCCTGTGCTCCGCAACAGGAGAGGCCACAACAGTGAGAGGCCCGCATACCGCAAAAAAAAAAAAAAAAAAAAAAAAAAAAAAAAAAAAAATACTCTAGATGGGATCAATAGCACAATAACTGAGGCAGAAAAACGGATAAGTGACATGGAAGATAAAATAGTGGAAATAACTACTACAGAGCAGAAGAAAGAAAAAAGAATGAAAAGAACTGAGGACAGTCTCAGAGACCTCTGGGACAACATTAAACGCACCAACATTCGAATTATAGGGGTTCCAGAAGAAGAGAAAAAGAAAGGGACTAAGAAAATATTTGAAGAGATTATAGTTGAAAACTTCCCTAATATGGGAAAGGAAATAGTTAATCAAGTCCAGGAGGCACAGAGAGTCCCATACAGAATAAACCCAAGGAGAAATACACCAAGACACATATTAATCAAACTGTCACAAATTAAACACAAAGAAATCATATTAAAAGCAGAAAGGGAAAAACAACAAATAACACACAAGGGAATCCCCATAAGGTTAACCGCTGATCTTTCCAGCAGAAACTCTACAAGCCAGAAGGGACTGGCAGGACATATTTAAAGTGATAAAGGAGAAAAACCTGCAACCAAGGTTACTCTACCCAGCAAGGATCTCATTCAGATTTGATGGAGAAACTAAAACCTTTACAGACAAGCAAAAGCTGAGAGAGTTCAGCACCACCAAACCAGCTTTACAACAAATGCTAAGGGAACTTCTCTAGGCAAGAAACACAACAGAAGGAAAAGACCTACAATAACGAACCCAAAACAATTAAGAAAATGGGAATAGGAACATACATATCGATAATTACCTTAAATGTAAATGGACTAAATGCTCCCACCAAAAGACACAGATTGGCTGAATGGATACAAAAACAAGACCCATATATATGCTGTCTACAAGAGACCCACTTCAGACCTAGAGACACATACAGACTGAAAGTAAGGGGATGGAAAAAGATATTCCATGCAAATGGAAACCAAAAGAAAGCTGGAGTAGCAATTCTCATATCAGACAAAATAGACTTTAAAATAAAGACTATTAGAAGAGACAAAGCAGGACACTACATAATGATCAAGGGATCGATCCAACAAGAAGATATAACAGTTGTAAATATTTATGCACCCAACATAGGAGCACCTCAATACATAAGGCAAATACTAACAGCCACAAAAGGGGAAATAGACAGTAACACACTCACAGTAGGGGACTTCAACACCCCACTTTTTCACCAATGGACAGATCATCCAAAATGAAAATAAATAAGGAAACAAACTTTAAATGACACATTAAACAAGATGGACTTATTTGATATTTACAGGACATCCAAAAACAACAGAATACACATTTCATTTTCCATCCAAAAACAACAGATACACATTTTTCTCAAGTACTCATGGAACATTCTCCAGGATAGATCATATCTTGGTCACAAATCAAGCCTTGGTAAATTTAAGAAAATTGAAATTGTATCAAGTATCTTTGCCGACCACAATGCTATGAGACTAGATATCAATTACAGGAAAAGATCTGTAAAAAATACAAACACATGGAGGCTAAACAATACACTACTTAATAATGAAGTGATCACTGAAGAAATCAAAGAGGAAATTAAAAAATACCTAGCAACAAATGACAATGGAGACACGACGACCCAAAACCTACGGGGTGCAGCAAAAGCAGTTCTAAGAGGGAAGTTTATAGCAATACAATCCCACCTTAAGAAACAGGAAACATCGAGTAAACAACCTGACCTTGCAACTAAAGCAATTAGAGAAAGAAGAGCAAAAAAACCCCAAAGTTAGCAGAAGGAAAGAAATCATAAAAATCAGATCAGAAATAAATGAAAAAATGAAGGAAACGATAGCAAAGATCAATAAAACTAAAAGCTGGTTCTTTGAGAAGGTAAACAAAATTGATAAACCATTAGCCAGACTCATCAAGAAAAAAAGGGAGAAGACTCAAATCAATAGAATTAGAAATGAAAAAGGAGAAGTAACAACTGACACTGCAGAAATACAAAAGATCATGAGAGGGCTTCGCTGGTGCAGTGGTTGAGAGTCCACCTGCCGATGCAGGGGACATGGGTTTGTGCCCCGGTCTGGGAAGATCCCACGTGCCGCGGAGCGGCTAGGCCTGTGAGCCATGGCCGCTGAGCCTGTGCGTCCAGAGCCTGTGCTCCACAGCGAGAGAGGCCACAACAGTGAGAGGCCCGCGTACTGCAAAAAAAAAGATGCTCACTGAACCTAAGAATGGATGAACACAGAATTTTAATAGACAGTTGGAAAATATAAAGATGAACCAAAAAGCTGCAGAATATAGTAAATGAAATTTAAAATACACTAGAAGGAATCAATAATAGATTTGTAGATAGAAAGGAACAGATCAGCAAACTAGAAGACAGAGTAGTGGAAATCGGCCAAGTTGAACAGAAAAAATTTTTAAATGAGGATAGTGTAAGAGACCTCTGCGACAACATCAAGGACAATAACATACACACTATAGTGGTCCCAGAAGGAGAAGACAGACAGGGGCAGAGAATGTATTTCAAGAAATAATAGCTGAAAACTTCCCTAATCTGGAAAAAAAAAAAACAGACATCCAGTCCAGGAAGACAGAGAATCTCAAACAGGGTCACCCAAAGACAACCACACCGAGATACACTGCAATTAAAATGGCAAAAATTAAAGACAGAGAATCTGAAAAACAGCCAGAGAAAAGCAACTAGTACTTCCCAGGGAATTCCCATAAGACTGTCAGCTGACTTTTCAGCAGAAGTTGTGCAGGCCAGAAGGAGTGGCATAACATATTCAAAGTGATGAAAGGTAAAAAACTTACATCCAAGAATATTCTACCCAGCAAGACTATCATTCAGAGTTGAAGGAGAGATAGAGTTCTACAGACAAGTGAAAACTAAGAGTTCAGCACCACAAAACCAACTTTACAAGAAATGTTAAAAAGATTTTTCTAAGCAGAAAAGACCACAACTAGAAATATGAAAATTACAAAAGGAAAAATATCATTGCTGAAGGCAAACATACAGTAAAGGTAGTAGGTCAATCATCTAAAAAGCTAGTAGGAAGGTTAAAAAACAAAAGTAATAAAAATCATCTATATCCACAATAAGTAGCATAGGGATACAGAAAACAAAAAGATGTAAAATATGATGTCAAAAACATTAAATGTGAGAGGTGGAGTAAAAACGTAGGGTTGTTAGAATGTTTGAACTTAAGAGATCGTCAACTTACAATAATCATGTATATATAACCTAATCATGTATATAAGACTATACATATATATATATGTATGTATGTGTGTGTATCTATCTATATAGATAGATACACACACACACACACACAGTTAACTACAAACCAAAAGCCTATTAATAGGTACACACACAAAGAAAGGAATCTGAACATAACACTAAAGATAGTCATCACATGGCAAGGGAAGAGAGCAAAAGATGATGAAAGGAACAAAAAAGAACTATGTAAACAACCCCAAACAATTAACAAAATGGCAGTAAGTACATATCCATCAATAATTACTTTAAATGTAATTGGACTAAATTCTCCAATCAAAACACACAGAGAAGACTCAGCCATAAAAAAAATGAAATCTTGCCATTGTGACAACATGGATAAATCTAGAGGATATTATGTTAAATGAAATACATCAGACAGAGAAAGACAAATATCAATGATCTCACTTATATGTGTAATCTAAAAAACAAAACAAAAGGAAACAAAAGTAGACTCATAAATACAAAGAGGGTTTGACAGGAGGGAGGAGGGTAAGGGGGTGGGTGAAAATAGGTGAAGGGGATTAAAAGGAACAAACCTCCAGCTATACAATAAATAAGTCATGGGGATGTAATAATATTGTAATAACTGTATGGGGAGAGATGGATACTAGACTTATCATGATGATTGTTTCATAATGTATGCTAATGTCAAATCATGATTTAGTACACCTGAAACTAACATAATGTTGTATGTCAACTATATTTCAGTAAAAAACAAGTCATATTATACGTTAAGATATTCATGTTTTAAGTTTAAAATGAGATAAATGGGACATAAAAATTTATGTGAATCTTTGGTAAATGAAATTACGGAATCGCTACTTATTTTATGCATATCTATCTTCAAACTTTTTACACTAAGCATATATTTCCTTCAGGAAAATTACAGTAATGTCTTTTGGAGAAAGAAATTCAGGTTTTAATGTAAACATAAAAATAATTTTTTATAACATAGTGTGTTCATAAATGATCAGGTGAAGGTGCAGAAAAACATGTCAAGAAAACCTCCCGATCCCTACAAACTGGCAGTGATGGTGGGGATGAACCAATGAAAAGGGAAAATAGTTAATGTCCACCTTGCCCCCAAGCTCCCACCACCTGAAGTTCCATATTCCTTTGGGACACTTCCTTAGGTATGAAGCTGCTCTCAGATTCCTTTCTAGGCCACTTTAAAAAAAGTAAGTGGAGATCACAAAACTAAAGCCAACTAGAGGTACAATGACCATATATTCCTAACCAGAAGTCTAGACACATGATTTGACAAATGATTCACAGAGGGCCAATGGGCACTATTAAAACTGAGTCTTTCTCTTAACAATGCTGACTGAATACTGGCTAAGCCCCTCTCCCACCCCAATGAAAACAAGAGAGTGATTCCCTAAGGGAGCCTCCACTTCTCAGCAGAGGAAATATACTTCCATGGGGAGGGAGGGAAGAAAGCCCAGTGCTTATACTTAGTATATGGAAAATGAATCCCCTGTTCCAACCTGCACAACAGCATATGTAACCAATGTAAAGTAACAACATTAAAGAACACATCTTCAGAATAGACAGTGGATTAAAATAAAATAATTACCTACCAGAGTTTTAAAAATACTCTTAATGGACAGAAAGTGTCTGGATGTATCAATTAAAATTCCTCTGTGAGGAAACCTTGGAGAATCTACAATGTTGGATTCATTGACAGTGAACTAAAAGACAAAAGAAAATTTTTATTTATTTTGTCTTAGATAAAATGTGTACTCATTTTATTTATGTAATAAATTATACCTATCTATGCAAGTACTGGATAAAAGATTAATTTAAAACCAAAAAAAAGTGTGAAATATACATTTACCAGATAAGATAGGCACTTGGGGAGAAAAAACATTCAAGAAGCAATAAATAACTAAAAAGTTTATATTTTTCCTATAGTATTATATCTACCCAATAATGTTAGTAACATATAATAATCATACTTACGGTCCCATAAAAATCTTGATAAATTAACTGGCTAAAGGTCTCTAAACCTAGGGAAAGTAAAATTTATAATTTATTGCATTAATTTATAAAAGAGACAATAAAAGATGTATTATCCATACACAGAACTATAACCAGAAAAGGCAAATAAAATTAAATGTTATACATATACCCTGTAACATATTTTTTAAAATCAAAGCTCAATTTAAAAAAATCCCTGTGCCATCTAATAAAACTGCTTTACTTCATTGTACACCCTTAGCCTTGGTTTTGTCTGAATGATAAACACAAAATAGTGATTTAATAAAACAAAATCCAGTTCCTTAATAAATTTATAGCACTGTAAGAAAGAATTTATATCATAAAATATTATAGGCACTTTAGAAGGTACCTAAACTTAACAGAGGGCAAAGAGGTTCAGAAAACACCATGAAACTATAGATAAAGGCCCAACTTACAGTGTTTTATTTATACCTGCAAAGACTATCTCCTGACCATTTTTTATTCAAGTGGATTGTTCTCTATATTACAGGCCAACTCCTCTATCTGGCCTTGACTTTACCAAAATTCATCATTCTAGTTGACAACTATATTGCCAAGGAAAATTTTAACCTAAGAATACAGGCATAGGGACTTGCCCGGTGGTCCAGTGGTAAAGAATCCACTGGACCAATGCAGGGGATGCAGGTTCAATGCCTGGTCAGAGAACTAAGATCCCACATGCCGCGGGACAACTAAGCCTGTGCGCCACAACTACTGAGCCCGCGTGCCTCAACTAGAGACAGAAAACCTGCAAGCCAAAACTAGAGAGAAACCCATGCACCTCAATGAAAGATCCCGCATGCTGCAACGAAGATCCCGTGTGCCATAACTAAGACCCGATGCAGCCATAAATTTAAAAATATATAAATAAAATTTTAAAAAAAGAATACAGGCATACCTCATTTTATTGCACTTCACGGATACTGCATTTTTTACAAATCAAACATTTGTGGCAACTCTGCATTGTCAGATGATAATCAATATTTTTTAGCATAAAGTATTTTTAAATTAAGGTATGTACCTTGTTTTTTTTAGACAAAATACTATTGCACACTTAAAAGCCTACAGTATAGTGTAAACATAACCTCAATATCCACTGGGAAACCAAAAAATTTGTGTGACTCCCTTTATTGAGATAGACACTTTACTGCAGTGGTCTGGAACCAAACCCACAATATCTCCAAAATTTGCCTGTAGTTCAAAGTCAAATAAAAGAGAGGACGTGACAACATATCACAGAAATATGAAAGATCACAGGAGACTACTATGACAAACTATAAGCCAACAAATCTGACAACTTAGAAGAAACGAATATATTCTGAGAGAGAGAAAACTTACCAAGACTGAATTATGAAGAAACAGAAAATCTGAGCAAACTGACTACTAGGAGATTGTATCAGTAATCAAAAATCTCCCAACAAACAAAAGTCTAGGACCAGAAGGCTTCACTGGTGAATTCTACCAAACATTTAAAAACGATTTGGGCTTCCCTGGTGGTGCAGTGGTTGAGAGTCTGCCTGCCGATGCAGGAGACACGGGTTCATGCCCCGGTCCGGGAAGATACCACATGCCGCGGAGTGCCTGGGCCCGAGAGCCATGGCCACTGAGCCTGCGTGTCCGAAAAAGATTTAATTTTTTGGATGTGACACCAAAAGAAAAGGAAACAAAAGCAAAAATAAACAAGTGGGACTACACCAACGTAAAAAGCTTCTGCACAGCAAAGGAAATCATCAACAAAATGAAAAGGCAATCTGGGACTTCCCTAGTAGTCCAGTGGGTAACACTCCACGCTCCCAATGCAGGGGGCCCAGGTTCGATCCCTGGTCGGGGAACTAGATCCCACAAGCATGCCACAACTAAGAGTTGGCGTGCCGCAACTAAGGATCCCACGTGCTGCAACTAAGACCCAGTGCAGACTGAATGAATGAATGAATGAATGAATGAATGACAGCCCTTTATCTCCCTCCTCCAAGAAAAATAAAAAGGCAATCTACCAAAGGATGAGGATACCTGCAAATTATATACCTGTTAAGGGGTTCCTATATAAAAAACTCATACAACTCAATAGCAAAAAAACCAAACAATCCAATTAAAAAATGGGTAGAAGATGTGAACAGATATTTTTTCAAGGAAGACCTATAAATAGCCAACAGATATATGAAAAGGTGTTGCACATCACTAACCATCAGGGAAATGCAAATCAAAACCACAGTAGGGCTTCCCTGGTGGCGCAGTGGTTGAGAGTCCGCCTGCCAATGCAGGGGACACAGGTTCGTGTCCCGGTCCGGGAAGATCCCACATGCCACGGAGTGCCTGGGCCCGAGCGCCATGGCCACTGAGCCTGCGCATCCAGAGCCTGTGCTCCGCAACGGGAGAGGCCACAACAGTAAGAGGCCCGCGTACCACAAAAAAAAACAAAAAACAAAAAACAAAAAAAACACAGTAACGTATCACCTCACACCTGTTAGAATGACTGTTCTCAAACACACAAGAAATAACAAGGGTGGTGAGGACATGGAGTAAAAGGATCCCTCATGCACTGTTCATGGGAATGTAAATTGGTGCAGCCACTACAGAAAACAGTATGGAGGTTCCTCAAAAAACTAAAAATAGAACTACCACATGATCCAGCAATCCTACTTCTGGGTATTTATCCAAAGAAAACAAAACACTAACCCCCCAAATATATGCACCTCTATGTTCACTGCCGCATTACCATAGCCGAGATATGGAAACAACCTGTCCATCAATGGATGTATGGATAAAGATGTGGCATATATATACAATGGAATATTATTCAGCCATAGAAAGAAGGAAATCCTGCTATTTGGGACAACATGGATGGAACTTGAGGACATTATGCTAAATGAAATTAAGTCAGAGAAAGACAAATACTGAATGATCTCACTTAGATGTGGAATCTTAAACAAACAAACAAAAACCAAGCTCATAAATATAAAGAACAGATTTGTGGTTACTAGAGATGGGGGTAGGGGGTAGGCAAAATGGGTGATGGGGGTCAAAAAGTACAATCTTTCGCTTATAAATAAGTCCTAAGGATGTAAGGTACAGCATGGTGACTATAGTTAATACATACTGTGTTGCCTATTTGCAAGTTGCTAAAAAGAGTAAAATCTTAGAAGTTCTCATCATAAGAAAAACAATATTTTTCTAACTATGTGTGGTGACGATGTTAACTTACTGTGGTGATAATTTTGCATTATATACAAATACCAAATCATTGTGTTGTATACCTGAAATTAATATGTTATGTCAATTATACATCAAAAAAAACAGGAAATAGGAAAGAATAAAAAGTTCAAAGTCATTTTTGCTACGCCTCCCTCCCACCCCCAATACAGGCCCATACCAGGAGGAATAACTTTGAAATTTTCTGTTAAGTGGCAATACACTCAATTATCATTTAGAGCACGTTTGTTACTTTCAAAGTCTGGCAGTAAGCAGAAAATAAGGTCTTCCTGGACTAGATTCACAAAATGCTCTCAAAAGTTCTATTATTTTGATGTGGATCAGGGCAAACATCAATAAAGCTCTGTTTTCCCTAACAGGCCCCAGACAAGACAGGCACATCAGACCAACAAAAGCTTAAAATCACATAACATTATATGTAAATGATCTACATGATAATGTTTGTAGTTACATTTGCGGTAAACATCTATAGCTGTTTTCATGTCATATTTTGAAATAAGATCATAATCATACCATTATTATTATGACTATAATACATATAGCAGTAACACTGATCATTTTATTCTAGATAACACTCAACCTGAGTCAAATCCAAAGCCGCCTTTATTTTTAACAACTTTGGTTGGCTTGCTCACACTAAAGAAAATTACTCCTTTCTCAAAACTATACTAATTTGGAAGCCAGTACAACAAAATCTTATCTACTTAAAAGAAGAGGTAATAGCAGCTTCTGAACAGCAAAAGTAAATTTCCCAATGCCCGAACTTTGAAGTTCAGACTGAAAGTCACAGGAAAAGCTTTTAAGGTTCCTCTCTGCCCACGACCTCCAATCACTCTAGAGTATATTTTTATCTTTTCATGCTATTCCTGCAAACTTTGTTATATTTCTAAATCCACAGGAATTTAAAATGGGGGAAGGGTTCTCTTCTTTTCTCGGCCATCATGGTGTGTATGGTTGACTCTGTTCCTGACCTTGTCTTCCCACAAGACTCCCAGGATCAAATGATTCCTGGCCAAGAAACAGAAGCAGAAGCGTCCCATTCCCCAGTGGATTCAGATGAAAGCTGGTGATGAGATCAAGTATAATTCCCATGAGGAGACGGTGGAGAAGAACCAAGTTGAGCTGATACGGACTCTCACATGCAATGGCACATGCATTTACGCTGCATCTACATCACTAGCATCTTACCATATCACGCTGACAACATCACCACTACATGGACAGTTGGACATGTTTTATTGGGAAAATGATTATTCTCTTTGTTTTTATGCTTCTGCACTAATACGTTGGTTCAGAAAAAAATATGTGGGTATACTTTTGTTTGAATGTATAAACAAATGCAGAAGGGAAATGCTTGCTACTGAAGGCAGCAAGAAGTGATGATAAAACAAAATTCCTTAATCAGAGCAGGTCAGAGCCATTTATAACTCTATAAACATTATGGTCCCGGGGCTTCCCTGGTGGCACAGTGGTTAAGAATCCACCTACCAGCCCTGGTCCGGGAAGATCCCACATGCTGTGGAGCAACTAAGCCCGTGTGCCACAACTACGGAGCCTGCACTCTAGAGCCCACGAGCCACAACTACTGAGCCTGAGTGCCACAACTACTGAGCCCGTGCACCTAGAGCCCGTGGTCCGCAACAAGAGAAGCCACCACAATGAGAAGCCCACGTACCGCAATGAAGAATAGCCCCCGCTCACCGCAACTAGAGAAAGCCCACACGCAGCAACGAAGACCCAATGCATCCAAAAATAAATGAATAAAATAAATAAATTTAAAAAAATTATAGTCCCAAGAACATCAATGAAATACAGCATTATGAATTTAATAACCTTCAAGCATCTTTAAAAAGTCAAATGATCTTTCTCCCATCCTTTAAGTGGTATATATTTAGTGGAAATTGTTTTGGAAATACCCAACAAATCATTCTGTAAAAGGTCAAAGGAAGCAAAGTTTTGCTGTGCTTCATTTCCCAAAGTGGCAACTGAAAATATTTCCTTACTAGAAAATAACAATGAAACCACATAGAACTTACCTCGTAATACTCCCCAAACTCTGTTGGCAGTGAGCGAGGCCACTGGTCCTTTCACAAGTAAAGTATCTGTATTGGAAAAAAAAAATGTTTCTTGTATGCTGACAGATGGTAACTAGACTTATCACGGTGATCATTTCGAAATGTGTAGAAATATCGAATTACCATGTTGTGTGACAGGAGCTAACATGGTGTTGTAAGTCAATTATACTTCAAAAGCAAACAAACTCATAGAAAAAGAGATCAAGTTTGTGGTTAAAAGAGGCGGGTTGTAGGGGGAGAGGGAATTGGATGAAGGCGGTCAAAAGGTCCAAACTCCCAGTTATAAGATAAATAAGTACTAGGGCTGTAATGCACAACATGATGAATATAGTAAACAGGGCTGGATGCAGTATATGACAGCTGTTAAGAGAGTAAATCCCAAGAGTTCTCATCACAAGGAAAACAACTTTTTTTCTTTAACTTTGTATCTATGTGAGGTGACAGATGCTCACTAAATTTACTGTGATAATCATTCCACGATGTGTGTAAGTCAAATCATGATGCTGTACACCGTGAACAGTGCTGTCGATTATATCTCAATAAAACTGGAAGAAAAAAATGTTTGTTTTTAATCCCTCAATAACACACAATAGAGACTTCCGGGTAAGATGGCGGAAGAGTAAGACGCGGAGATCACCTTCCTCCCCACGGATACACCAGAAATACAGCTACACGTGGAACAACTCCTACAGAACACCTACTGAATGCTGGCAGAAGACCCCAGACCTCCCAAAAGGCAAGAAACTCCCCACATACCTGGGTAGGGCAAAGCGGAGAGATTCCCGCACAGAGGATCGGTGCCGAGCGGCACTCACCCGCCCGAGAGGCTCTGGAAGCTGAGGCTCGGGCTTCGGTCAGAGCGCAGGGAAAGGACTGGGGCTGGCGGCGAGAACTCAGCCTGAAGGGGGCTAATGTGCCACAGCTAGCCGGCAGGGAGTCCGGGAAAACTCTGGAGCTGCCGAAGAGGCAAGAGACTTTTTCTTCCCTCTTGGTTTCCTGGTGCGCGAGGAGAGGGGATTAAGAGCGCTGCTTAAAGGGGCTCCACAGACGGGCGCGAGTCACGACTGAAAGCGCGGAGCCCAGTGACGGGCGTGGGACGCTGGGGCTGCTGCTGCCGCCGCCAAGAAGCCTGTGTGCGAGCGCAGGTCACTGTCCACACCGCCCTTCTGGGAGCCTGTGCAGCCCGCCACTGCCGGGGTCCAGGGGCGGCTTCCCTGGGAGAACGCACGGCGCGCCTCGGGCTGGTGCAACGTCACGCCGAACTCTGCCGCTGCAGGCTCGCCCCGCACTCTGTGCCCCTCCCTCCCGCCCGGCCTGAGTGAGCCAGAGTCCCCGAAGAGGCTGCTCCTTTAACCCTGTCCTGTCTGAGCAAAGAACAGACGCCCTCCGGCGACCTACACGCAGAGGCGGGGCCAAATCCAAAGCTGAGACCCAGGAGCTGTGAGAACAAAGAAGAGAAAGGGAAACCTCTCCCAGCAGCCTCAGAAGCAGCGGATTAAAGCTCCACAATCAACTTGATGTACCCTGCATCTGTGGAATACATGAATAGACAACATATCATCCCAAATTGAGGAGCCAGGAGTCAGTGCTGTGCCTCTGAGGTGGAAGAGCCAACTTCAGGACACTGGTCCACAAGAGACCTCCCAGCTCCACATAATATCAAACGGCAAAAATCTTCCAGAGATCTCCATCTCAACACCAGCACCCAGCTTCACTCAACGACCAGCAAGCTACAGTGCTGGACACCCTATGCCAAACAACTAGCAAGACAGAAACACAACACCACCCATTAGCAGAGAGGTGGCCTAAAATCATAAAAAGTCCGCAGACACCCCAAAACACACCACCAGACGTGGACCTGCCCACCAGAAAGACAAGATCCAGCCTCATTCACCAGAACACAGGCACTAGTACCTTCCACCAGGAAGCCTACACAACCCACTAAACCAACCTTAGCCACTGGGGACAGACACCAAAAACAACGGGAACTACGAACCTGCAGCCTGCAAAAAGGAGACCCCAAACACAGTAACATAAGCAAAATGAGAAGACAGAAAAACACACAGCAGGAGAAGGAACAAGATAAAAACCCACCAGACCTAACAAATGAAGACGTAATAGGCAGTCTACCTGAAAAAGAATTCAGAATAATGATGGTAAAGATGATCCAAGATTCTATTTCCCAGATCCAAAATCTTGGAAATAGAATAGACAAAATGCAAGAAACAGTTAACAAGGACCTAGAAGAACTAAAGATGAATCAAGCATCGATTAAAAACACAATACATGAAATAAAAAATACTCTAGATGGGATCAATAGCAGAAAAACTGAGGCAGAAGAACGGATAAGTGAGGTGGAAGATAAAATAGTGGAAATAACTGCTACAGAGCAAAATAAAGAAAAAAGAATGAAAAGAACAGAGGACAGTCTCAGAGACCTCTGGGACAACGTTAAACGCACCAACATTCGAATTATAGGGGTTCCAGAAGAAGAAGAGAAAAAGAAAGGGACTGAGAAAATATTTGAAGAGATTATAGTTGAAAACTTCCCTAATATGGGAAAGGAAATAGTTAATCAAGTCCAGGAAGCACAGAGAGTCCCATACAGAATAAATCCAAGGAGAAATACGCCAAGACACATATTAATCAAACTGTCACAAATTAAACACAAAGAAATCATATTAAAAGCAGAAAGGGAAAAACAACAAATAACACACAAGGGAATCCGCATCAGGATAACAGCTGATCTATCAGCAGAAACTCTACAAGCCAGAAGGGAGTGGCAAGACATAATTAAAGTGATGAAGGAGAAAAACCTGCAACCAAGATTACTCTACCCAGCAAGGATCTCATTCAGATTTGATGGAGAAATTAAAACGTTTACAGACAAGCAAAAGCTGAGAGAGTTCAGCACCACCAAACCAGCTTTACAACAAATGCTAAAGGAACTTCTCTAGGCAAGAAACACAACAGAAGGAAAAGACCTACAATAACGAACCCAAAACAATTAAGAAAATGGGAATAGGAACATACATATCGATAATTACCTTAAATGTAAATGGACTAAATGCTCCCACCAAAAGACACAGATTGGCTGAATGGATACAAAAACAAGACCCATATATATGCTGTCTACAAGAGACCCACTTCAGACCTAGAGACACATACAGACTGAAAGCAAGGGGATGGAAAAAGATATTCCATGCGAATGGAAACCAAAAGAAAGCTGGAGTAGCAATTCTCATATCAGACAAAATAGACTTTAAAATAAAGACTACTAGAAGAGACAAAGAAGGACACTACATAATGATCAAGGGATCGATCCAAGAAGAAGATATAACAATTGTAAATATTTATGCACCAAACACAGGAGCACCTCAATACATAAGGCAAATACTAACAGCCATAAAAGGAGAAATCGACAGTAACACAATCATAGTAGGGGACTTTAACACCCCACTTTCACCAATGGACAGATCTTCCAAAATGAAAATAAATAAGGAAACACAAGCTTTAAATGATACATTAAACAAGATGGACTTAATTGATATTTATAGGACATTCCATCCAAAAACAACAGAATACACATTTTTCTCAAGTGCTCATGGAACATTCTCCAGGATAGATCATATCTTGGGTCACAAATCAAGCCTTGGTAAATTTAAGAAAATTGAAATTGTATCAAGTGTCTTTTCTGACCACAATGCTATGAGACTAGATATCAATTACAAGAAAAGAGCTGTAAAAAATACAAACACATGGAGGCTAAACAATACACTACTTAATAACGAAGTGATCACTGAAGAAATCAAAGAGGAAATTAAAAAATACCTAGAAACAAATGACAATGGAGACACGACGACCCAAAACCTATGGGATGCAGCAAAAGCAGTTCTAAGAGGGAAGTTTATAGCAATACAATCCCACCTTAAGAAACAGGAAACATCTCGAATAAACAACCTAACCTTGCACCTAAAGCAATTAGAGAAAGAAGAACAAAAACACCCCAAAGTTAGCAGAAGGAAAGAAATCATAAAAATCAGATCAGAAATAAATGAAAAAGAAATGAAGGAAACGATAGCAAAGATCAATAAAACTAAAAGCTGGTTCTTTGAGAAGATAAACAAAATTGATAAACCATTAGCCAGACTCATCAAGAAAAGAAGGGAGAAGACTCAAATCAATAGAATTAGAAATGAAAAGGGAGAAGTAACAACTGACACTGCAGAAATACAAAAGATCATGAGAGATTACTACAAGCAACTCTATGCCCATAAAATGGACAACCTGGAAGAGATGGACAAATTCTTAGAAATGCACAACCTGCCAAGACTGACTCAGGAAGAAATAGAAAATATGAATAGACCAATCACAAGCACTGAAATTGAAACTGTGATTAAAAATCTTCCATCAAACAAAAGCCCAGGACCAGATGGCTTCACAGGCGAATTCTATCAAACATTTAGAGAAGAGCTAACACCCATCCTTCTCAAACTCTTCCAAACAATATCAGAGGAAGGAACACTCCCAAACTCATTCTACGAGGCCACCATCACCTTGATACCAAAACCAGGCAAGGATGTCACAAAGAAAGAAAACTACAGGCCAATATCACTGATGAACATAGATGCAAAAATCCTCAACAAAATACTAGCAAACAGAATCCAACAGCACATTAAAAGGATCATACACCATGATCAAGTGGGGTTTATTCCAGGAATGCAAGGATTCTTCAATATACGCAAATCAATCAATGTGATACACCATATTAACAAGTTGAAGGAGAAAAACCATATGATCATCTCAATAGATGCAGAGAAAGCTTTCGACAAAATTCAACACCCATTTATGATAAAAACCCTGCAGAAAGTAGGCATAGAGGGAACTTTCCTCAACATCATAAAGGCCATATATGACAAACCCACAGCCAACATTGTACTCAATGGTGAAAAACTAAAACCATTTCCACTAAGATCAGGAACAAGACAAGGCTGCCCACTCTCACCACTCTTATTCAACATAGTTTTGGAAGTTTTAGCCACAGCAATCAGAGAAGAAAAGGAAATAAAAGGAATCCAAATTGGAAAAGAAGAAGTAAAGCTGTCACTGTTTGCAGATGACATGATACTATACATAGAGAATCCTAAAGATGCTACCGAAAAACTACTAGAACTAATCAATGAATTTGGTAAAGTAGCAGGATAAAAAAATTAATGCACAGAAATCTCTGGCATTCCTGTACACTAATGATGAAAAATCTGAAAATGAAATCAAGAAAACACTCCCATTTACCATTGCAACAAAAAGAATAAAATATCTAGGAATAAACCTACCTAAGGAGACAAAAGACCTGTATGCAGAAAATTATAAGACAGTGATGAAAGAAATTAAAGATGATACAAATAGATGGAGAGATATACCATGCTCCTGGATTGGAAGAATCAATATTGTGAAAATGACTCTACTACCCAAAGCAATCTACAGATTCAATGCAATCCCTATCAAACTACCAATGGCATTTTTCACAGAACTAGAACAAAAAATTTCAAAATTTGTTTGGAAAAACAAAAGACCCCGAATAGCCAAAGCAATCTTGAGAACGAAAAACGGAGCTGGAGGAATCAGGCTCCCTGACTTCAGACTATACTACAAAGCTACAGTAATCAAGACAGTGTGGTACTGGCATAAAAACAGAAAGATAGATCAGTGGATCAGGATAGAAAGCCCAGAGATAAACCCACGCACATATGGCCAACTTATCTTTGATAAAGGAGGCAGGAATGTACAGTGGAGAAAGGACAGCCTCTTCAATAAGTGGTGCTGGGAAAACTGGACAGGGACATGTAAAAGTTTGAGATTAGATCATTCCCTAACACCATACACAAAAATAAGCTCAAAATGGATTAAAGACTTAAATGTAAGGCCAGAAACTATCAAACTCTTAGAGGAAAACATAGGTAGAACACTCTATGACATAAATCACAGCAAGATCCTTTTGGACCCACCTCCTAGAGAAATGGAAATAAAAACAAAGATAAACAAATGGGACCTAATGAAACTTCAAAGCTTTTGCACAGCAAAGGAAACCATAAACAAGACCAAAAGACAACCCTCAGAATGGGAGAAAATATTTGCAAATGAAGCAACTGACAAAGGATTAATCTCCAAAATTTATAAACAGCTCATGCAGCTCAATAGCAAAAAAACAAACAACCCAATCCAAAAATGGGCAGAAGACTTAAATAGGCATTTCTCCAAAGAAGATATACAGACTGCCAACAAACACATGAAAGAATGCTCAACATCATTAATCATTAGAGAAATGCAAATCAAAACTACAATGAGATATCATCTCACACCAGTCAGAATGGCCATCATCAAGAAATCTAGAAACAATAAATGCTGGAGAGGGTGTGGAGAAAAGGGAACACTCTTGCACTGCTGGTGGGAATGTGAATTGGTACAGCCACTATGGAGAACAGTATGGAGGTTCCTTAAAAAACTACAAATAGAACTACCATATGACCCAGCAATCCCACTACTAGGCATATACCCTGAGAAAACCATAATTCCAAAAGAGACATGTACCAAAATGTTCATTGCAGCTCTATTCACAATAGCCCGGAGCTGGAAACAACCTAAGTGTCCATCATCGGATGAATGGATAAAGAAGATGTGGCACATATATACAATGGAATATTACTCAGCCATAAAAAGAAACGAAACTGAGCTATTTGTAATGAGGTGGATAGACCTAGAGTCTGTCATACAGAGTGAAGTAAGTCAGAAAGAGAAAGACAAATACCGTATGCTAACACATATATACGGAATTTAAAAAAAAAAAAGTCATGAAGGACCTAGGGGCAAAATGGGAATAAAGACACAGACCTACTTGAGAATGGACTTGAGGATATGGGGAGGGGGAAGGGTAAGCTGTGACAAAGCGAAAGAGAGGCATGGACATATATACACTACCAAACGTAAGGTAGATAGATAGTGGGAAGCAGCCGCAGAGCACAGGGAGATCAGCTCGGTGCTTTGTGACCGCCTGGAGGGGTGGGATGGGGAGGGTGGGAGGGAGGGAGATGCATGAGGGAAGGGATGTGGGAACAGATGTATATGTATGACTGATTCACTTTGTTATAAAGCAGAAACTAATTAAAAAATTTAAAAAAATAAAAATAAAAAAAATAACACACAATACATTTCCCTTAACATATAATTGGTATTTCTGGATCATTCTTTTCTCCTGAGCTCCTGACCTGTTTCTCCAACTGCCTCCTGTACATCCTCACTTAGAAGTCCTATAGGTTCCTTTAACTCCACATGCCCCACTCTGAACTCTTCCCTCTTTCACCTGTCGGGCTCTGGGCTCATCGCGCACCACACTCCGACCAGCTGATTTGCTCAAGTCAGGAACTTGGGTGTCACCTCCATGATTCCTCATTTTCCCCTGCAGGAGAGTTATTCTATCCAACTACCCCTCTACACAGTAGGGTCCTACTTAAGCTAAGAATTTAAGTCAAAAGTGCAAACTCCTGGGCTTCCCTGGTGGGGCAGTGGTTGAGAGTCCGCCTGCCGATGCAGGGGACATGGGTTCGTGCCCTGGTCCGTGAAGATCCCACGTGCCGTGGAGCGGCTGGGCCCTGAGCCATGGCCGCTGAGCCTGCGCGTTCGGAGCCTGTGCTCCGCAACGGGAGAGGCCACAACAGTGAGAGGCCCGTGTACCGCAAAAAAAAAAAAAAAAGTGCAAATTCCTCAGTGCCCATAATTCCTTGGTGAAGCCTCCTGTATCACTCAATCTTCCACTCCGTCTAAGGCCAGAGAGTCTTCTCTACTCTGTCCCTTATCTCCCTGTGCTCCCCTACTTGCCCTGTACCTACCTTCCCCCAACATTATCCTAAATCTTCCTTAAGACTCACTTCTTTTTTTTTCAAATACTTATTTTTTAATTTAATTTTATTTTATTTTATTTATTTTTGGCTGCTTTGGGTCTTCGTTGCTGCGCGTGGGCTTTCTCTAGTTGCAGGGAGCGGGGTCTACTCTTCCGCTGTGGTGCGCGGGCTCCTCATTGTGGTGGCTTCTCTTGTTGCAGAGCACGGGCTCTAGGCACACAGGCTCAGTAGTTGTGGCTCACGGGCTCTAGAGCACAGGTTCAGCAGTTGTGATGCACGGGCTTAGTTGCTCTGAGGCATGTAGGGTCTTCCTGCACCAGGGCTCAAACCCGCATCCCCTGCATTGGCAGGCGGATTCTTAACCACTGCGCCACCAGGGAAGCCCCAAGACTCACTTCTTAACTCACGATAGCTTAATTCAGCTTTGTCCCACTCAGTAAGAAGTTCACAGCCATCTAAAATGGGGCTCCAGTTGGCTGCTTCTGGGCAAAGGGGGCACTAATCTCTCAATCCTTGAAATCATACTCTGCCTGAGGTTGCCCCAATAGTCATCTTAGTCTTTGGAGAGGTTTGGGATGGAATCATCCACAGATAAAGGAAAGCACCAGAAAGCACAGAGAGATCTAAAGGGGTGTGACAGATGCAGACTTTGCCACAGTAAAGACACTCAAGGGCTGCAGGTTAATGATTTAATAGGGTATCTGGGTTGCATCCTCCTCCTCCACCACCCTGACCGCCCCAGGCTGTCCCACGGTAGTTGGCTACAGGTAGGGAAAACCGTTCTATCAACAGCCAGTAATCAGGTGACAGTCTTCTGACAAGGTAGCCTTTGCCAACAGAAGAACAGAGTCATGAGTTAGCTAAGGGCCAGGCTAAGAATGCTATAGCTGTTATGACCACAATCTAACCACGATTCTCCCCCTCTATACCCAATTCTTAGTTAGCTACCTAGATAGAGCTCACCGTTCCACCGGTCACTGTTTAAAGGCCAGTTTTTGCCACATTACAGTTTTGAGATCTCCTGGAATTAGTCAGCCTGAAGAGTTATCTAAAAACATTAACATGTGGCATGTACCTGATGCCAATTATTTTCCAATAGCTGAGGACGGGCTGATATTAAAAAAGGATTCTGATTCAACTCAATGCAAAAACCGCAGATATAAAGCAGTGAGAAGAAGATTTTGGTTTCTAAATATATGGACAAATAAGTTATAGAATTTCAATTTTTATTTCAAAGCCAAATTCTTAGCGTTAACAGTGATTACCTCCCTGACGGGGGATAGGAGGCATCTTTTTTTTTTCAGTTATCCCTTTCTGTACTTTTTGCGCCACACTGTGGTTTTGAAGGGTATACATACAAATAACAGTAATGGATTCCTCTTTTTAAAATAATAAAATGTGGGCTTCCCTGGTGGCGCGGTGGTTGAGAGTCCGCCTGCTGATGCAGGGGACATGGGTTCGTGCCCCGGTCCGGGAAGATCCCACGTGCCGTGGAGCAGCTGGGCCCGTGAGCCATGGCCACTGAGCCTGCGCGTCCGGAGCCTGTGCTCCACAATGGGAGAGGCCACAACAGTGACAGGCCCGCATACCGCAAAAAAATAAAAATAAAAATAAAATGTTATAGATAAGGCTAAAATCCCCTTTGAGATGCCCACTCAACTCCCCCTATTTTCCTCAGAGGAAATATCAGGACTTTTCTTAGGCATTTTCATACACATACGTGTAACAAGAAAATACACTATTGCTTTATGTGTGCCTTCTTTTGTATGTTGGTATATAAACGGTATCCTCCTGTACACATTATATAAATTTCTTTGTCCAACTCAGCAATTTATCTTCGCAAGTTCTCCACATCTGTTCTTTATAACTCCACTTCTTTATTCTTAATTGTTATACAGTATTCTCTAGTGTCAACTGACAAGATATATTTAGCCATTCTTCTAGTGATGAACATTTAGTTTTGCTTATAAATCTTCATCATTGCAGGCAAACTGCATGGAACATTCTTGATGTATGTAATTATTGCTCTACGGTAGAAATTAGTCTATTTCTGGTTCTGAGGGTATGCATATTTTTATTTTAATTGATGATGATGCTGTAACACTTGTCACTTTCTCCAAGATTTCCTCACACTCTTGGACAATGGTTGATATCTTGTTATTTCCATTTGTGTGTGTTACTTTTATCATCATCATCATCAACTAGTTTAAAACTGTTTATCCTTTAACCAGAAAATTTCACAGGCAACTTGTCTCCAGAAGCTTCCCTTTCAGAATAAAGAGGGTTTGCAAAGCTGAATGGAAGATAGGCTATAACTCCCCAGCCTTAATATGTTCCATTTTTTGGAATTTACAATATGTCACTGTATTGCCTGTCAGCAAAGATTCCTTGGTAATTTAATGACCATTTCTCAATTTTGCAAAACCTAATTAATAAAGTGTCTGAGTGCTGACTGTCAAGTAAAATCACATGGCTGATGTTGGCAAATCATCCTGTTTCTCTTCTAATAACAGCTACAGAATTGAAGAGAAATTAAGTTATTTTTCAGAGATGTATTAAGAAATCTCACCTCTATTGAGAGGATGAAGAGATGTTCTTAATTGTCTGTGAGGCAGTCTGAGAACAAAGGAGTCACTCTCTTCTCTGATATGCATTTTCCTTTCTATTTTTACCCCTGACTCACCAGTCTGCTCTTTCTGCACTAATCTTATATCACCCATTGCTCTTTGATTCCTTGATACAATTCCACATTATTCCCAGTCAGTACACTCTGGAAAAGGGCTGCCCATTTGTTTATTCCTTCTAGAACAATTTAGGAAAAGCCTTAGAGAATAATGTTTTAGGCAAACAAAAAGAATCATGTAGCTAAATGTTGATTACATTGTCAATCAATATAAATGAAGATGAAACATATATAATACAACATAAATATAAAAGAAAATGAAACGCTTCACCCCTCCCAGTCCTGCATTATCTTTGTGTCAAATTAAATTATAAATAGAGATCATGCCAGGACTTCCCTGGCCGTCCAGTGGTTAAGACTCTGTGCTTCCACTACAGGGGGCAGGGGTTCAGCTCCTGGTCAGGGAACTAAGATCCCGCATGCCACACAGCAAAGACCAAAAAAAAAAAAGAGAGCATGCCTATCAGCACAGACTTGTCTTCAAAATAAACTACTAGATGCCCCAAAATCAGGGATAAGCCAAGTAAGTTTTGACACATCCATACAGTTGGTAGAACATTATTCAGATGCTAAAAATGCTGTCATAGAAAAATATTTAGTGAAATACATGTTTATAATGGATTGTTATGCAAAACAGAAAAACCACAGGTACAGAACTACACCTTTTTCATGCCATTGTTTATCATATGCTTCTATTTATATCTATGTAAAATATTTAAATGTATCACTCTGCAAAAAAAAGAATCTGAAATAACAGTGGTTAACTCTGAGTGCTGGGGGTTATGAGTAATTTATTTCCTCCTCTTCACTTACCGTACTTAAAGATTTCCTACAACAATTATGTATTCATTTTGCCATCAGACTTTAATGGTAATTTTCTCTTTTTTTTTGCGCCACACCTCACGGCATGTGGGATCTTAGTTCGCCTGTGCCCCCTGCAGTGGAGGCACGGAGTCTTAACCACTGGACCTTAACCACTGGACCGCCAGGGATGTCCCCTAATGGTAATTTTAAAAATAGGAATTATAAACTCACTGGTCAAGAGCTCACAATAGTTCATGGCATGGAGCCAGCTTCTAGCACTCGAGTCTGTAACAGGTAGCTTTGTTTACAATACATTCACATGACATAGGTACTCACAGGACTCATCCGAAGAGATCTTGGGGAAAGTGTCACACTCTGGGTCCATGACAACTGAGACTTGAAGTTGCTGCAACTCCACTTCAACACGAAGATCAGCAGAGCCATGATGCCACTTGTAGAAACCAAAAATATAGTCATAATATCTGTGTGAGAGAGAAATTCAAACAAAATTTTAAAGCACTGTAGCCAAGTTTTAAATACATACGTGGGAGCAGACACTGTTTGTGACTCCGCAAATCCCTGCTACCCCGTATCAGGCTAACTAGAGGCTCTCACCCCAAGCTGCACATTAGAATCACATGGAGGGCTTTTTGCAAACAAGTACTGATGTCCAGACCTTCAGAATCAGAATCTCTGAGAGCGTGATCCAGGCACAAAGATTTTAAAAGTCCCCCTGCCACAATCCCAAGTGACTCCTATGAAGTCCCCATTAAGAACCAATAATCATAAATCAAAAAAAAAAGAACAAATAATCAAACTAATAATCCTGGGTGTGCAAGTCCATTCTGACCAGTGATGGGGCAGGGGTGGGAGGACGGGGGGATGGATGCTTCCTCTCCTAAGTGAGCCACAAGAAGAAAACTTTCTCTGTACGTGATACCTAGACCAGTTGCAGCCACACCAAAGATGGCAGAGCAGAGGTGGAAAGAATCCGGATTTCCTAATTACATTGTTGAGCCACTTAGCCAACTAGCCCTGAAATTCTGCCTGCTTTTTAAACAATTTTTTTTTTTTTTTTTGTGGTATGCGGGCCTCTCACTGCTGTGGCCCCTCCCATAGCGGAGCACAGGCTCCGGACGCTCAGGCTCAGCGGTCATGGCTCACGGGCCCAGCCGCTCCGCGGCATGTGGGATCCTCCCGGACCGGGGCACGAACCCGTGTCCCCTGCATCGGCAGGCGGACTCTCAACCACTGTGCCACCAGGGAAGCCCCTGCCTGCTTTTTTATTTCCATAATGCATGAGATAATAGGTTTTCTTTTTGCTCAAGCCAGATTGAGTCAGGGTTCCTGTTACCTTCCAACAAAAGTATCCTAGCTAATACACGAACACCACAGAACTCTCACGAGGGCCTTGAAAATTTACGAATAGCAGAGAAAGAGGATATTAAATAAACATTTGAAGGTGCTAGAAGATGAAAGATCACACAGGCTTCAAAGCCTATGATATTTAATAGATTTTGATAAGCCAGAAGGTTGTGCATGCTACTTATATGTAAGACCATCTTGTGTTTTTCCAGGGATGTAAGGAGAGCTGGGAGAGTTCTGATGAACTTGTAAGTGAGCGTATGGAAGTTAACCAGTGAGACAGTGGAACAGATGAAGGTGCTGAGGACCTTTTTCGTGGGAAAACCTTGACAGATTCAAAAGGAAATGAAGATCACTCAACTGTATACTTAAAAATGGTTAAGAGAGTGATCTTACGTATATTTTACCACAATTAAAAAAAAAATTTTAAGGGAAATTAAAGCTGCCAGCGGCTTTGAGATTTGAGTTAGGTGCTGGCTTGTCCCAAATAAGGAAAATCTTGGCTCTGGATATTAAAACTCTAACAGAAAACTCAAAGGGTTCTGGCGCAGTGGTGTGCAAGGTCTGTGGGTTAATTTAGCTTTTCAGGAACTGAGGGAGCAAAACTATTTGTTCTTTAAAAAAATGAGTAACGAGCATGTGATCGATCTTGTTCTAGAAGCTGAGGAAGCAGCCATGTACCAAACAGACAGAACCCTGCCTGCAAAATGCACAGTGTTTCAAAGCAGGGTTTGAGATAGAAATTGGGCTCTTCAGGAGACAGGAGCCACAAGAATCTGAACAAACTTGTGTGTTCCCCACGGCCTAGAGCTTCTGGAACAACCCCATCATGCTTTTACCCTGAAGTAGATACCGCCCCTCCTGAGTTCCTAGAATGCTCACCTGAATGCTTTCAAGCCTTAGCCATAAGGGCTAATGTTTTATTTTTTTTAACATCTTTATTGGAGTATAATTGCTTTACAATGGTGTGTTAGTTTCTGCTTTATAACAAAGTGAATCAGCTATACATATACATATATCCCCCTATAGGGTTAATGTTTTATAACCTGCTTCCTAACAATGCAGGGTATAATTAATAGCTGCTTCACACACATGGCATGAATTAGTTAGGCAATCCTCAGATAATTACCTGCACTGCCTTGAGATGCCAAGATTTGTTTTTAAACCATCTCACAGCTGATTCAAGTTCTGGTTATCTAACCATGGTTAACGTAAGTCTTCTAAACTTTCTTGCCATACTCATATCACTTCAGCTTATTACCGAGTCCTTATTTTACTAGCAGGATGGCACAGAAGGAAAATCCAATTTTATGAACTGAGTCCCGAAGCAAATATGGTGTGTTTGTTTTTAAAAGATTTCCTAGTCATGATCTTCCATTAGATGGCCTGCAGGTACTTTTTCCTTCTCAATATCCCAAGGCAACCAACCACCCTGATTTTACTTCTTCATCCAGACTCTAGCCATTCGGACCTGTTAGCAGATTCAACACCAAAGGCTCATTGGAGTATGCATCTAAACTGAGGGTAACAATGTCCCTTTAATTGTACACAACCGAAGGAGAAGAAAACATCTCTGCCATCAACTTCTTGAGCCTCTTCAGCCTGAGCCTAAGCTCCAGGCCTACCTGGGGCCAGGCCAGCAGGTGTTATTAAACTAGTTTTGCATCTTTCCACCAGCTGCTTGGTGTCCTGCAGGCACAATTAAACTATAATTTACCTCTAGGAACACAGACCAAAATCTGAGGGAGAAAAGGGGTAGTACTGTCAGCACCAAATTACAGTCCTTCGGGGCACTGAACAGTCCTGCCCACACAGGTCGCAGAGTGAGCCTTACTGAAACATCTCCCCAAGTGCAATCTGTCTTGTACATGGTGCAGTTAGCAAAGCTAGCGCTGTGACACTACACTGCAAATCAACTTTACATTAATTTAAAAAAGCAAAAAAAAAACCCAAAAGCCAGCACTGTGGGCTTCCTCCTCACTACACAATTCACCCTGTGGCCAAAGGGTTTACAGACATGAGGGCTGTGGAAACGTGAGGTGCTAAAGATCTAAAGCTGGGAGAGCAAGCACATAAGTGTTTCTGGGAAACAAAAAGGAGAAGCAGATAATGCGGCGCAGCGACCATATCAAAGCAGATAGGTGAAAATATCCAGCATTTTGCATGGAATAGAGATTGGGGAAGGGAAGGGGAGGTTTGGGCAGTGCTCCAACCTACGGCTTTCTGCCATCTGAATTGTAACCAGATTTGGAGAGGGGGAGAGATGGCCTATAAATGACAAGCAACTTTGGGGAACCCCTGGTCCCCAAGCTTTAAGCACTCATCTTCCTCTCAGAACTCCCTTCAAATAAACTGCCATTTCCCTCCCTCCTCTTCGTCTACCCCATTCTCCCCTCCGAGGCGAACACGGCCGCTGACCCTGAGCAACGTACTCCGTCCACTCAGTATCCCGCACTCAAAGCAGGGCTCCGGAGCACCCAGGAAGTTTCTTAGGAGGCAGGAGGGGAAGGGGAAGAGTTTGGGTTTCAGTTCGTGTTGGTTCGAGTCGGCTCTGCCATCTTCTAGACCTGTGACTTTGGTGGGGTCACTGGCCGACTCGGAGACTGTTTCCTCCCCTGTCAAGTGGAGATGAGAGCGCCGGCACGGCTGGATAGCTGTGCAGGTGGTAAGAAGCGCTCAGGTGTTCCTCCTCTCGCCCCCCACCGCCGCGCCTGCACTGCGTCCCACGGTGGTCTGTACCTCCCCGTCCCGGGGTCTCCGGGTCCCCTTCCCGCCCGGCCGCCCGTCGGGAGCACTCACCGCCGAAACGCCTCCTGCAGCAGTGAGCAGGAGGGGCCGGCCTTGGAAGTGGAGCTGTGGCCGAAGAAGAAGTTGTCGGGAGAGAGGTGCAGCACGCGCGGGGTGGTCTGCACGGAGAGAGGCATGGGCCAAAGACGCAGGTCCGGCGAGGCGGCGGCGACGGCGGAGGCGCGCACTGCCTGCACCGCCAGCACCGCCAGCAGCTCCAGCAGCCTGGGGAGCCTCGGCCACCCCAGCCCGCGATGTTCCATGGCTGCTCAGCTGCTCTCTTCCGCGGTCGGCCGGGTATTGCCCGAGCCGCCGCCCCGGTACCAGACTTCTCTTCCCCCGCCGAGGAGCAGGGAGCGCGGCGCGCGCGCGAGTCAGAGTCAGCTGACTGTGTGTTCCGCCCCGGCTCCGCCTCCAGAGCGACCACCGCCCCGCCCAGCCCAACCCCGGACTCTTCCAGCCGCTGAAAGGGACGCTGGCTTAGTGCTCGCAGCGCTCGCGGTCTCCTCCCGGCCTCTGGACTTAGAGAAACTGCACAACGCACGCCACGAACACCTAACTTCCCCCACCCCTAACACCAGATAACCGGGTGCTTATTTGCCCCTCAGTCTGGACTTTTATATAACTGCAGTAAAGCTTTAATTATTAAAGCCTGCCATCAGAACCCCTCAGGACAGAGTTTTGAACAGATGGGAGGTTAAAAGTTAGGCAGAGGATAGGGACTTCCCTGGTGGTCCAGTGGTTAGGACTCCCCGCCCCCAATGCAGGGGGCCCGGTTATATCCCTTGTAGGGGAACTGGATCGCACACCCGGCAACTAAGATCGCGCACGCCGCAACTTAAGACCTGGCGCAGCCAAATAAATAAATAAATAAATATTAAAAAAAAAAAAAAAGTTAGGCCGAAGATATTCCGTGAGAGAATGTGCAATATTGAATCTTTCCACTTAGACATAATCTCTGAATTTATAAAGTTGTTTTATACCTGTCGCCAAAGTCCCATAGTCTACCTGGGCTTTCTTATTTCTCGTTAGGCATGTTCCTAGACCTTTCATTCCTTTGTTGTTGGTGTTAATATTATCCCTCCTGACCTCTAGTTTCCCCCCAGAAATTAAAAAAGAATGAGGTAGACCTTTAGATATTGGCCTGGAAAGATCTTTCCACCTGCTGCTTATACCACTGATCTCACCCCTACCTCAACCAGTGTGGAAACACAGCTAGCTGCCAAAGTCTTCCTTGTAAAAGGTAAACTAAGTCATGTCACTTCCTTACTCAATACATGTCAATGGCTTGTTTCCCATTGTCCCTAGAATAAAATTTATCTCCTACCCCTCTTTTTTTTTTTTTTTTTGCAGTACGCGGGCCTCTCACTGTTGTGGCCTCTCCCGTTGCGGAGCACAGGTTCCGGACGCGCAGGCTCAGCGGCCACGGCTCACGGGCCCAGCCGCTCCGCGGCATGTGAGATCTTCCCGGACCGGGACGCGAACCCGTGTCCCCTGCATCGGCAGGCAGACTCTCAACCACTGCGCCACCAGGGAAGCCCACCTACCCCTCCTTCTTACCCTCCTCCCACCATCCCCAATTTGTCATGGAATGTGAGATGTTATGATGGAGGAATCTGAACTGGGGGGAAATGAGAAATGTAATGACCGAAGGACTTGATTTGATGTGTGGAGATGAACCAGGGCCTGTCAGAGAACATCTCTTACGTGAGAAGAGATGGCACTAGCTACCCAGGGCAGGGTTTACTAGGAGGGCACTGCCGCCAGACCTGAATGTTAACCTGCCCTGCTCTCCACATGAAGAGGTCTAGAGAGAGGTAAGGAGTTTGTTTCCTAGGGAAGAGCCACGTTCTTGGGAGTTACGGACTAGCATTTGGTTTGTTCCCTGCCAGAGTCATCCAGTCTGGTCTGAAGCTTCGGAGGCTGAGAGATTGCAAGAGAACCACACATGAAACGTGAAGTTGACACTGAGTGAGGCTTCACTTCTCACTAGGACTTGCAGGCAGCTGGCGCTCATGGAAATGCTCTGGGAAGTGTGGTGTGGTGTGTGGAGGACCAGAAAATTCAGCTAGAAGCCTTCAGAAGAGCGCTAAACAGGAACTGCTTCCTTTTGTTGAAAATGTGCTGGTTAGAAGAAGGAACCATGGGCTGCCCTGGAGGACTGCCCCATCTGAGCAAGGGGGCACGTACCTGAAATGGCCTGCACAGGCATGGGGATGAGGGGAGACATGGTGACCCCTTTTGACACTTCATCGTGTCATGGGACCAGAGTGGGTTGGGGTAGAGTATACGGCCTGAGAACAAGCATCACATACGTTGGGACAGCAGAAGGAACTCAGACAGGAACCTCCAGGAGAACAAACCACATAGACCTCATCAGCCCCGAGTCCCAGCATGTGAAGAGAGGCAGGAGTAACCAGCAGCAAAGGAGGGGCTCCTTCCTGGTTTTACCAAGGTGCCAGACTCCACACGGGCAAGAAGATACTTTCCTAGTATCCACCAAGGAATTCTCCCATTCCAAAGAGACAGAATCTGAGAACCAGGAAGCAGCTCAGATATCCAGCAGGCCTGAACCTCACTACGCCTCAGGCTCACCTAGGAGCTTAGGAAAAACACTGATGCTGGAGTTCAGGCCCAGATCTATTAATTAAGAATCAGCAGGTAGAAGATGAGGGTGATTCTTTTTCTTTTTTTTTTCTTCTACAACTTTCTTGAGTATAATTGACATCCAATAGACTGCATATATTCAAAGTGTACAGTTTGGTAAGTTTTATGTATGTAACAGTGGAGCCATCACCACAATCAAGATAATGGACATATCCATCACCCCCGAAAGTTTCTTCATGCCTTCCGCAGTCCCTGCCCCCTGCCCCTGACCTCTCTACCCTCACCCCACTCCCACCTCACCTCCTGTCCAGACAACTGCGGATCTGCTTTTGTAAACAAAAATTAGTTTGCATTCTCTAAAATTTTAAAGAAATAGAACCATACAGTATGTTCTCTTCTTTGGTCCTGTTTTTTTACTCAGCATAATTTTTTTAAGATTCATACATGTTATAGTATTGTTACCAAACCAAATGTGGGTTCACTCGCCCTCACCCAGTAAAGCCAATCTACTGACACTGGACTGTGGTGAAGAAAAGTGCAGCATTTATTGCAGGGCACCAAGCAAGGAGTTCAGGACAGCTAGTGCTCAAAAAACCCGAGCTCCCCAAAGGGTTTCAGCAAAGCATTTTTAAAGGTAAGCTGAGGGAGGGTCACAGGGTATGTTATCGACTCTTGCACAGTTCTCTGATTGGATGATGGGGAGGTAACAGGGCAGTGTCACAGAGGTTAACACTACCAGTCCTTAGGCACCAATAGGTCTGGGGGCTATGTGCTCATGGTCATCAGGTAGTTAACGTCTTCCATTTGGTGGGGGGTTTCGTATCTGTAAAACAACTCAGGAAATGTGCATCAGATACTATTATCTAGGTAATTCAGAGAGGAGCTAAAGCAGAGGATATGAGGGGGAAGGGTCTGTCCCGGGAAGGCCCCATAGGGTCCTGCTTCATTTCAGTATTTCTCACAGCAGGAGGCTCCTGGGGGCTCAGAGAAGCCATCATTTTAAAAGCCCTTCTTGGGCTTCCCTGGTGGCACAATGGTTAAGAATCCACCTGCCAATGCAGGGGACACGGGTTCGAGCCCTGGTCCAGGAAGATCCCACATGCCACAGAGCAACTAAGCCCATGTGCCACAACTACTGAGCCTGCACTCTAGAGCCCGCGAGCGACAACTACTGAAGCCCACGCGCCTAGAGCCTGTGCTCTGCGACAATAGAAGCCACCACAATGAGAAGTCCCTACACCACAACGAAGAGTAGCCCCCGCTCGCCACAACCACAGAAAAGCCTGCACGCAGCAACGAAGACTCAATGCAGCCAAAAATAAACATAAATTAATTAATTTTTTTTAAAAAGAAGCTCATGGGCAAGGATGTTAAAAAAAAAAAAATGGATTAAAGATCTAAATGTAAGACCGGACACTATAAAACTCTTAGAGAAAAACATAGGAAGAACACTCTTGGACATAAATCGCAGCAAGATCTTTTTTGACCCACCTACTAGAGTAATGGAAATAAAAACAAAATAACAAATGGGACCTAATGAAACTTAAAAGCTTTTGCACAGCAAAGGAAACCATAAACAAGACAAAAAGACAACCCTCAGAATGGGAGAAAATATTTGCAAACGAATCAATGGACAAAGGATTAATCTCCAAAATATACAAACAGCCCATGCAGCTCAATATCAAAAAAACAAACAACCCAATCCAAAAATGGCCATAAGACCTAAATAGACATTTCTCCATAGAAGACATACAGATGGCCAAGAGGCACATGAAAAAGATGCTCAACATCACTAATTATTAGAGAAGTGCAAATCAAAACTACAATGAGGTATCCCTCACACTGGTTAGAATGGGCATCATCAGAAAATTTACAAACAATAAATGCTGGAGAGGGTGTGGAGAAAAGGGAATCCTCTTGCACTGTTGGTGGGAATGTAAACTGATACAGCCACTATGGAGAACAGTATGGAGGTTCCTTAAAAAACTAAAAATAGAACTACCCTATGACCCAGCAATCCCACTACTGGGCATATACCCAGAGAAAGCCATAATTCAAAAAGACACATGCACCCCAATGTTCATTGCAGCACTATTTACAATAGCCAGGATGTGGAAGCAACCTAAATGTCCATCAACAGATGAATGGATAAAGAAGATGTGATACATATATACAATGGAATATTACTCAGCCATAAAAAGGAATGAAATTGGGTCATTTGTAGAGATGTGGATGGACCTAGAGACTGTTATACAGAGTGAAATGAGTCAGAAACAGAAAACCAAATATCGTGTATTAACGCATATTTGTGGAATCTAGAAAAATAGTAGAGATGAACCGGTTTGCAATGCAGAAATAGAGACACAGATGTAGAGAACAAATGTATGGACACCAAGGGGGGAAGCGGGGGTGGGATGAGCTGGGAGATTGGGATTACCATATATACACTAATATGTATCAAATAGATAACTAATCAGAACCTGCTGTATAGCACAGGGAACTCAACTGAGCTGTACAGTATAAACTAGCACAACATTGTAAAACAACAATACCCCAATTTAAAAAAAAAAGATACACCATGTAAAAAGTAAAAACAAAACAAAAACAACAAAAAACAAACAAACAAAAAAAAGCTGCTGGATGAGGCACACTGCTACAGCTCTTGGGATTTCCCTTCCCCCACCCCTGCACCTGTTTCCTATCTCCATCAGGTAACCCTGCCTGGGCTGGGTCCAGCCTCCGAACAGATCACAATCAAGGCATTTTATGGCTGAATATCAAAGAGCCAGGCTCCATCCCTTTGTGAAGCAACAGAACAAGTTGTCCATTCTCTGGGAGCTTTTGTCCCTTCCCAACCCACTCCTTATGGACTGTGGATGTCATATAACCTGAGATCATTTAGTTTAATATTATCCACTGTAAACAGTGTGATGCATGAGGGGCCCGTAGCATTTGAGGCCCCCTAATCAGGAATCCACACTTCGGGGATGATTAGTGAGCATCTAAAGCACCCTAATCAAGAAGATACACTCCCGAATTATGGATTCGAATATTGCTTTTGAAATCTAACAATAGAGGGTTGGTTAACTAGTGGAAGACTGGAATGATTCTCCAGTGAAATGCAGAGTTGAAATCTGTGGCTGACTAGAAAGACTGTCATGGGCCCTACTGCTCACCTGAGCAAGTATGAGTGTAACAGGAAAGAGCCAGTTTTGACTCCATGTTGGATCTGTTTCTTTGACTTTAACCTTTGCTTTTGTTGCTTTTGTTATTATAATCACACATAATGGCCTGCCTCAGGGAACCCTGCCCACCTGTGAATAGCTGCAGAAAAGAAGAAAATAACACATCCCCTCCCTGATGCAGGCCATGTGTGAGGAGATGTTTTGCAAGATAAATGGCCTTTTCACTTTACTTCCTCACCTCCTCCCCCTCTCTGTTCTATAAAAGAAACTGGCATCCAGACCCCATAAGATGTTTTTTTGGAGACATTAGTATGCCATCGTCTCAGTCTGCTGGCTTAAAGCCAAATAAAGTCGTATTATTTGCCTCAACACCTTGTCTCCCGATTTATTGGCCTGCCATGCGGCAAGCAGAGCGAGCTTGGACTCGGTAACATGAGGATCTGGCCAGCCCAGCCCAAGCCTTTGGAGCGGTACTTGACCCTCAGACCTTTGCTTGACTCTGCTCTTTTCCTCATCCCTGTGACCTCATCCCCTGACCCAACCAGTAAATTGGCTAATCCTGCTCTAAAAAATATCGTTCCTCCTTGAACTGAATCTCTCAAGCAAAGAGCTAGTTGGAATGCCTGAAGAGAGAGGGGACATTTCCCCCACTCACAAGAGAGCACAATATGATCATTTTTATACCTGCTTGTTAATAAACACTGACATACTTAGCAGAATTTGGTCTCAGATTCCATTTCATTACAATAAACAACCTGGTAGCAAAATTGTCAAGAAGACGTACAGTCTCCACTCTCTCGAATGCCAGAGGTGACCGGCATTTACAAGAATACCAAAAACAACAACAAATAAATTGCCCAATACTTACTTGCTCATGAATGCTTTGGCTTAGGGCAATTTGCAACACGGCCCTTTTAGCCTGAAAACACACCTACAAGAGGCCCTGAGATCTCCTACATCTGTATGTGAAGCAAAGACACAGAGTGACTGTGTCTGGCTGTGACTTCAAAGACACAAAGCTAAAAAAGATTTTGCTCCCTGCTCAGATCCCTACTTTGATAGACATGTGGAGAGAATTGACCACAGTGAGATGCCTTCTAATTAGCTGCAATGACTGTGGCTGCCAGGACCAGCTCCACTGATGTCCCAAGGCTAGTGCTCTGAAGGTTCTGATTGTGTGGGGTGTTGGGGAGGGATGGGGGAGGCGCAAGCGGGGACACCGGCTGCTGAAGGGCTGGGGGAAGCCACACCTGCTCCGTGGAACCTGATCCCGTTGTCTTTATGAGGACAAGACTTCCAACTGGTCCGAGTGAGTATTTTGTTGCTGGTAGACAATGAGAACCAGGCCTCCAATCACAGCTAAATTGTCACAGCCAACTTGACCTACTATTATGGAAATTGCTCCAATTATGTGCATCACATTTGCATGTGAAATGACAACTAAGTGCTGGCCTAAGAGGCAAATTTTGCAAATGAAGCTGGGTGTTAACAAAATAGGGTAGTTTGTCCTTTGTTGGGATTATCTGTGACCCAGTGAGACAACAGCCGCCCTCCTCAAGCATTGCCTTGTGGCCTGTCATAAATTACTTGTCCCTCAAGCGCTTCCTATGGCTTGCAGACGAACCCCTTGAAATAAATGGGCTGCAATAACCAGTTTCAACAATTGTCCTGTGTCCAAGTAGCAAAACATCTGGAAAATTGGGCTAAATGGATAAAACAGTTCTCTGTAATAAGTATCTGGCATCCTTGCAACTCTGTATAATGCATTTTTTTTTAATGACCAGATGTGGTACTTTTGTGTTATGAAGAACAGAGGCATGTTTAGTCATGCTTTTTATTACCTTTAAATGCAAGGTATATTTTCATAGCTCCCTGGGGAAATGCTATCCCACTGATTGGGAATTGTTGATGTGTTGGTTTACAAACTTGAAAAGTAAGTGAATCGCTAAGAAAATTGCAGATATAATTTAAACCATCATTAAACTGGACACTCACAGGGAACTGGCTTAAGAAGAAGAATTCAGTCTATAAATTTTACCTTCTCTCCTAGTGGATTTGTTCCAGAGGGTCTTTGATCTTGCCGTCGTTTATGTTCTTATCTGTATTCTGGAATATTTACAGCTATATGAAAAAAATGATTTCATCAAACTTGCTGTTCACTTCTTTCCAGTTTCTCATTAAGAAAGCTTATCTGGTAACCCACCTGTGTAGTCTCCATTTTATAGGCCTTTGTGGGGTTCCAACAAGATGTTTTTAACATGTGTGTGTGTGGGGGGAGGGAAACGAAGATATTTAGAGCACCGTCCACTGGGCTACTATTCCAAAGATCTTCTGTACACCACACCACCAAAGACACACAGAGACAGAAACACACACACAAACTTATTTTAGACAGTTGGGAAAACACAGAAAAGTACAAGAAGACATTTTGCTGTACACCTGAAACTAACACAACATTGTAAATCAACTACACCTCAATTTAAAAAAATAAAAAAATTTTTAAAGTATAAGAAGAAAACTAAAAAATCATCTGTAACCATATCCAGTTATCACCACAGTGTAGATACGTAGTATTTTTCATTTTATAAAATTACAGTGATGCTCTATATACTGTTTTGTCACTTCAAATACCACAAACATTTTTCCTTGTATTAAATGTTCTTTTAAAATATGAGTCTTGTTGGAAAGACCATTCTTATCAAACTAGTTTACTTGGGGACATTTAGAATTTTTAGAAATGTTCACTACTATAAACAGTCTATGATATTGTGGTTGCCAAGGAGGAGGGGGAGAGGGAGAGGGATGGACGGGGAGTCTGGCGTTGGTAGATGCAAACTATTACATGTAAAATGGATAAACAACAAGTCCTAATATACAGCACAGGGAACTATATTCAGTATCCTGTGATAAGCCATCATGGAAAAGAATATGAAAAAAGAATGTCTCTATGTGTATAACTGAGTCACTCTGCTGTTCAGCAGAGATTGCCACAGCATTGTAAATCAACTAGACTTCAATTTTTAAAAAAGTCTATGATAGGGCTTCCCTGGTGCCGCAGTGGTTGAGAGTCCGCCTGCCGATGCAGGGGACACGGGTTTGTGCCCCGGTCTGGAAAGATCCCACATACTGCGGAGCGGCTAGGCCCGTGAGCCATGGCCACTGAGCCTGCACATCCAGAGCCTGTGCTCCACAACGGGAGAGGCCACAACAGTGAAAGGCCCACATACCGCAAAAAAAAAAAAAAGTCTATGATAAATATCTTTATATAAAAATCTTTTCACAGATCTCTGATTCCTTCCTAGAAGTAGAATTGCTGGATCAAAGGGTATGAGCTTTTCTTTTTAAGACTTTATTTGAGACATACTGTCCCAAGTGTTCTTCAGAAAGGGTGTAATGACGTGTGTCATACACGCCCACTATGAGAATAAGGGTGTTCTACTTTCCATGCTCTCTGGGTCCTCCCGTTAGTAACAGTTCCACAGTAAAGATATTAACCCTGTGTCTGCTGTTTAAATTGCTACTGTTTCCCTAGTTTGATATTTGCCTTTTAACTTGGATGGTGAGCTGGAAAATTTTTGTTTTGCCAAGTCTTCTTCCCTCCCTCTCCCTTGTTGAGAAGTTTGAAACTTCTTTCCTCTGTCTCTTCCTTTCTGGAGGCTTCCTTGGCTTTTAAGCTTTCCCACCTTGAAATCAGAACCTAGATTTAGGCTTTTCTTAAATTTGCACTTTTCTAGTTCTTTAATGGCTTCATTTTTATATGTAACACCCATCTATCCAGAACTAATGGGCATATTACATGAAGTAGGGAATAATTCTTTTCTAAGTGGTTAACGGATTGTATCAGCACCACTGATTCAATATTCCATTTAAAAACAATCCATTTTAAAAAAACTAAAAGCAGAATTTGTGTTATTTCTCTATCTGGGTCTTTCTTAAATGTATTTACTCTCACAGATAATTCACCAATATTTAATTTTTCCCTTAGGCAATCGCTCTGCCTGAAAATAGGATTTACCTATTTTCACTATTTTACTTATTAAACCACAACTCTCTGCCTGACTTTGAAACCCTTGACTCCTAAGAGTTTTGTTTAGAAATGAATTCTTCTCAGTTTTGCTCCTAGCTTGCCCATTACATTTCACCATAATATATACATCTCTGTTGTGTAAGCATCTAAAGCCTTAAGCCTAAGAGAAGTCACACAGCACACAACTAGAAACAGGTCCTCTTTCCAGTTGAAGAGCCGACTCTAGGTCTGCAACAGATGCCCACGTGAGTCTGTGGGCTTCAGGTTACTCAATGTTAAACCTGCAGAGACGCTATGAGCTTGAAGTGTGTGCTTTAAAGGAACTAATTTTTTTTTAATATATTTATTTATTTTTGGCTGCGTTGGGTCTTCGTTGCTGCGCGTGGGCTTTTCTCTAGTTGTGGCCAGCCGGGGCTACTCTTTTGTGTGTGTGTGTGTGGTATGTGGGCCTCTCACTCTTGTGGCCTCTCCCATTGCAGAGCACAGGCTCCGGACGCGCAGGCTCAACGGCCATGGCTCACGGGCCCAGCTGCTCCGCGGCATGTGGGATCTTCCCGGACCGGAACACGAACCCGTGTCTCCTGCATCGGCAGGCGGACTCTCAACCACTGCGCCACCAGGGAAGCCCTGGGGGCTACTCTTCGTTGCAGTGCACGGGCTTCTCACTGCAGCGGCTTCTCTTGTTGTGGAGCACGGGCTCTAGGCGCGCGGGCTTCATTAGTTGCGGCTCGTGGGCTCAATAGTGCTCAATAGTTGTGCTCGCGGGCTCTAGAGTGTAGACTCAGTAGTTGTGGCGCATGGGCTTAGTTGCTCCGCGGCATGTGGGATCTTCCCGGACCAGGGCTCGAACCCGTGTTCCCTGCACTGATAGGCGGATTCTTAACCACTGCGCCACCAGGGAAGTCCCGAAGTGTGTGCTTTAAAATGTACTTATCTTGCTAATATTTGCAAGCAGGTTTGAGGTATTAAAAAAAACCTGGTGGCGGTGGGAGGGGCAATTACTTAAGCAGGCGTCTAAATGCTTGAACTGGATCCCTCACTTAATCATTTTATTAACTGTGTAGTCTTGGGGAAATGGTTTAACTTCTGCTAGCTTTTTTTCCCCGTTTCTGACCTAGGACCAAATCCTTCACAAAAGAGAAAATAGAGCTAGTTAATAAATTTCTGGAAAGATGTACCAACTTCAGTGGTAATTAAAGATAAGGTAAATTAATATAATAATGAGATATGATTTTTTACTGATAAAGAATTTTTTTTAAAACACCTGCTTAGTGCTGTGAGGGTGTGGTTAAATGGAAACTTTGGCGTATAGATGGCTATAATACTTTTGGGAAGCAATTTTTACAATCAAGCTCCTTAAAACATCTTTTTCCTTTGGGACCAGTAGTTCCATCTCTAGTAATTTAGCCTAAAAGAAATTCATCTAAGATATCTAAAAAGATTTGCACATAATGATGTTCGTCAGAGAGCGAGTGAAACCAGGAAAATCTCAATAGTAGGGAGAATGATTAGTTTGGAAGATCTTATAATGACATAATTCATTTAGATTTTTGCTTAACTGACACTGACGGGGTAATTCAAAACAAAGCAAGTATTTATTTTAGTAAAGTATTTCATTATCAGAAATACGTAAGTAAATTATAGTGTGCAATCATTAAAAAATGATATTTAGTGAGTAACAGTATCCTGAGAAAATGTTCATGTTATAATGTTAGGTGAAAAAAAAGCAGAAAATAAAATTGTCTAATCAATATTATTATGCCTATGGAAAAATACCACGCACAGCACAAAGACTAAAAGAAAAACTTATGGGGATATAATGTGCAGCACGGTGACAGTGGTTAACAATGCTGTATTGTATATTTGAAAGTTGCTAAGAGAGTAGACCTTAAAAGTTTCCATCACAAGGAAAAAAATTGTAACAATGTATGGCGATGGAGTTTAACTAGACTTAGTGTGGCGATCATTTTGCAATACATACAAGTACTGAATCATTATGTTGTACACCTGAAACTAATATGATGTTATCTGTCTATAATATTTTAATTAAAAAATTATTTAAAAAGAAAGAAAAGTTTAAAATCATGGAGGTTTTCTTTGGGGTATGGTAAATTTTTCCCCTTCTACTTTTCTGTATTTTCCAATTTCATGCAATGAACACATATAAATTTTATACTCAGCTAAAAGTAAACCCACTTTTAAAATGAATGTCTTCTTTGAACAAAAACATAATTATGAAAGGAAAAAATATGTTCCTTTCATAATCATAGGGTTATCATAAGTTTTAAATGGAATTGTCATGAGGGCAAACAAGTTGTGGACACGTTTTGTAAAGTATGAAGTGCTTTACACACAGGTAAGATGTTATGATTGTACATGGACACGATACTGAAGAATTCTGCTGAATTCGGATCTTGGAGTAAGGGTATTATGAGAGTGCATTTTATGAACAACCTCTGCAGTACGTACAATGAACTCTCCATCCACAATGTGAATGATCTTGTTTCAACATTTTTTTATGTATTGAATTTCCTTTAAGTAGAACTCAGTTTCAACATATAGTCAGAACTAAAAAAGAAAAGCCTTCTTAAACTAGAGGAAGACGTGAGCCCTCAGCTGGTTTGTCTAGCATCTGCTCCTTTTCTGGCTTTTCTTTTCCACCCCTCTGTCTCCCTGTTGGTTTTCCCCTATTCTCATGCTCCTTCAGAGGATAACTCTTGGGGGTCAAGGACTGTAAACTTCAATTTACGTTCAGCTTCCAGAATGCTCTGGGGATCTAATGAATGCTCGGTACAAGCGCAATTGGCCTCTGCTCCAGCTCTGGGCTTGTCGTGCTGGGAGACAGAGGGGGGCTGTTTGCTCCTCGACCCCCAATCAACACCAACAGACAAGGCTCCCTGGCTCCTGGCAGTTCAGTCCACTGCTGTCTGGCCTGAAGGGTAGAGGCCGAGCCAAAAGGGATTTCTTACTGTCATTTTCCTTCTGCCAGAGGGATGGTGGGCTGGCCCATGTTCCAGTTCCCATGTTCTCACTTTCCTGAGCTGACCCTTTTCTTCCAGTCAATGCCCTTTCTTACCCTCGCTGTAATGGCGTCTCTGGCCTAGTTCAGTTCTCAAACTGGAGTGTGTGAAGCCCTGAGAATCAGAGGCCTCTTTGATGGATTCCATGAGCTCCAAAACAAATTTCTTTTTTCCTTTTTTTTCTTTTGCAGGATTTCTCCTGTGATCATCTGAACTGTGGTTTTACCAGTTATAAAGGCTATCAAGATTGAAAGATGTTTTCTTGGAATAAGACTTTTGTATTGAGGCTGCACTCAGCGGCTGCTGGGAAGAGCAGACACAACCAAGGGTAGCTTAAGCAAACAAGTTCTGGTTTTTCTTACCTCCCATGACGTCCGCAGGTGGGCAACTGCTGGCTCAATTCAGTGGCTTAACGTCGTCAGGGCTGGTGTCTCTGTGACCATCCTGTCCCGTCCCTTGCAGCTGCATGTTGGCTGCTGCAGCTTCCATATTGCATATCCAACCAGCCATACTGATTTGCTTTAACAAAAAAGCAAAACATTTCCCAGAAACTTCGTAGCAGGCTTCCTTTTATATTTTATTGGCACCAGCTGAGTCACACAGCTACCCTAGCTAAAGAGGGAAGCTGGGCAACCAGCACTTGGTAAGAGGAAGAGGGTTGCTATGATTGGCTTAGACCCATCACCATTCATTACTTAGGGCTGGGCACACTGTATGGCATAACATCCGTGTTTGGGGTTGCTGTCGGGCCTGATAGTGGGCTCTGCCAGGCTGAGGGTCTCTGTACCACACATGCCCTATCCTCTTGCTTCTTTCCCAAATGACCCTTTGCTCCTTGACGAAGGTCAGAGCCTCTCTTCTCCCTTTGCTTCTTGCTCAGGTAATGTGGTGACTGCCTCTCTGCCTTTGGGCTCCCCTTCTTCTCCACCAGTTATAGACGGGGTGGAGAGAGGGTTATTCCCCTCTCGCCCTTCACCCTCAGGGTGGAAAAGCACGTGATTTCTAAGGCAAGAGCCTTCTTTGACTTCTGAGGTATGGCACTAAATTCCAGCTATTTGTCAAGATTTTAAGGTTTGAATTCCATTTATTCTCATCAAAATGTGATTTCCTGGGTTGAGGAAGAACACTCATGTTCAGCTGACAATAAGGCAATGCTAGGTTCTGCTCAAAGCCCCTAGTGTTACATGTTGGCTGACTGAAAGGATAAAGGGAGAAAGCATTGAGCGCAATCCTTGCTTTTTCCTAGAACAGGGATGAGCTGGGCTTATTCCCCAGCACTATGATCTCCTCCCCACTTTCTCTCTGTGTTCACATCTACCAAGTGCCTCTGGGTCTTTCTTCACCCCCTCCTTTTTTCCTTCTGCTTTCTTATCGCCTGCTGGTGGGAACTTCCTGTATCACCTTGTGATCTCTGAGTTCAGAACTGCCTGCGGCTCCCCCTTCAGCATTTCTGTGTTTTTCCCTCATCTCTTGCTGGCTCGGCCCCTTCACCTGCTCTGCACTGGGGCTCAGTGTCCTTTCCGGTGTGTTCTAAGGTTAGTGTGTCCCTGGTCTTGACCATGGTCTGCTGGGCAGAGGGACATCAGGCATTTCATGTTCCATTCTCAGTTTTGCTCTGAGTGTTATGAGGCCTTAGGCAGGTGATTGAATTATGCTGAAAAATGAATACTGTGCTGGGAAATCATTTTGAAATTTTATATTTTTAGAGTATCTTGGGACTTACTGATGCGAATATTACATAAAGACCAGACATGGTTCTCTCCTGTTTTAGAAGTCCCTTTCCTCTATGAAAGCTTTGAAACATGATATAAAGAAATATAAAAGTTACAGCTAAATGGAAAAAGAGAGGATGCATGTTGTATTGAATTGAAACACCTTGGAGCAGAAGCATCAGTCTCCTTATGGCACAGAGACGGACCCACAGTTAGCCAAATTGCAAGGTTTGGAGGCACAGTCCTCAAGACTGCCCTCACTTTTGACACCAACTGCCGTTTGTGGGAGGAGGTTCCCCAAACCACCCTCAGTTTTGGTAATTCACTAGAAGGAAGGACTTACAGAATCCACTGAAAGCTATTATACTCACAGTTATGGAACACTACAGGAAAAGCATACAGATTAAAATTAGCTGAAGGAAGAGACACGTAAAGCAGAGTCTGAGAGGGTGCCAAGAGGAAAGTTTCTGTCTTTAGGACACATTACCACCCTGACATCGATGTGCAACAAAATACAAGGAATATTACAACCAGGGAAGCTCCCCTGAGCCTCGATGTTTGGAGGTTTTATGGAGGCCCTATTCCGTAGGCATGTTTGACTGACCAACTGCCCATGAGTTGATCCCAGCTTCCAGGTCCACGGATACCGTGTGACCTAAAGCTCCTAAGTCACAAGGTTGGTCTTTCCAGCCTGGCCAGCTCCCACCCTATAACTATGGGGTGTGGCTGCCCCCCCTCAACCCCTCAAGATCTGCTGTGTTCAGGCTCTGCCCTAAACAAAGACACTTCTATCAGGAATGACACAGACTGCCTTCCAGAAGCTGGGGCACGGGCCAGACCTCTCTTTGGGCGAAGCCAGATTCTTTACTAGCAGGATGCCTTGCTCCTTGCTGGTCTGACATCATGGTCCTGTCTCCAGGAAAGTGTGCAGTGAGAGACGCGTGGGGCCATCCTGCAGGCAGCAGTTTGTCAGTGGTCCTGGTGATCACACACAGCTGCTTTGAGCCATTTTCTTTCTCACCAGAAACGCCCTAACGTCGCTGGGGGCCACACATACCAGAGCCCCCAGCTACCCCTCCCCGCGGCTCTCAGACATCAGAGATGCTGAGAAGCCAGGGCTCTGGAGTCTTCTGTGTTTCAAGACACCAGTGCCCTGGGGACTCACAGATAGTTGACGCTTCTGGAGGCAAATGACCAGCTCTAACTAGTTCAGAGTCTGTGAACACCTGAACTGGAGATCTGGGGGCACGAAGGCTTCGGGGATTCAACGAGACCAAGCAGCTTGACTTGGAAACTGGACAGGAAAACTTGGACCTTATATACAACAGGTGGGAGGGGCAGGCTGGGGGTGGAGGGCACCACACAACACATGAGGCACAGAGTCAGGAACTAAAGAAGCCAAAGGGGGCAAATAGAACACACAGATTCGTTAGGAAACTTGTGACTGACTACACAATTAGTGTCAAGTTTCAGAAGGAAAATATATTCTTCCTTAAGTGAAGGATTTATTAGCCTTCTCATAAGATCTTGATGAATAATTGCCATCTACTCATTTAACAAATATTTATTGAGCATTTACTATTTCCATACAACATTCTAGGTGCTGAGGATTCAGCAGAGAACAAAACAAAGTCCCTTCCCTCAGGGAGCTTGCTTTCTAGTGGGAGATACAAATAATAAATAAATATACACTCTGAAATGGAGATAAGTGTGCTGAAGAAAAATAAAGCAGGGCGAAGAGATGGAGAGACAGGAGCTTGTTATCTTTGATCAGGAGCCTATGGACAGCCCCACTAATCAGGAGAGATCTGAGCAGAGATTTGAGTAAAGGGAGGTACCTGGTCATGTGGGTATCTGTGGAAAACTGTTCAGGGCAGGACAGTAAAGTGCAAAGGTCCTGAGGCTGGAGAGTGGCTGGTGATGAACTATGAAGTAGCAGTGTGAACATGAAGCAGCAGTGTGGCTGGAGCAGAGATGAAGCCAGATAAACTGGGCCTTGTGGTTGTAGAAAGGAGATGGGAACCACTGAAGGATGTAAACTGTAAGTTTGTGTGACAGGGACAACAAAGGTTCACATAACACACACACACACACACACGCACACACACACGGCCATCTCTGCGTCTCCATCCTCAGCCTGAGTTCTGTGTTGCCTTCTGGTCCCATGGTCATCATCTTGACCAGAGGTAACTGCGGAAGAGCTTTAGAGGGAGCCAAAGTGTTAAACCGATTTATATTAGAAAGGCTGTGGAATGACCATGGAAAGAAATGAACTCGGGAAGCCATGAGAGATAAGGGTGGCCGGCAAAGGGGCAGCACAGCGGCAGAGAGGGTGTATGGAGGTTGGTATTTTGGGGAAGAGCCATTTTAGGAGGAGCAGATACCAAGATGAGGGAAACTTTAGAAAAAAGATTTTGGGATGTTCCCCAGTGTGTCATGCTGCTTCTCCAAGAGACTCCTTACATTACGTTGCAAGGCTTTTTTGCAGCTGGATTCGTGTTTCTTCTGGACACGACCCTCTGCCAAGACCAGCCCCAAAGTGGCCCAGCATTATTCAGGTTTCATTTCTATTTATAGTGTCCATGAGGAGATCAATGAACTAGCTGTTCAATAGTCTTTTCTAGTCAACTCTAAATATTGTCTTTTTCCTTGAACAATTGAAAAAAAACACTCTGTGTCACTTTAGAATATTTATGCAAATTGTCATCTCGCAACAAGTAACTTCAGTTGGAGTCTCAAATTTGCTATTGAGGCCATGTTTTTTGTTTTGTTTCGTTTTTGTTTTTGTTTCAGGCAAGGTTTTATTGGGGGAGGACATGTTATCTCAGATGAGTCAACTGATCTTTCTGAGCGCCAGTAGTCTTATCCATAAATGAAGATAATTTTTAAAAATTTCTACCCAGAATCTTGAGAATTAAATGATACTGTGTATGTAAAAAATAATGCAAATGACAGTCATCATTTTAACTGATCACTTTTCCTTTAATTACCAATTTGGATACTACCGTGTGCTCACTAAATATATGTGAAATAAATTTAAGAAATAATTAAAATGAATGATTCTGTACATTGTCAGCTTAGCTGTTCATAAATGTCAGTAGTAGACTGATTTGGTCAGAAGAGAGAAAATGTGTGTATCAGAGTACAGTAAATTTTATCAAATTGCTGGAATCTCTTATTTATCCTCCGTAAGTCAAGAAAGACATAGAAAACATTGCTTCTGTCATATTTCAGAGTATGCAATCCTGTGAATAAATTTTCTTTACTAATAATCAAAATAAATTCTTCCAAACTATAACCTGTATATCTCAAGTTGCATAATAGATTATTGAAAGTATAACTTAAAAAAATAAACACCAGTAAGATACACATATCCATCGCGGGGGGGAACCTATTATGTAGAAGTTCTGACAAATAACACATAAAGTAGCAAGAATAATCATTGGTAGAAGACTGGCTTTGCTGTGAAAATTGGATTTGACTCCCTTAAAAATAAACTGATTTTTTTCATTGCTGCAAGTCATTTGCATTTAATAATAGTGCAGTACCTAATTGTGTGAATTAGCATAGAGACTGATTGCCGACTGGTTCTAACTAGCTGGCTTTGCCACACAATAATGAATGGTGATTCTTATAGATGCTGAGAGATCAACAGTCAGTAGTCTAAAATTCTATCCAAAAATTTTTTAAAAAGGTTCAACACTTTAAGGGTTAGTATCACCATGCTTACCTGGATATTGGTTAGAACATTCTTAAAATAACATTGATATTCTCATCACAGCCCTTATTAGTGCCCGGCAGAAGCAAACATATCATATTATATCCTCATGTTAATAGATACTCGGTATTGTTGAAATGGGAAAGGGCACCCTGAGCCAAAGAACCACTTCATGCGGCTTTCCCAGCGCCTCACCACACCTGCACCCTCCCTGGGAGGACTAGCGCCCCGACTCCACCACTGCTCCTGTGCTCATGGGATCAAGGTCAGATAGCTGGTGTCCGTCTCCTGGACATTCAACCCCACCCAGCCTCAGCACCTGCACAGCTGTGCCCCTACCTTCCACATCCACAACTGTCCCAGTAAAAGGCACCAGGCACCCATCCGCAGCTTATGGAGATCCCGCTTCCTGCTTCCCTGCTCTGTCTACTTAGTCCAGACTTGTGCTGTCTCTTGCATTGGACAGAGCTATCTCCCTGGTCTGCTTCCTCTCTAGCTGGTTCCCTACAAAGAAGTCAGTGTGCTCTCTCTGAAATACATGGTCCATGGAGTCTTTCCAGTTTAACCTTTCAGTGTGGCTGTGTTTGCCTTGCAGGCACTCACCCCTCCATGGCTGTCCCTCCTCTCCACCCGCTGAACTCCTATCTTTACACACCCAGCTCAGAAATCACCTCCTCCCAGAAGCCTTCCCTCACCTCCCCAGAGAGTCCGTCATTCTCCTTACATTCTACGTAATGTATTTATTTATGTGTCGGATCCCCTTGACTAAGGAATGAAGGCTAACCTCATCTCCAAGGAGTCATAGTCCCAGGGGATTGAAGAGCTGTCTGTAAAACTTACAGGAATGTCTTTGTGTGATTCTGTGGTTACAGATGGCTTCCATGATGCTGTATCTCGTGAGGCCTCCCTACTCAGGTGTGGCCTGCAGCCCAGCAACATGGGCATCACCTGGGAGCTTGTTAGAAAAGCAGAATCTCTGCACCTACCCCAGAACTTCTGAATCAGAATCTGCCGATGAACAAGATCCACGAGTGATTTGTACATACATTAAAGTTTGAGAAGCGCTGGTGTGAGGATTAAATAGAAGGTGTACAATACCTGCTAATTCCTGGGCGCGGATGTTTTAAGTTGGCCAGATTCCAAAGATGTGTTGGCTCTTCACACTGGGCACTAGCATGGCTGGCCACACCTGGCTCCAGAGGTACGCGTCTGAGTGGGGAAAAGGGAGCAAAGGGAGCAAAGGTAGCAAAGGCCGCTTCACCAGGAGAGAGCTGGGTGGGCTCACCATCTACACCCTGGAGCCGCCCAGGCGGGCTTCCACAGGATATGCGACATCTTTATCTTTTGTTGCATAGGACACTGAGGTATTTGGCACGAGGTGGCCTTATGGCTGATTTAGAACACTTAGGCTAGTCTCTGAGCTCCCTGGAGGTGTATCCTCCGACCCCCCAGAACCAGACACATAGTGGGGGCTCCATAAATGCTGATGGGTGGATTTTGGCTTAAGTGATGCACATTGTGTCTGCTCATGCCTCTCAGGCCACCACAGTGCACAATCCCACTGATTTGAACAGAAATGAGTCAATCATGACAGAATTCCAGGGACTTTATCAGGGTTTAAAGGTATCACTTTTAGCCAAAACTATCTACATCGACACCACCACCAACCTCACCACAATTCCTGTGGAAGCTTCACTTAGTAAACTGTAAATGTGTGTCTGTTCATTCAAGCAAAGAGAGAGGAGGTACTTAGAGGTCCTGTGGCCTTCATTGCCTGATGACCCGATGTCTTGAAGGCCCTTGTTTTGTATGCTTTGTCTGGTTTTACTTGTTTCAAGTGGGAAGGTAAATCTGGTCCCTGTGATTCCATTTTGGCCAGAAGTGGATGTTACCTACTTTACTTATAAACACACAGTACTTTTGCAGTGCCTTAATACCCACCAAATTATTCAGGAGGGGGACTGCTGTGAAAACTGAGAGACAGCTCTTTGTTCTCTTTGGGACTTTAGCAAGAGCTGATCATCATTTTGTTAAATCATGTTGCTGATGTGAGCCACGGTACTTGAATGGCCAATATAAGGCCCAGTTTCAGGCTACATCTGGAGACCCATATTCACAATGATTCTGCATGCATGTTCGGCCATCTGACTTCTTTTGATGTCTTTTAGTGTAGTCATGCTAGGGCACTTACATATTTAAGTGTATATGATTTTATTGTAATTTTCCATTTGTTTCTCCTCTACATTACAGTTAAGGAATTTTATTGAGTTTTTGCGAAATTATATTTGATAGATTATATTGTCTAAAAATTCTGTTTTAGGAAGGCAAAGGGGGCATTAAAAATAATTGACATAAAAAGAGACTATCTCTGGTGTAGATGTGGGTACTTCCCTGAGAAGGAGGCATTTCCCCCTTACTCCTGATGGGCTAGGCCTGGGGCTGTGACATGACCTCAGAGGAAGCGAGCTGTGTGGTGTGTTTGGGCTGAAAGGGCCTTAGACAACCTAGCAGAGTTTCCAGTGTGAACAGGGCAGCAAAATGACACAGGGTCAGGGAAGCTGGGGTGACCCAGTGACCACCTAATGAAGATCAAAAGGGGGGATGGTTGTTCTGGCAGTGGTGCCATGGACAGATGGTGGAGGGCACCAGATGGGCCTCTATCCTTGACCTTCTGGCTCTTAAAGAGCACTTTGGAACTGGGACACAGCCCTAGAGGAAAAGTGGGAGGGTGGGTGGTGAGGGAGGGAATCCCTTAAATGACTCAGATTAAGTTTTCACCAAACCAGCAGATTAGGGGCTTATAATAAAAATCAAGTTCTGGGCTTCCCTGGTGGCGCAGTGGTTGAGAGTCTGCCTGCCGATGCAGGGGATACGGGTTCGTGCCCCGGTCCGGGAAGATCCCACATGCCGTGGAGCAGCTGGGCCCGTGAGCCATGGCCGTTGAGCCTGCGCGTCCGGAGCCTGTGCTCCAAAACGGGAGAGGCCACAGCAGTGAGAGGCCCGCGTACCGCGCAAAAAAAAAAACAAACAAAAAAAAACATTTAAAAATCAAGTTCTATTCTAGAAAGAGAAAAATATATTTCTTATACTTCTAAGTTTTTGTCCTAAGATTCATAATTACTACCCAAGTATAAGGACCCCTTTCAACATAAAAAATTTTGCAGAATGTCCCCAAGTATGAGAGCTGCTGTGATTTTTGTATCCACCGATTGAGAAAATACAGGAAGGTAAGAAACCACTCTGCATTCATGAGCTGCCTGCTGGTTGCATGAGCGGGTTCACTGACCAGTAGACACACAGATTAGGAAGAACACAGGTCCTGAGTAAAAAAGTCTGGGGTTTGGTGTTTGCCATTTACTAATTGTGGGCTCTTGGGCAAATTAAAATACATTGTTACCCCTGTTTCCTCATTAACAAAACAGGGATAATGATAGTACCTACCTCACAGGATGACTAAGCTTTCAAAACACTATGTAAGCCATGGTGTGACTATAAGTGGACATGAATTATTATTTATAGGTGATTCATGTGTATTGTATTACCTGTGTGGACTTCAAACTAATTTCTGTGTAGGCTCCTCACTCCAGACTTAACTAGTAGACCCAGCAAAAAGATTTAGGGTTAGACTTTTAAGGGAATTCCTAGTTTGTCTGACGTAAAGGTACTGTTACATAGAGCTGGTGAATAGACTTACCTACCAGACCACAGGCCAGGAGGACTTGCGCTGGCATGTTACAATTAACAACCCACGACTTACTGTGAGGCTTTCCCACCGGGAGATATGCTCTGGTTTTCCATTACCTAAGTCTTATCATTTCTTGCACCAAGGAGTACAGACCAATTAATCACCAAGGAGCAGAAATAAATTACCTCTCCTTTGGGTGGCTTGCTCTTTGGGTGATTTAACACTTCTTATCTCGAGAGGAAAAGCACAGAGATGTTGGTTAGTTTACAGTTGGAATGGTCCATGCTTCCAAGGAAACCCAAGTTGTTTGCAAAGTTTCATTCATCACATGCTGATGACGGTTCTTCTTTGGAGGTTTGGGGGAACTTTCCTCTAATTCATGGCTCTGAATGTGGTCCTATTTCTTGAGGCATCCAGTGAAACTCTGATTAGGCAAAATATTCTGGAAATGGGGTTTTCCAGATCATGTCAGACAAATCATCTGGGCTTAGCCCAAGTTGAACATCTATTTTAAATGCTTTGTTAGATTTCTTGACTTAGCAAGTACAGAGCAATGAGCATACTTTGGTTATTTCTTTGTGAGATAGTTGGGAGAGTCATTCATTTGTTAAACCATTCATTTGTTCATTCCACAAATGTTTATTGTTTTACTACTGTGTGCTGGGCTAGGGGCTAGACACATGGTGGAAAAAAGACAAAGGTAGTCTAACGGAGGTCAAAAGAACCCATGTGCAGGCTATAACACCATCACTTCACAACTATGTAATCCTGGGCTAGGTATATATTCTCTCGGACTCAGTTTCTCATCAGGAAAATGGGCCCCAATAACCATAATGTCTAGTTGCCAAGGACATTTGAGGATTATAAAGCACAAAACACTCTAAAAATTGCAGTTCTCTATGAATGGTCATATTATTTGATGCCTGAGAATCTTGCATTGCTCTATGAAAATCATTCTAAATGGTCCAAACATTAGGACATTTAAAAAGAAAAGCCAGCTTCCCTGGTGGCGCAGTGGTTGAGAGTCCGCCTGCCGATGCAGGAGACACGGGTTCGTGCCCCGGTCTGGGAAGATCCCACATGCCGCGGAGCGGCTGGGCCCGTGAGCCATGGCCGCTGAGTTTGCGTGTCCGGAGCCTGTGCTCTGCAATGGGAGAGGCCACAACAGTGAGAGGCCCGCGTACCGCAAAAAAAAAAAAAAGCCATTTCTATTTTGACTCTATATTTTATTAAAAATAGCATTTCTTTGGAAGAAACTATCTGGTTCAATTCCTTCCTTTTACAAATTAGGAAACCAGGACCTCAAGAGATGGACTGACTTGCTCAGGGATGCTGTTAAAAGATAAACTGAGGCATATTTAAAAATTTAAGAGTTTATTTGAGTGAAAATCTATTTGAATTGAGCAGCATCCAAGTTAGCAGATAGAAAGGAGCTCTAAGGAGCTGTACAGAATGGAAGACCCTTACAGGCAGAAGGCAGCAAGGACAAGCAAGTTATAGTAGGCAAAAAGCAGGCTGGTTATAGCAACCTTTAGGGAATGACAGGGCTATCAGGCAGGCGACCTAACTAGTGCTGATCAGGCCATTCCTGATTGACTGGTTTAAAATTCCATTTCTGGGAGAGCCAAAACAGTAATTAAGACTAGGTTTGGTGATGTGGGGCTTAGCATAAATGATTCCATTTTGCGCCTGTTGTCTTGTATTTAACAACCCACAGGGCTGGGCCTACAGCTCAGGCCACTCTTGCTCTGATCCAGTTCCCATCACTTAACAGTTACGTGCCAGACCTACAAAGCACCTGATGATACTAGCTGACAAAGAACAGTAGCCTGTTACCTGATATTGGGCTATAACTTCTCTCTACTTGCATCTGTCTTCAAGGAAGAAGAATATAATTATTGTTCCTTCATCCATTTCCAAGAACTGTTGATTTTATTTCAATATTTAAGCTTCTGTAGTAGCTTGGCCCCCATGGTCTCTGCCCTCCATTGTCATGCCTGTGGTTATGTTGTATTATGTAGCAAAAGGGACACTGTGGATATAATCAAGGTTACTAATCAACTGGCCTTGAGATAGGTAGATTATCTTGTATTATCCATGTGGACCCAATGTAATTACATGAGCCCTTAAAAGCAGAAAAGGCAGACAGAAAAGGAAAACAGATAGATGCAGGAGAAGGATTCAATGCACCATCATTGGCTTGAAGATGAAGGGGTATGTGAGTCAAAGAAATGGAGACCACAGTCCTACAACCTCAAGGGACTGAATTCTGTCAACAACCTGAAATAAGTTTGGAAGGAGAATCTTCCTCAGAGCCTCTAGATAAGAGCTCAGGCTGGCTGAACCACAGCTTCAGCCATGGGAGGCTCTGAGCAGAGGAAACAGTTGAGCCACTCTGTGCTGGCACTTTTGACCCACTGTGAGATAATAAACAGGTATTTTTTTTAATAACATTTTAATTTTTGTTGTTGACTTTTAAAAATTCCGAACATTAACCAAACTAGTGGATGCATAATCAGCACAGAAGGACAACAGGAAAGGCAGCAGTCTCCGGTCCCCACCCCACAAGCTCCAGCCCACTCTGCAGAGGCAGCCATGTGGGATGGTTTCTGTTTTCTGCTCTTCAGCTGTTTCCCACATCTGTCAATATTGCCTTCATACAGTTCATTTTTATTTCTCAATCTGAGATATTTCTTACTGATTTGTTGCTTGGGTAGATTATTTATTTATTTATTTATTTATTTACTTACTTACTTACTTACTTATTTATTTATGGCTGTGTTGGGTCCTCATTTCTGTACGCGGGCCCTCTCCAGCTGCGGCAAGCGGGGCCCACTCCTCATCGCGGTGCGCGGACCTCTCACTATCGCGGCCTCTGCTGTTGCGGAGCACAGGCTCCAGACGCGCAGGCTCAGTAATTGTGGCTCACGGGCCCAGTTGCTCCGCGGCATGTGGGATCTTCCCAGACCAGGGCTCGAACCCGCGCCCTGTGCATTGGCAGGCAGACTCTCAACCACTGCACCACCAGGGAAGCCCTACTTGCTTTTAAAAAAAAACAAAAAACAAAAAACAAAACTCCAACAGGGACTTCCCTGGTGGTCCAGTGGTTAAGACTCCACGCTCCCAATGCAGAGGGCCCAGGTTTGATCCCTGGTGGGGGGAACTAAGATCCCACATGCTGCACGGTGTGGCCAAAAAAAAAATAAGAAGAAAAATTTAAAAGCTCCTCCCCCACCCCCAAAAATAAATAAATAATAAAAAAAGCTCCAACAGGGACATATTTTCTTGTGTTTAGCATCTTTCCTCTAAAAGTTCAGTATAGGAAAATGTTTTATTAATCATTCTAGATGTTTTATTAGTCATCTAGTTTTATTAATGTCTAGTTGGCTTCTAGACAATTGAGGTTTATTGTGTTTGGCTTCTTCAGGGAGTGAAAAGCACTGTGACTTTCTCAAGGAGGATCCATGTCTCCTCACTGACAACATCCTTCCCATCTGTAAACCACTGTCCAATCTAAGGATTTCAAACTTTAGCATAATCTGTATATCTTAAGGGTTTTTTAAAAATTAATTAATTATTTATCTTTGGCTGCGTTGGGTCTTTGCTGCTGCGTGTGGCTTTCTCTAGTTGCATCGAGCGGGAGCTATTCTTTGTTGCAGTGCATGGGCTCCTCTTTGCGGTGGCTTCTCTTGTTGCGGAGCTCATGCTCTAGGTGCGCGGGCTTCAGTAGTTGCGGCTCCTGGGCTCCAGAGCACAGGCTCAGTAGTTGTGGCGCACGGGTTTAGTCGTTCTGCAGCATGTGGGATCTTCCTAGACCAGGGCTCGAACCCGTGTCCCCTGCATTGGCAGGAGGATTCTTAACCACTGCGCCACCAGGGAAGCCCCATATCTTAGGTTTTTAACTATAATCTCACAGTTGTTGGATATAGCCAAGAAGTTCAGTGCTTCCTTCATTTTCCATTGCATGTTCTCTCCAAATCCTTCCAGGAACACACACAGAGCTTCCAGATGTTTGGACTGCAGACACTGAAGTGGGCAGAGGTGTGACTCTCAATATTAGGTGTTTAATCATAGCTGGGGAAATAGTGCTTCGTTCCATAGTTAAGAAACTATGTCTGAACTACATTTTTAAAAGCAACTTGATTAGGACATTATCTTGCTTGTGAATTGATGTACCCATTTCTAGTGGGTACAGCGTGCCAGAATGAAAGAATGATCTGGTAAGACGTTTAATCAACTATGGTTAAAGGGTAAAAATGAATTTTAAAAAAACATGTAATTTTAGTCAGTTGATTCCAGCTTCTCATTTGTCACATCCTTATCAGACCTGTCAACGTGAAGCAAAGAAAACCAAACAAGTCACTTTTTCTTCTCCTCTTGTAAATTCTCTGCATATGTGCCAGGGGTCCAAACCTGGCCTTCCAGGGGATGGAAAAGCAGGGGCCCTAGCTAATCAGGTAAGTAGAGGAGACAGGATAGGTCAGTGGTTAGGAGCACAACTCTAGTGGGATAAAACCCACCTTCGGTTCTGGCTTCACCCACTGAGACTTTCAGTCTTTTTGGGTTGCTGCAGGGATTAAATGAGACAGGCATGTGTAGTGTTTAGCACACGATAAGACAAAAATAAATGCTAGGCATTCTCGTCATTTTTATTAGCTCCAAGACCATCCCCGTGGACAAATGGGTCCCTGTCCAGTAGTCTTGAGGACAACTTATATTAGCATTGTGTGCAGAAGGGGCAATGGCACTGGACTGGACAGTGGGAATTGCCCAGTCTGTGCTGGGGAGACAGATGGCCCAGCTGTGCCCTCTGTTTGCCAGTCTGTCGAGCACAAGAGTGGCATCACATTGTTGCAGACAGACTGGCCTCCAGATTACACTTGGCCGTGCTCACTTGAGTCATAACCTTCAGGGCTATGCAGCTGCTCAAAAGGCTCCACACTGTGTTCACTCTTTCTTTTCCAATATCTTGGTGGGGTTTTGTTTTTTTTTACTTAAAAAAGCACTTTATTGAGGTATGATTGACGTACAAAAAGCTGTACATTTTTAATATATACAACTTGTTGAGTTCGGGAGTAAGTATATATCCATGAAACCATCACTGCAATCTAGGCCATGGACATATCCATCACTTCCAAGTTTCCTCCCACCCTCTTTTTTTTTTTCCGCCCTCTTTATTTATTACTATAATCTTGTGATACGAACACTTAACGTAAGACCTACCCCCCTGGCAAAATTTCAAGAACACAATACAGTATTGTTACCTAAGGGCACTATGCCATACAGTAGAATCGCTAAGCCTTAATCGTCTTGAATTTTGCCTGATTCTTCATTGTAGCCAGAAGAGGGCACTGTTGCTTCACCCAAATTCTGCACTGTGGCCCTGCATCTTTGTCCTGCACTAGTGTCGCATTCCTGGCTTTGTCCGGGATGATAGTTTCCTTTCTTATGTAACCAGCAAGGGGTGAAAAAAACCCAACCTTTTGTCTGTAGCAGGAAAATATATATATAAAAAATATTGAGACCCTTTTTAAAGTTTTAACTTGTTTAAGTTACGTAACATTGTATACGGCATTTTAAAAATACACAAGTGAGACAGAGAAAAGGCATGCAGCTGAAACTGATCAAGGATCTGCCTGGAACCCCACCACCATCAGAAAAATCACAGTGTAACTTGCTGTTCCTGCTCATTGGGGGCATCACAAGTGACCCAGAAAAGGTGCAGAAGAAATTGATGCACAGTTTGGGGAACCCCTGGGATGTTTCCTCACACTGTGGCAAAACTCGGAGCCTCTCGAAAACAAAAGCCTTTGTGAAAAGCAAGGAGGTGCAAGGTGGACTCTCACCTCCTGCCTATGAGGTTTCGCTTTTCCTTTCCTGGCTGGTGCCATTCTGAGCCACTTTACCATTTTTAACAGGCCAGGTTTTAATGAGGCAATACGGCTTTATTTACAATCCTTGGGTGAAAAGTGGCAACTGAAGATCACCATTTCACAACCCAGGCACTCTGCATTCTTCTGGTTCTCTTCTAGACTAACAGTCTAATAAGGGTGACAGAAATTGAGCTCCTTTTCTGCCTGTGCTTTTCTTCTTTTCTCCCTCATTCCTCTCAAGTTTCCCTATATTACTCCTTTCCGGGGTTTCAGAGTTGGGAGGAGACATTCAAAATGCAAATATGAGTACACTGATGGCAAGCCAAGCCTACACGATGTAAAATCACAGTGGAAGGCTGGAAAAACCCTAATGGAACTGGGGCATACCCCAGCCTTAAGTATTAATACGATGCCTGTAAATAAATATTTGCTGGATGAATGACAGATTGAATGAATGAATGAACGAATGAATGAATGAACAATTGAATGAATGAAACCATAACTTCTCAGATAATTGTGGGTATGCAAATGGATTTAGTACTATGTGAATATACATGATTTTTTAAAGTTATCATTTCCTCCTGATAGTTCAATATTTCCAAATAGCCTCGGATAAAGAAATAGCAAGTCTTTCAACTTTATTTGGGATTTTATAGCAACTGCTGTCAAAAATGACTTACGTGGCTAAGGGAAACTTAAGACCACAAAATGCACGTGACTTCATATCCTTGCTCAGGTTGTATTTTCAAAATCACAAGGAGGAACAGTTATGAGAACTTAAAGACAATACCCTCGCCAGCATGTCTCTCCTTTTACATTCTTTCTTCATTCTCGTAACATTGACTTGCAGCTTCCTGATTTCAGACTCCTGTCTGAGTGAAGTGTGTGCTCACAGAGTGCCATAAAATCCTCTGAATATTCATTCATTCAGAGGTACGAGCTCTTGGGCCACAAAGGTCCCTTCTTCTGCTCCCTTCTTCATGCCCAGACATGCTCAGACTTGGCATCTGGCCCTGGAAGCAAAGCCTATAGGCCAAACAAAACCTTCATTTTCACTGCTCGGAACAACGGTCAATTCTTCAGTGTAATTACTGAGAACAAATTAAGAGTTTAGATCCAGGGGCTTGGTGCACTCAAAAATTATGGAAAAGAGAAGGAAAATGGTTCAGATGCCCCTGGGCTGTGAAAGGCCACACCCCGCAGAGACCTGGTATGATTCTGACAGATATGAGTAACCTTTTACCCAGTGCCCTCTACCAGATCTTCAGGGCAGGAAAAAGCAGGGACCTGTATTTCACGTATGCTCTGTTTGGGCCTGCTGCCTTCCAAATACAGCTAGCTGCTTTTAAAAAATGTGCTTTCCTAAATACTTTTCCCTTTCAGCAGCTTAGTTTTTAAGGTAATGGAGAATTAAGAATTGTTTCTCCAGCATCAGCTGAAGAACAATGGTCCCAGGACAAAAAGAAGACAGTGTCCGTAAGAGGTGGAGGGAAGCAAAGGTGATTCCCATGAATATGAGCTTTCACTGCACAAGCTAGGTTTGAGAGAAGCAGAGGCTCAGATAAACACTCCAAAAGAGTATGTAAATTCATTCAAGACCAGAAGTGTCCTTTAATCCAGTGCTATTGGGCAGATTGCGGAAACAGCAACTTTAACAAGGATTCAAGTCACTTTTATTTAGGAGAGTTCCTAGGAAATAGCTATGGGGTTGCAGGAATATCATTCTCCTTAAACAGTCTACCACAATCATAAAAGGAGCCATTATATAGCACTTACCACTAGCTGGGCTCTGGTCTACATGCTTTACATATGCTTGTTAAGGAGCCAAACAACCCTCTGAGCCACGCACTGTTATTAGCTCATATTGCAACCTAGGAAGCTGAGGCACCCAGATATTATAATACTTGCCCCCCAAACACCTTGCTAGTGAATGTCAAAGCAGGAATTCCAGCTTGGTTCTGGAGTCTCTGTCCTTAACCACTTAACTGCTAAAAATAAAATACTATGTGGATACAGAAAGACTAGAATTTATTTATTTATCTGTTTGTTTTTTAAAGGAACATTTATTTATTTATTGGCTGCATTGGGTCTTCGATGCTGTGTGCGGTCTTTCTCTAGTTGTGGCGAGCGGGGGCTACCCTTCGTTGTGGTGCGTAGGCTTCTCATTGCGGTGGCTTCTCTTGTTGCGAAGCACGGGCTCTAGGTGTGCAGGCTTCAGTAGTTGTGGCACGTGGGCTCCAGTAGTTGTGGCACGTGGGCTCAGTAGTTGTGGCTCACGGGCTCTAGAGTGCAGGCTCAGTAGTTGTGGTACATGGGCTTAGTTGCTCCGTGGCATGTGGGATCTTCCCGGGCCAGGGATCGAACCCTTGTCCCCTGCGTTGGCAGGCAGATTCTTAACCACTGCACCACCAAGGAAGTCCCAGAAAGACTAGAATTTAAATGCTAGGTGTCGTTATCTCTATGTGGTAGGTTTATGGTTAATTTTTTCTTTTATTTTTCTGTTTTTTCCAATCTTCTACCATGCAGTGCTTTTGTGATCAGAGAGAAAATAATAAATGCAATTTTAAAAGCCTGACCCTAAAATATATAACCAGCCACAGGCTGTGAAGATCACTGTTTTGAAGGGCCCTGCAATAGAAATAGCACAAGCATCCTAAATGGTTTGATTTACTAATGACTGGACCTTGGCGAGGAATACCAAGGAAAAGTGCCTCAAATGTGTCCCTCTGCAGTCCTGTAAGCAGCCAATAAACTATCTACCACTTGCAATGTCACTTGGGGGTGTGGAAAGTGAAGGTGTCTCAAAGGAAGAATGAATTCCCCAGCTCTAACCCCGAATAAAGGAGCCTCAGCCCGATGGTGGCTCAGCACTTTAAGGACACAACTACACTGTCACAGAAAACTTTCCATTAAACATCATTATACAAAAGTCCCCTGTATTCCTATATATCAGAAATGAGCAACTGGAATTGGAAATTAAAAAGTCACACTATAATCCAGCTTAATTCACAAAATACACGTAAAGTGGTAGCACATATAATGGATTTGGAAATTAAAAAGTCACACTATAATCCAACTTAATTCACAAAATACACGTAAAGTGGTAGCACATATAATGGATTTAGGAAGCAACTAAAATTTTAAAATATGACCATGCCAATTTGGATCCAATTCTAAGAATACTCTCAAAGTTTATCATGACGTGTTTAACACAAATACAGTTAAAAAGACATAAATGCAGCAGGTGGTAAACCTAAATTTAGACAACTACCAGTTTAGACCTCTTGTTTGTCCCCAGAGAGACAAATAACTTAGACAATGCTGATGACTTCTTGTACTGATTATCTTACCTTTTTTTTTTTTTTGCGGTACGCGGGCCTCTCACTGTTGTGGCCTCTCCCGTTGCGGAGCACAGGCTCCGGACGCGCAGGCTCAGCGGCCACGGCTCACGGGCCCAGCCACTCCACGGCATGTGGGATCTTCCCGGACCGGGGCACGAACCCATGTCCCCTGCATTGGCAGGTGGACTCTCAACCACTGTGCCACCAGGGAAGCCCCTTTACTTTTTTCTTATCCTTGTCTTTTTAATAAACAGCCAGAGTAAAAAAAAAAAAAAAAAATCTCCCTCTTTTTGAAAGAGGATTGCTGGCAGGACCTGAGGCCTCATTTTCCTAGGTTTGTATCTCTGTGTTAGGGTGAAGGGTCAAAGAGGGCATTGCACTGAGCGCCTCAGAATCTCCTTGGAGAATGAAGGACTTCTTGCCTGGCCCCGGGGGGTGCTGGCAGCAGAAGGCACACAGCTCTCTGCCCTCCTCAGAACTGCGTCTGAGGAACACTACCGTGGCCATGGCCCCCTTCCTGGGCAGCCTGCATTCAGCAATTGGTAATGCAGCAGCTCTCTATAAGCCTGGCCTTCTCGCCTTACCTGAGGACAACTCCGCAGGGTCACTTCCGCTCTTGAGCTCCACCTGGGGTCGGCCAAGGCCTTGACTGAGAGCGCACCCCAGCTCAACTTCTTCCCCTGCCTATCCTACTTCCCTCCCTTTCCTTCCACAGGTGTTGCGCCCAAGATGTAAGCACGCATGCGCGCGTGTGCGCCACGGCGGGCTGAGGGGCGGGGTGGAAGATGAGGCGTGTCGTGCCTGGCTGGGTATCCACTTGCAGCACGAACTTGACATTAGGGGAGGAAGAGCCCAAGTCTTTGTCAGGCTGTTAGGCTCTCGGCCACACTGACTACAGGCCACAGTCTTGAGGCCCATTTCGAAAATCACAGGAGGAAGGAAAGCTGAGCCACCTTCGTCACACATTCAGGAAGAGGAGCAAAGAACAGGACGCTTTTGGAAGACTGGCAGGGAATGTGTCTGAAATATGGGTGGGGCTTCGGGTGCGGGGAACCACAGGAGGCAGGATGGCAGCTGCTTAGCCCCTGTTTGGTCTAATCCCCTGAGCTGTCCTGTCCCTGGTACTATGGTCACACGGTGTTAATTAAATCATTCTCATTAATTCAGCCAGAGTGTAAATTAGGATGGAATGAAGATAAATTACGTTTGAAGGCAGCTAATACATTTAACCCCATGCTGCTTATTTTTCAGCCTAACAAAATAACATGGTTAAGGGAGATAACAAGGCCAAAGCCTTGGGCACAGCTTCTTAATAGCATTAAAAACAAGACCTTGGTTTGGTGTCACAAGGCAGAGGCGCAGACCAGCTCCCAGGGGCCCAGGGGACCGGCCTAACATCTTGAGGGAGGTGGTGGCCATTGTACAACAGGGATGTCCGTAGTATTTCCCAAAATGTTTATGACTTCATATCTACAATGTCTATCATCATCCATTTTGATCACAAGTCTGTCTAGAGTTCTTCCTGTACAGATACAAGACTTGCTCACCTTTTCTTCCTGTAAGTGAAGTGATAAGAATTACCTTTAGTATTGGCTGAGAGACGCTGGAGGAGTAACAGTTTTAGTTGCTGTGATTGTAATATGCTAACTAGCAAATCACTTTCAGCTGTGGAATAAACATTAGAAACTGCCCATAGGCCTGAAAACTTTTCATACATCGGTTCAAGCAAACCAGTGTACGGTTTGCAGCAGGTCATTTGTCTTCCAGTTTTCATAACCCATATAATAAGTAATTTCTTTTCCCTTCATCCATGTTGCTTATCTCCCTAAGGCAGATGAAGCAAATGTATGTGGTCACTGAATACTTTCAAGATTTTCCAGGCCACAACTTTTTTTTCCTTCTCTTTTCTTGAAGCGTAGAAAGGTGGCAACGTTAGGTAGAACAGACACAGGAAATTAGCATCGGTGGATGATGACACAATGGCCAGACGAGTTCACTCTTTTCTCAGCCCTGCCTGCTTAGCAAAGCTATTTGCAAAGACATGTAAACTTTGTTCTCCCCTCCGGCCCCTCGGTTAAGGACACTGCAGTTTCCGGGTGGTAAAGATACAACCAAAATAGATGGCCTGCTCCTAGCTCAGTGACTTTCTGTGGCAAAATCCCCAGCCAACCAGCTGAACTGAGGACATGTTTTATTCCTAGGCAGGGTCATCTAGGTACAGTTCCCAGTAGATTTGTTAGGTAATTTAAGTAAGAAGGAAATACTCCTTAATGAGAAAAAAATGTTAATCTCTTAATTTAAACAGAACACCCCACCCCACCCAGTCCCACTCCCCGCGGAAGACATTAACATTTGGTCTTCATAACCAACCTGCTTGTTTTTGACCCACAACCCAGACAGACAAAGCGCTTGGACGAGGTGCCTTTGGGGGCTGCACTGATCACCTTCCCCCCACTCCTTGCTGAAGGCTACAGAAGCATGTTTTTTAAAAGACATATGTGCAATAGCTTCACGTTTCCCTCTCCCGGCTTTTCAGCACCTATCTCTGACGTCTACGGTGTTTCTATCCGTCTGGTCTTCGCTGATTTTATCCACATCTTTAGCAACTGGGTCGGCTCGCGGCGCTCCCCCTGTCTTTACCTCGCAGCAGGCAGACCCCTGCACGTGGGTCTGACCGGGAATTGATCTGGCCTCTCCGGCTTTGTGAAGCAGTCTCGAGCCGAGACTCTGCATAATACGTTAAAATATGAAGCAGATTTGTAAAGGCTCGTGGTGAGGCTGACGAGCTAATGCTAACAAAGGACTTCAGAGGGCACTGTCTTTCTTTGTTTGCAAGGAGCGAAATTTCTCAGCGCGCATACCAGAAGGGACCGCGTGTAAAGGAAAGTGGGATTAAAGGACCGACAGAGCCTTGGCTTTGGCAGTCTCTGGGCTCTGGGCGCGCCAGGCAGAGCCTCTTCTGCCTGTTAAACCATTTCTGCATTTAATTTTTTTTTTTTTTTTTTTTTTTTTTTTTTGCGGTATGTGGGCCTCTCACTGTTGTGGCCTCTCCCATTGCGGAGCTCAGGCTCCGGACGCGCAGGCTCAGCAGCCATGGCTCATGGGCCTAGTTGCTCCGCGGCATGTGGGATCTTCCCGGACCGGGGCACGAACCCGTGTCCCCTGCATCGGCAGGCGGACTCTCAACCACTGCGCCACCAGGGAAGCCCTGGGAAGCCCTCTGCATCTAATATTTAAAAGAAAGCTGGGAGGTGGAGTGGGGAGAGAAAACTCCGTCGTGGGTCCCCACTCCAGCTATAGGGCTGGGCCACTACAAGTAGCTGTGTGCCCTCTAGCTGGACAATTCACATCTCCCTGGGCCTCAGTTTCCTAACCTGTAAAACGAGGGAGCCGGATCAGTAATCTCTACAGTTCATTCATATACGTTATTCCAAATACCCAATAAAAAGAAAAACAGGCATTTCAGCTCCCAGTGGAAAGACAAGCCCTTGGTACAAATATCAAAAGTGGGCTTCAAAAATAGTGATCGCCTTTCGAGATTAGTTTTCTAATCGCCTTCTCTTCTCGTGGCACAAGGGCGCTTCAAATGTGTGTGTGCTGAACCATTTCTTTGCTGAACTCCTAACTAACACGACCCGGCGATAAAAGACAGGAAAGGGCCCAGTCTGAGAAGGCGATTGAGACTTTATCGCTACGAAGAGGCGGCGGCTGGGCCGCTCCTAGGAGCGGGTCGCTTTGAATAAAGCGGCGGCGGCGATTGGCTGCAAAGCACGTGGTGCACGCCTCGCCGGAGAGCGCCGGGCTACTGCTGCCCCGGGCGGCGTGGGGCAGAGTCCAGCCGCGGGTGCAGCACCCGCGGGGGGTGGGGAGGGAGGACTGGGGGGCGGGAAGCGCCTGGGGCTCGAGTCTTTCTGGTCCACTGCCGAGAAACCCTACGGCCCGGCTTTGCCCAACCTGCGGTGTCCCCGGAGTGTCCAAAATTGTGTCCAAACCTCGCCACCATCCTCCATCCAGATATCCCACCCAGCGCGCGGGCTGTGAGCGCCCACGGCGCGTGCCGCGGACACCCGGCTCGCCCCTCGCCGCCCTGTCCTGAGCATCAGGCGGGCTCCCGCAGCTCGGAGCGCACAGTGAGGGGCTGCGCTCCCTGGCCGAGGATCCCTCAGCACCCGGCTGGGCTAGAGACGCAGACACACCGACGCAGGAAAACTTGTTTTATTCGCGATCCCCGAGGGTTGCAGCTGCTCTTGGCTGAGATTCCGCGTGCGCTTTGTCTCTCTCCACTCGCCACAGCCCCCTCCCCCGCTTCCTCTCACGACTAACTCCCCCGACACACTCTCCTCCGACTCTTGTCCTCCTTCCCTTCCTCCTCCTCCTCCTTCTCCGCTGGCCGCATTCACGCGCTTCTTCCCTCCCTCCCCTGGTGTCACTTTTTGCCTACGCGCCCTCTCCCCTCCCTCCCCTTCCCTCCCCTCCCCTCCCCGCCGCTCCGCTTATAGCCGGGCGCTGGGCGGCCGGGCGCAGACTGCTCGGGAAGCCGGAGAGGAGGCGGCGCGGCGGTGGCGCTGCAGAGGCCGAGTCGAGACGCCAGGCGGCCGCCGGCGCACAAGGCGCTTTCCAGCTCCCTCCCGTGAGGGTACAGCCCGCCTCCTTCAGCGGCGCCTGCAGCTGCGGGCTCGCTCTCGCCTCCAGAGCTCACTCCGGGAGCTGCTCCGCGGGTGGCGGGCGCAGAGTCCGCGACGTGGGGGTCGTGAGGCCGCGGCGATCCGCCCGCGGTAACCAGCCCGCGAGCCAGAGTTCCATGCGCGCTCCTTTCGCCCGGTCAGTCGCTGTTGCTTCCTGGGGCTGAGACGTCCGCTCCGTCCCCTCCCTACCCGGTGACCGAGGCAAGAACCCAGCCGGTCGTGCACTGTGGCCGGTCGCCACTGTTGTAAGTCTCCCCTACCGCCGCGGACCTGTTGCGGGCGCCGCGGGTTTCAGGGGCTGCCTGGCCTGCGGGGTGTGATCGCGAGGGGGGGTGTGTGCGCCCCGGAGCCTGGGGCTCCGACTTAGGCGGCGGTGGGGAGCTGTTCTCGGGGCGGAGACCTGGTGTCCACCGCTGCCCTCCCACAGCAAGAAGAGACGGGCATTGCTGGAGGGGGCTCCTCTCGGTGGCGCGCCGCCTGGGCGAGCTGCTGGAGAGCTAGGAGCTGAGCCGGAATACGATCAATCCCCCCCTCCCCCCCCAGCGGAAAGAGCATTGTCGAGCGCGCGGGATTGTTGGTCCACGTTGCACCCTACCCGGCACGGTGAGCAATAGGGCCACGCGCAGACACCCCTAGTGAGGGCACGTTCACTGCGGCCAGACGTCTGTAGGGAATGAATGAAAACTGGTTTCTGAAAAATTAGTTTCTTCTCATGGAAGTATTTAGTCTTAACATGCTTAGTTTCGAAGGATAGGAATTGGTGGGCAGGGTGGAGATGAACCGTTGAACTTGGCGTGTGTGTGGTGTCGCCCTCACAGGCATGGCCAGAGTGTTAAAGAGCGTTACAGGTGTTATAGAGGGCTGTATAGTAAAATGCTTTTCTTGTTAACAATCTCTTTATAATGTTCCGTTGTTATCAATAATATGAATGTCCGAGAAAATCTGCCTAGTTTCTCCTTTGATTGCATTGAGATCAGGTTTAAAACCCAAAGAAATGTGACACGCCGCTAAGTATTGGAGGCCCAGAGCCTGGTTAAAGAGCATTAAGTGAACTGAAGTTACTGTAGCTAGAATCCCTTTTGATGTTCACTGGTAATAGCAGCCCTTTTCCCCTTCTTTGTAGAGGCAGGTTAAGTATATGTGTGCGTTTTTTTTGCCACTTAACTTGGCATGCAAATATTGTTTCTCTGGGGGCTTAAAAAAATGCCAGAAGGATGATTCATTTCATGTTGAAGGTGCGTTTAGTGGCTGTATACGTGGTTTCTGCTGATGTTCTCACATTTGCATAATTTTAAAATACAAGGCAAGTCGTTTCCCTTGGGTCTTCAAGTTTACCTTTTATTTTAATCAAATATTGCTGCAAGATTGTTGGATTTTGACTGACACACTTCTCCATCTGGGTGGCATCCAAGGTGACAGGCTAGGCTCTTTCTGCTGGCTTTATGAACCTACCTGGGAAATACAGGAGCATAAACACAGGATGCAAAGAGATGCAGATCCTATATCCCAAGATCTTCTAAACTTGTTTTGTTAAGTGTAAGCCTCGTTGTGAGTGTTGTTTTACACTGCTTAGGGAAACGCCTTCCGGGCCGGGTGGGTGTAATTCCAGCTCAATCTGCAGGCACTTTGATGCTTATGTACCTTGTGCAGCCTCATTCTTCTGTCAGAGCTGCATTCACTCTTAGCTGGAAAGAAGGCAACTTTTTAAAAAAATTAATTTCTTTATTTTGGGCTGCGTTGGGTCTTCATTGCTGTGCACAGGCTTTCTCTGGTTGCTGCGAGTGGGGGCTACTCTTCGTTGTGATGCGCGGGCTTCTCATTGCGGTGGCTCCTCTTGTTGCGGAGCACGGGCTTCAGTAGTTGTGGCTCATGGGCTCTAGAGCGCAGGCTCAGTAGTTGTGGCGCACAGGCTTAGCTGCTCTGTGGCATGTGGGACCTTCCCGGACCAGGGCTTGAACCCGTGTCCCCTGCATTGGCAGGCTGATTCTTAACCACTGCACTACCAGGGAAGCCCTTTTTTGTTTGTTTGTTAATTGAAGTATAGTTGGTTTACAGTGTTGTTAGTTTCAGGTGTACAGCAAATTGATTCATTATATGTATATTATATATATATAATATATATATATACTTTTTAAGATTCTTTTCCATTATAGGTTATTACAAGACATTGAGTATAGTTCCCTGTGCTATACAGTAGATCCTTGTTGGTTATCTACTTTATATATAGTAGTGTGTATATTTCAATCCCAAACTCCTAATTTATCCCTCCTCCCCCTTTCCCCTTTGGTAACCATACGTTTGTTTTCTTTCTCTGTGAGTCTATTTCTGTTTTGTAAATAAGTTCATTTGTATCTTTTTTTAGGTTCCACATATAAGCAATGTCATATGATATTTGTCTTTCCCTGTCTGACTTACTTTGTATGATAATCTCTAGGTCCATCCACAGAAGGCAGCTTTTGAGGTTGCTTTGGAAGCATTAGCTTAAAAAAAAAAAGCATAGCTACTCATTTGGAGTTCTTGCACCTTTCTGTATGAGGCTTAGGAATATTTATAGCATCTTTTGAGGTTTAGGCTTAAAATCTTCCTCAAAGAATTTCAGCTTGAATGTACAAATGCAAATGATGACTACCAGCAGTAGGACAGCAGGGATGCTAATACTGTTTTAACACATTGGAGAACCTAGTGTATTCACATAGGGTCCTGTCACTTGCTCTTAGGAGCATTGGGCATTGGGTAAAATGGACTAGACCATAGATAGAGGCTTAGCTTGAGGGTTGCGGTGATGCTTGCCTTCTCACCATTTGTCAAAGCCCAAGTCACTGTGGAGACTGATGGGTGCTTCGTAAAGGCTTCTTAATACCAGAGCCCTAGGACTCTGTTGTTTATTTTATTCCACTAAGTCACGTTTACTCACAGTGAAAAGTTACATGCCCAAAATGAAAGAAAACAAGTTGCAACTCCTAATAGTATGAGGCCTGTGTGTCAAAGGCAAGTTAGGTACCTGCCTCTGTTGTTTTCTGTGCCTGCCTTGCCTCTGCTGGTCAGGTTGAAGGAAACAAGCAGGCCTTGGGTTTCAGCTCTGCCATAAGGACTGGCTGTTCCGTGTTTGGAACAGATACCGTAACCACGCAGTTTACCCTCCGGGGATAAACAGTTTCCCTAGGAATCCTTTGACAGGCAGGTTCTTGAAGCTATTATTTCTTTGAAGTAACAGAAGGGTAGGGTGAAAAAGGAAAAAGATGGTTCAATTTTTGAAGATAGGTGATAGGCATGTCCTGTATCTTTAGCCTACAGTTTGATTACTGAGGAAAGCCAAAGAGAGCATTCGGTTCTGCTATAATTTCCATTTAGATACTGAGGAAAACACTCTAGTCAGCAAATAAATTCTAGAGTGGCCCTAAATTAACAATGGCAGGCAACACACATACACACACACGTGTATGTTTTGATTTAGATAAAGCGACATTTGCATTTTGGACTCCCTAGATGCAGGTGCCAGCGTTTGCAGGTACACAAGGATGGTCCTGGTGATGCCCTGTTTAATCAAGAGAGATGGGTGGTTACATCCTTTGTTCTTGCAACTGGTTTTCTAAGATTTGATTTAAAGCAGGGAGAACAGAACAACAAAATATTCTTCCCTTTCTGTGCCCAAATCGCCACTTTGGAAGCTGTCTGGAGCAGGAAAGGGGAGTGGTGACTGTGGCCAGAATCTATCCTGTTTCCAGGATAGCTTGCTGATCCGTATATGGTTGTGTTTATATTGGGGCTCTTTCAGGACGCTGTAGTGGTAGAGGTGTCTGGTTACAAATTATTTGTAATGATAAATAAAGGTTTGGTCATTTTAGAAGTTGGCCTAAGCCTGTGGTTTTAATGTTACATTTCCCATTTACTGCACTTAACACTTTGGTAAGACACTGGGTCTTACCAAAGGAATTCTTAATGGAATTAATTAGTAGGTATTTGTTTTACACATGGCTTTACGTTGCTTGCATAGGACATTAACGCCTGTGCCCATCCCGGCGTTACAAGAGCTGGAGGCCTGGCCTTTCAAGTGGCCAGCAGTGAATCAGCTGGACTAGGGCAGGGAGCTGTGAGAATGAGACCTTGCTCCTCTTGGCTTTTGCTGACTTACCTTCTCAAGGACTTCAATATCCTGCAAGTTGGCAATCAGGTTTTCCAAGATGAACCTGCTCTTAAGCAGTGATTGTTTTTTCTTTTTTTTAAACAGTGTATAGTTTAAATAGCTCAACGGTATTATAATAAGTGTCTTTCCTTATAGGTAGGTAGCCGTCTCTGACTTTGTATAGGCCTGACTGTCCATTATTGGTCTCTGACTTTGTATAGGCCTGACTGTCCCTGGCGGCAGGGCCAACAGCGAAGTGTTCTGTTTCCTCTGTCCAAAACAGTTGCTGGTTTGGTTCGGCCGTTCTGAACACTGAGAGCATCAGGTTCAATAGTTGTGTTTTGTTTTTCAGGAGTGGAAACAAAATGTCCGTCAGCGTGCACGAGAACCGCAAGTCCAGGGCCAGCAGTGGCTCCATTAACATCTATCTGTTTCACAAGTCCTCCTACGCGGACAGTGTCCTCACTCACCTGAACCTGTTACGCCAGCAGCGTCTCTTCACCGACGTCCTTCTGCATGCCGGAAATAGGACCTTCCCGTGTCACCGGGCGGTGCTGGCCGCGTGCAGCCGCTACTTCGAAGCCATGTTCAGCGGCGGCCTGAAGGAGAGCCAGGACAGCGAAGTCAACTTCGACAACTCCATCCACCCGGAAGTCTTGGAGCTGCTCCTCGACTACGCTTACTCCTCCCGGGTCATCATCAATGAAGAAAACGCGGAATCGCTCCTGGAAGCTGGTGACATGCTGGAGTTTCAAGACATCCGGGATGCCTGCGCCGAGTTCCTAGAGAAGAACCTGCACCCCACCAACTGCCTGGGCATGCTGCTGCTGTCCGACGCACACCAGTGCACCAAGCTGTACGAGCTCTCTTGGAGGATGTGTCTCAGCAATTTCCAGACCATCAGGAAGAACGAAGATTTCCTCCAGCTGCCCCAGGACATGGTAGTGCAGCTCCTGTCCAGTGAAGAGCTGGAGACGGAAGACGAAAGACTTGTGTACGAGTCTGCAATTAACTGGATCAGCTACGACCTGAAGAAGCGCTACTGCTATCTCCCGGAGCTGTTGCAGACGGTGAGGCTGGCTCTGCTGCCGGCCATCTATCTCATGGAGAATGTGGCCATGGAGGAGCTCATCACCAAGCAGAGGAAGAGCAAGGAGATCGTGGAAGAGGCCATCAGGTGCAAGCTGAAAATCCTGCAGAACGACGGTGTGGTGACCAGCCTCTGTGCCCGGCCCCGGAAAACCGGCCATGCCCTCTTCCTCTTGGGAGGACAGACTTTCATGTGTGACAAGCTGTATCTGGTCGACCAGAAGGCCAAAGAGATCATTCCCAAGGCCGACATCCCCAGCCCGAGAAAAGAGTTCAGCGCCTGTGCAATTGGCTGCAAAGTATACATTACTGGGGGGCGAGGGTCTGAGAATGGAGTCTCGAAAGATGTCTGGGTTTATGATACCCTGCATGAGGAGTGGTCCAAGGCGGCCCCCATGCTGGTGGCCAGGTTTGGCCATGGCTCTGCTGAACTGAAGCACTGCCTGTACGTGGTCGGGGGGCACACTGCCGCCACTGGCTGCCTCCCGGCCTCCCCCTCAGTCTCTCTAAAGCAAGTAGAACATTATGACCCCACAACCAACAAATGGACCATGGTGGCCCCTCTCCGAGAAGGGGTCAGCAATGCCGCAGTGGTGAGTGCCAAGCTCAAGCTGTTTGCTTTCGGAGGTACCAGCGTCAGTCATGACAAGCTCCCCAAGGTTCAGTGTTACGATCAGTGTGAAAACAGGTGGACGGTCCCGGCCACCTGTCCCCAGCCCTGGCGTTACACGGCGGCAGCTGTGCTGGGTAACCAGATTTTTATTATGGGGGGAGATACCGAGTTCTCCGCCTGCTCTGCTTATAAATTCAATAGCGAGACTTACCAGTGGACCAAGGTGGGAGACGTGACAGCAAAGCGGATGAGCTGCCACGCTGTGGCCTCCGGAAACAAACTCTACGTGGTTGGAGGGTACTTCGGCATTCAGCGATGCAAAACTCTGGACTGCTACGATCCAACGTTGGACGCGTGGAACAGCATAACCACGGTCCCGTACTCGCTGATCCCTACTGCGTTTGTCAGCACCTGGAAACATCTGCCCTCTTAAACACAATGCATCCTAAAGAGAGTGAGCGTACGGTAAGAGTCAGTTTAGCTGTAAGTATCCGTATAGTTGAGCTAGCTGTGTAAGCCCGTACGTGAGTGAAACAGGCTCCATGTAGCCCATCCTATAGAGGTTCTACATGAAGAACTACAAATAAAAGCACTTGTACCCCGAAACTTAAACACTTGTGTTGACCACAGCTGCAACCCCCCAAACATAAGCCAGTGGTTCTCAGCCTTTATTGGGCCTCAGAATCTCCCAAAGAGCTTTTTGAAACCTGCCCACTCCAGAGGCTGGGTTTCATTAGGTCTGGGTGGGACCCAGGCATTAGCATTTTTAGAAAGTTCTTCAGTGATTCTAATTACGGCCAGGTTGGGAACCTTGTCTCCTGAGCCCTCCCTGTGTGCCGGCAGCTAGGCTGTGTGTTGCCCATGGATCATTTCATGTGGTCCCTACAACAACCCTGTGGGATATTATTATGAGAGCACTTCGTAGATGAAAACACCTGATGTACACAGGGGTTAAGTAAGTTGCCCAAGGTCATAGGGCTTCGCAGGCGGAAGGGTTGGTCAAGACATCAACCCGGGCAGTCTGGCTCCAGAGCATAAGCACTTGAGCTCACGCTGAACGGCTACGTAATAAACTTCACGTTGTTATCACCCCAGGAAATAATTGTAGATTTTTAAATTTAACTTCCTCAAACCCTTTTTAGAATGAAGTGGAGTTTAAAAAATTGAATGCTGAAAATGATTCCCGTTGTGTTCTGTCCAGAATTATTCATTAGCTTATTTTAAAGGTTTTTCCTTCTCCCCCTCGCCCCAAAAAAACAGCCCCCTTTAGGGCATTTATTAACTTTTGAGAAGTCTAGGTCTGTCCTTAGAAAAGGTTGCACCTTCACTGTATAAGCTTGTCTGATGTATGGACACACTGAGCCATCTAAACTACCCTTCCTTTAGCTTTTCAGAGTTAATCAGTCAAGCTGACCCCATTGTCGGGGCGAACAAAAGTTGTGTTTCTGTGTCACATATCTGGGTACATAATGGTTGTCTTGTGTACTTAAGAGTATATAATACTCTTGGCTCAAATAATTGATAGGCCTACACAGTTCAGGGTTCGGGAAGCTAATGGCCGCTTTGCTGCTGTTAAAGCATTCTCAGGATTGGCCCCGGAATCACTTAAGCGTATCTAAGTGTAGCACGGAACACACGGAGTGGATTGATTTGTTTTGGTGACTAATGGGCTCATTACTAATAATAAGAGAATAAAATTTAAAAATCTGCTTTGGAGGAACTGCTGGGAAAATGAACTCATTCCTTGGAAAGGTTTGGTTCTGTGTTCCCTAGTATGTTTCACACCTTTGAAGGGGACCTTCTAGCAAAGAGGGGTTTGGACTCATTTGTCTTTTCTTTGCTCATTTCTTACAGCTCATTTAGAAACACCAGTAAAACTGGCCTCCCTTTCACATGTAATCGTTCTGTGTCTTTCATTGCTTCAGTTATCTCCTCCAGCCTATTACAGTTAGTACAGTTCTTAGTAATGTAATGTTTTCCTGGACTGAGACTCCTTCAAAGGAGCAGGAACTGTCAGAACCGTCCTCTGGGGAGCGAATGGGGCTAACAGTGTCCCGCGCCAAACTGGTTTTTGCAGCCTTGCTGGCATCTCAATAATCCTGAATAAACAAATGCTCTGAAAGGGGTTATTTCATTTGCGATATGAATGCATTACTCAACTCTAAAGAAGGTTTAAAGAACCTTCTAGGCAAAAGCATCAATTAACAGTGCACTAAATTGGGTGTTAGTCCAAAACTGACTATATTTGCATAGGAGAGCCTTAAAAGTTGCCAATGATGGTGGCAGTACATCCAAATGGTAACTGGCTGGCATCCTTGGAAGTGGCTGGCATCCTATATGTCATATAGGTAGAAAAGAGAGAGACCACATGTACATTCTGTTTCTAGCTGTGGAGTCTGGACCTCTCTGCACTTCGGAGATCTCCTTTGTCAAATGAGTGATTCGAATTGTGCTTTCCTTAAGATCTGTCCCAGTTCAGACTTGGGTGAATTGATAAATGAGGAAAAAGAAAAGAAAGGCGTGAACATACCTAGCCAGTGCCTGGTACATATTAAGTGTTCAATACTCGTATTAGTTTTCTTTCCTCCCTTCAATTTAGACCTTAGCTCGCAGTGGAATTAGCTTTGTGTGTCATGTGAAAATGAGGTTTCTTTGACTATTATCAGCTTGTTATCTTTATACTTCATTTTTGGTACCTCCTTTCTCAGCCCAGAGTGAGTATGTTGGCAAACACTCGAATTCACCCTCTCCTGGGTATTTGAACCTAATCACACATGTCCGGTCCCTGGGAAATGGAACAAATAAAGTGTTCGGTTATATTCGAAACAACATCCCCTCTGCCCTTGGTGCTCTTAGCCAGAGAGTCAAGCACAGAATAAGGAAATTCGACAGGGCCAGGTTCGCCTTTTTAAAGGGTGGCGTGGGGCTGATCAAAGCCACGGTTGGAGTTTCCGACAGAGAGAATGTTGGTTTAAATTTCTAAAGTTTACTACACACAAGATAGTGTTAAAACACTTAAGCCGGATGGAGTGACTTAAAAGAGGTGCTGTGTAGGTATCAGTCCTAAGCTGCAAACGCTTCCGGGACCTGGCTTTGCCCTCCACATGTAGGTGCTACCTGAATTAATAGTGTTAACAAAAAGTTTCCCTAGGTCTAAAAGCTTATCCACCAAGGAGATTTTAACTCTCTCCAGCTGCTCCCAGCTGCTGGGAGGGACAAAGAGGAAATTACTTTTGATTTTGCTCCATTTTCATGGTGCTGTGTGGCCCCCAACTTGACGGCGTTTGGATTTTGGTTTGCTTTGTTCCCGGACCCCCTTTTTAGTGGTGTTTTTTGTTTTGGGGTTTTTTGTTTTTCTGTTTGAGTGTGCAACATCTTGACATTTCATATTATTATAAGATACATTCTTTAGGCCTAATGTTGATGTATAGGTTTCAAGGAGGTGAGGGTGGGCGATGACACCCGTAGTCTAAGGAATGTCTTGAAAGCTTGAATCACTGTTATGAAACTGCCAAAAGAAACAACTAATGAAATGAATCAGACTTCCGAACACACAAGAGCAAGAAGAAGTCAGTGCAAGTGATGAGCGCCCCTCCTGAATTCCCTCTGTCTGTACTTCGAGTTTCAGCACTGGGGCTGCAGACTCTTATGCTAGGGCTGGAAATGGGCTCCAAGAACAGATAGGGTGAGCATTTGAAAGACAAAAGCCCTCTGCAAACTCTCCTTCTGTAAAATTAGACTTAACTAAATGGGAAGGATGGGTGGTGTGGGGAAACACCAGCTCCCATGAAATGTGCAGGCTTCATGATTATGGCACCTTGAATTTATATTCACATTTGATGGCGGTTGATTCTGTAGATAATAACACTGCATACCACAGCCCGAGTCTCCTCCGTGTGGACTGATGAACTTGGAGAATAAACTCCAGCCCTGGGCTGGTGAGGCCTGGTATGCTGCCATGTGAAAGAAAGCGAGACTGATTTCTGCCGTAATGAATAGCAGAGATGCATTTAAATAAGAGGATTAATATGTCTGCCTTCTATATGGTGAATAAATTTAATTTGGAATCCTTTATGGTAAATGGGCCCAAGGCGGGGGGCGCGGGGAGGGGATTGGCAAAGGAATCTCTTGAGACCCTCTGGTGATCACTACAGTGGCTCTGTTTAACTGTGGAGAGGAATTATGAATGTCGGGAGCAGAAGAAGGCAACTCGTAACAGCACCTAGATGTATAGGTTTGAACTTTAAACGTATACATGTTTAGGAAAGAAGCAGAGATCTTTCTTCGGATACCACGGTTTTTGTTGGGCCGTCTGCATGCATGAATGCACCTACCGAATGTGTAATTAAGACCTCTGGAAGCCATATTGACCTACTCTGTCCCAAGTTTAATTTTTTTTTTCAGATTTTGAGACTAACAAAAAATTTTCCTTTTCCTCTAGTTTAGCTGACTCCGTCCCTCAATGAGACAAGATGGGATTTCTACTTTGGAGAGGCCAAGTTGAATGAAGAGAAAGAAAAGGAAAAAAGGAAAGGAAGTTGCTACAGTCCAATCCACCACACCTTGTAAATGCTTCTAACTGGACTTGAAGGAAGGGGGGAGGGGGAGAGGGAGGGGGTGGGATTTTCTGTGCAAGAGGCACATGGTTTAAATATGAATGAACGAACCTGTGATCTAGTCCTTGTCTTGTAATTGTGGATTAATGTCAACATTAATCAGCCCCTCAAAGGGAGAGAAAAGCCGGCCTTTTTCCCTTGCTGTACCATATTCAGCATTTGATTTCCATGGGTTCCACCATTTATGTGTAAAATTTGAAATGGTTGTCACCTCTCTCTGAGGAGCAAGCTTGAAGCCTCCACACCAGCTGCTGTTGGAGATTGAAAGCCCAACTGGGGGGCCTGGAGGGACGCTTGCTGGGCTGGCTGCAGGGTGAGGACCACTGGACTCCACGATAATCTCTGAGGGGCTGTTCTCCCCAGGAACGTTTCTGAACAATGGGGACATTGTTGGTAGCTGTTTGGTAGATGTTCTTTTCTATTTATAAGTGACTTTAAACTTTCCCTTGGCTGGTAAGAAATTTGTTGTAGATTTAGCTATTTATTGTTTGAGGCCTGCATGCTGAAACAATGCTTACAGTTGTCTTCACGTGTATGGACGCGTGTGAATGGTTGTACGTTTTGCACAATTTTGTGGCTGTTATGATGTGCTCTGCTGCACAAAAGTGAAAACTTTGGAGTTACAATTAGGAATATAACTGGAGGGTGGGTTGGGAAGGGTGGGGGGTGGGATTTTGTAAATGTCAAGACAGGGAAGGATTACAAGACAGAAACTTAAGTTACATCCTAGAGGTAGAGAAAGCATGAAGGTCATTTTTCTCAGACTCATCAACTTTGACTGGGGTTTTGTGGGCTGTGGTCCTGCCAATGGCTCCTGGGGCAAGGGAAGGCTTCTTTCTGCCCTTCTTCCTGTCCAATTCACTCGCTTCAATCTCAGCTACTGAAATTTGGAAAGGACCAAATCCCTTGGCAGTTGTTTTTGTTGTTGTTGTTGTTTTCTCCTCTGTGTAATATCCTGAAATCCTGGGAAATGCTATGGACTAGTTCTGTATATAGGGCACAGGTAAAGGCATTGTCCAAAGTTTATTTATTTATCTATTTATTACCCTATGAGAATGCTTGGCCATAACCACAGTTAACAGGAGAAAACGAAACACTCACCGATGGAAATTAATTCACTCACCAGATTTACTTGACCTGGACGGGTCCTTCTCTCTTCCTGCTGTAGGGTTTAGCAAGTGCTAAAAGTTCTCCAAGGCAATATTCACATGGGTACAGTGTACACTTTAGTGCTCCCTCTTAGGTAAGTCTCTAAAAGTACTCTTTGGTGCACAAAAGTGACACATATGGCCCCCAAACACCAAAGAATTGTAAGCAGTGGCCCTTGCCGAGAGGCTTTCTGGGAGAGTTGGGAATCAGTTGTGAATACGTTCTTTGCTAGTTCAAGTGCTTGTTTCCTAAACACGTGCCGTGATAGTTATTAGTGGTAGACTCATAGGTGCTTCCTCACAGGTGTCCGGGGAAGCTCAGAATTTGCAATTCGCACTGCTTTCATTGCTGTTTCTCTCATTGCTGTATTTTAGAAAATAGGTTTTAAGACCAATAACCTTTGACATCGTGTGTTTGCATTGTCTAATGACAGATGAATCCTTCACATTTCTCTCCACCTGAATATATTAGACTAATTGTACATGTCTGTTTGTGCCGTGAATAAGTGGGCTATAGTTGGACCAAAATAAATGAACGGTTGGAATCAAAGAGTCTCAATACTTGGCGGTAGTCAGCCCCTCGCTTCTAGATGTGTTCTAATCCAGCGGTCCCCAACCTTTTTGGCACCAGGGACCGGTTTCGTGGAAGACAATTTTTCCACGGACCGGGGTGGGAGGCGTGGGGAGCAGTTCAGGAGGTAATGCGAGGGATGGGGAGCGGCAGATGAAGCTTCGCTCGCTTGCCCTCCACTCACCTCCTGCTGTGCGGCCCGGTTCCTAATGGGCCTAGGACGGATACCAGTCCACGGTCCGGGGGTTGGGGACCCCTGTTCTAAACAATGCAAACGTCTGACTGTACCCTGGTAGTATATTGTAGCAGTTACAGCTCCGCAGTTGATGATGCAAATCTGCCAACATGTGGGTGTCACTGCGTGGCTTTTGAAAGCAGGGTGAATTTTTTGCAGTTGTTTCAAAGTTGTGGTCTGTCCTTGAATTCTCTATTAATTGCTGTGTGTGAGCCAGAAGGAGCTGTGGTCAGGGTGGGCCCCCAGCCTGCAGGGAACTTTCTGGACTCCCCGCTCTTTGAATTGATGGAGGCATTTGGGCTCACTACTTGACCATTCTCACCCTGTGAAACGTCCTACACTTTGAAGCAAATACAATTCACAGCACAGTGCACACAAAAACCTTGGCATAAGACAGAGAAGGTTCTTCTTATTCTGTGGACTGGTTGCTGTGGAAACGGATAACAAAGGGCAGCCTTCCACTTCTGGTATAATTGTGTAGCCCCCTTTTCTCTGGGCTTGACACCTGTCTGAATAAGAATGATTAGAGCTGAATAATATCCCTCTCTTGACTATTGAATATGTGGTTCACATACAAAACTGTATAAGTTGAAGAAGTAAAGTGTTCGTGTTCATATGTACTTGTTTGCTACTACATTTTTGAGGTTTTGTAAAACTGTTATTTTTTTTCACAATGTGAAACTGAAGGTCAAATAAATTATTAGAGATTTTCTCTTCATCGTGTGTATGGGTCTTTATTTGAATACAACATAATTTTAGGCATTGAAAACTTGTGCTTTTTCTAGTTTAATCCAAGAGAGGATCATTTCACATTTTTTTGGATGTCTTCTGTTTCACCATTTAGTTACGTCCATTTATGAAAGCAATTTTACACATTAAATAATTAAAAATTTGACCTTTTGGAATATTTAAGCAAACCAAAACTACCTCAGTTAGGGTTATTGATAGCTTAGAATATAAAGTCATGTACTATGCAATGATGACAGCATGCTTAGTATATAGAAAGGATTGAGTTTCTATACTCATCATGTGGGATATATTTTGATAGGAAAGCTGTGAGAGAAGGAGCTATAGTTCAATCCTCTTTTCATCTGACATGACCTTAGAATCATTTAAAGTGAGTGGAAATATGTGCATATTATTTCTCCGAAATGGCACAGAAAACCACAAGTTTAACCCCTCTGGTACACTTAGCTTCTTCCAAGTGGAAAGCCGCCATCCCAGCTGGCTCATTGTAAAGCCAGAGGAAGCCTCCTGCTTCCACCTCATGACTGCTTCGTGTCACAGTGAGATGCTCCTTTATCACTTAGGGTGGACCCCTTGTTGTTTTAATGGGCAGAGCAACATTGGGCATAATCTTTTTTGGAGAGAACATAAATACTACCTAATTAGAAATCTAGGAGATCTCACAAGTAGGCAGAATGCAATTACCACCCTTGGACTTTGACCAAGATGCCAGAGCAGATGCCTCAGATTTTACAGAAGCATCATTCAATTCTGTGCTGGGTGAGGCTAGTCTAGAGCCAAGCTCTGAGAATAAATGACTCTGACAAGAGTCCTCAGACACCTTGGTGCACGGTGCTGATGACCCATGGAAACCCTGTTGATGACACCATATATGACACCAGTCCTCAGAAGGGTTGAGAATAATTCACGTAGAGATGACTGGGAACCGACTTTTCATTCTCGGGAGTTTTTTTTTCTTTATCATCTCAGTTGGGATGTGTAAACAGATTAAAAGAAGATACTTCAAATTCCTAATTTTCAGTTGTTTGGAAATTTCAGTTCATTCAGAGATTCATATCACCCCAAGCAGCGGCTGTATTAGTTTGGATTGCCTTCAGCTGCATGTAATAGAAATCTGGCCATGGTGGTTTAACCACAGTGGTGAAACCCTTATGGAGGCTGGCAGTCCACAGCTGGGAGAGTATCCCTACAAGGCCATCGGGGTCTACAGCTCTTCTTTCTGCCTTGGCATCCTGGGCATGGGCCTTTAGTCCTCGTGCTTACAGGATGGCAGCTGTACCTCATGGCATTACATGTGCTTTCTAGGCAGCAAAGATGGGGACAAAGGGGGAAGAAGTATGTGTCAGATGAAACTTCCTCTTTCTTGGGACAGTAATCGTTTCCCCAAAAGGCCCACCTAGGAGACTTTACACTTATCTCTCATTGGCCAGAATTGGATCTCATGAACTTCCGAAGAAGCAAGGGAGCCTGATAAGAGGAGTACTTCTATGGAGGCATGACGCCACCTCACACAAAAGGTGATTTTTGTTGGTAAGGGTGAAAGGGAGAACAGACGTTGGCTAGGCAATTAATTGCTGCCTAGGGTCTGTCACAGTGAATAATCCAAGGGTCAGCTTAAACAATAGCCCCGGTGACTGAGTGATTACGATGTGCTGGGACTGCACTAAGGACATGTTTCCTTCATCTCTTTTAATTCTCACAAAAAATGCAGGTAAGTACAGAGAGGTTTCTTTTTTTTTTTTTTTTGCGGTACACGGGCCTGTCACTGCTGTGGCCTCTCCTGTTGCGGAGCACAGGCTCCGGACGCGCAGGCTCAGCGGCCATGGCTCACGGGCCCAGCCACTCCACGGCATGTGGGATCTTCCCGGACCGGGGCACGAACCCGTATTCCCTGCATCGGCAGGAGGACTCTCAACCACTGCGCCACCAGGGAAGCCCCAGAGAGGTTTCTTAACATCTGTAAGCCTCAGCTCCTTCCTCTATAAAATAAGGATGATTAATATTCTCTAATAGAAACATTTAATAATATACATTTAAGTACCAAGCCCAATGCCTGGCACATAGTAGTTTCTCACTAATTTTCAGCTGTCATTTTTAGACATGCGAAACATCCAATAAATCAAAATCTGAGTGCTTATTCTGTGTGAGGAATTGTGTTAAAAGTTTGTATGTCCATCGCCTTAATTGATCCTTACAGCAATCCAATGAGAACAGGCACTTTTTTTTTTTTGGCCACACTGTGCAGGATATTAATTCCCCCACCGGGGGTCAAACTCATGCCCCCTGCAGTGGGAGCACGGAGTCTTAACCACTAGACTTCTAGGGAGGTCTTGAGAACAGGCACAATTATTACCCCTATTTGGTAGATTAAGAAACAGGTTTGGAGAGATTAACTTGCCCAAGGGAGTGGTGAAGCCTGGATTTCAAGGCACACTCTCTGACCTGTCCAGGAATGTGGAGGACGGTGATTCATGGGGCTGAGCCTGATTGTGGGAAACCCAGGGCTGCCCGTGTCCGTTGTGTCTGGGAAGACTTGACTTTGTGACACGGGCCGAGAAGGTTGCAGCTGGTGAGTCCCACCACTGGACACCAGGACTAAAGAAGCACAGGGAAAGAATCTGCTCTCCAACTCACAGTGTTCCTTGACAGCAGGCTTCTAAGATTCTGATTGAGGAGAATTTTAAAATAAATGGGGGCCCTGGGTGGTTGTTACACTTGATAATTCATTAAGCTGTACACTTAGGCTCAGTGTACTTTTTTGTTCATACAATGTTTATTGCCTGAGAGATTGAATATACAAATGGACAATGGCCAGAGCATAATAAAAATAGAACTCTGACCCACAATCTGCAGCAACCAGTGCAGGAAACCAACCCCATTATCTGCAGTAACCAGCCCAGGATGTCAGCCTGCAATCTGCAAATCAGACTTGCAGGAAGTCATATTACTATCTCTAGCAACTGGTCCCGGAAGCCAAACAATAACCGTGTTAACAATTGGCCCCAAACAGCCAGGACTTGATTAATAACTTGCAGCTTCCTTAATTTTTGTTACTGCTTCCAACTTGGGACCAAACAGAAAAAAATCAAATATGCCCCCCTAACTATCACATAGGGTACCTACTTCTAGTTAGCCTGCTTCCAGCTTCCCTAGGCCACCAGCCTTCAATCAGGGCATATCTGAAACCTTCCTTTTTTTCCACTTATACAGCTTTCCCACTTCTGAGCCTGCCTTTGAGTCTCTGCCAAAACCAAGTGACAGTGGCTGACTCCCCTGCTATAGCAAGCTCTAAATAAATAGGCTTTGCCTGTTCTCATTTGGTCGGTTTTTGTTTATTTTGACAGACAAATGTTTGTTCAATAAAAAAATTAAATATTTCAACAAAAAGGTTCATAAAAATGAGGTGGGAACCAACATTTGGGGTTCTGGGCAAGCTGGGCTTTCAAAGGGATGTTATTTTCATCCTGAATGTCAGGGTAAGATGAAATGTACACAATACATATAGTATGAGAAAAACGGATTTTGAGTTAATGGGGTTGAGATTAGGGCATCTGGTTTGCCAAACGGAGAGTAGTTGCTTGTTTGGGAATATTTTGAATAAAGTGAGAACACTAAAGTGAGTTTTATAGTTGTAATCATGGTGCACATGAATGTGTGAATAAGTGCAAAAACTTAGCAGTTAATTCCTGGTCTTGCCTGTCACAAATCTTAAGTGCTTTGCCCGTCTGACACATACTTAGACAAGCCATCTGTCCTGTATTTGAGTTTAATCATAGACAATGAATTTTAAAGCTCTGTTATTTGTCAGACCTTGGACCACTAAGCGCAAGACCTAACTTTCAGAGGGAAAAAAAAGTGTACATTAAGGCATGACTAGGAATTAAAAGCAATTTGACTAAGTAAATTACAAATCTACCATAATCTCATCCAGCTCTGCTTACAACCCAGCCTGCTTTGTGAATCCGGGGAAAACCAAATGAGACAAAGTTTCTTTCTCTCTCTGGTCCTGTTTCCTTGGCAACCATAATCTTTATCTGCGCAAAGATGGGGGACTGCGTCAAGGAAAGGCAGTTGGAGGTGCAGCCAAGTCTCTCACTAATCCTTTTCTTCGGTTATCAGATAATTTGTCTTGTTACGAAAAGTGATTTTACACCCAGTTTTTAGATGCTGCTGGCAGCGTTTATTGGACATCCTAGAGGGGCTGAGGGTACTTGCTACTATTGTAGCTACAAAGAAGATGAAATCAGTAGACACAAATTGGGCACCTGCAAAGTGAAGGACTAAAATGTCTCTGTCTGAGGATCTAACCAATCTAGGCGCAAACTCTAAATTGCAAACACCGGTGTCCCACTCAGCCATCTCCACACATTCTAGCCCAGGCGTTGCTGCCATGAGAACCATTTTGAGAGAACAGATCTAGGAATTGTACTCGCATGTGTCTGCTCTGAAGGGAAGGAAGGGAGAAAGAGGAAGAAGCAGAAGAAACCCCGGGGAGACGTGTCTGGTGAGTGGTGGTCCACCTCACGTCCCTTTCTGGTACCTTCTGAGAGTGTAGCTATTCAAGAGGTGGAGGGGGTCAGTCAGCACCCTTTCTCAAAACGGAAATACCTCAGCTCCACTGGGGGGCTGTTAGTCATTCATCCCTTCCTGTGAATCAGGCCACTCTGAGGGTGGCCGGGGGTTGGGAACCCTGGGGGGAGTGCCTGCCCGAGGGGGGCTTGAACAGGAAGACGCACCCAGAGGAACACTGGGCGTCAGGAGGCCTGTTGGTGAGGCCGTAGCAGGTGGGAGAAGAATGAGAAAGGCAATATTTTACTTCAAAATGTTACAGTTAAGGGGGAGGGAGGGATGAACAGGCAGAGCATGGGAGATTTTTAGGACCCTGAAACTATTCTGTATGATACTATAATCATTGATACATGCCATTCTATATTTGCCCAAACCCATAAAATGTACACCAAGAGTGAACCCTAACAAACTCTGGACTGTGGGTGATAATGATGTGTCCTTGTAGGTTCCTAACAGATACAGGCTGTAACAAATGGACCGCTTTGGTGGCGAGGTTGCTAGAGGGGAAGGTTGTGTGCTGTGCTGGCCAGGGGAGCGGGTAAGGGGGTGTGTGGGAACTCTGTACTTTGGCCTCAATTTTGCTGTGCACCTAAAACTGCTCTAAAAAAAGAAAGTCTATTAAATGCCAAAAAATAAAAAGAAACAAAAGGAGTCTTTTAAGGATGTCAAATAAATTGTTAAATCTAATAAAGTATACTATATATATATATATATATATATATATATATATATATATATATATATATATATATATTTTTAACTGTTACCATGGGTGGACTCCATGCACTGGAAAGAGAGAAAAACCCTCCTCCCATCCCTGCATTCATTGTCCCGGGACCCAGGATCAGCCCGCCTAGCGGAGGCTTAGGATGTGGAGTCATGATGGGTGACCGGGGAACCAGCCACCAAGTATAACATCGCTGCTAGGAGGATTTGTCCCACATTCCAAATGGCGAACTTAGAATTCACACTGCCAGAATCGACTGACTCACAGGTTAATGACAGTCAGTATTTTAGCAAATACCTTGAAGTGAATATCTGCACTCACAGTGTAAATGCTATTCAGAGATTTTTATTTCTGCACATTTTTTTCCTCCACAAGACTTTGTGTTTGAAATTTAATTACTGTAATATATTCTTATTTCCACGTTCAGGTATTTCTCTGGAGCAGAAAGCTAACTTCATAGTGTGGTGTGTGGTGTGGGTGTCCAAACGCCCATATAACTAGAAATTCATTTCGTCATTCATTGGTTCATTGGCTAGGAAAAAGATTTAAAAACAATCAGAGAAGGAAGGGATAATAATCTCAGGTGGAAATGTAGAAATGTTCAGAGATAAACCAAACCATTTGGGGAAAACAATGGGTCTTTCAGAAAGCTCTGGTGGAGCTGATTAAAGTTAGCTGGGGGGAAGCAGAACGTTTCTCTCTCGGATGACATAGGTGGGCCTTGCTGGCCCGGGCTAGGGCAGGCTCCTTGAACTTTCTGTGAAGAGGCACCTTTCCGCCTGGGCATCGCTGGGGGTGGAGAACGGGATGGGGTACAGAGGCACCATGGAGGCAGGTAACACTGCCGGGTGCCCTTTGCTTCCAGCACACCAGAGAGAAGGCTGTGAGGAGAATGGGTCTAGGGGGGTGACTGCCTGTACAACCTCTGAATGCACTCAGAGCTTTCCTTGCCATCCAAGAACCATGTCCAAGGGCAGAGAACCACGGAGTCCTGGGGCCTCTGGGTCAGCACTGCTTGTGCTCTGACATTCAACATTCAGTGAGTTACTCAGGCTGGGCGGAGATCCCTTCCTCCTTCCGAGAGCAAGGGATGTGCAGGAACCCTCCTTTTGCATCTCTGAGAAAGCTTGTAGGGGCTCTTTCAGAACCAGAGAGGAAAGGAGCCACCCTCGAGGTGGGAAGGGGAAGTGGTAATTGCACCTGGAGACTAGGGGCCAGGCAGCAGCCCTCTGTGGGGAGCAGAAAGGGGGAAAGCAGAGACAGAGAGTGGAGAAGAGCTGCCCACTTCTCTCCGGGGCTTGGCTCACGCACGAACACCCGCGTTCACAGGTGGACCTGGAGAGGTATCAGAGCCTGTGACGGGCATAGCATCGGTCTCGGTAACCTACGACACTGGATAGGACCTGCACGACAGGGAAGTGGGATGAGTAGACAGGGCAGCTGGTGCCTGACACGCGGCCCCTCTACCCACTACCAACAGGAAACGTTAGTGTTTAGAAAAGTGCTTTCCCTCCTTCCTGCCTTGCTTCCCAGGGGTCTGACCTGGGATGCAGTCTGAATGCCGTCCCTGCCTTCTCTGGTTGTCTCCCCTTATTCTTTTTTTTTTTTTTTTTGCGGTACGCGGGCCTCTCCCGTTGCGGAGCACAGGCTCCAGACACGCAGGCTCAGCGGCCATGGCTCATGGGCCCAGCAGCTCCACGGCATGTGGGATCCTCCCGGACCGGGGCACGAAGCCGTGTCCCCTGCATCGGCAGGCGGACTCTCAACCACTGCGCCACCGGGGAAGCCCTCGCCCCCACGCCCCCTTATTCTTCACAGGCCTTTCTCCTGAACGTCTCTTGCTGGGCTCCTCCTGTCTTGATGTCTGCTTCTTGGAGGACCCGACTAACTCAGGAGGGTTACAGCTGAAGGCTAAGATTGAAATCACCCCCTACCTGCTATCTCACCCCGTGGCCCTGTGATTTCATGTGGGCCAGGCAGGTGTAGGAGCAGGTGAGGGAAAGTTTGGAATAGGGATGAGATCATCCCAGTGGCCCAGCTTTCATTATCTCACTTTCAGAGGGATAGTTTCTTCATTTTCCTTTTTATATTTGGGGGGATGACTAAATGGTTTTGAAAACTTCCTAGCATTTGGCAACAATCTGCCTGAACAGAGTGATATGATTGCTCTGCTCACAAATAAGCTGCAATTTTAGGCAGGATTTTCAGAGCATCTCAGTGTCTAACAACTCATGAAACCTTGGCGGTAGTTTCAGGATGCCTAACATCTGCTTAGTTCATTTTGTTACAAGTCACCTGGGCAAACACTCTTCCTCCCTCTGCCCCATAAATGAGCTTATATTCAATTAGAACATTCCGGTTAATAGCAGCAGCAATCATCCAGGGGCAGTCTACAACAAAGGCTTAAATGTAATGGCACTTCTCCATGTTAACAAAACCAAACCATTATTTTTCTTTTAGCTCAGATGGACTATTTGCTAATGTCTTACCAGCTCTCACAGCTTATTCTTTGAGGAAGAAGCAGCCTTGGTTTCTTTGAGAGGAAACTACTCCTTTTATCTGGGGGTTTTGAATAAAAGGATTTGGGAGGCATTTAATGTGCATTTTAAAATAACGTGGTTCCATAATAGCACCACAGCCCATCCCTTTCTGATCAGTTTTAAAAGCATGACTGTTGCATCTATTCAAGATTTTCCAGTGGACACCTTTGAGCATGGTTATGAAATAGATGCCGAGCACGCCAAGTTCCACAGTTATTTCTCCTCCTATTTTTCCCCCCAGCTATAATGTTACTCAGGAACAGCATGATGATTGAATGCACCTGCAAAGATCTTAACAGCTTTAGAAGCAGCAGGAAGCCCACACTGGTCACCTTCAGTTTATTAAATATCCTGACCCCCTAGCAAGTGTTTTTCTTCAAGGTCAGTTTTCTGTTGTCGGGATATAGAATTGGAAGATGACCAGAGGACAGCACCTTGGAAGCTGCCACTAACGGATGCCAGTGTCTTGATGCCATCAGCCAGGCACGAGGGGAGGTGCAGGCCTTGTGCGCTGCGCTCCCACCCTGCCTTAGGGCGCCCGGGACAAACTCCACGGGGCAGGGGTGACTGAAAGTGGTCTCAACTGGGGCCACACGGAAGAGCTGAAAGTTCTCTTTCAGTGCTCGTCACAGGTTTTCTCTCTCTACCCCAAAGACAAAGCTTTCGCAATATCATGGGATCAGAGCTGATTACCACTCTGCGGTTTATATTCAACCTTGGATCCTGACTCTCAGCCTGTGCTTAATTTTCTGTGGTGACAATTAAAGTTTATTAAAAAGCTGACACATAGTTTTCAGCCTTCAGGTCATCTCTGTGATTCATGTAGAAATTTTAAGAAAGGAGGAGAAGAAACCATATTAGTCACAGGAAAAAAAAAAGTTTGGGGCCTCCCTTTCTACATTGTAAAGTTATTTGTAATTGGGGAGTTATCGAATGATTCCACCAAGAAGATCCCCTTCTGCTGAAATGTTAACAGCAGGAGATGAAGTTAAGCTTTGTCAGTGTGCCATCCTTCACCCACTGGAAATGGTACAAGGAGCTAAAGTAGAATCACTGACAGCCACAGGCCTTGCCTGTCACAAACTCATCCTTAGAATTTTAACTGAAGGAGAAATGAGAGATGATGAAGAATAAGTTTTTTAAATCCAGAAGAAAGTTGACTGGATGCTTTTCATGTGGCAGCTTGATAAAAATAATTTCAAACTTCTTTTTACCAAAATTAAAAAATCTAAGGAACTCTGCCTGTTCCCTGTATAGTGTGATGCCTAAAACTAGATTTACTTAAATAGTACTACATACTCAACTTGTTACTTAACCTGTTAATCATAATTCCAGATAGGAATATTTTCCAGGGGATTTGAAAAAATATTTTTGGAGGTGAGGTTTGGGTCTTCATGGGCCGCCTATGTTGGGAGGGTCCACAGAAATGTACCAAAGCCCTGAATGAAAGATGATGAGAACATGTTAGCTTGCTCCTGGGAAATAATTTTTATAAACCACCCAGCTTTTGAGAAATAAGAATCAAGGTAGGGCCAAGTTAAGCCATTGTGTAACAAATTTTTGGAAGCCTTTAAGAATGACTCATGTTGAAAAGCTGATAAGCAAGAATTGTTTGATATTTGGGACATACCTTTCCACAGAGAAGGTGTCATCCTTGATGGGTGAACTTTCTGTGATGGCCTCTAAAGTGCTGTGGCCTAAATGCAGCTGATTCATAATACCGTGTTTGCTTGGATTCTGATGAATTTGGTCATGGGCTGGAGCAAGGAGGATCAAGCATACTACTGAATCTGCAACTTGCATTTTTCTTTTAATATGTCATTGACTTCTTTCCATGTGAGTATTTTTCTGATCTTGCTCTCTTTTCCTCTGGAAGCAGGCTGGGCATCAGGACCTTAGGAATATAGTAGGCACTATGGCCAAGTTTTATATACCATTCAACAACAGATATACCCAACCAGAAACAGACTTTTTTCTTTTCTGTTTCATGTTCTATTGGCCCCCTTAATCCAAGCTGCCTAATAAACGCTTGTATTTCTAACTGCTTTTTTTGGGTTCCTTTGCCAGTTCAGACCTGGGACTTCAAATATATTTGAATGAATGGAAGCAGAAAATATCTTCGCAGTGGCTTGGCTATGGACAGAACTTATTACAATCTCTGATAAGCATCATTTTATAGAAGTACAGTCTGTTGGCCAACAGCTCAGTCCTCCAAACCACTTTTCTTGATATCATTGCAGGACATTTGATACCACCATTGTGGTCTGCAGCCTTGGCACTGCTGAGCCTCTAACAGTGATTTGCCAGGATCTATGTCAATCAACATTGTTCTGGGATGTAAGATGTTTGGCTAAGAGCTGCTGTGTGCGGCAGCAGAGTAACCGTGCCACAGCCTAGTATGCCAATTGTATATGTGAGAGAAGAAAATGAACGTGCAATGCATTTGCCTAGGTTAACTGGCAGACCTTATGTGGTCTTCCTGCCCTTAATGAATTTTTTTTTTTAATTCAAGTATAGTTGATTTACAATGTTGTGTTAGTTTCTGGTGTACAGCAAAGTGATTCAGTCACATATATATACACACACACACACACACACACACACACACACACACACACACACATGTATACATTTTTTTTTATATTCTTTCCCACTATGGTTTATTATAGGATATTAAATATAGTTCCCTGTGCTATACAGTAGGACCTTGTTGTTTATCTATTTTACATATAGTAGTTTGTAAATTCTAATCCCAGACTCCTGATTTATCCCTCTCCCACCCCCTTTCCTCTCTGGTAACCTTAAGTTTGTTTTCTATGTCTGGGAGTCGGTTTCTGTTTCGTAAATGTTTGTTTGTGTCATATTTTCGATTCCACGTATAAGTGATATCATATGGTATTTGTCTTTCTCTTTCTGACTTACTTCACTCAGTATGGTAATCTCTAGGTCCATCCATGAGCAACATGAATATTTTAATAAAACCTCTCTCTGAAGTACAAATGACACGATGAACAAATAGATGGGCCGTCTATTTCTCAACTCGATTTTTAGCCTTGAACTAAGTGACTGGAATAGAATTGTACACCTTTGTTGACTGGTGAAATGGAAGTTGAGTGAATGAAAGCATTTCTTTCTCAACCTGGTGTCTTCTTTCTTGGGCACTAGGGCTTCTTATATGGAGGCAGGCCCTAAGTCATGAGAGTAAGGCAAATGGCATTGTTGCTGTAATAGGGACGCCTGGCTTAATCTTATTTTCCTAGCTTGCTGTTACATCAGTCTGTGTCATTAGAAGCAGAATGTGTTCCATTATGTAGTGTCTTTAATCTGGAATGTCTCTGTACTTGAAAACTATTATTGCTTTAATCATCACCTCACCCCTAGGAGGAACCAGAGGTGGAAACTCTGACCTGCATTCTAGTATTACAGGTGAAGGAGTTAAGAAATTCTGAGTGACAAGACAGCCTCTAATACGCAGCCAACCTAGAGGCAGCATGCCAGCCCTGAGGAACTGGGATCACACTTTCAGACACTGATCTGTGTTTCTGTGTGGAATGTCTGACAGCTAAGATAGTTGATGGCCCTGTGGCACGCTGAAGGATTATGTCAACAGTCAATTTGAATGGGGTCACAGAGCCAGGTAAATAACCCTCATTCTGGCTTTACTGATTATAAAGGAACACTTGCCTGGCATGAGGAAAAATTTAGTTGTTTCCAAGGACTTTGAATCATTGGTTTGAGGCAGCCTGGTCAGAAGGTTAGACCAGAGGAACAAATGTAGTGCTCACCGGTCTTGCTTTTGGACTGTCCTCCTCTGCCGCCCCTTAGGCCAGCAAGCACTCTCTCCCACACAGACACATAGAGCATCTGCAGACACACATGCACAGACACTAATGCACACACACACATACACATGCTCCAGCTCTCCTCTGGCTTTGTGAATCTTCTTCAGTTGACAGTTTAAGGAGAACACAGTCCTGTGATATTAAGAATTAAATTAAAACTGTATTTCAACTAAAAAAGTCTCACAGGGCCAAGTGCCTGATGTTATTGAGCCAGTTTACTATTTCCTTAGGCACCTTGTGTCTCTCAGAGAGCTAAAGAGGCGCCGGCCAGTTGCAGGTGAGGCTTCAGGAATGTAGGAAGGGCACGCACTCCCGGGGGTTGCTGGTTGCCTCATATAACAGCAAGAGCTTGACGAAGGATACAGGCCTGGTAGGTAGACAATCTGGAGGAAAAAGTGCTTGTGTGAAGTGATGCTGTACAGGACCACTTATTTTATTCAAGTGCGTGAGAAAGAGTTACAGAAGGTGTCATTTTGAGTCCGGGTTACTTGCAGCCCTTCTGGGGCAAGCAGTGTTCCTACCCTAAAGGAAAGGGTCTTGAGGTGGAGGGACCCTGAAGAGATCACCTAGTCCAGAGGTTCTCAGGCCCATCAGATCCAGTGCTTCTTTTTTAAAAATTACAGATGTTTTGTAATTTCCCCCTTTACTATCCTCAGTTAAAATTGCCAGATAACATACTACCCAACGTCCAAATGCCATTATAATGCTCTACTTGTGTCACGGTTCAGGTTGCCCAGGAAAGAGAATCTGAGATGGCGTTAGGTGGTAGGAAATACATGGGGCACGCTCTCAGGATCAGCACGTGGGGGAGAGAGAAGGCAGCAGGTTTGGGCGGAGGCAGAGGTTGGGCTCTGCCTTGATGCAATCCCACAAATGACTCAGCAGATCCCACAGGGAGCTCTGGAGCTGGGGTGTTCCCGCAGAACTGTGCCAAATTAGAGCTTTATTATCCCCCCAGCAACCAGTCAGTGGACGTAGGCAGCTCCTAGGGAGGAGTGATAGGGCGAGACCCTGGCAGAGACAGCCGTCTGGAGATATTGCTGGGAGAGGGTGGTGGCATTCAGCTCTGGGCTGTCAGCGGTCAACACTCCAGCAGCTGAGGAAGCCCTGGAGTGGGGATTGGGGTGGGGTACATGGGGTCCAGCACAGCCTGTAATAGATAGGAGAAAATAATAGGAAAGTAACTCATATTGAATGCATATATATCTTTTTTTTAAATAAATTTTAAAATTTATTTTTGGCTGCGTTGGGTCTTCGTTGCTGCGCGCAGGCTTTCTTTTTAGTTGCAGCGAGCAGGGGCTACTCTTCGTTGTGGCACACAGGGTTCTCATTGCAGTGGCTTCTCTTGTTGTGGAGCATGGCCTCTAGGCATGTGAGCTTCAGTAGTTGTGGCACACGGGCTTAGTTGCTCCACGGCATGTGGGATCATCCCGGACCAAGGCTCGAACCCGTGTCCCCGCATTGGCAGGCGGATTCTTAACCACTGTGCCACCAGGGAAGCCCAACGTATGCAAAACTAAAAGGTTTTTGGAAATAGTTCAATTCTATTGGAATTAAATTCTACTGTGTAGCCACAACTACTTCTTGTGAATTGGGCTTAAGAGAAAACAACACTCAACTGAGTGTTGTCAACACTTTTTCTTTATATTTGGCATTTTGAAAGAAGGACCAAGGAAGTATATTTGCATCTATACAGAAGTTATACAGGCAGACTGATACATTGCCATCAGAGATTTACTCAAAGGGTGATCAGTCTTGGTCAAATTACAAACAAAACAGGTGTTTGCTCACAGTGGTGGCATTCTAGAAAAATTCAATGTATATTAAATCTGTGAAAAAATACATTGTGTTTCCAGGTTAAATGGAGTTAGACCTTAGGCTCAGATAATTTTATCAAGTTTTTCACTTACATAATTGGACATTCATATGAAGTTAGGAAGGGATATGGGAAAATTCTTTGTCATGTGGACCAAATCCCATACTTAGCAAGGTGTTTACCTTCCACCCACTGAACGCTAGTGGTGTCTCCCAATCAGCAATCAAAAATACTCCCACAGATTTCCATATTTTCCCAAAGGGTACTATCCCTTCCCTTGAGAACTGAGTTGGTCAATCCTCTGCTTCTAGCCTAAACACACCTGTTTTCTCTTCTCAAGGTTTTGTAAAGCAGGAGATGTGGCAACCTCTGGTCAGTCCCTGTTTCAGCAAAGTAGTCCAAATTAAGGAGCTTCCATGGCTACGTGCACACGCGGTCAAGACCAAGGTCACACCTGGGATCCCATGGTCTTGAGGGCAGGCCTCCCTGGCCCTCCCACAAGGCCCGGAGATGTCTCCCTCAAGTGTTTGAAGCCCAAGCAGGTTGTCAAAGGTGCAATCTGGTTTATCGATTTCTAGCATCCAGGAAGGGCTGTGCGAGTCTTACTTAACAGGGTTTTGTATTGCCCACTGTGGCTGCTCCCCTGCTTCTTGCTGTGGGAAAGCTAAATTTCAGGAGAAATAAATCTATCATACCTGCTTAAATACAAGCAAAGGAAATGGTTGTTTTCCCATGTGCTTGATTTGACTCTTAGTGGGGCAGACACCATATTCCTTTCCTCCTGCATCAAACGTCTGTCCCAGCAAACACAGTGGAAGTAGCCTGCCTGGAGGGACTGTCAGGCCAAGCATCAAGGAAATGGGATTAGAGAGAAGGGAAAATGTTTCTAGGCTGATTCGAAGTACAAGACAATAGCAACACCAATTTGGAAATTGAAAAAGAAAGCCTCTGATGTGACTTATTTTACACAGGATGTTTTATGCTAGTTTTGATGTTAGGATTTAATCCTAAAGTGCTTATGCAGCAAAACTGCTGATACCCATGATGGCTCGGGCTGCATAAAGAATTACAAGACCCTGGAACTGACTGCCTGAGCCTTAGAGTAATTTGTATCCAGAAGAGACCGTGCAAGAGATGCATGTGTTTTATCTGCACACCTGAATAACATACAGACAAGTGTTAGTCATTTGTTTATGAATATTTTCCATTACTGCTCCTCTCCCAACATATCGCAAAAATTTCTGATTGTTTTGCTCTGTTTCCTCTTCGATGGGCTGCCAGAAACAGCTGGCACATATCTTTTTATGTTTTTGCTGATGACTCTTTTGATGCACTGGGTTTCTTCTTGGGATAAGAGTGAAAAATTATTGATCTACCAAAGACATTAGTTCATTGTTGCTGAGATGCCCAAGAGTGTTTTTTAAAATGAATAATTAATCACCTTGCTGATTCTACCTTAGAAAGTGAGCATCTTAGGAATTTTTGAATAAGTGTATGTTGACATAAGCCCCATTCTATATGCCAAGGATTGCAGCGTGATAATGTTCTAAATCGTGGTATTACACCTTTACAGACTTCACTAGTTCACATCTCATCAGAAAAAGCAGTGCTCAAAATTATGTGTACACAGTTAATTGTAACAAAACCTTGTTAAATCTGATATGGTGCGGCCTTAATAATTACAGTTTAATCTTGATTTTACACAACTTTTCTTAGTTTTTGAAAAAATAATAAAAGCTATTTTGAGTAGTTGAGCTTCAAGCGAGGACTCAAATGGACTTTTTTTCAAATGCACATTTGAGAAGTAGGGCCATCACACTCAGTGGAACAGGTTGTGCATGGCACACCTGCTCACGGAGACCCCAGCCAGAACCAATATATGCAGATGAACCTGGACTCCTTCATAGTAGGTGCCCTTAAAAGCATTATGCTTGTTTCAAGGACATTCTCTTACCCCAAACCTCCTCCTACTTTGGTTTTCAGATTTGGACTTAGATTCTTGGGATTATGGACTAATGTAGCAATTCTCTAGTCCTGGAGATGAGAGAAACTTTATCATTGGAACCCTCCCAAAGTAGGTTAAACCAAAATAAGTGAATAAGAATTGTACCAACCTGGGTAATATCATTTGCAATAAAAATGAAGGAGGCTCAGAAACTAATTGGAAGTCAATTCCAAAAGAAGATTATAAAAAAATGTTTTTAGTGAAATTAATGCACAATTTTTCAAATAGTTATTTTTAAAGTAAATTACATGCTTAATCTATTTTAAAAATTAAAGATTCTCAAAAAAAATTAAAGATTCTCATTAATTTTTTATATTCAATTCTCAATTTTCTATGCTTCTAAGGACAAGAATATCATATGTAATTGACACCTATAACTTAGCCAAATATTTTATTGGACTGGTGACTAAAACAAAAAAGAGCAAATTAAAATTTATCTCCTTTTTTTGTCTCTGCCTGCACATTGTGTGTATGAGTCTGTGTGTGTGTGTGTTTATATACATTAAAGTAAGGAGGCAAGCTATAAGAACATAAGCAGGAGAAGACTTAAGCCTAGTAAAAAGATACATTGTAGCGTCAGTCTCAGAGTAGTTGAATTAATTTGAGACAAAAATAAGCTGTGTTTAAACAGTATCTCAGGGCTTCCCTGGTGGTGCAGTGGTTGAGAATCTGCCTGCCAATGCAGGGGACACAGGTTCGTACCCTGGTCTGGGAAGGTCCCACATGCCGCGGAGCAACTAAGCCCGTGAGCCAAAACTACTGAGCCTGCGTGTCTGGAGCCTGTGCTCCGCAACAAGAGAGGTCACAACAGTGAGAGGCCTGCGCACCGCGATGAAGAGTGGCCCCCGCTTGCCACAACTGGAGAAAGCCCTCGCACAGAAATTAAGACCCAACACAGCCATAAATAAATAAATAATTTTAAAATAGTATCTCAAATAAAAATTGCATTATTTGTGTTATGGTCATAGTTTAGAATTACCATCACAAGAATGAAACTGTTCAATATGTTAAAAAATATTAAGGCACAAACTGGGCAATTTTTTCCCCCAAAGCATAAAAGAAGACTAATTGAAAATGAACAAAGAGCATAAATGGACAACATATCAAAGAGAAAATTCAACTAATACAAAATATGGGAAAATGATCAAGCACACAGAAATACAAATTAAGACAAGACACTGGGACTTCCCTGGTGGTGCAGCGGTTAAGACTCCACGTTCCCAATGCAGCAGACCGGGGTTCTATCCCTGGTCAGGGAACTAGATCCCACATGCTGAAACTAAGAGCCTGCATGCTGCAACTAAAAAAAAAAAAAAAGATCCAGCGTGCTGCAACTAAGACCCGGCGCAGCCAAATAACTAAATATTAAAAAAAAAAAAAAAAGGACAGGATACCATCCGTGACTTTTTTTGCCTGACAAATTACTAAAAGTTAAGAGAGTGAAAAAGAGAGGAAAGGAGAGGAAACTGACAAGTGTGTCATAGAACAAGTGCTTGTCAATGGGAGGATAAATTGTCATTGGGAGGATACATTGTCAATGGGAGGATAAATTGACAATATTTTAAGACACAATCTGGAAATAAATTTTAGGAATCTTTAAAGGTTTATACCTTTGACCCAGTTATGCCACATCCAAGAGTCCTTGCTATGGACATAGTCCTCATTATTCAAAAAGTGTCAGGTTAAGAGGCTGATGGAAGCCCTAAATGTCCAACAGTAGAAGATTGGTGGCACCCCCACTGATGGAATATTGTGCAACCACTAAACGTAATGTTTACAAAAGTTATAACAGAGGACAATGTTTATGATAGAGTGTTAAATAAAAATTAAACAGCTCTCAGAGCCATATGTGGATTATTAAATGGTTATATTTAAAAGAAGAAAAAGTAAAACCTGAAAATGATGGATGAGAAAGAAGATTGAAAAGAAATATACCCAAATGTAGACTATGACTTTTATTTGAGTGATGATTTGAAAGATGGATCATGTATTTCCTTTTTTCCCTACATTTCTCATTTTCTTTAAAAAAACAAAAACTACTTCTAAAGATATAAATATAAAAACTATCAGTAATAACATGTTATGATTGTAGGCCAAGATAAGTGAGTGGTGAGGCTCCTATTCTGGTAGCACATGAAAAGTCCTACCATTAAGGGAAATGGGTGAATTTTCCAAAACTTCTGGATGTTGACATGGTTTAAGCTGAGTCATTACAATCAAACATGAGGCATAACATTGACAGTTATCTAGTTATGTTTCTCATTTTGCACATGTGAACAAACCTCCAAGGAAAGGAGGTATTCTGCATTTATCTTTTTGTTTGCCTGAAATGGTCCTGTGGACTAACTACCACCATTTACCCTGTCCTGTGTGAGCCCAGATTGACTCAGTCCCTGTCCACCAGCCCCTCCTTCTTTGGCCCACCCATGTGTCCCCTTCCTTGTCTTTACCAGGGAGGCCTGACTCCGGGATACTCCACAGAGTGTATTCTGGAAGAGGCCACTCCCAGGCCATTCTGAGTTTAATTTCTAACGATTCATTATTGCCTGTCTACAAAAAGGCCTGGCTTCATCAGATCTGATATTTCTTGTTCTTTTAGAATTATGCCTGCTGCTACCAGTAATATCAGAGGTTATAGCTAGAAAAATCTTAAAAATCTTAGCTACAACAAACAAACTGGGCTGGGGAGCTTCAAGGTTTGGAGGGAGAAAAGCTTTAAAAGATAATCATTTTGAAAACTCCTTTTGCATTACTTGGCTGGAAAAAAGACTGGTTTTGCCCTTCTCCTTTCTCCAAGCTAATAATGCCGACCTAATCTTAAGGTCTCAGATTAAGCATCGCTTCCTCATAGCTGCTTTCCTTAACTCTTAATCTAGGATAGACCCTACACTCTCCATAGTGGCCTGCCCGTTTCTTTTCCAGGACTTCTAAGTATTACTTGTAAGTATTTGTAATTGAAATGAATACCTGTAAGTATTAGTAAATCTTTCTTTCCTGCTGGACTCTAAGTCCATGAGAGCAGAGTTCTTATCTATTTTACTTATCATCATGTCCCCGGTGCCAAGAACAGGAGCTTGGTATGCACTGGGTACTGAATAAATATTTGCTTAATGAATGAATTTTCCGGTGTGACCTACTAAAGCAGAGAAAGAATGGCTGGCACAGAATCAAATAGTGGTGGAGTCAGGAACATAAATGCTAAAGGCTTTGTTATTTTTTCTTCTTCTTTCTTTAAAATTCTAATTTTATACACACACACAATCTCATATCATTGCTCTAGTACTGAGTTCAAGAAGTTTGGTTTTGGCTTTTTGTGTTTGAAAGTGATGAATGCGTGGTTAGGGTGGGTCCTCTGTCATGAGAAGGGCAGACATTCGGAACCCTCCAGAAGCTTAGGCTAAATATCCCTTAGATAGCGTTACCCACTTGAGCCGGGCTTTTACGTAAATAAAGTTTAGCACAATCTCAGAAATGCACAGGAAGGCATTCTGCGACTTGGCCTCTCTATGAATCCAGAGACCCCTAAGTCTCTCTTTCCTGAAGTTTACGATCAATTACTCCGCTTAGCACATCTGTTATTCTGCCACCTTGACTTCCTTGCCTTTTGTAAAAGCAAAATTCTTGGAATTTATTTTACAGGCACAAATCACCTTGTAATTCTTTGCACTTAGTTAGTAGCTATTGAGCATGTAACTACAGAGCTTAACAATTACCAGATAGTGTGTAATCATGCAAAGATTTTAATCTTTCAAATTGGATCTCACCTACACACTGGGGAAGAAAAGGAAATTTACAGGATAATTAGCTCACAGGCTAGTCGGCACTTCCAGGGATTGTCAGGAAGTGTCTGCATGAATGGTCTTAAGGTATTATTTATTTTTTATTAAGTGCCTTTTATTAAAATTGCCTCCATGCTTTGCACTGGAGAAACTGGAGAAAAATGTCTTCTGCAAGCTGAGGCAGACCTTCTGTAATGAATCCTGGGCAAAGGGTGGCATATTTTGGGATGCCATATTCTGCTACCCTTTCGGGTAAATAGCCTTCCATGTATAAAAAGGGAGCCAAGTCAAATTTTACAAGTGAGATATCAAAAAAAAAAAAAAAAAAAGAAGCCAAAGTTATGCTTAATTTTTATGAGCTGAGCATTTGGAGTTGCCAAGCTACCTACCCTTCCCCCGACCTGGAGCCCGTTCCACCCTGTTCACTGGTGCAGAGGGGCACAGCTCTTTTACCTCTGCGTTCAGTGGTGTCACATTCGTAACTTGCAATTGGCCGTGGTGGCGCTAATTACACCAGGACCCTCTGCCCAGGCTACAAATCAGGGCTCCCTCCTGCAGATGGGTTGTTACACGTTTACCATCACTTCCCCACCTGTAGCAGAGGAGTCCACACCCACGCAGGCGCTCAGAGAATGCGATTTCCTCCTTCCCTTGAGCAGCAGACAAGAGGAGTGCGACCACGATAGCAGTACATGGGGCTGGGGCTGGGGGAGCGTTCTGGCTACTGGTCTATTGTCACTGATAAACAGGGCATTTTCAGGGGTTGGAATATAAAAATGAGGAGTCTGGAGAGGGATGTGGCCAGAAAATGTGAGTTGAAAAGAGAGGTGCTCCCACTCAGCATCAACTCCTGAAAGCAGGAGACAGGCTGGAGCAGGGAAATCTCTTGAGAAATTTGGCCGCAAGTAGCGGGATTGTTGGGGACTTCGTTCAGGGCTTGAGGGGAGGCGCTTGGAGCAACTCCTCTTCCAGAGAAATATTTTTTTTTTTTTTTTTTTCTTTTTGCGGTATGCGGGCCTCTCACTGTTGTGGCCTCTCCCGTTGCGGAGCACAGGCTCCGGACGCACAGGCCCAGCGGCCATGGCTCACGGGCCCAGCCGCTCCGCGGCATATGGGATCCTCCCAGACCGGGGCACGAACCCGTATCCCCTGCATCGGCAGGCGGACTCTCAACCACTGCGCCACCAGGGAGACCCGAGAAATATTTTTTTTAAAAGGCACTGAACTTCTCTTTCAACTTCACAATCTCATTAGAAGTCATAAGCCATCCTTTATTCACTATGATGAAGAGAATCCTCAGGATGAAATTCTATATTGCCAATCAAAAAGTGTTACTGTTTTGTAAATAAGTTCATTTGAATCATTTTTTAAAATTCTACCTATAAGTAATATCATATGGTATTCGTCTTTCTCTGTCTGATTTACTTCACTGATTACCATACGATAATCTCTACATTGTAACTATATTTCAATTGAAAAAAAGAAAGTTACTGAGAACTTACATGACCCATCCTGAAGCTGGTACTGCAGAGGTTCAGGAGAAAGCCCAAGCCTGAGCCTTATTTCCAAGTGTCTTACAAACTCATTAGGACAAAGCTAACCCACAGAAAATTATAAGATAAAAATCAATCACTGGGCAGTTTGACACGTGCTAAAAAAAATTCAGTGGGGTTTAGTGAAGGGAGGGAGCACAGTGGGCAGATCATTCTTAAAGGCTGTGGTAGTAGAGGCTGTCTGAGTGAGCTTCCAGGCCTGCTGATGGATTTCTTATATTATTATGAGCTCCATTAACAACATCAGTAAAATTGTAGGACTGCTAATAGAGATCCATAATAATAAAATCTTGAGTATAGCTACAGACTCACTTATCCTTAGAGCTACGCTCCAAAATGGATGAATGCCAAGTATTTTAAATCCCTGCTTTATACTAACTGAGAGAGTCAAGTTCAGTACCTTGTCTCCAGTTTTTTGTCATGTCAGTAGCAGAACTAGGGGGAAAACAAAATAAAACACAAGTCTCCACATGGGATCACTGGCTCTAATGAAATAACTTGAAGAGCCATATCAGATTTGAAGATGACAGCTCTCCTAGAGAAGTCCCAAATGTCCCAGGAGATGAGGAAAACCAAGGAAGTGATATGTGCCCTTCTTGGATGTGGAACAGACACGGGATTTTCATCTGCAGACTGTCAGACAATAGGGACGTATGTGGACCATGTATGGAAAAATCGGACCTGTCAAGATAAGTTGAGATTAGGTGTGCACATGGGTTTCGATCTCAGCAAGGAGCAATTCTAGGAATGTTTTAGAGATAGTGCCCGGCAGGCCAGCTGAGGAAGTGGCTGTGGAAACTCAGTGTAAGTTCAGGGGTCAAGGCCTTGGGAACAAATTATAGAAAAGAAATAAAGGAAACAAGATAGAAATTTTTTTCCAAAGGAGAGATTTAATTAGAACAATATCAGGCTGGAAAGACAGGAAGTATTGGTGTGTTCTAAAAGTGACCGAGAAGACAAATAGGGGAGAAATGCACATTTAAGGAAAGTCAAGAGCATCAGATGATACTAAATAATATTTAGTATCTGGAAAAAAGGGAGGTTAGATAATGTCAAAGCACAAAAAACTGCACCTAAGCCTAGAAAAGCTCAATATTGAATGGTCTATAAATTTTAGTCCAACTATTCAGAGAATATAGGGCAGAGCAAGTTTCTAAGACCTGGAAGTGTCAGTTGTTGCCTGTCACACTATGGTGCAGACAGGTCATGATAAACAGTTTGACCAAAAGATGCTGTTCGGATGGTTCTTAGAGTTAACACGCTGTGTCATCCAGAAGACAGGACTTCAAATCTCGAATTCCTTCCCTCCTTCATTATTCATTCATTCAACTTTCCATTTATTCACTTAACAAATATTTACTGAGTGCCCACCTTGGGTCAGTCTCTGTGCTGGCTTTGAGGTTGTGGAGATAAGTAAAGCCACACAGCACGTGCTCTTGGTCAAGCAGACAAAACAGATGGCTTGGAAAATATGTGATTACAAAATAATGTAATAATGTGTTGTGAGGAAAGAAAGTTCAGAGACAATTGCACTTTTTATTTTTAATTGACAAATAGTTGACATCCTATTAGTTTCAGGTGTACTACATAGTGCTTTGACATTTGCATACATTATGAAATGATCACCATGGTAAGTTTAGTAACCACCTGTCCCCATACAAATTTATTACCGTATTCTTTTTTTTTTTTTTTTTTTATTGTGCGGTACGTGGGTCTCTCACTGTTGTGGCCTCTCCCGTTGCGGAGCACAGGCTCCAGACGCGCAGGCTCAGCGGCCATGGCTCACGGGCCCAGCCGCTCCGCGGCACGTGGGATCCTCCCGGACCGGGGCACAAACCCGTGTCCCCTGCATCGGCAGGCGGACTCCCAACCACTGCGCCACCAGGGAAGCCCTATTACCATATTCTTGACCATATTCCTTATGCCGTATATTACATCCCCTTGGCTTATTTTCTAACTGGAGGTTGAAAAGGGCCTTCATCTCATTTCTGAAATTCTATGTGTCTTGCCCTGCACTGGAGAATTATCCACGTCCTTTGCACTGTTCTTTGGGGACTCTGAGGGCAAGGGAATGCTATGTCAGAATCACTCGTCATCATGCAGAGACAGCACAGATGTGACTGGGAGATATGAAGCTTGCATCTGAAGGACACTTTTTGTTGGAGAAGCTTTCATTTTCACAGCATTCAACTTAGTTTGATATTGAGCATCCCTGAGGTAAGAATGCCAGCATTCTTCCTTATCTGGCAGGGCAGCTCTTGCCAGATGGCCTTTCCATTTTGCACAATGACATATGTCATCGTCAGACACAAAGGCAAAATACTCAGTTGAAAAGTCAAAGATTCAATCAATAGGTTATCTTGTCGAATTGATATGACACAAGAGATTTTTATTAATCTCAGGATTGAAAAGACATCTTTTAACCCAGTGATTTAACTAAATTGGAGGTGTTTGGGGGCATTAGATGGATAACCAAGCACCCTTTTTTTTTTTTTTTGCGGTACGCAGGCCTCTCACTGTTGTGGCCTCTCCCGTTGCGGAGCACAGGCTCCGGACGCGCAGGCTCAGCAGCCATGGCTCACGGGCCCAGCCGCTATGTGGGATCTTCCCGGACTGGGGCACGAACCCGCGTCCCCTGCATCGGCAGGTGGACTCTCAACCACTGCGCCACCAGGGAAGCCCAAGTACCCTTTTTGAATTTTGTTCGAGAAAAGCAAAGACAATACTTGTAAGCATTCTAGAAAGACCATGTGAAATACATATAGGGGATAAGATTTGATGTGGAGCATGAATTGATGAAATAAGAAGGTGTCCTTTATCATGGTTTGTCTCAACTGCTGGTCCATGCCTCTAGCTAACTAGTTTATTTCCACACACTTTTTGGTATGAGGAATATGCCACTAATAAGGCCCAAATCAGAAATGATCTAAGTATTCTATGAACAGAGACTGCACATATTCATACAAAATGATGTTAAGAACTGAAGCAAGTTTTCAGATAATTCAACAGAAAAATATCTGATGTGCACATCTGGATATTCTAAGGAAAGTATTGACACATAGACATTTTCGGGGGTCTGGCATTATCTTCGCAATTGCTTCAACTGTTTACTTCTCCTGCATGATGTAAATATGGTCAGGGTTGATTTGACCTACTGCTCCAGAACTTTTTTTGCCGAGCACATTTTGATCGCCAGTTATGCCCAAGTTGCTGGTATGAGCCCGTGCGAACAGGCTTCATCACACCACTGCCTGAAGCTCATGTTTATAGTAAGATATGTATTTACTTAGCTTATGTTTTATGGGGGGGAGGTTGGAGAGATGGAGATTATTGGGGCGAGGTGTAAAATGCTCTCAAGTTACCCTTTGGTGCCGCCGCTCCTCTCCTATGGTCAGAGTTTGGGAAAAACTGAAGACTATTGCTCTCTGGAGGGGATCCTAACGCTATTAGCCTATTAAAAGGTTCTGAGGCCTGTGCCACTGTAACTCAGCACCTCTCAACCTTAATTTACCACAGAGCCCAACCTCCCCTCACTTTGCTTCCCTTCCCAACTTGTACTGACATCCCAAGGAAATCGGGTTTCTTAAAACTCACTTGAAAAAAAAAAAAAACCTCACTTGCTAGGGCACTCCCAAAAGAGTTTTTCAAAACTATGTACTCTTTTATAAACATTTAAATTAACATCTAACTGTTTTCATCCTGGATTTAAAGAAGTTCACTCTTTGTCAGGGGAGGTAGAAAGTGTTAAACACATTATAATTTGAAATGAGCACTGATTGTAATTAAAGATGAGCACTGATTGTAATTAAAATACATATTTTATGACACATTTGACAAAATAGATTTTAAGTAACTTCCTGAAATGTTGCTCTTCCCTGTTGCCGGCGGTGGGGTGGGCCTTATCTATGGAGTTTGCCATTTTGGCACCAGCCATACCTTAAGAGACCAAAGGAAGAAGGCATCTGTGCTCCCAACCTACCTTCACTGCAATGGGGGTGGTATGCAGGTGACTTGCAAGCTGGCTTATATCTGTGGAACAGCTGTGAAACTTGCAGGGCTACCCTCAGATTGTACTTGTTTACAAAGGCAAGTAAGTATCTCCTTTAGGTAAAAGAAAAAAAAAAAGTCTGCATACCCAAAGTATTTTAGGTAAATGAAGACCTTAGTTTTCCTTAAAGGGACTAACAAAGAATTTCAGTCCTCGTTGTCAGTAATGTCTTTGTGGCAGGTTCCTAATCTTTTCTTTTTCAAATTTCCTTCAGAGGATGGTTAAGGAGTCTTTAATTAACTATTAAAACGGGCGTTCTAACATGGGGGACAAGATTTAGAAAATCCCTTTAATTACTGGAACCAGATTTTTCTCCTGATGTGTAAATACCAGTTTACTCCTCAACCAAAGTGGGCTTTTTTTTTTTTTTTTTCTTTTTGCGGTATGCGGGCCTCTCACTGTTGTGGCCTCTCCCGTTGCGGAGCACAGGCTCCGGACGCGCAGGCCCAGCGGCCATGGCTCACGGGCCCAGCCGCCCCGCGGCATATGGGATCCTCCCAGACCGGGGCACGAACCCGTATCCCCTGCATCCGCAGGCGGACTCTCAACCACTGCGCCACCAGGGAGGCCCCAAAGTGGGCTTTAATTAAACTGGGGGTGGGGGGGTTGGGAGCCTGAATACTGGAAAGTGCCTTAATTTGCATCGGCCCCAGTTTCAGTGAAATTGGCTTAAGGGTGGGGAAGAGAGACTCTTATGGTTTATTGTTTAAACTGGAAAATCAAGCAAAATGGGATTTGCTTTCCATACAGGAACTCATGGAAATTAGACACACCCTTGCCACCTCCGATTTATTCAAATGCCTGCGCTATAGGATTACCACAGGGACCCTCAGTGGTATGAGTTTATGATCCAGCCATGCACTTCTTTCTCCGCGCCCCCCCGCCCCCCTGCCCCCCCCCACCCCGGCTCTGGATACATGAATCAGGCAAAACTAGGCTTATGGTTCTAGTGACAAGGAAAGAAAAACCAGAGCTTGCTCTACCCCTCCCTCAGTTTAATGCTTAACATTCAATATGGTGCACAGTTTGTTGAGAAAATAAGGTACATGTTTTGTCATTCCCCTTATGGATTTCAGTCAACACATGGAGGTGTCTGAAATGATCCGCTACTCCAGTTTCCTTTCCTTGAACCATCTGGTTCGAATTCTGTCTACCTGCTTGGAGTGTACCAGTCTCGTCTGCATGTACATATAAGGAAGTCACAACTCATTAACAGTTTAGGGAAAATCCCTGTGGAAATATACAACTTTACTATTGTGGTAGGTTTCCTCTCGGGAGCAAATTAGATAGGACTTTGATGTGAACCAAAGAAACTTGAGAGTTTTTGGAAGACATGAGTGGTCCTAAAAAAAAAATTCAACTTATTTAAAAGCTTTTAATTTAAGTGGGAACAAAGTTATTGCATACCAACAGTTCACTTACACCATAGCTCAACTCTAAGTGGTCAGGTGATGAGCAGAACGTGGCCTTAAGAGCCTCATGATGGGGTGGGCCTTTGATCAAATTTCAGGAATGAGCATCCAGTAATAATAGAGTTAGTGGATAATAATCTGGTGGCAGATAGTTATCATTGGTTGAGCCGATAGACCTACTCAATCTTCTTGTTGCCTCCATTTAAAAAATTTATTTATTAAAAATTTTTTTGGCATATAGTTGACTTAGCCTCCATTTTAGAGGCTGGGAAATCTCAGTGCCCCCTTTCCAGCCTTGCTTGAAGGTATGTCCCATGTTTTGGTCAATGAGTTAAAAGTCAAAGCTTGCTAGGGGCTTCTGGGAAACATTTCTCTTTCCTGATAAAAGGGAAAGACACCACCAGACCTACTTCCTTCTCCTTCCTAGTCCCTAAGAGAAAGAGTGAATGTAGATGTGATGTCTAGAGCACAGGCAATCATCTTATGACCATAAAGGAAAGCCTATAAAAATTGCAGACATTACCCTTAACTGGATAAGGTACTAGACTAAAACCAACAACTTCCTCCCTCTAGGTTTCTTCCTGTTTAAGCCATCTTATTGTTTACTTGCAGCTGAGAGCAATGTAACCAAGCAGGACCCTATGGGGTCTTCCCGGGACAGACCCCTCCCCCATGTCAGGAGGTTGGCTTTACTGCATGAGGGCGAGTGGACCCAAGTCTGGTTCAGTAACAGAAATAGTAACTGACTGATATAAATCCTATACATTTGTATCTGCCTTGAGACAGTCTTCCTGAGTTCAATAACTCATTAAACTTTCCTTCTTGCATCGTGGCACCTGGGGTCTCCCATGGGTTGGGACATCCATGCAGGCCTGGGAGGTAGCATTTGGGTCCAAGCACAGGATGGATGATAATAGTGTAGGTTGAAGGAATAAGTCAAAGACCTAAGAAAGGAAGATGAAAGATGATTTCCCAGCCTCCATTACACACATGGGGAAGTGATGCAATAAGAATATTGCAGTCTAACTATCTTATTGTTTTGAGAGAAAATGAAAAGTCAGCTTTCCATAGAGTATTTGCAACACCCCGTGCCCCATCACAGGCCCATTCTATGATTCACCCAGACACCCCTCTTTCTCTCTACTTTTCTTTTCCCACTGCTCCAGCGCCCAGAATTTCCTAATGAGGTCACTGCAATGGTTTATTTGCTTATTTCTTTATTTTTCATGGCTGAGGTTTGATGCCAATTTACACTTCCTTCTCAATTCCCTCCATCTTCCCATTTTTCTTAAGTACTTTCTCTCAGCTCCCCTGATCTCATCTTATGTGCATTCAAATTTATAGTGTCTGACATTTTAGCCAAAAAAGAAAATCTCTCGTGATGAGGAAATAAAAAGAGAATCCTTAAGAGCAGATGCAGATGTTGTACTTCCTGATTTAAAATGGGATATAATATCTAAGAGAAAAAATGCTGTCATAAACATTTTTATTTTTCCTGACTGGATTTTTTTTTTTTAAAACAGTGCTTCCTATTGACCTAACACACAGAATAAAATAGAAGAGAAGGCTACAAAAATCTGACTATGTTCATTTTTGATTTTTCCCTCGGGGTGTGCTGCTCAAGGACAAAGGATCTTTTCTAAGAGGAGCTTTTTCCCTGTCCTGGAAAAATCCCGAAGACAGACCTCCAATTCAGCAGGTCAAAGACCCACTTCACCAAAGGGGCTGCTTGGACAGGAAATGGTGGATTTCCTCTTCAATAGGGATCCCTCCCAGAGCTGGGCAGGTTTGGGGGAGGGGAGGCAGCTGTTCTGACCACTCAAATTCAGAATTTAAATGGGGAGAGATGGCTGGAGCTGAGATCCTGTCCCCAGGTTTATGAGGATGGGAGAAGGCACCGCCCTCTTGTTACAAATCCATGTCGGCGTTGGTAGAAAGGCGGAGTGGGAAGCTTTGGTTGCTCTGCAGAGCCCAGGTTTCCTTGGTCAAATGAATCTGGGGAAACACTGACAAAATAAAGTTAAATAAGATTCTTCACTATTGTGGTTCTCTACTGGACACTGGATTTAGTGTCCAGTATTCCCTAAATTTATATGATGCAAACTGACTGTTTTTGTTTTTCTTTTTGGCGGAGTAGCAAAATGTTCCTCAAGCAGGAGCACACAATTCCTGCCATGTGGGGAAATGATACAGCAAGAAATCTGTTACTAGGACCCATCTTCCTCCTCCTCAATCGTCCTCAGCTCTGTAAGTAATAACAGCTCACTATACTTGGCCACTTGGACTTACCATGTTCCTACCCAGTTCTGCAGGTAACCGAAGTGGTTACCATCTGTTTAATATCTGAAGACTCTTCTGAAAGAACATGGTCTTAGCAGAAAGAATTTGGAGACTGCATACTTGTTCTCTCCCTACTTGGTGGCAAAGCACAATTTACCTTTTTGAAGGGGGAAAGAGCTTCAGAGAATATGGTACTGTTTACATGGGCACAGGAAATCATTGGCAAAACTGCAGCTATATTTTTCAGAGCGTCACGAATTACCCATTGCATTCATGTAGAAAGCCGATCGCTTCCCTCTTTTTGTTTGGTATTGAAACAAACCCTTGGCTAGTTCCTTTGCTGGGAGAGAAAAGAATTTGAAAATGATTGTTCTTTTTTAAAAAAGAAATTACTTTTCTTCTTTTTTATTTATTTTTTTGCTAGCTGGGATGAAACACGGGTTTAAGATCGCTATCCTTTTTAATATCCCTAAAGCACTGCCTATGCTGACAGCTTGCGAATGGAATTCGCCAGGCCAGGACTCTCCTTTGGAGTCCAAACCAATGTTTACCACCACCCATTGCACAGCCGTTCCAGGATGTGGCAGAGACACTGCAAATTCGTCATCGTTACTCCTGTTCTTCCCACGTCCCCACCCTGACTGACGGTACCACTGTCCGTTCACTAACACAGGCCAAAACCTGGGACTCATCCTTCTTTCTCTCTCTCTTGAGATTGACTCTCTCTTGGATGACTTTTTGCATCCAATGGTCAGGCTACTTCAATGTCGCTTTTGCAAATGTTTCCTCTTCTCCATTGTCTTCCCCTTAGTTCAGCAAAGACAACGCTGGCGTTGCTTACCATCCTTCATGACCTGACTCTTCCAACCTTTCCTGTCATCTCCTAATTACTCCTGCCTCACCCTGTGTTCTACTCACACTGATTTCTGCACAGTTCCCCAAACTCACCCTGTTGTTTCACATTGCTCTGGCTTTACCTGTTGTTTCTCTTTCTTTCAATGACCTCCCTTTTCCCCCTATTTGCCTAATGAGCTTCTACCGCATGCCTGAGGTCTGAGACCTCCATTAAGTGCTGCTCTTTTCAGAGCCTTCCCTGAGTCCCCCAGGAAGAAATGGCCGCTCCCATCTCTGTGGCACCACTGTCCCTTCATCAGGGTCCTTGATTTTTACCTGGGCATGCAGAATCGGGAGAAATAATACATGCCTGTATTATTAGGGTGAATTGTTATGCAGTAAAAGCAAGCAGGTGCAGACTGGTATATAATAGGTGCTTAATAAGCATTCAGAATAAGCAAGTTGTGAACACTTGAGGGTATTTTATTTTCCTCTACGAGATGAAAAAAAAAGATAATGTTTTGTGATCCCGTTGCCTGACTTAGAAGTTGACAAATGGAGGAGAGGGTCATTGGAGGTGTGGCAGGGACTCAGTCATTCTCTCTTTGCCATTCTGGAACGTTCAGTGGGCAGATGGCAGTGGGCTGCTGCTCTGTCGGGGCCCTTCTGCACAGGCGTTTCTGATGCCCTGAACTCCAGTCTCACAGAACTGGGACCAGATGTCACCCCACTGGCATCTCACCTCCTATAGCCAGCTGAGCTTCTGAGATTTTTCAATGACCCAGTAAAAGTGTCAAGTTACCTAGTACCAAGTCTGACAGAGAATCCACACTTGCTGAGGGGGAGTTTTTGTTTTGCTGTTTTTTAAGAGGCAAAAAATACAAAGCGAGTTGTTTTTTTTCACGAAAATCTGTGCATGGGATGTGGGAAGAGGATAGTTACCAAGGTGCATGATGTTCTGTTGTTATATGTTCATCCATTCTAAGGCAAATGCCCCCCTCCAGCTGCACCCTCCCTCTTTCTCTGGCCTCCCAACCCATCCCACTTCACTGATCCTGCTGCTTTACCTGTGAAAAAGGTCAAGACCTTCTAAATATAAAGAACCTTTCTTGATTCTGTTCCACCCCCAGTCAGGCTACTAGCACCAAATGACCCCCAGACCGGTTTCCTCTCGGGGCCTCTGACTCTCATTGCTGTTCTGGCCACTGCAATCTGGCTTCCATCTCAGTTCTTTCACTTACTGCTCCTGCTAACGTCAACTCTGACCTCCTAACTGCCACCTTGAATGGAAAGTTCAGTCCTTATCTACTTGCTGAGCCTGCTGCCATCGAAACTCCTCTTGGCTGCTGGGACATCACTGTGTCCTGGCCTCTCCTTATCCCTCTGACGATATCTTCTCATATTTCTTCCCTCTTCTTCTGTCCACATACTGATGACTACTGTGTGTCTGGTCTGGTAAACTTTGGTTGGTTGAAGGGGTAATTCAATGGATGGCCATAGGCACACAATTTGCTGCTGAATCTTCGAGCTGACTGTGTTCTTCGTGCACGGGTGAGTTTGTCCAGGTGTGCTTTGTGTCCTGCCAGCTCCTGCTTTTTCGCAGGCGCAGGGCTTCCACCGTTGACCAGACTCCCCCAGCTCCCGCATTTACTCTCCTCGGAAGCTTGGAGAGCGTGTCCCCAGATGTCTCTTTCCTAAGCAACAGAAGAGAGTTTAGACTAGGTGACCTCTGGAGTCCCTCCTGACCTTGAAACTCTGTGCTGGAATAAAGGCAGCCCAGAGCCAAAGGTCTGAGTTTCGGCAGCAGGATTCATGCTGACCTGCCTGGCTCGTTAGGGTCAATCAGGAAACAGGCTGCTAAAACAATATTTGATTCTAGTGGATTAAGGTGGAGGTGGGTAGAAGAAAGTGTACTTTGAGGAGAACAGCTGTTACAGGGACGCATAGAACAAGCCTGGAGCAAGCCCCACCTTTTCCTGGAAGCCTTTTATGTTCTATGGGCCCTCAGCTCATATAGCACACTGACCTTTAGAAAATATTCCGGTCTTAGACCATGATGAACCTCTGACCACATCGTTTCTCTCTCTCTTAAAATATGTATTTGTTTTGTAGCCCCCAAGATTAGGAGCCGAGATTAGGAGACATTTTTGGGAAATGCCCCATTTCCCATAATACCTAGTTTCACACTGGAGACAGAGTACATGTTTCGTAACAATTTGATTGATAGCGTGAAAGTGAAAGTTTCCAAGGACTGTGAATGAAGCCTTCTGTGGTGGGCAGGCTGGAGGTACAAGTCCCTGAGAAGGACCTCAGAGGTGACCTGGGCTAGAGTTAAGTGATCACAGTGTGGCTTTCCCCAAAACGTGGGAGCCACCAAATTCATTGCTGTTCTGAGCTGAGGTCTTTCATGGTTGGTTTCCAGGAAGAATCAACCAAGTACAGAAGATGGGGTGATAGACTTTCTTTGGAGTGCAAGTGAGAGCTAGCTTCCCATTCTCCTGGGGCAGCAAATACTTTATGTCCCTGACTCTGATTCCCACTTCTAGTGCAGGTCCCACTGTCCTCTTGGAGGCTGAGAATTGCTGTGGGAGTGGTGGATGCATAGCTTTCCAAAATTTCATGCAAATTTGTGAGGTATAATTTTTCTGGAGAATGAGTCCATTGCTTCAAACATCTTTATGCTCCTCAAGATGTTAAGAAACACTACTTTATCCACATTTCTGCTGCACAGACTTTCTTGAGAATGATACATATGGGAATATGCATAGATCCTACAAGAGAGGGTAGGGATGAGCAGGCCTTTTGGCTTGGGGCCTCTAGCTCAAAGGTGAGGTTCAAATTTTGATTGTTTTTTTAAAAAAGACTTTACCTTTTAAAGCAGTTTTAGGTTCGCAGCAAAATTGAGAGGAAGGTACAGAGATTTCCCTGCCCCTGCACACATGCGTAGCTTCCTCCATTGTCAAGATCCCCCATCAGACTCTGGGAGGGCTCACTCCAGGGAGCGCTTCCCAGGGCTTCTGCTGCCAGTGTCCTTGTCCTCACAGTGGGAGACAGCCACCCCCCGCCTCTGCAGGAGACCCTCCAACACTAGCAGTTCTCTTCTAACCATGGAAGAATTGGATGGTCAGGGCTTCCCTGGTGGCGCAGTGGTTAAGAATCCACCTGCCAGTGCAGGGCCCACGGGTTCGAGCCCTGGTCTGGGAAGATCCCACATGCCGGGGAGCAACTAAGCCCATGCGCCACAACTACTGAGCCTGTGCTCTAGAGCCCGCGAGTCACAACTACTGAGCCCGCGTGCCACAACTACTGAAGCCCAAGCACCTAGAGCCCGTGCTCCACAACAAGAGAAGCCACCACAATGAGAAGCCCGTCCACCCCAACGAAGAGTAGCTCCCGCTCGCTGCAACTAGAGAAAGCCCGCGCAACAGAAACCCAACGCAGCCAAAAAAAAAAAAGAATCCCCCTTCAGTGTGGCACATTCATTATGATGAGCCTACACCGACACATCATTATCACCCAAAGTCCACAGTTTACATTAAGTTCACAATTAGTGTTGCACATTCTATGGGTTTGGACACATGTATATACATCCACCATTATAGTATCCCATGGAGTCATTTCACAGCCCTGAGAGTTTTCTGTGCTCTGCCTATTCAGTCCTCCCTTCCCACTAACCCCTGTCTCCATAGGGTTTTGTTTTTGTTTTTGCTTTTTCCATAATGACGTGTATCCTAGAATATGCAGACTTTCCAGATTGGCTTATTTCACTAAGTCACATGCATTAAAGTTTCCTCCAATTCTTTTTGTGGCTTGAGAGCTCATTTCTTTTTAGCACTGGATAATATTCCATTGTCTGTTTGTACCACAGTTTATTTATCCATTCACTTGTTGAAAGACATCTTGGTTGCTTCCAAGTTGTGGCAGTTGTGAACAAAGCTGCTGTAAACATCCATGTGCAGGTTTTCGTGTAGACATAAATTTTCAACTTCCTTGTATAAATACCAAGGAGCATGATTGCTGGATCATCGGGTGAGAGAATGATTAGTTTTGTAATCCAAACTGTCTTCCAAAGTGGCTGTACCATTTTGCATTCTCACCAGCAATGAATGAGAGTTCTTGTTGTTCCACATCCTTGCCAGCGTTTGGTGTTGTCAGTGTTCTGGATTTTGACCATTCTAATAGATGGGTGGTGGTAGCTCATTGTCATTTTAATTTGCCTTCTCCTGATGATGTGTGACGTGGAACACTTTTTCGTGTGCTTATTGCCATGTATACATCTTCCTTGGTGAGTTATCTGTTATGGTCTTTGGCCCATTTTTTTTATTAGGTTGTTTGTCTTATTGTTGAGTTTTTTTTTTTTTTGGCGGTACTCGGGCCTCTCACTGTTGTGGCCTCTCCTGTTGCGGAGCACAGGCTCCGGACGTGCAGGCTCAGCAGCGATGGTTCACGGGCCCAGCTGCTCCACAGCATGTGGGATCTTCCCGGACCGGGGCACAAACCCGTGTCCCCCTGCATCGGCAGGCGGACTCTCAACCACTGCGCCACCAGGGAAGCCCTTATTGTTGAGTTTTAAGAGTGCTTTGTGTATTTTGGATGAGTCCTTTATCAGATATACCTTTTGGAAATATTTTCTTCCAGCCTGTGGTTTGTCTTTTCATTCTCTTGACAATGCCTTTCGCAGAGCAGAAGTTTTAATTTTAACGAAGTCCAGATTAACAACTCTCTCATAGATTGTGCTTTTGGTTTCATATCAAGAAGTTACCACTGCACCCAAGGTCATCAAAATTTTCCCCTATGTTATCTTTCGGGAGTTTCAGAGATTTACATTTTATGTTTAGGTCTATGATCCATATTGAGTTAATTTTTGTGAAGAGTGCGAGTCTGATTCATTGTTTTGTGTGTGGATGTCTACTTGGTCCAGCACCATTTGTTGGAAAGACTCTCTTTTCTCCATTTTATTGTGTTTACTCTTGATCTTTTTAGTTGCAAACTTGTTCATGCGTGTGGTTGACGTCTTGACACTAATATTGCTTCTAAATAAAATTAACCAATCTTCCTCTTACACCCATATTAGCTAAATCTGAGGGTGGGAAGATGGACTCAAGGTCAAGGGCCCTCATAATCGAAAACCCTGGGCTCCACAGAGGTGCCAGGACAATGAAGGTCAACGTCAGGATTCAGAGAGGGCGAAACCAGGGATGCATATCCTCTTTTCAGAACTCTGCCTTAACAAGGCTGATTTTTGCCTGGTTTATTTCTGCCACTCATCGTTTTAAGATCATGGCTACCATGTTGACTGTTTCTATGAGCTCAGAAATCCTGTTTTTCTCTATTATTACCTCTTTTAGTTTTAGTCTCTGGTTAGAGAGATAAGAAGAAAAGATTTTGGGGGGGCTATCATTGTTGAATAGTGTATTTTTATAATAATATTAATAATGAGAAGAAGGAGGAGGAAGGAAAGAAGAAGTAGTAATGGTTATTGAGCACTTACTATAACATAGGTACTGTTTTTTTTTTCATAAATTTATTTTATTTATTTATTTTTGGCTGCATTGGGTCTTCGTTGCTGCAAGCGGGCTTTCTCTAGTTGCGGTGAGCGGGGGCTACTCTTCGTTGCAGTGCACGGGCTTCTCATTGCGGTGGCTTCTCTTGTGGAGCATGGGCTCTAGGCGCGTGGACTTCAGTAGTTGTGGCTCACGGGCTCTAGAGCGCAGGCTCAGTGTTTGTGGCGCACGGGCTTTGTTGCTCCGCGGCATGTGGGATCTTCCCAGACCAGGGCTCGAACCCATGTCCCCTGCATTGGCAGGCGGATTCTTAAACACTGCGCCACAAGGGAAGCCCCCTAGGTACTGTTTTAATTGCTTTGCATGTATTATACCAGTGGCTCCTCACAACCGCATCATAAAATACCATGATTATCTCCAATTTACAAATAGAGAAACTGAGGTACTGCGAGGTTAAGAATTTGCCTGAGGGTAATAGCTGATTAGGCAAACTAGGGTTCAAACACACAATCTGGTTCTTAGTGATGCTGTGCTTTTCTTCAAAGGGTCCAGCCTTCCAATAAGAATCTCCGAAAGGGTTGTAATGGTGACTTTGATCTTAGTGATCTCCGGGCACAAGGTCCACTCGTGTCACTGCTGGGTGAGTGGGCTTTCTCTTGCCCCCTGGTGAGTAAGGTGAGGAGGTTGAGTTGAGGGGAAGCCAAGGGCTTCCTCCAAATATATGCAAGCTTCTGTTCCATCCCGGGGCACCTCTTTTGGGCACATAATGTTGAGTGAATAATGACAGAGAATCAATGTTTAGTGATCTGACTTGTTTCCCCCTTGTTGTATACTATATATTCCCAGGCAAGATAATATTTATGGTATCAAAGCAAAATGGAAATCAGAAAATGTGAATGTGGTCAAAACTCTCACAAGAAGTGTGCTAGACCCAGAAATACAATTTAGCTAATGGCCTAGTCCTTCTAAGTGGAAGGTTCATTTTATATTAAAAATAGCTTATTTGAAATGAACCATTATTTGAAATAATCGATGGAGAGATTCCTCCCACACACATACTCTACAACCCACACCCCTCCAGCCACACAAACAAATGAACACAAAACACCAAGGCGCCCAGACACCACAACAATAAGACAACCTGAGGGGTTGACAGGGTAGGCCAGTTGCCTCCTAATCTATCTAATAAGCTTTGAGGCTCAAGTAAACATCGACTCTGTGGCGAAGCCATCCTTGTCACATCAGAAGTAAACATGCTCTGGTGTTGATACTGCCCTCCAGGCCATGCACTGCAGCAAAATGCACCAAGTCCTATGACCCAAAGGATGGGTTTTCCAACTGGATGCTTGTCAAAGAGCAGTAGAGCTGAGGGCTGAGTTGGGGGGCCGGCTTGAGCTGACGCTGGAATCCGAGGCCCTGAGTCTTTGTGTCTTGGCCAGGGATATTTTCACAGAGCTGGAAATACCCTCCCACTCTCCCTGGATTTCCTTCACTGCCACCTCTTCTGCCCAATCCTAAAACCTGCATGATTCTCACAGAGTCCTCTGTGGAACTGAAACCATGCAAGAATTTTGTTCAGCCTCCCATTGCTTCCCTAATTTACAGCTTCTACATTTGGCCCAATGGAATAACAAGATTAAAAAAAGACTGGATGACAGCAAGATGACTAAACCATTTCTCATAAAAGACAATCCCCCCCAAAAAAAAGATTGCATGGCCTGAAATAATTTTTACGATAAAGTGTATCTTGAATTGAATATTATCCATCGCTTAGAAAAACTGTGGTTATTAGCATGCGCTTGGGATGGAAGGTAGAATACATATGTGGATGATGCCTCTTCCCTTTGTAGACTGTGACCTACCCCAGTGAGCTCAGGTGCATCACCCATGTCATCCTCACAGGTGACCGGCGAGGCAAGCAGAACAGAGGCATTATCATTTTTTCACGGAGAGGAATCTGAGAGACTGTGACTTGCTAAGGTCCCAAGCCAGTTAGGTGTGAATGGAGCCTCAATATCAGATCTATTGCCAGATCCTGCTTTCTTCCTAACACACGGCCCTGCTTCAGTACATGGTCATACAGATGGTTGCTTTTCTAGTTGTTTCCTTCACACCCCAGAGAAGTCAAAGTCTTGTCCTCTTGCAGTTGACAATGTCAGAGACTTCACTTACCACAGACTTTTCGGTGGGGGTGGAGGAGGGGGAAGAACAGGAGAGCCTTATTTGCCGCAGTGAATGCCACGCCCCCTCGCTCCCCCCATAGTCTCTGACTAGCCAAGAGTGCAGCAGTGTATAGGTCAGTCCTGACTTTTAAGCCAGGAACTTAAATAGTGGAAAAGAATTATGTGATTCAATTATACTATTCAGTTAAACGTAGGTAATTATGGTCATCTTCGTCCTTTGTAATCTTCTTAACCTTGTGGTATTTCCTGACTCTGACATACTTTGGTATGATTATCTCTATCAGCTGGATGATGACAAATTCCTCCGAGCTATTTTCTGTCTGTTCTTATTTGTGATGGGGAACTATCTCTTTGTAAATCTGCACCGAGAAGACCAATTATTAGTATTACTTTTGTAGATGTAGCTTAACACTGTGCCTGGGACATGGTGCTCAATCAATAAATGGTGGGTATGATAATTAAAAATCAAGGTTTGCGGGCTTCCGTTCGGGTGGCGCAGTGGTTGAGAATCTGCCTGCCAATGCAGGGGACACGGGTTCGAGCCCTGGTCTGGGAAGACCCCACATGCCGCGGAGCAAGTAGGCCCGTGAGCCACAATTACTGAGCCTGCGTGTATGGAGCCTGTGCTCCGCAACAAGAGAGGCCGCGATAGTGAGAGGCCCCGCGCACCGCGATGAAGAGTGGCCCTCACTTGCCGCAACTGGAGAAAGCCCTCGCACAGAAACGAAGACCCAACCCAGCTATAAATAAATAAATAAATAAATATTAAAAAAAAAAAATCAAGGTTTGCTCAGGAACCTGCTGGGCAGGTGATTTTTGAAGCACTCCAGTCACATAATAACTTGGGAAATCTGGAAAGCTTTTCAAGAGTGGCCACATCAGAAACCCAAGGGAAAGCAGTCAAATAAATGATATGCTGTAGCATCTTTTTATTTATCCCTTTCATTTCTTCAATTCTTCCATGAAAAAAGACAGATGAGGACTTCCCAAAATTAGCATGCACTTTGTAATTAACCACACTTTGGAATAATACCATGAACACACTTGTTTGATTGGAAGAGTTTGACTGTCTTCCTTGTATCATCTGATATTGATAAAACACCCCCTTAAAGACCATTCCAAGCTGGCTCTGCCTGGTCCAACCCCACTCAAATTTGGATCAAAGAACTTTCCCCAGATGTCCGCCCCACCCACTTGGTCCTGAGCCTTTGGGACCAAACTTAGCAGGAAATTAAACATCCAATTCTTACGAGCAGGTAAGGGGTAGAGTCAGTCTTGAGCACCTAATGAGCGCTCAAGAATCCGTCCTGACTTCCGCTGTGTCCAGTTTCTGATTTAGACTTCATTTCCCTCATCTTGCAACTACCTTGAGATTCTTGCAGCTGGGCTCCTTTCATCAAAACAGACAACATCAGGCCAGAAGGAGCCTGCACAGTTGCATTTTAAGGGCAGGGCAGTGGGAGCAATTCCCCCAGGGTGCAAAAAACAAGGGGGTACATTTTCTAAGTTCTAACCAATTGACTTTTAATAATGTAGGAGTCAAGTGAGCACATTTTATTATTGTCCTTTAATACGCATTGTAATTTAATACAGTTGTAATACACATTTTAATACAATTGTAGTACATATTTTATCATCGTGCTTTACTACACATTCCATGAAAACATGGAATTTAATTCTGAGGACTGCTAGTTATACAGTAGGCCTCCAACACAGGCGGAATCAGAGGTATGCTTGTTTCCTAAGTTTGTAACAATTTAGAATCATTTGAGGTAGCTCAGGGCACCAGTTAGTTCTCTAACCCCTGCAGGGCCAGATATTCCTGCGTTTAAAGAGTAGATTCAAAATAAAAATGATGGCACAGTGATTATCAACGTGATCGTGAAGAAACACGATCACTTGGAGTTTTTACTTGTGTTTAAAATTTTAAACAGTGAAACAGTGTGAACTGGGAGATTCATTACTGCAACAGGCAACTATGTATGTAGGAGATTTTTCTTTTTTCAAAAACTCAGTAATGTAAACTGGAGAGCGTTAATGCATTAGCTTTCCCCTTTTATATACCTGAATGCGTTTTATTATTTACTATTATTTTTGTTTTTTACAGGCAAGATTATGCACAGGCAATTCAATAAAAGCATTTTCACTGTCTTTTTTCCTTTTCCGGACATTTTTCTTCTTAGGTTTATTTCATGATTGTCACTAAGAATAATTTTGTTGTATTGAAGAGAGAGAGGGTGTTAAAAAAGGATCCACTTCACGTGTCAAATACTCCAGATATGGCACTGAGTTTGAGTTCACGGTGCTTGCTGAATACTATGATTTGGACTGTGGACCATCTTTTCCCCCAAGGGACACATTCCATCATCCATCTTAGTCCTTTTATTCTTAGCTTATTCTCTGCTGAGATACCCGCATGCCTTGCATCAAACCTACCAAGGTTTTGACACCTGAGATGTCAGTGACCACATCTTCCTCACAGAAAACACCCAGATGAAAAGAAAATTCCAGTTCATCATCTAGATCTTCTGTTTACTCAAGGGCAGACATCTGGTTGATTGAACACTTTTATCAGTGTAATGCTATGGTCAGTGTCGGTCCAGGATACTTTTATCTTTCAAGTACATCAAGGGCTAGCAGTCACGCAGGTGGCATCCTTATCAGTAGGTAAAAAAAGGTCCAGGTTGGCAAAAATAGCTTTCTGAACTGCAAGGAGCTCTAAGCAGCCATGATTATAAAGTCCTATTTGAATTCCGCTTTTACCATTGCTGGTTTCAAGGATAACTTTGTTACAAGTGGGGCCTCAGGTGGTCCAGTTTCAGGGTGGTTTAAAGAAACAATTGTTTAACAGAAAAAAACATGTAAATAACAGCGACTTTGTTTCTAACTTGTGTCTGGAGAAACCACAAAAGGACAGAAGGAAATATGCCCTTAACTCACGCCAAATTATCTCCAACATCTTGTCTTCCCGTTCCAGCCTCTCTTAGGGGACTCTGCAGAAAGGAGTGGACCTCCCCCATCTCTCTCCCATGCTTAATTCCTAACCACAAAAAAACAAAAAACAAAACGAAACAAAAAAACCCAGGCACCGACGAGCAAAAACTCTCCCACACCCAGTGGGTCCAGCCTCTCTGTTCCCCCTTTATTTCCTGTCTCCTTCATTCCTTCTCCTCTCCCTTTCTTCATCCATTTCTCTCATTCTGCATCACAAAAGCAGAGACCAGAACTGGAGGGGTAAAAACCTACTTCTTTTTAGGCTTGGAGGAGAGAAAGGAATGCTGTAAACATACACATTGGTGGCTTTGTCTCCTACTAAAGTTTCCTAGTTTTGCCGTTGTAGGAATGACACTTCTGTGACTGTTATCCTGGATATAGTGCTATGCAAACAGTATATTTATTTTCTGTCCCTTAGCATTTCTAGTGTACCCAAGGGAAAAGCTTTTATTTGGACATGTCACACTGATCAGAAACCATCAAAAGTCACAGGGAACTATAAGCCTAGAGATTGATGGTGGACCGAGAGCCTTTAACAAGTCACTTGATTCAAGCCTGACTCAGTCCCTAGTCCACCTCGCTTAATGGTTGCTTAGAGGCCTATGCAAAGTTGTTTGCTGGTCTTGGTCCAGCCGTTGGTGATCAACTGTCCATGACCAATGGCCCCATTGTTTGCATGGGGAGCACTGGCTGCTGAGCTGTGTGTTTCATGTTTCTCTCCTGATTATGAGCTCAGGTATTGCACGGTGACTGAGGTGGGGGGAGAAATTTAGGAGAGAAAGGGCCATTTCAAAGTGTGAAATTACTGTGGTGCTTGCTTAGTTTTTGCCCCAGGGGACTATAAAAACAAGCTCAGCCTGTGTCAAACTCCAAGAAGCTGTGAAGCTGCATGTTAATGGCTCTGGTGGGGTGTAATCAATGACCAGGAACAGGGCTTTTCCAGGTTCTGTCAGTTCTGAGGGAAAGTGGCATTTTCACGGCCTCTTGATTGTTCTGAGCTGGAGAATGTTTCAAACATGCTAAGGAAATCTACAACTGCACTTTCCACAAGGCTAATCTTTCCAAAAGGGTGTCCAGTGTCATGTCTGGAGACGTTTAATCTTAGTGGCTGTGACGGCTTTTTGATCAGTGAACTTCTTCTTTTGTCCTTTTCTCCAATTTCACGACCCAGTTTACTAGTTCGCTTCCTATTGGACATGCCCTCTGTCAAATGCAGTTTCAGATGACTGGCATTTTGTCTTGATCAAAGCTAAGGAGAATTTTATGTTTGCTATGTTTCCTGGTTGGAAGGCAAGGGGGTAATTTTTTTTTTTTTTTTTTTTTTTTTGCGGTACGCGGGCCTCTCACTGTTGTGGCCTCTCCCGTTGCGGAGCACAGGCTCCGGACGTGCAGGCTCAGCGGCCATGGCTCACGGGCCCAGCCGCTCCGCGGCATGTGGGATCTTCCCGGACTGGGGCACGAACCCGCGTCCCCTGCATCAGCAGGCGGACTCTCAACCACTGCGCCACCAGGGAAGCCCACAAGGGGGTAATTTTTAGAAGACAACAGAGAACCAGCCAGAAACCCATTCTTTACTTACTTGGAACCCAGGAACTGAGCTGTGTGAACCTCAGGAAGTCCCAATGCAGAAATGATTAGGTACCCTTTTTTTTTTTTGGCCGCATGGCTTGTGGGATTTTTAGTTCCCCAACCAGAGATTGAACCGGGGCCCTCAGCAGTGAGAGCACGGAGTCCTAACTGCTGGACCGCCAGCGAATTCCCCCGATGCAGAAATTATTAAAGGAATAGGAATTTGAATACAAAACTCAAAACAAACCAATACAACTTATTCTTTCTGAAAGCAGAACATTCCCTAGTAACTCCCTTCCATAAAAATCCAACGAAGCACAGACTAGATTTTCCAATCATTTCCCCACTTTGATTTTCTCCAGAGTCAGTGACCTGCAAGCTCCTTTATGATCCCTGAGTTGGAGGAACTCAGGGGCTGCAGTTGCGGTGCCCTTCTCCACCCAAGAAAACCTCCCGGGTCAATAACCTTTTATTTCTGACCTTTTAACCGGCTCTAGTGGGCCGTGAAAACTGAAATGCCATTTCTTTCAGATTCCTGGGAAGCTTCAAGTCTCTTGAATCTAATTCTCTGGGCGAGTTTTACTCCCATATATTCAGGTCATCGATCCTGCAAAAACAGCCTCATGCTGTCTGCGCAAGTCATTCCTCCAGGGAAGGAGAGTGTCTGCTGAGTGGTGGGAAGGGTGATGTACCTAGATAACTACAGTCTTCTCCAAAGCCAGGAAGCTCTCATTTCCAAGGTCTGGGACACTTGGAGAAGCTTTACTAATGGGGATGTGGACCATGATCTTGGTGGAAAAGTTTGAAAGACTAATCAATAATGTATGTTGCTGCTTACTCTGAGCCTTGATGGACAGCCTGTAGGCAGGATGAGATGCTTTCTGATGTTTCTTTTTTTGTTGTTGTTGGCACGCGGGCCTCTCACTGCTGTGGCCTCTCCCGTTGTGGAGCACAGGCTCTGGACGCACAGGCTCAGCGGCCATGGCTCACGGGCCCAGCCGCTCCGCGGCATGTGGGATCTTCCCGGACCGGGGCACGAACCCGTGTCCTCTGCATCGGCAGGTGGACTCTCAACCACTGCGCCACCAGGGAAACCCTTTCTGATGTTTCTTAACATCAGAAAGCAGGCAGTACGCACTTTCCAATGTGCTTCTGACCCCACATGTTCTGACCTTAAAATGATTTGGATGGAAACATCACAGGCTGTGACAATTGTTTGGTGAAAAAATTTAGAACAACTAGAAGCTGCAGTACAGGCCCGACCTGCAAAACAGCAAGAGCATGGCCTGGACTGGGGCCATTGGTCCACTCCTCTTTAAGGGGAGCTCAAGGCCTGCCCTAAGCGAAGGTCATTTCTCTAAGACTTGACTAAATGACTGGCATTTTTAGAGAATAAGTAGTCTTTGCCAACTAGGAAATTGATATTTTACTTAAGCAATATTCTAAGACCTTGGTTGGGAGTCAACATACCTGGATTCTAACCCTGGCACTGTCACTAATTAGCCATCTGATCTTGGACTCTTAAATCTATCACGATTTCTGCATCTGTGACATGGGAACACTATTTCTGCTTGCCTGTTCCATAGGGTTGTTGTATCACCTACAATAGATGTTAAAATGCTTTGGAAATAATGAAAGCAATTATGTCCACTGTGTCCCTAGAATTTATTTAAACTTTTCTTGACAGCATCCTGGGGAAATGAGTTTCAAAAGTATGCTACTCGCTATGGAAGTGATGTTTCTTCACTCCCTGCTTTCTTTATTTTTCTGTGGGGTGGCAAGGCTTGAATTAATGTCTTTCACACTTTAGTGTGGTCTTGATACAAAATGTCTCAAACATTTTACTTATCAGGAAGATTTATCTTTGAAAGTAGATGAGATTTTGCAGCTGAATGGCTGAAAAATAGGCTGATCAACATAAATGTTATAATCCAACCACAGTTAGCTCTGTGTTTACAGCTTCAATCATCCTTTTATTATATTCCACAACAGGATATTGAATGAACAGTTGACAGTTTATGAAAACCTTATGTGAATTGCTCATCTTCCCTACTGCCTGTTGGCTACCCTACTGTGTGAGATGTGACTTATGCTCTCTGCTTCCATTTTATAAACATAAGAGAACTAGAAAATTATTCTGTAAAGATACTGTTAGTGGGAGAGCAGTGATTTGGGTTGGATCACTGCTGGGCTTGGCAAATTAATCTTTGCCTGCATGGTAGGTAGATTCAAATTTAGTACATGATTTGTGGCTCTCAACAGGTGATGGGTTATCTTTAATTTGACCAGATGGTTGAACCTGATTTCATTAAAATGCATGATTCTCTGGTTCCCTTAGATCTTCGCCTCAGGCTTTTCTTCTATGCCAAACAAAATGGTCTCTTCATGGTTGAAAGGGCTGGTAAATGCCAGGAGAATTCTCCTGCTGTAAATGGCATGTGGCTCTACATCTTGTTTTCATCCAATTGAGATTAGGTATTTCATTATATTTCCTAATAATTCCTTTAAAAATCCATATGTAAACACATGACTAATGCACAAATACCTTCTTGTTGTAAAATATTCAAATAATACAGGAAAATCAAAGCCCTTCTGAATCAGACCCCCATTTCCCCTTTTCTCTATGCATTTACATTTATATGGTATAGAAAAACATATCTTGTTTTTGTTTGGTATATGTGTGTACATACTTTAACACAAATGGGGTTATATTTGTTCAGTAACTTGCTTTTTTTTTTTCTTAATATGTTTTAGGCATCTTTCCAAGTCACTCCATGAAGATTTATATCATTCTTTTAAACTATAAGATGGTATTCCAAAATATGGATCTATAATAGTTTATTACAATTTACTCACACTCCTTCCAATTTTTTTAATCATTAAAAACTATTCTACAATGAATATCTTTACACATGTCAAATTTGTAAGTGGAATTTTTGGATAGAAGGGTATGAAGAATTTTGTTTTATGAGACCAAGGGAAAGGTAGTAATAAGTTACATGTTTGCCATGGTGATGACCATCTATTTTGTTTGTGATAAAAGAGATTCTGGTTTCTGTTTCTGTTTTCATAATCATTTCCTCCTGAGCCCCTTCAGGGCTATACTTGCGTTCATCTGCTCCTGAAGAATATGTCAATACTCAAAACAATTTTATCCCAGGAACGTATGGGTTACAGGGTCTTGGATACTCAACAGTAAAGACACCAAACAACGACAGAGATACCAAATGAATAGTTTCTCTGGAAACAAAGCTCCTTTGAATAAAATTACCCTGGACTTGGAGAAAGCCAGAGAATGTTTTGCTCTCCCCATCTTATTTGGCAGAGGTGGCTGAGGACGAGGCAAGGGTGGGACCAGGTCAGGTGTCGTATTCTTCTCAGGAGCCAAGCAGGCCTAGGTGATGGCAGGCAGGGTTGTGCCCCCGGCTCCCTCCTGGGAGCCTGCAGACCGAACTCAGAGGGCAGTTAAAAAATTTTTTTTCTTTATTGAGGTATAATTGACGTATAACATTATATTAGTTTTAGGTGTACAACATAGTGATTGAGAATTTGTATATATTGTGAAATAATCACCACAATAAGTCTAGTCTAGTTAACATTCATCACCACACATAGTTACCAATTGTTTTATTCTTGTGATGAGAACTTTTAAGATCCACTCTTTTAGCAGCTTTCAAAAATATAATATAGTATTACTAACTATAGTTACCATGCTGTACATTATATCCGCGGGACTTTTTATAACTGGAAGTTTGTACCTTTACCCCTTTCGCTCACTGCTCCCCCCATCCCCCATCTCTGACACCACTCACCCATCTGTTCTCTGTATCTATGAGCTCAGTTTTTTTTTGTTTTTTTTTTAAAGCTTCCACATGTAAGTGAGAGAGGACAATTTCCTATGTCCTCTTCAGTTTTCTCCATGTCACTGGGCAAGCCACCCAAGTCTCCTGGCAGCAGCCAAGTGGTGGGCAACGTGGTCATAGGTGTCTTCTCTGCGAAAAAAGGAATACTGTGCTAAGGAATGTCCCTTCTCCTTTCCAATTGACTACTAATTTATTATTTACCTTTAATAAGAAAATTTTGGACAGTGTAGTGGGTCAGGGTACCCTTCTTTTTAAATAGAGGGATCGTTGCATAATAGAGAGAAATCCAAAGCAAGGTGGAGGGTGTATAAGGTAAAAATGGCAAAATCAAGACAGTAGATGATGATAATGATTATATTAGCCCACATGTATCCTGCTTACAATGGGCCAGGCACTGTATATTGTTTTATAGCTCATTTAAACCTCCCAGCAACTTTATTATCCCATTTTATAGACAGAGAAACTTATTATCAGAGAGGATATGTAACCAGATTAAAGTCACACAGCTGGTAAGTGGTGGAGCCTGGATCTGCACTCAGAGTGTACCCTCTTAACAGTGATCAGGATTACACTTCCGTACACGCTTGCTTCACTTGGTCCTCTGAGAGAATTTTTTTTCCCCCACGTAGATTGAATGTCTGTCCCAAATCCCTGACTCTTTTCTCAGCTTGACGATCTGGGCTGTACTAACCACAGGAAAACCTGAAGTATTCCAGGCTGTAAACTCAAGGGAAGGAGAGACCAGTTCTTGTCCAAGTAGCAGATGAATTCCTTTAGAGGAAAAAGTTGATTTCTTGAGCTGTAATATCTTGATAAAAATATTTCTTGAGTCCAACTTTCTTGGCAATGATTAGATTTCCTAAGTAAGCTTCTGCTATAATTTTGATTTTCCTGCTGGGAACAGAAGGTTCTAAGAGATGGACATGAGAAGCCCAGTCCTTTTGACCATTATGTCTGTCCTTAAAGTAATAAACACAAATCTGGGATTGCTGGCCAATCTCTTGTGACCTTGGGGAATAGGCCATGGAGAGTATGCAGGGTAAGGAGAGAAGGAAGAATGACTTGTAGAGGAACATGCTTTTCTCTTTGACCTGAAACATAGGAAGCCCTGCAGCCCGAGTCTTCCTGGTCTTGAAGAGAAGAAGAGGCTGTCGGTAGGCTGGGCTGTTCTGTTCCCGTGGGGGCTGCTGGTCACTCTGATTCTATGGACTGGATGTGGAGAGAGTCTCTGCATTCACCTACCAGCTTGTGCTTTAGCGGCGTGTTTAATTTATTTCCATTTCTTTCCACCCACTATTTTGACCCCCTTTGACTCTTACTATTCTCAGAGGACCTGAATAATCACATGCGAAAACACAGTTTCTGCAAGGCTCCTGCTCGTGGGGCTGCCACACTTGGACGTGGGAGACTATGAATGCCTGATGGCTCTAGGCCATTTTGAGGGCCACGGCGTCCACTGTTCATTGGAAAAAACTTCCTCTCCTGCCAGCTCACTGCCAGAACCAATGTAAATCAATGTGTCAGTTTCTTGACTTGAAATAACCTTTTTTTTCCCTTCTGCGAAAAGAGCTTTTCAGATGGGGTTAGCCTGGCCCTCCTTGTGCCCCTGGGGAGGTGTAAGAGCACTGTGCCCGCCAACACTGCGGAAGGAGATAATTGCTCCCTCACCCAGCCGCAACCCCTCCTGGATTCCGGCCCGACCGCGTGCAGGATTGAGTGGAGCAGCGATCCCCCCCCATCCAGGGCTGGCGGCCTCCGGGAGCATCCTCCCCAGACCTGCGTGGAAGTTTTGAACCTGGGCAGAAGGGCTCCAGGTGCACATATTGGAAATGGCCAGGGTCTGATGAGAATGATCCAACCTCTTACGCCTCTCCTGAGATTCCACCAACACGCACGCACACCCCCACCACACACACACACATACTTCTCTAAATAGGACTCAAGGCCACACTTAAGCTGGTGTTATTTATATAAAATAAAGCAACTTCCTTTTATTTTTGAACTTTTTAAATTGGAGTATAGTTGATTTACAATGTTGCATTAATTTCTGCAGTACAGCACAGTGATTCAGTTATACACACATATACATTCTTTTTTTTTATTCTTTTTTATATTCTTTTCCATTGTGGTTTATCTCAGGATATTGAATATAGTTCCCTGTGCTACACAGTAGGACCTTGTTGTTTATCCATTCTAGATATAATAGCTTGCATCTGCTAACCCCAAACTCCCAGTCTATCTCTCCCCCACCCCTAAAGCAACTTCTTTATTTTCCTTCTATGACCTAGGTAGCCGTTTACAATCCTGACTTCTTTTAGGTGCAGGAGCAGACATAGGCTGGAGTTTATCTCCTCGGTTGAGCCATCAGATTATTAAAGATCTTCCAAGCAGCTGCTAATGTCGAGTCACAGTCCAAAAGATTGGATTGGATTGGATTGGATTAGATTGTATTTTTTCAGGATGAGAAAGCAACTTGCTGGTTTAATTCAATTCCTCCCTGTTCCCTCATTTATCATTTAGTTTTATCACAAGTCCAGAAAAAGGGGGGCAGGACTACGTTTAATCTTTCAGTTGACTGTGTTTTTGCAATTCCTTCAAGCCTTAACCTTTTCCCATTATGCCATTCATACCAAGATAAATGAAGGTGGATATCAAGCCAACAGGGGTTGAGGTGTCCGGGGGGTGACGGGTGAGAAGAGAGAGAGTTGGAACCGAATAATGCTGAATGTGCAGACTAACCTATGGGCCTTGCCTCACTCAGATTTAGCAGCCAGTCACCATGATTTACAATCCAAGATCTCATTCCTTGTATCTTCTATCCCCAAGACATGAAGAGTGGAAGGAATGAAAGTGTCATTTATTTCTTACATCGATGACTTATAGGTTTTTAAGGAGGTTCTCTTGGACATCAGAACAAGTTGCCCTTGACAGATGGCTTTGCTACTGTATTTGATTTCAAGTTCCCACCAAGGAGTGTCAAATGAAATCTGTTATGTTTTAAATCATCATATAATTTCTGCCCCCTTCCCTCTACTCCACCACATGTCCAACCAACAAATAGATCATGCCAAAGTCTTTTAACCACATACTTTATAATGAAACAAGCATGAGGGACATTTTTCAAGCTCACATCTGGACCCATTGTTCAGGAGGAACTTTACCAGGTAATGCTCTGTTTTTATTGACAAGTCATGGCATCCAGTCCATGGGGAGAGCTTTCTAGGGTGATTTGAGGCAGCTGCAGAGCTGCGTTTGCGCTTGATAGAGACAAAGGCCTCGCTGACACAAAGGGCTTTTAAAACTATCTAGTCACCTGTTGAGTCAATTGAATCATCAAGCTGGATGCTGGCTCCATCAAATGATGTAGCTACAGAACCAGCCTTCCGAACCCAGGTGATGGAAGATGAAAAGAGAAAAAGTAAAGGTAAATTTTGAACATCAGGCTTAGTTCTTTCCCTCTTGAAGTTTTGTATTAGTCAATCTGAGGAAAGTATTTTCTGGAAAAACATTTTCATGTCTGAAAGTCACAGAAGATAGTTAATTAGGAAGTTATGTTTTTCCTCTTTCTTCTTTTCTTCCCTCCTTGCCCTTCCTCTCTTCTCTCTCCCCCTTTCCTTTCCCCTCCCCTCCCCTCCCCCTCCCTCCTTCACCCTCCTCCCTCCCTCCTTTCCTCTCTCCCTTCTTCCTTCCTCCCTTCCCTCCCTCTCCCTCTCTCCCTTTCTTCCTTCTTCCCTCCTTCCCTCCCTCCCTATCCTTCCCCCCTTCATCCCTCCCCCCTCTATTTCTATCTCTCTCTCCCCCTTTCTTTTAGGACATTGGATAGTTCCGGGGACACAGAAGTTGCTGCATCGATCATTTTTGACCTTGCTTGATTTGATTGGTGAGAACACCTGAGTCAACAGGGACAGGTGCCATACTTGAACAGTGCTCTGCAGAGGAAGGAGAAACCATAAGGGTGGGAAGAAAATTCCAGAAGAGTGATTTCAGCTTCTTGCTGTGAAAGGAGACAAAGGGCCTGAGAATTGAGCCGTTTAAGGAAACCACCAGAGCCCTGGGCAGAGAAATCCTTAAACCCCCCATAGGGGAAGTTTTCTAGGGAGGCTGTGGATGTGGCTTCTGAAGAGATGCTATTTTGAACGTAGAATTTATAGCCAGCTCTCAGGTTTGTTCCTGTTTGATGACGACAGTCGTCGAATTTTAAAAACTCTTCTGGAATGAATAGGTTGGCTAACATCTGGCATGCGTGGGGCACACGTGATTAGAAGTGAGGAAAAAATGTTGATGTGACACATATTTTTATGGAATAAGAGAGGGTCTCTACCTCATATCTAGGTTTCCCTATCTCTGGAGGCAAAGAGTTCAACATACAATGTTTTAGAAACACAAAGAGCATGTGATAAAACCAACACATTTATATTGGTTTCGTGGCCTCGAGGAAGAGGTTTCTGGGTGTAAAAAGACTGGCTTTCTCAGCGGTCTCTGAGAAAGAAGAACATGCCTGCCGTATTTTAAAAACTTTTTATCATGGAAAATTTCAAACATACACACAAGGCAGCATTGTGTGCTGACCCTCATCCTCCCATCACTGCCCGTCAGCAATGATCAATACAAGGCCTATTGTGCTTCATTTACCCTCCACCCCTCCCTTCCCCACGCCAGGATTATCTTACAGAAGATCCCAGACATCCTATTTTTTCCTCTGTAAATACTTCAATATTCACCTCTGAGAGCTAGGGACTCTCTCTCTTTCTCTTTCTTAAACATACCCGCACTATCATTATCACATCTAAAAAATCCCAACAATAATTCCTTAATGTCATCCACATTTCATGGGCTTTTTGATTTGACTAGTTTGGGAACTTGCAGGCTGAGGCAGAGAGAGGCTGTCTGGCAGGTCACGGGGCACCATGTTAATGCTTCTATTATGGGGTGTCCACAGGTATAATTAGGCCTGTGACCTTTTCAGACCCAGACAGCAACTCATGAAAATGCAGGGCAGGAGTAAAAAAAAGAAAAGGAAAAGAAGCCCTGACCTAGCAATTCCCCTCAGGCATCCTCTTTTCCTCCTGTTATCCCATGACTAGTTGCTATTTTGCAATTCCCCTAAACCATCCCTGTTCCTGTACCGTTTCATCATTAACAAACCATCACAGATGTTGACAGCACTGTTGTGTTTCAAAGAAAATATTTTTCCATTTCTAAGTCTGTCCCTTAGGTGAGAGCCACTGAACTCTGGGAAAGTTTCAGATTGGGCTTATCATTATGGTGCGGGGTCAGCGACAAAGATTTAGGGAGAACACTAATGTTTCTTAGAGTGAAGAGGGAGACCAGGGAGGACAAGGAGGTCTTTGTTTCTGGCATGTAATTGCTTCAGCACTGAAACAAAAAAGGCAACGATTGACCCCTGAGTCTAGAACTTTCTTCAGAATCTCTGACAGAAGTTAACTCTGTTTATGGCTGGGATGAGCTGGTTTTTTTACTTCCAGTCTTCATAAGCAATGTGGATCACAATGACTATTGTTTGGTGATTCACACTGAGTGTTCTGAGCTATAGCAATTAATCAAAACACTCTTTGGACCATTGTTTGTGGGTTCATTTGTTTATTTCCTCCAACTTTAGGCACAGATTCTGACATCTAAAGAAGTGGTCCAGGGGCTTCCCTGGTGGCACAGTGGTTAAGAATCCGCCTGCCAATGCAGGGGACACGGGTTTGAGCCCTGGTCCAGGAAGATCCCACATGCCGCAGAGCAGCTAAGCCCATGCACCACAACTGCTGAGCCTGCGCTCTAGAGCCCGTGCGCCACAATTACTGGGCCCATGTGTTGCAACTACTGAAGCCAGCGCGCCTAGAGCCCATGCTCCGCAACAGGAGAAGCCACCGCAATGAGAAGCCCGTGCACCGCAACAAAGAGTAGCCCCCACTCCCCGCAACTAGAGAAAGCCTGTGCGCAGCAACAAAGACCCAATGCAGCAACTCCTCTTTGCTGTGAAATGTTAATTTGAAATAAGTCCTCAAATCTCTCTCCCTTCAATAGTTGGAGCTACATGGCTTGATAGGGGTCCAACTATCTCCCTAATCCATTAGGAAAATGAGCATATGATTCCATTTCTGCCACAGAAGGTAAAGGTTCTATGCCTGTGCCATCAGGTAGAGGTAAGGGAGAGATAGAGTTGCCTTTTGTGTCTCCATGCTGGGCCCAGGCATGCACCTCTGTGGTACCCAACTCAGTCAGTCTGCCCTCCTCAGGAACTGTCCAGCAAGGTGAGACTTGCCCCTGCTTTTTGCTTCAAAATGCACCTATTGGGTTGGATTTCCTCAAACCTTTGCTCTCTGTATGCAAATCAATTCTGCACATTTAATGACCACCTCCTACCAAATGCAAGGTCTGCAGTTAGGTATGTGGAATCAAGAAATAAGTAAGACACAGATTTTTGTCTTCAAGGAAAGAGACCAATCCACAGATAACTTAATACAATCCAATGCAACGTCCTATTGATTCTACTGTTTAAGTACCACTCGAATCCGTCCACATTTCTCCATGGCCATCATAACCCCTCTGGCCCAAGCTGCACGACCATCATTCATGAGGACACTTGCAGTAGCCTCCATCTGGTCTCTCTGTATCCACCCTTGCCTCGCTATAGTCCCACATCCTCCACACAGCAGATGAAGCTGACTTTTCAAGATGCAAACAGTGATAAATCACCCCCAGTTTTCAAGGCAAAAGATAAAAATTCTTAACAAGGCCTTCAAGGCTCCATCTGTCTCTCTGGCCCTCTTTTGTCCATCTTGAGCACACCATCACTGTGTCCTGCAGCTGCTATGCCAGCCTCCAGCCTTCCTCACCAGGCTGCCTCTCTCCACAGCTCTGCCTAGCGCAGGACGTTCCCTTCTGCCTGGAGAGCTCTTCCTGCCCATCTGCCTAATTAATTCCTGTGCAACCCTCAGCTCTCTGTTCAAACATCCAAACATTGCTCCCCAGGGACCTTCCCAGAGAACCACATAGCATCATGCTGTTCTCCTTTGCAGTGCCCATCACACTTGACGTTTTACTCTTTTTTAAAAAAAATTTTAGGGCTTCCATGGTGGCGCAGTGGTTGAGAGTCCGCCTGCCGATGCAGGGGACACGGGTTCATGACCCGGTCTGGGAAGACCCCTACATGCCGTGGAGTGGCTGGGCCCGTGAGCCATGGCCGCTGAGCCTGCGCGTCCGGAGCCTGTGCTCTGCAACGGGAGAAGCCACAGTGGTGAGAGGCCTGCGTACCGCAAAAAAAAAATTATTTATGTTTTATACAGCAGGTTCTGATTTTCTATTTTATCCATATTAGTGTATATATGTCAATCCCAACACACTTGCCATTTTACTCTTACTCTGTTATTACTGCCCACTGGACTTTAAGCAATGCCAAGCACAAGACAAGGACCACGGCTCCTTTGCCGCTGCGGCATTCCTAGAGCCCAGCATGGTCACTGGTACACAGTTTGAGGAATGAAGCAGTAAGGCAAAAGCTCTAGCTCAGGGAGGTAAGTCACTCTGGGAAAGGTTGAATGGTGGCCTTAGAAATGGACGGAACTGTTAAAAGATAAACGGAGGCACAGGAAAAATTTTAAGAGTGGATTTGAGCAAAAATTGATAAAGTGGGCAGCGACAAACTCTAAGTGGTTAGGTGCACTCTGGCCACCGGCAGGAGTGGAGGAGAGACTTCTAAAGAGAAAAGGCGGACGCAGAGTACGGACATTATTTATTGGCTACAAGGGAAAGCCTAGCTGTTTGTGATTGGTTATCCTTAGGTTTTTTTTTTTTTTTTTGAGGTACGCGGGCTTCTCGCCGCCGTGGCCTCTCCCGTTGCGGAGCACAGGCTCCGGACGCGCAGGCTCCGGACGCGCAAGCTCCAGATGCGCAGGCTCAGTCGCCATGGCTCACGTGCCCAGCCGCCGTGGCTCACGGGCCCAGCCGCTCCGCTCGGACCGGGGCACGAACCCGCATCCCCCGCATCAGCAGGGAAGCCCTATCCTTAGGTTTTGACTTACTAACCTACAGGTGCTTACAGGCTTAGATTTTGGTTTGCTTCCGGAGGCTGTTAAGGTATTAGAACCACATTAGTCTCAGGACTTCCTTGTTGAATTAACAAGAAAGACGGGAAGGAAAGGAGAGAGGACTTTTTGGAGGCAGAATCGAGGTGACTTGGAAAGCACCAAAGGTAAGAGGGACTTGACGATGTTTCTGCATTTCCAGGCTTGGTGGCTGTTCCCCCATAATACGTTGCTTAGCACGCTTATCCCTAGAGTTGTTCCATAAAAGAAGAAAAGGTTTCCACGGACAAATACATTTGAAAAGTGTTCTAAGCTCTACCTCTCTTTTGGAGCTTCACAATATAAATTGTCATATTAAGACTCCTTGAGGTTACGTAAAGAAAACGTATTGGATTTGAAATTAGGAAGTCAGAGGAAGAGCTGCTCGGTGGGTGGGGAGCAACGGGAGGATAACTGACCTTTCTGATCTGTTGAGTTAAAATGCCAGCGAATTTCCAAGTGGGGATGTTAAACCGGTCATTGCAACTGTGGGTCTGGAGATGTGAGAGTAGATATGTGAGAATGCTCTGAAAGACACATACAGGAGAGTTATTATTGAGACCTGAACATGTCAGTCTTTTATGGGAAGGAGCTTTCTGGAGACACAGCCCTTTAAGCCACAGACAGATTGTCTTGGAGGAAAGTTCAGACATGGGAGTAGACAGGATTATTTTGCAATCAGTGGGCATTTTTTTTCTTCCATTTTTTATTGAGATATAATTGCCATACAGCACTGTACAAGCTTAGGGTGTACAACATCATGATTTCACTTACATACATCATGAAATGATAATCATAATTTTAGTGAACATCTGTCCCCTCCTATAGATATAAGATTAAAGAAATAGAAAAAAAGTTTTCCTTGTGATGAGAATGCTTAGGATTTACTCTCTTAACAGCTTTTTTTTTTGGCGGTGCACGGGCTTCTCACCGCTGTGGCCTCTCCCGCTGCGGAGCACAGGCTCCGGACGCGCAGGCCCAGCGGCCATAGCTCACGGGCCCAGCCGCTCCGCGGCATGTGGGATCTTCCCAGACCGGGGCACGAACCCGCGTCCCCTGCATCGGCAGGCGGACTCTCAACCACTGCGCCACCAGGGAAGCCCCCAGCTTTTCTTTTTTTTAATACATCCTTGTAGATTTTTAATTTATTTATTTTTGCCTGTGTTGGGTCTTCATTGCTGTGCGCGGGCTTTCTCTAGTTACAGCGAGAGGGGGCTACTCTTCGTTGCGGTGCATGGGCTTCTCATTGTGGTGGTTTCTCTTGTTGTGGAGCACAGGCTCTAGGCTCACAGGCTTCAGTAGTTGTGGCATGCAGGCTCAGTAGTTGTGGCACGCAGGCTCAGTAATTGTGGCACACGGGCTTAGTTGCTCTGTGGCATGTGAGATCTTCTGGGACCAGGGCTCAAACCCGTGACCCCTGCATTGGCAGGCAGATTCTTAACCACTGCGCCACCAGGGAAGCCCCATTGACATGAAGATAAGCAAACTGTGGTACATACATACAATGAAATATTATTTAATCTTCAAAAGGATGGAGATTCTGACACATGCTACAACATGGATGGATGGACCTTGAGGACATTATGCTAAGTGAAATATGCCAGTTACAAAAGGATAGATACTGTATGATTCCACTTATATGAGGGACCTAGAGTAGTCAAATTCATAAAGAGAGTAGAATGGTGGTTGCCAGGGGCTGGGGGGAGGGGAGAATGGAGAATCAGGGTTTAAGGAATACATAGCTTCAGTTTTACAAGATCGAAAGAATTCTGGAGATGGATGGGTGATGGTTGCACAACATTATGAATGGATTTAATACCACTCAAAATGGTTACCTAAAATATACCTAAAAGTGGTTAAAACAGTAATTTTTATCATCTATATTCTTACCACAATAAAAAAGATTAAAAACTACTTAGGTTAAAAAAAAAAAAAAGAAGAGCTCTAGGGAATTCCCTGGAGGTCCAGTGGTTAGGATTCGGAGCTCTCACTGCCAGAGTCCTGGGTTCGAGCCCTGGTTGGGGAACTGCGATCCTGAAAGCTGCAGGGTGTGGCCAAAAAAAAAAAAAGAGCTCTACTTGACTAGGTGGGCTGCATTTCCCCACTTCTTGTGCATTTCCCCACTTCCTTGTGCCTTCATCACAGACTTGATGATTGGTGTTACGGCATCCACCTTTGATCTTGAGGCAACCTTGAGTATAGGAGGATAGGAGGATATGGCACAAAGATAAAATGAGCTGGATCCCTGGTGACTGTAGAACCCTCATATCCGCATGGTTTTCTTACCTCTCTTTTGTGTAAAAGAGAACGAAAGCTCTGTCTTGTTCAAACCTCTCATCTTGGTTTCAGTTCTGTATAGCTAAACCTGATTTTAATGACTGTAGTAGGCAAACATTCATTCTTTTATTTGTTGATTTATTATTTCATCAAACATTTAGTGAGCTCCAACTATGTCCGAGGCACTGCGGATACAAGATAAAAGGAGATGATTCCTGTGCTGCAAACCCTTAGTTTCTAAAGGGAAGAACAACAGCCAAGCAGCCATGGGCAGGCCGATGAAGTCTGGCTGCTTCCTGTTTGATAAGGAGGAGAATTACACTTTTATATAATTCTTTTTTTTTAAACATCTTTATTGGAGTATAATTGCTTTACAATGGTGTGTTAGTTTCTGCTTTATAACAAAGTGAATCAGCTATACATATACATACATCCCCATATCTCCTCCATCTTGCATCTCCCTCCCACCCTCCCTATCCCACCCCTCTAGGTGGTCACAAAGCGCCGAGCTGATCTCCCTGTGCTCTGCGGCTGCTTCCCACTAGCTATCTATTTTACATTTGGTAGTGTATATATGTCCATGCCACTCTCTCCCTTTGTCCCAGCTTCCCCTTCCCCGTTATATAATTCTTTTTTAGACAAAACCTCTTTGTGAAGAATTCAACACCATAATGACTTTTAGGGGTGAGACTGCCAAGTTCTTGGCTACAACACACAGTCGAGTATTAGTTGCACTACCTATGACTGGGCTAATTCTATGTTACCAATGCCATATGTATATTTATTTAATATTAGCCCATATTTATTTGAGTCCCACTTTGTACTTGCCATGAGCAGCAAGGAACAATAGGCGCAACTGAAGCCACAGTGATGGATCTTATTGCAAACCACAAGCTTTTAAAATTCCCCATGAAATGCTGAGGGTCTTCATGGAGGGAAGAAGCTAAGATCCCTATTGATAAATACAGACACCAGATGACCTCATCGCCTCTTTCTCCCCCCACCCGCCAGAGTGACTCTCCAGGTCTCTGGGTAATTGTGACACTAACAGGCTTCTTTGTAGATCAGTCATTAATTTTAATTAAAAAAATATCTTGGGGTTACTTTTGAGCTCAAAGTTAAAAGAATGAAGCACCTGTATTGAGGGGTAAGTGGAGAGTAATGCAGAAGTGACCTTGGGCAAGTCTCTTTTCTGCAAACCTCCATTCCTCATCTGTAAAATAAAATTGTTGGAAGAGGTTATTTCAGGAGCCTTCCAGAGCTGATATTCTGTGATGCTACTTTTTGAGCTGCCTAACTGAAATAGCTTACTGGGACTTTTGAAATTGTACCTGCCTGGAACGCTAGAGCCCTGAGTCACAGGATATTCAGTCATTCATTTACTTACTCATGCTTTCATCCAGTGAGTATTTACCAAGGGCCTACTGTGTTACTGTGTGCCTGCTCTTAGGTGCTAGCATTGTCTAGATGCATATGACACAGTTCATATGCATCTCGACAATTCATCTAGACATTCATATGCATCTCGACAATTCATCTAGACATTCATATGCATCTTGACAATTCTAGAGAAACCCTGAGAAACTCAGGGTTTACCTGGAGAGGCACAAATACCCTATATGAGGTGAAAAGAGCTTTAATAAAGGTGAGATCACAAAGGAGGCAATGCCTGCAGTAGGTGAGGAAAGCTTTCCCAAGACAATTAAATGTGGGGATATGGTCTTGAAAAAAAGAATGATGTGTTCCAGGTTGGGAGCTAGAGAGGGGATGAAAGGGGTCAGGTTGTAAGGGATCTGTCAGGCTAAGAAGTTTGGTCATTTTCTGGTTCAGAATAATCACAGGCATAATCAAATAAACAGGGTAATAATCAAATAAATAAGGGAGTAATCAAAAGAAGGTTCTAAAAGCATCCTCCTTTTAAGGAGAACTCAAGATAAGAAAAATCCAAGGAGTTGCTCATATCCAGAATCTTGTCAAAAATGACAGCAGAAACGGGGTTGCTAAGACGGTTCCGTGAGGCTCAACAGATAATCACTCCTCCTACGTAGTAACATGATTTAACATGTCAAAATTCGGTGTCAAATTGCTCAACTTACGTCCTTCTTTTCAGCAGTGCAAGAAGGCAGAGGAGTAACTTTGAACTTCGATAAAATCCCAGTCCCAAGTAACCTTAGGCTTCACCTCTCTGAATCCCAATTTACTCACCCATAAAATGAGGATACTACTGCCTACATTTTGGGCTATGGGAATCAAATAAGCCAACAAAAGTAAAGTCTTTAGAATTTGTTGGTGCAATTATACACTTTTTTTTTTTTTTTTTTTTTTTTTTTTTTTTGCGGTACGCGGGCCTCTCACTGTTGTGGCCTCTCCCGTTGCGGAGCGCAGGCTCCGGATGCGCAGGCTCAGCAGCCATGGCTCACGGGCCCAGCCGCTCCGTGGCATGTGGGATCTTCCCAGACCGGGGCACGAACCCGTATCCCCTGCATCGGCAGGCGGACTCTCAACCACTGCGCCACCAGGGAAGCCCCAATTATACACTTTTATCTGTGATTTTAAAAATTAAAATCTCCTTCCCCACTAGCCTATAAGTTCTCTGAGGGCAACAACTCTGCTCTTACTTGTCCTTATACCTAGAGTGCCTAGCACAGTGCCTGGTGATTTCTTTGTCTCTTTTTTTTGTTTGTTTGGCCGCACGGTGCTTGCTGGATCTTAGTTACCCAACCAGGCATGGAACCCGGGCCCCGGCAGTGAAAGCACGGAGTCCTAACCACTGGACTGCCAGGGAATTCTCGAGGGTGATTTCTTGTAAAACACGGTGTAATTTTGTAAATTACACTTCTTGTAAATACACGGTGATGATGAGGGGCATCTCTTTAGGATTTCCCTCTACAATTTTTGTTAAACACAGAAACTGGATGCAGTTACTCAACCTATTTGTATAGACCTCGTTTCTGGACTCTGTTCTGCCGTGCAAGGTATTAGGCAGATTCTCAGAGACATTACATTCTTAGCGTCAGCAGGAAGAGTCCCCAGGATAGCCGGGTTCATTTCCCAATTTAAATTCGGCCATCCAATACCATCCTTAGCGTCAGCCTCTGGACCTTTTTTTTTTTTTTTTTTTTTGTGGTACGCGGGCCTCTCACCGCTGTGGCCTCTCCCGTTGTGGAGCACAGGCTCCGGACACGCAGGCTCAGCGGCCATGGCTCACGGGCCCAGCCGCTCCGCGGCATGTGGGATCCTCCCGGACCGGGGCATGAACCCGCGTCCCCCTGCATCGGCAGGCGGACACCCAACCACTGCGCCACCAGGGAAGCCCAGGACCTTTTGATTGATGTGCCCTCAATCATGACTCCGTTTTCCTCGGGGTCAGTCTCTCCAGTCATTTTCTTTTTTCTTTTCTTTTTTAATTGAAATATACTTGACATAACGTTGCATAAATTTAAGGTGTACAACGTGTTTATTTGATGCATTTATACATTGCAATATGATTGCCACTGTAGCAATAATTCACACCTCTATCACGTCACATAATTTTCATTTCTTTTTAGTGGTTGGTAATTAAGATGTAGTCTCTTAGCAAGCTTGACGATTATAAAACAATATTATTGTCTATATTCACTGTGTTGTGCATTAGATCTTCGGGACTTATTTACTACTTGTTGCAAGTTTGTACCTTTAAACAATATCTGTCCTACCCCCCCCCCCCGGCCCCCCGCCCCTCCCCCAACCTTGCGCCAACCCTCCATCCCCTGGCAACACCCACTTTACTTTCTGTTTCTGAGTTTGGCTTTTATACATTCCATTTATACATTCCACATGTAAGTGATACAAAGTATTTGCTTCTCTGCATCTGACTTATCTTGCTTAGCATAATGTCCTCAAGGTCTAGCCAGTGTTGTTGCACTGCAATTTTCTGAAGTGGTTAATGTTAAAGTTCAAGTACTTCTGGTGCTTGGGATAAATACTTCAAGATAAGTTTCTCTGTTGGTTTTGAAAGTTACAGACATACCTATATCAGATCACTTCAAAATAACAATTTGGGTGTTCTGGCTTTATTCTCACTGGGATTTGCACAGGGACGTACCTTCTGTAGGCATACTTTTCTGCTTGCCAGTTCCTTCCCGGATACGGAAGAAGGTGGCCCTTTTCCATTTTCCTTCCTGCAGTATTTGTCCTTCATCTAGACTTTTCTGGGACAACCTCAAGATGATGGTGTCTTACAAAAATCAATGGACTTTAGAGTCAGACAGAACATGGCTGCAATCTGGGCTTGCTACTTATCAGCTGTAAAAATGTAGATAAGTGGCTTAGCTTGATTGTGCCTCAGGTTTGATCTGCAAAATGGGAATAATAATAATGCCTACTTCAGAGGGTTACTATGAACGTCACAAAATGTAGCACATTTTATTTGCCTTAATTTCTCTTATAGAGAATACTGTACTTACTTGGAAGAAATACTTGGAGAAACCACTCTGGTAGAAGTCCTCTTATTTCAGGCAATTCAGTGTATCAATCACATTACGTGTCTTGAGGTTTTTTTCAGGGCAGCCTCAAGACATATAATGTGATTGACAACGCTGAACTGGCTGAAATAAGACTTCATTTAGCTCACAAGGGGAGGACTGGGAGGGGAAGAGGGAAGGAGAGAGTGGAGACAGTGAGATGGTGGAGGGCTCTGCGTCGTGTAATCAGGTTATCTCCTCAAAAGTCCTTTCCTCACCCCCTGGGAAATCTATACATTTGAATAAACTCACTGAATTGGTGTGGAAACAAGTGAAGGGGTCTGGATTTCAGTTCGGGGCCAAAGACAAGACAGCATGTGTGAATGTAGAAACCAGATACAAGGAGATTAGATGCTAAAGCTTCGGGAATTCATAGAAATTGAGGGGAGGGCTTTGAACTTTCACAGTTTTTAGAATTTGGACGTTTAAGCCAAGTTTACTAGAGCTCAAGGGACAAGGAAATCCCACAGGATAGCTGGGTTCATGAGAATTTGAGTTAATGTTCTAAAAACTATCCTCCACCTGGTGCTCATCTAAAAATTGATGGCTATCATCTTTGGCTACACCCCAATCCAAAGATGGGTGAAGTATTTGACTTGAATTGGCATTTCAGTGCTGGACCTGAGCTCAGATCAAGAAATCAGATATAAGAAGAGGACTGTATTTAATTTAAAAAGGGGAGGGGGATGAGGAGGAAAGGGGAAGGAGGAGAGAAGGAAGAAAAGAGATGCCCCAAACAGCTACTTTCTGCCCATGCAGCCCTTTGCTTGTTGCGAGAAGCATCTGCCTTGAGTGCAGACACGAGGTCTCATTTTCACTCTCACAGTAAGTAGCTGTGCAGACTTTGACATGTCTTCGCATCTCCCAGCCTTAGATTTCTTTTTTTTTAAAATGAATTTCCCACCATTGACCTCCAAGCAATATTGTCAGATCTGGAGAAGTAATGGAATGTGAAAGTGCTTCTCCAACTATAATTTGCTACAGAAGAGTAGTGGCAAGTGTTATGGTGGCTACCATGACCACCCACCCCTGCTAGCTGCATGAGGCTGTCTTGTTCATGGCCGTATCTCTCTGCCTAAGCTGGTTCTCGAAAAGGATTTATTGAATGAACAAATAACTGTATTCAGCATCTTTCACTTTTCAAATAACCATCACATCTGAAGATTTATTCTCTGTCCTGTCTCCATAGCACCTATGCCAATGCTTCTCTGTTCTTCTGACCCTCCCCCCTTCCATTTCTTCTCTTCTAGCCAATGACTTCATCCACGGCCTAACAGAACACTAAAAAATATTAGTTACTGCAGTTCTTCCTCTTGAACCAGTTCTTTTCACCTGGGGTTTCTATTTCATCACTGTAAACCCAAGCAATCTGGTTTCTGTCCCACCACTCAACTGAAATTGTTCACAATAGTCAATGTGAATTCACTGATTGGAAAACCCAGTTACCTTTTCGTATACTTTATTCTCCTTGACATCCTTGCAGCAGGAGACACTCTGGTCACATTTAGTCTCGTGAAGTTTCATCCCTTGCCTTCTTGACTCAACCACCCTGGATCTTCTGACCATACAGTTGAATATCCTTGTTGGCTTCCTTCCCATCTTCTATCTGTCCCCACCTGTGGACCAAATTCTCACTCCTTCCTCATCTGGTCTCTACCTTTTCTGCCTGTCCAGCACACATGCCCTGCCTGTCTGGATTGTCTTCCCACCTAGACACGCTGCTTCCCTGGAGCTTGAGCGCACTCTTTGGTTCTTCGGGGAGAACATTCTGTATTCCTGGTGTTTGGGATGCATGTCCACCTCTAGCCTGGGCAGGTCTCCCCTTCCTGAAGCTGGAGGGCAGCTGCTGAGGGGAGAGACATTGGGACTGTCCCCCCAAACTTCTCTTCTCTTAGAATATATCACAGTCCTCTATCATTTCTGTTCAGATGACTCACAGACACATTTCTCTGACTTTAATCTCACTCTCAGACACCAGTCCACATTTCCCATGGCTTCCTAGATACTCCATTGGAAGACCCTGCCACCCCCTTAGACCCAACTCTCCTGAAATCTGACCACTTTCCCACACAATTTGGGTCACCATTTTCCCCAGTTTTAAAAAATCATCTTTAATTTTTGGTTTTCAAATTCATCTCGTATTCCTCCTGCTACTTCTAATTTATGTCTGCTCAATTTAATTACACTAGATAATTTGTTGCCTATTTGTCTCTTCTCTATAATATCCCTCACATCTCCTCTTCTTTCCATGCCCCCTCCATTTCCATTCCAATTCCACTGTGGTTTGGGTCATCATCTTACATTTGAGTGAATACAATATCCCCAGCTTATATTAGTAGAGTGTGAGGTTTGGTTCTGTATTTGAAGCTGGGCCGCCTGGCTTCTTTGTGTCAAGGCTTTACTGCTTCTTACCATGTGTCAAGGAGCTTGTCCTTGTGTTAAATCCCTGGCCAGAAATGCATGGCCTGCTCCCTTTCACAGCTCAAATCCTAATCCTCATTCAGCTCTTATTAGCTCTCATGTATTAGCAGTACCATTTTATAGTTAGAAAACCTTATATTGTGCTAAATTAATTCATTCAGAAAATATTTACTGAGCGCCTTCCTAGGCACTGGGGAAATAGTGTGGAACAGGGCACATAATGAAGCTTACATTCTAGCTGGGCATGTGTGGAAGAGGTAGTTAACAATTACATAAATAAATCAGCAACCAAGAAAAATCTGGAGATAAGTGCTATGATGAAATTAAACAGTGATGGATTTGAAAGTGCTTGGTGGGCTATTTTGTATAAGTTTATTTATTTATTTGTTTTTATTTTTGGCTGTATTGGGTCTTCATTGCGGTGCGCGGGCTTCTCATTGTGGTGGCCTCTCTTGTTGCGGAGCACGGGCTCTAGGCGCGAGGGCTTCAGTAGTTGTGGCGCACAGGCTTTGTTGCTCCGCGGCATGTGGGATCCTCCTGGCCCAGGGCTTGAACCTGTGTCCCCTGCATTGGCAGGCGGATTCTCAACCACTGTGCCACTAGGGAAGCCCTGGTGGGCTATTTTGAATTGGCCATGTAGAAGAGGATCTTCTGAGGAGGAAACATTTAAACTGAGACCTGAATCACAAGAAGAGTCAACCCTGGGACGATTTGGGGCAAGCATTTCCTAGGTGAAGAGAAGAGCAAGTTCAGAGCCCCCAGAATGGAACAAAGCTTAGTGGTGGGAGGAATGGAAAGAAGGTCCTTTTACCTGCTGGACACAGAGGGAGGCAGATAAGTAAGGGGGGCTGTCACAGGTAGACACAGGTGCCAGGTCAGGCACAGCCTTGTAGCGTCAGGTAGGAAGTTTTAGATTTAAGTTTGAGTGTGATGACTTGACATTTGAGGATTTTAAGCAGAAGAATGATAAGCTCCAGTTTATTTAAAAAGCATCACTCTGGCTACTTTAAGAAGCTAGAAGTAGTGAGGGAACCACTGAGTGGAAGCTGAGAGGCTGGTCACGAGGCCATTGCAGGAGTCCCAGAGGGTGATGGTGGCGAAAGTGGTACCGGAAGAGGGAGGGGCCCAGGCTGGGCTATATGTTGGAGATGTAGCAGGCAGGACTCGTTGATGGATTGATGTACCTGCAGAGGGGAAGGGAGAGACCAGGGATGATGTTGGGTGAGAAGTTGGGTGGTATGAGGTGCCGATTACTGAGGTGGGGATGGTGGGTCACCTCTGTAGGGGTGGCAGAGGTAAAGTGTCTTACAGGAGAGAGAAGTCAGTATGGGATGGATGGGCAGGTTGGCTCCACAGAGAAAGGACAAGGTGAGCCTTGCAGGATGGTTAGAACAGTGAAAAGAGTTGGGTCAAGATCCTGGGGAAACCCAGGGTCTGTTTTTTAAACACATTACATTCAAGGTGTTTATTAGACCTCCAAGTGGGGATGGTGTCAGGCAGATGGATATGGGTCTGAACAATTTTCATTCGCCTTTTGATGTGTGCACTTCTTGTTTTACAACCTAGGGAGCCAGCCACTCAGGGTCAGGGCTCCTGTCTCTCCCCGTGCTAAGACAAAGCCCTGTCTACTGTAGTCTCTCAATATTTTAGAATGAATGGATATATTTGATGAGAAAACTAAGGACAGAGGAACTAAAGGCGTCAAAACCGAGCCCTTCCTAATTAGTGCCAATGATTTTCTACACTTAACTTCCTTAGCCTCTGGCACTCTACTGGCCCATGTTGCTGGAGGGTTAGTATGGGGTGGGGGTGGGGGGGAAATGTAGAGAATTGAAGACCAGAATCCAACAGCAGAGGGACTTTGGGTACCATCTCTGACCTCCTCCCATCCCTCAGACCTCCAAAGGCTCTCCTTTTCTATCCATAGCTGTGCTGGTTTTATGCGGGTCTGACTTGTCTCCTTGTCTTTGATGGCGGCCCTGTTTCTGCTCCCCGTACGCCTCGCTTCACTCATCTGCTGTCTCCGTTGCTGGAGATATTCTCTCTCACCATCAAAAGCACTGAATCAGGCACCTATGTAGCACCCTGCTCTCTTAGGAACTAGTTATGTTCCTGACCTCGAGGTTTCTGACATTTTTCTTTTAAAATTTTTTTACTTTATTTTATTTTTAACATCTTTATTGAAGTATAATTGCTTTACAATGGTGTGTTAGTTTCTGCTTTATAACAGAGTGAATCAGCTATACGTATACATATATCCCCATATCTCCTCCCTCTTGCGTCTCCCTCACACCCTCCCTATCCCACCCCTCTAGGTGGTCACAAAGCACGAGCTTATCTCCCTGTGCTATGCGGCTGCTTCCCACTAGCTATCTGTTTTACATTTGGTAGTGTATATATGTCCATGCCGCTCTCTCACTTCGTTCTGACAGTTCTTAAATTCCTTTTATATTGTGCCTCTTTGCAGAAATTGTCATGGCCGTCCTGGTCATCATCATCATCTTCAGAAAGCTGGTCAGGTGACAGTGGACATTGTTCAGGCTACATAGCATGTGCTCAGATATGGGTGTTTATCAGAGAAAATGTCCATTTCCTGGGCTCTCCATGTCTTAGTGAAGTAGCTATGAGCAATGCCTGCTAGCCAGATGGAGCTAGGTTCCAATGCCTTGTGGCCACTTTCTGGCTGTGTGATTTGAGTGACAGTCCTAATTTTCCTAAAGCTCAGTTTCCTTGTTTATAAATAGGCTATTAAACACCTACTTTGCAGTGTTGTCAAACTGTAAATGAGATCTGGTTTGTAAAACCCTCAGCACAGGACTGAAAAACAGACACAAATACAATGAGAAAGTGATGATAAAAATCTTTTAAATATGGGGGAGGGGCCAAAGCAGAAAAGATAAAAGCTGTTTGGAGAATAAATAGTGAATGCAAACTTTCAAGGCTTGTGTTATCAGCCTGACTGAATTCATGGGGATCTGATAAGGGAAAGGTAAGAATATTTCTCAGGGCCCACTCTATCAAGAACAGGAAGGTATATGAATTCTCTCTTCCCAGACACGCACAAAGGTAACAACACAATGGACTGTTCTTTAGGAAGCTTTGCAGGCAAAGGCAGAATCTGTAAAAATCCACTCCAGGGGGGCACTGATCGCCCTGGGGCTCAGGAAATGGCTCTCTGAATGGCCTTCTCAGCTTCGCCCGGGACGCCAGGGCTGGGGATTGCCCTAAATTCTTCGAGTTAGCCTGCAGTTTGGCAAAAAGCCTTTCCTCCTGGGTAGAAGAATAATTTTTAGATGATCCAGCTGGCACATTGCAGAAACATGCTAATGAGTCAGGAATGATCTTCTCAGGCTGCCCCACGCCCCACTTGCTCCAGGGTAGAGAATTTCCAGGGAAGCGGGTGAAAGATTTATGAGATTAATCCCGGAAACGTTTTCTTCCCCATCCATTGTTCTTGGGGGGTGGTGCGTAGGGGGTGGGGTGGGAGGGGAGGTGCCAGGGGCGGTGGGCTTGGGATGTGAGGGGGCGGAGAGGGCCAATTAGAAGGGGACAAAGCCAGGACTCCTGCCTTTAAGGGAGAGCTGGAGAAAAGAGTGACTATAGCAGCCAGCTAATGAGGAGTCCCTGACGATGAAACATGCGAGATCCTTTTTGGAATGTGCCTGCCTGCGGGCCCCGCAGAGCCTTAGAGATGAATTTGGGGAGGAATGGAGGTGGGGAGACCAGGGGCCCTGGGCTGGAGTGGTGGGGAAGCGTGCTCCAGCGCTGCTGGAAGGGGTCTGATCGATTAGCTCCTGTCGTCACATCGGTAAGGAGAGGAAGGGGAGGAGGAGGGAGAGACGAGGACCGGAAGGGGAGGAGGAGGGGGCCGCGCTGCTTGATTCCTGCCGTGTCTCCGGTCCCCCAGTGAAATCCCCTTTCCACTCCTTGCCCGTTGCTGCCTCTTTTGGAGTGAGATGACCTACCTCTCCGTTACCTCGTGGGCTGGAGAGCTAGCTAGGCTTTCTTAGAACTCAAGGTTCCTTTATAGAAAACTGATGGGCTAGGAGTTGGGTCCCTGGGAGAACACCTGTAAGAGGATGCTGCTCTTTGGCAAAAAAAAGTTCCTATGTGCATTCTGTGGATTTCTTAAAATATGAAATGGCAGAATAGAATAACAAGGTTCAATGAGTTTGGTTTTGTTTCAGTCAGGCATGGGCAGATAGAACAGATATATCAGGCACGATTTAGCTTGATTATCCCAAAGGCCTTGAGTTTGTCACAACTTGTAGGTTTCTTCTTCCAAAAATCTTTTAGCTGTGAAGAGTGGGAAAACTAGGCTATTAGAATTTTACCTCATAGGAGGGTAAAATAAGTCTTTCCCCAACTAGAAATAGACAACACTGGGGGAGGCATCAGGCACTGTGGAGCCCGTGGGTGGGTAATCACAAGACGGGTTAAGCCACAGGGCAGGCCCTTCTCTTGATCAGTAAGGATTCCATTCAGCATCACCTTTCCTTCCAGTTTCAGGCAACCATCCATCCCAGCATGGAGAGGCCTCTTAGAAGCCGGGGAGAGTGGGGAGGTGAGGGGCTAACTTTCAGTTTTGCTACTGCCTGGTGGGCTCGGGGCTTGCCTTCCCACCTCCTACCTCCACCCAGAGCTGTCCAAACACAGGTGTATTGTTTCACAAGTAAAACAGAACTTTTTATAATTTGCTGCAACTACTGACAGTCTTGGTAGCAGAAAGGATTTTCACACCATTTGCCCTCCAGAAATTTCCAAGTGTTCCCCAGAGGTCTCAGAAGTCAGACTCTCACTTTTGCTAATAAAAGGAGTTTGGCTGGGTGAGTCCACCATGGCATTAACACTGTGTTCTCCATATGTCTTTTTCTGTCTTGAAGCATTTAAATACCAACCACCTTAAAAATTTTAAAGTGGCTCTTTTCAATACTTAAGTTCTATAAAATATGTTGGGCCTTCCCAGTAATGTGAAATTTGGGATGGCGCGCGCGCGCGTGAGCGTGTGTGTGTGTGTCGGGGGGAGGGGAAGTAGGCTCACGTATAGCCAAGAAAACTCCAATTTGACTACAGGCTTTGAGTCCTGAGCATATGTCCCAGATTTCTGGGACAGTCCCAATTCTGAATATTCAGACCTGTGGTCAGACCAAGAGAAAATATGAACCCTGCCAGGGAAATTAGCAGGTGGTTCGTTATAGCCCTTTGCATTTTACAGTTTGCTTGTTTGTATGGAGTAGATCCTGGGCAGCCCTCCAAATCACCAGTATCTGAGTTACCTGTTTAAAATTATGAAATATGCCGAGTCATCCATGTCAGGTCTATTTCCAGTTTCTTGTCACTGGATTCAACCTGAGCCTAAACTTTATTTAATAAACCGCCTTTGTTTACCTGGCCAGCCCTAAAGATGAACACCTGTGATTAATCCAGGAAAAATTCAATTCAACACGTCTTCACTGCCTGCTGGGTATGCCCCCAGTCCTGGGCACACAGATATGCCTAACACAGTCTCTGAAGTATGATGTTACAGTGAAATACTTTTCCTTTCAAAACCAGAAAGGATAATAATAATCTTTTGATAATGGTTCCTCCCACACACTGTGACTTATATTTTGGAGGAAGATCAAAACGAGTTACCATATGAGAAGCAGTGCCAAAGGGCACAGGTTCAAGATTTGGTTGTGAGAACAAAACTTTTAATTAGGACTTTTGATTTTTTCTCATGAGACATGCAGGATAGTCCAAGTTATCAACACTTGGGAAAACCCAGTGGATTTTTTTTTTTAATAACCCCATGTTCTTTGCTAACAGGAAACAGAAAAAGATTGATTTAAAAAAAATTGGAACTGGGTCTGCTGTGAATGAGAATGACACCACTGATGCATTTCACATGGGCAACTAAATAGCTCTCAGATATAAATTACTTTCAGTGCTCTCCCCCCACCCGCCCTTGTCCTGAACAGGAGCTTCTGCTACTTAAAGCTGCTTAAAGAAAAAAAAAAGCCACTGTATTTACCAACATGGGTGATCCAGCCAGTCCCTCTGGCCTCTGTGTTTTGAACTAATGTGGGGTTTGCTTGAGTCTGAGGTAGGCTTAGAAGCAGAGGTTCAGACCACCCACTTGTAGGATCTATAAGGTGGTGCTGGCGTAAGGCTGAACTGCGGCACTTAATGCAAGCTGGTGGGTTTGAGCAGAGGCAGTCTTGACTCCATCAGAAAGTATTTTCCAAGTATCTTCTTGTGAGTGTCCTCCAGTAGATGGGGCTGAGCCTGGGGCCCCCGACTGCCCTCACCTGCATGTGGGAAGGGCTTTTTTTCAGCTTCCTGGCTTATCAACAGACACAAAATGTATTTAGGCATTTTCATTAAAAAAAAAAAAAGAGAGATCAGAATGCCCATCATTCTCCCATCAATTGCCTATTTTATCTCTCTACTAGGAAAACCGTTAAATCAGCGATGCTCAGCATTTTCTGGTGAGTAGCTAGTTTTGAGTTTGCAAAGTCATAGAATCCTAGATTATTCAACCTGGATCCTGGTTTGAATTCTTTCATTTTATTGGTGGGGCAACCACGGTCCGGAGAGGTGGGAGAACTTGTCTAAAGTAACAGTGCTTCCGTTCACTTTATTTACTCATTTATTCATGTGTCAAGCAATTTTCGCGCATCTGCTCTGTGTTAGATATTGTGCTGAACACTGCGTACACTGTTGTGAATAAGACAGAAAGACCTCGTCCTTAAGAAGGTTGCAGTCTGGACAGGTAGATGGATGACAGGAAAATAAACCTTACAAATGGTGATGTGTTTCATGAATTAAACGAACAGGTGAGGAGTGTGGAGATCCTCTTGCATAGAATCTTCAAGGAAGTTGAAGGGAGGTGATGTTTCAGGCACTGGGGAAAGGAGCTGGGGTGTGTTACAGGTGCATCACTGATAGAGGGAAGTTATGGTAAAGAACTGAAGACAACTGCAGCCCATTCCTGGTTATCGGGTGGGAATTCTGTTCAGATCCCATGTGGGTATCAGCGGGGTATCAGTGTTGTACTGGTGGATCTTTAACGACCAGTGGGATTTATTATTAGATATTATTCTAAACTATGTCAGAGGTCCCTGACCTCTCTTTCTTCATCTATTGTAGTGGGTGAAAGACTAAAGCAGGTGAGATTTTATGTAAAACACATATTCCGCTGCATCCCGATCTGGAGAAGGGATGGAGTAGGCACAGCAACAGGCTCACTGAGTTTTAATGGCAGAGTTTATCCACTAGTCACCCCTGAGTATAACATACATACAAGGATAACTCAAAGCAGCCCAACACCTGATTTCTCCTCCTCAGCTAGAAATAGCCTTCCCTTCCACCGAGCTCCGGATCTCTGTGATGGTACTTAGGACTGTTGAGTTGTATGTGCACAACTGTCCCCTGAAAAGTCTTGTAAGTTCCTTGAGGCTAAGATGGTGTGGAATTCATCATTCTCCAGCAGAACCAACACCCAGCCTATTGCCATGCTCATAAGAACTGCTTAATGAGTATTTGTTGAATGAATCATATAGAAGGACTTAAAAATAATCTTTAGGGAGAAGAGCTGTTAGAAAGGCAGTGCTGTTTTTTTTCTTTTTGGTTTTTGCCCGGTGGTCGGTATAGGGAACCTGTAATTATTACTGTTACTACCAATCACAAAAAATAACTATCCTAGGATCATTGCTTAATTCCTCTGATGAAGCCATTGGCTTGGTGACAGGAATGTCACTGAGGACAGAGAACCAAAGTCTGAGCTGTTTAACAGAGCCCACAGCAGGGCATCACTGCGTCAGCTGGCTGGGATGTGGAGTCACGTCTGAGCGTTCGCTTCCCAGCGCTTGGCCGGCTCAGTCTCTGTCCCAGTTCAGACAGTAACATAGACCCTGCATCCTGTCTCCTGACCCTTGCTCTCCAGGCCAGACCCAGTGGAGGCAACTGGATGGCCAGGACCATCAGGAAGTACACACAGTCCCAGGAGGTTCTCACAAGTGTGGGTCAGCACTGCATCTGCTCTGGAGAGTCTGGGGCAAGGACCATCCCCATGAGCACAAGCCTTTCCTCTCACTCTGCTCCCGCCCTTCTCACAAGCAGAGGACAAGAACGGCACAAGGAAATGCCAAACTCTGTTGTTCTAGGGCCACGTACCCACCTGAAAACCAATACGAATCACAGGGCAGATTCCTGCTCCTGCCAAAGCAAGGAACTTCCGCTGAAATGGTGGCAGTGGGGGGCGGTTCAAAAGATAAGGGGGCTGGGAGTAGAACCCGAGGTAGTGTGTCCCTGCCTGGCGGGGACCCGGGTAGGTCCTTCCTGCTGTATGACCACTCCACAGTCATACTCCTCGCACTCCTTTGAGAAACATTCATTTTTAGTGGCAAGGGAAGGGTTCAGAAACTCCAGGATCTGAAGTTACAGTGTGAAGTTGTTGCAGGTCAGAGGTGGGAGATGAAAATACAGATAATGAAAAGAGTCAGTGTCAGCAATTTGCTGACTGACTGTCTGCCTCAGGTCAGCACACAGCCAACAACCAGGGAAACCAGGCCACAGTTAACTGGGCATTTGGGCCAGAGGCACTGAGAGGTGTCTGTTGTTTAATGGAGGCCTCCTGTGCTCTTGCTGAAGACTTCAGGAATGGCAAGCTTCCCTCCTGATTGGTTCTTCCTGATGACATTGTATGGCCTGCTTTACTCTGGGCATGACACCCTGTAATTACCGTCATACGAAGAGAGAAAGACCCATTACGTTTCTTACTACTTTCTTTCTCCTTTCTCCTTCCCTAAAACATTAGCTGAAAAGAAGAAAAAGAAGAAAGAAATCCAGATAAGAGGGGCCCAACACTGTGGACTAGTGGTGAGGGCCAAACCTCTATGGTTGAAAAGAAATGCTACAGGTTATTGTGCGGAGCATTAGAATCACCAGGGAACCAGTTAACTCCTTGTTTGGGGGATTAGCCATCATGGTATTTGCAGATAGTTTCTTAAACAGTAGCGTTTGGAGTCCAAACTAGGAGTAACTGAAGTGTTGATAAAAGGGCTTCCAGAACAAATCAAGAACCCTAATGTAAATGCAGGGGGTGGTGTGTGGTGCTCCAGTCTTTGGATTAACAACTTGGCACTACATTCATAGCTGGAGGAATCTAAGACTCACAAAAGACAGCTTTTTTTTTTTTTTTTTTTTTTTTTTTTTTTTTTTCGGTACGCAGGCCTCTCACTGTTGTGGCCTCTCCCGTTGCAGAGCACAGTCTCCAGATGCGCAGGCTTAGCGGCCATGGCTCACGGGCCCAGCCGCTCCGTGGCATGTGGAATCTTCCCGGACTGGGGCACGAACCCGTGTCCCCCGCATCGGCAGGCGGACTCTCAACCACTGCGCCACCAGGGAAGCCCCAAAAGACAGCTTTTAAAGGAAAACTCTTTTCTTAGAAGCACTAGTGAACAGTCTGTTTGTTCTCTGAAGGTTGTTTTGTTAGGGCCCCTGTTTCCACCAAGCATACAGTTCTCCCAGGGGCCTGCATCTCCCATGATTTGTAGCTTGTGTATGCCGATTGGCTTTGGGCTGCATCTGAGACATTTTAGCTTGGGAATCAAATCTTTTCTCTTGTTCTTAGTTGCCGCCTGCTTTTATTTTAAATTGCCTTGTGCAATTGCCAAGGTCATTTCCAATGAGAGGAGCTCTACTGAATTTTCTTTACCCACCCTTTGCTGTATTAGTTTGGTAAGTTGCTTCCTAGGGAATAAGTTTTGCAACTGGAGGGTGGAGATCTGATTCTGAGGAGCAATTTGGTGTAGCTTCCTGAATCTGCTCACAGCCCTAATGCTAATGACACAGTCCCCAAACAGAAACTATCCTGGGTGTTTTGCTATGCTGCACATTCCCATGGTCATCTAGGGAAATAGAGGGCGGTGGGGGGGGCTCTTCTTTCAAAGAATGCATAAAAATGTAATTAGTTATAGGCCACACTCCCATCACTTGAACTCATAGAGCCAAAGAGCAGTCAAGTTGGCAGGGATTAATCCTATCTTATTTTATAGATGAGAAATTGAGGTCCAGAGAAGAAAAGTAATCTCCATCCCCCCAATGCTGGTCTCAAAACTAGTCAACAATCAAAGAGTTTGGTGTTATCAAAATTAAAAACAGATTTATCAAAAAAAAAGCTAGTTACCAGCAGGCTGGGATAGAAACCAAGTCTTTTGATTTCTAGACTACTGTTTAACTCATTAATTAGAATTGTTGCAGTTCCAACCTAGATCTCTCCAAGAATTGTGGCTCAATTTTTATGTTTGGTGTTGATTCCCTGAGGGATGTCTAGCTAATTTAATTTTACTCAGCCAATGTTTTAGAAATTATGATCTTTCTACCACCTGTATCAGAATTATCTGTTAAAAATGCAGGCCCCCCCTAGACTTTCCCAAGCTTCAGAATCAGAATCTCTGAGAGCTGTATCCAGCATCTGGATCTTAATAAGCTTCCCTAAAAGAGTCTTATGTGCTTGAGAACCACTTTACCTGGTCCAAAGTCAACTTAATGTATTGTATTGATTTAAAATGCTTGCTTAGGGATTCTCTGGTGGCACAGTGGTTAAGAATCCGCCTGCCAATGCAGGGGACATGGGTTCGAGCCCTGGTCTGGGAAGATCCCGCATGCCGCGGAGCAACAAAGCCCATACGCCACAAGTACTGAGCCTGCACTCTAGAGCCCATGAGCCACAACTACTGAAGCCCGCGTGCCTAGGTCCCATGCTCTGCAACAAGAGAAGACACCGCAATGAGAAGCCTGTGCACTACAATGAAGAGTAGCCCCCACTTGCCGCAACTAGACAAAGCCCACGCGCAGCAATGAAGGCGCGGTGCTGCCAAAAATAAACAAATTTATATTTTAAAAAATGCTTGCTTGAACAACAAAAGAAAAAAATCATGGGACTACATCAAACTTAGAAGCTTATGTACAGAAAAAAAATCAACAAAATGAAAAGGCAAACTACAGAATAGGAGAAAAATTTTGCAAACCATGTATATAAAAAACTCATACAATTCAATAACAAAAACACAAATTAAGAAATGCACAGCGGGGCTAAAGACATTTTTCCAAAGACGTCCAAATGGCCAACAGGTACATGAAAATGTGATTAACATCACTAATCATCAGGGAAATGCAAATCAAAACCATGATGTGATATTATCTCACACCTGTAAGAAAGGCCATAATTAAGAAGAGATAACAAGTGTTGGCAAAGATGTGGAGAAAAGGGAACCCTTGCGCACTGTTGGTGCGATTGTAAAGTGGTTCAGCCACTATGGAGAAGAGTATGGATGTCCTTCAAAAAGTTAAAAATAGAATTGCCTTATGATCCAGCAATCTCACTTCTGGGTATATATCCAAAGGAAATGAGAACAGATTATCGAAGAGATACATGCACTCCTATGTTTATTGCAGGACTCACAAAGAAAAGATATGGAAATAGCCTAAGTGTCCATCAGTGAATGAGTGGATAAAGAAGATGTGGTATATATATATATATGGGGTATATATATATGGGGTATATATATATATATATACACACACACACACAATAGAATACTATTCAGCCATAAGAAAAAAGGAAATTCTGCTATTTGCAACAATATGGCTGAAACTTGAGGATATTATGCTAAGTGAGATAAGTCAGATGGAGAAAGGTAAATATTGTATGATATCTCTTATATGTCAAATCTAAAAAGAAAACAAACTCATAAAAGCAGAGAGTAAAATGGTGGTTATCAGTGGCTGGAAGGTAGGGGGATGGGAGATGTTGTTTAAGGGTATATACTTGCAAGTAGCAGATAAATAAGTCCTAGAGGTCTAACACACAGTACAGTGATTATAGACAACAAAACTGTATTATAAACATTAGCCTTGCTAAGAGAATAGATCTTAATTGTTCCCAACACTAGAAGAAATGAAAATTATGTGATGTTAGCTAATGCTACAGTGGCAATCAAATTGCAATATAAATGTATCAATATATGTGTACACCTTAAACTTACACAGTATTCTATGTCAAATATATCTCAATAAAAATAAATAAACGAATAAAAATGCTTGCTTAGAGTTTTTCAGATACTAAAAACTGCCACCAAAATGGAAGAAATTAACTACTTGATGATCATGAACATGTAGCCCACAGACCTTCTCTGATAATGTTAACCACCCTGTTACTTCACCATCGACCAGTCAGAGAATTTTGCATTAGCTGATCACATACCCTGCGACTCCCGTCCCTCAACTGGCTTGTAAAAATGTTTTGCTGAAACCCTTTGGGGAGTTTGGGGGGTTTTTTGGGCACAAGCCACCCGTTCTCGTTGCTCGGCCCTGTAATAAACCTTTCTCTGCTCCAGACTCCGATGTTTTGGTTTGGCCTCAGTGTGTGTGGGGCACAGGAGCTTGTGCTGGGTAAATGTTTAAGCAAAAAGCCTGGATCCAAGCTCCAACCATCCAAGGCACCTTTGCTGCCCTGTACGATGGAGGAGTTGTCTTGCCTGTCTCGGCGCCTCTGGAGCCCACCAGACTCACAGCTTTAGTAACTTATTGTAGTTTTCTGTCCAATTTCTAGTGCACAGATTTTTTTTTCTTTATGTGTGTGTATATATGCTCATGCTTTACTTTCCCCCTTACTATCTTTTAAATTTAGTCTTTTAAAATATGTTACGTATAATTTCTAAGAGTTTAGAGGAAATGACTTCAAAACATAAGCTTAAAATGCCATCTTGAGACCAGTACTCGGCCTCTGGGGATGAGAACAGCAACAGTTCTCCTGATGCTATCTTTGGAACATCTACCATTCCTGCTACTGCTAGATTGATGTTGTCCTGTGTTTCCCATATAACCTGAGTTACTCTCCTAATATGGCTCAGTGCCTGACAAAGTCCATTCCATATGGATGAATTCTCTCTTACATGACTTTATTAAGCCCATCAGTGATTCACTTAGCGAGCACTTTTGTAATAACTTTGCAGTATCCTCTAAAGAAATGGATCTGGAGGAGAGCCAGACTAATTTAGGAGGAACATGGTTTAAAAATGAGTGAATCATTCTCAAAAGCACACAAGATGGCTATAGAAATATATTAGTATGTTTCTACAGATTAAACTGAGATCCTTTGCAGATAATGAAACAAACAGAAAATTCCTGCAGATTAAGACTCCCAGCCAAGCTTTCAGTGAGTTTATTTGCTTTAGCTTGGAGAGAATGGTCATGATAGGGTGCTGAATTATATCAGTGGGGAACCAGAGGTGAGACTGGACTTGGTTCTAGAATCCCCTTAGCAGTGCAGTATGCAAATCATGGGACAGCATCGGGACACATGAATTATGCAAGAATGTCTTAGGGATTCCCAGAGAAACCTCCATTTCCTTCATTAAACATGGCTTAATAAAGCAGTCCAAAAAATCGTATTTGGCAGATCACTATTTTTAAGCTTGAAACTCATCCACATTTTTTTTTTTTTTTTTGCACCATTGCGCTGAGTGGTTTGGATCCCTTGTCAGTTCACAAGGAGCCATTTAACCCATAATTGTGGAAGAGGACTAAGAAACGATTTCAGTTTGGTATAAGAACTGTGATAATGATATGCAGATAAGGGGCCCCTAATATTGACTCTGAGGGTCAAAGACTTCCTGGAGGAGATGATGGCAGGGCTAAGCCTACAAAGAAAAGTAAGAATACATCAGGCAGAATGGGGGTGGTAGAAGTGGGTGGGTAGTGTGAGATAGTGTTTCAAGTGTGAAGAAAAGCAGGGTTATGAGGTATATACTCGTTACTTTTCAGTGACCAGCATCTGCACCCTTTCCCTTATATCACACTGATTTCCTTTGGAAACTTACCTCTCCCCGTACCTCTTCCCCCCTGTGGTACTATTGGCAGGAGGAATATACAGGTCCCTTCTTCCTACTAGAGAGCTGAATGAGCCGCATCCTCCCTTATCTGACCTCAGTACAGCCATGGCACTGAGCAAAGCTTGTGCCATTCAGATGCTTTCTCCTAGAACTTTGCTCTTGCTCCAGGGCTGGACAGAAGTCTTGGAGGTAATTAATTGCAGTCGTGGCATGCCTACTAGATTGTTCCCATTAGAACACTCTTGCTGTGCTTTCTATTTCCTCCTGAGTCTTCATGGTTCCTACCACTTCCCAAGCCTCAACCCCCATATCCTTTCAGTAAATTCTCTTTTGTTTTAACTGAGTAAACAAATCCATTTTGGGAGGTAGCAAGGAGTTTATCATGGGTAAGGCACAGTGTATGCTGGGTAGTAGTTGACAAGCTAGATCAGAAAGTGTCATAGATGATATACAGAGTTATTTCAACTTTGTTCCCTAGGCACTGGGGATTCTCTGAATGATTTTCTTTTTTTATTAAATTTATTTATCTGTGGCTGCATTGTGTCTTCATTGCTGCGTGCGGGCTCTCTCCTAGTTGTGGAGAGCGGGGGCTACTCTCCGTTGTGATGCACAGGCTTCTCATTGCGGTGGCTTTTCTTGTTGCGGAGCATGAGCTCTAGGCACACAGGCTTCAGTAGTTGTGGCACGCGGGCTCAGTAGTTGTGGCTCATGGGCTCTAGAGTGCAGGCTCAATAGTTGTGGTGCACGGGCTTAGTTGCTCCGTGGCATGTGGCATCTTCCTGGACCAGGGCTCGAACCCATGTACCCTGCATTGGCAGGCGGATTCTTAACCACTACGCCACCAGAGAAGTCCCTCTCTGAATGATTTTAAGCATGAGCAGCTTCACATTATTTTTGTGGCTGCTCTGTGGTGAATTATTTGGAAAAGTGTGGGTGGAGGGACCAGACTGGAAGCAGAGAGAGAACACTTAGGATGACTGTGGTAATCTAGGCAAGAAGTGATGATGGCTTGAGTCTCTAGGACTTGGACAATTCAGATGAGGGAGGTAAGGGAGAGATTTGAGGTCTTACTGTCAGGTGTGGGGGCTTGGAGGGTGGTGGAGTGTATACGTCAGGGCTCTCCAGAGGAAAAAAATCAGTAGGAGGAATTGGCTCAGATAATTATGGAGACTGAGAAGTCCCATAATCTGTAGACCTAGGACAGTTGGGGATATAATCTGGTCAGATTGCAAAGTGCTAAGAACCAGAGGAGTCAATGGTATAAACCCTGGTCTGAGGGCTGGAGAAGATGAGATGTCCCAGCTCAATCAGTGAGGCAGGAAAATAAAGGGAACAAATCCCTCCTTCCTCTGTCCTTTGTTCTATTTAGTCCCCCAGAGGATTGGTTGATGTCCAATGTCTTAGTCCATTTGGGATGCTATACCATAGACTGGGTGACTTACAACAACAGAAGCTCATTTCTCACAGTTTTGGAGACTGGAAGTTGAAGATCAGGGTGCCAGTATGGTCTGGTTATGGTGAGAGCCCTCTTTTGGGGTTTAGACTGCCAGCTTCTAGCTGTGTCCTCATGTGGTTGAAAGGTGCTAAGGAGCTCTGTGGGGCCTCTTCTATAAGGGCACTAATCCCATTCATGAGGATTCCACCCTCATGACCTTATCATCTCCCCCAAACCCCACCTCCTAACATCACCTTGGGGGTTAGGATATGAATTTTGGGGGATACAAATATTCAGACCATAGCACCCACCCACATTGGGGAGGGCAATCGCCTTTATAGAGTCCACTGATTTGAATACTAATCTCATCTGTAAATACCCACACAGACACACGCAGAAATAGCATTTAATCTGGGCATCCTCTGGTCAGTCAAGTTGACACAAAATTAACCATCCCAGTGGAGCCATCCTAAAGATAAGGAGTACAGGAAGGCAAGTGTGTGTGTGTGTGTGTGTGTGTGTGTGTGTGTGTGTGTGTGTGTGTGTGTGTGTGTGTGTGTGTGTGTGTGTGTGTGTGTGTGTGTGTGTGTGTGTGTGTGTGTGTGTGTGTGTGTGTGTGTGTGTGTGTGTGTGTGTATGTAGAAAGGTATAATTGGAGAGCTCAGTTGTGGTCCTCAGTGCTAACTTTGAGTTAGAAACTCTTCTCCTACTGCAGCAGCAGTGAGGAAACATACATCTACCAGCTGTGGTGTCCACAAACCTGGTCCAGGTTGGGGATTCCAGATGGGCAGGCCTGGTGCAGGTCTGAAAGGTGGGCATGGAGCCCAGGAGAGAGAAGTGAGTGTGGTGGTGTGTGGGTTGGTGGGAATTCCAGGAAGTTGAGGCGTGAAAAGCTGTGCCTTCTGCCCATAACAATGGAGTTTTCTGGGATCCCTTTCCTTTCCCCTCTGGGGGACCCCAGGGTTGGCCTGTCTTGTTCTCTTTCCTTACCCACACCTGTTGTCACCCAAGGTTTCAGTCTCTCAGTGACTCGCCCAGAGGTTCCTGTGATGGTGGGGAGAACAGTTTTGGTTTAGAATTGGACTGGGGCCCATGCAAGAAGTCTGTAACTTCCTTGGTGAGAGAAGTAGGGCCAGGAAGGAGAGCTTGGAAGTAACATCCTGTGTGCCCGTAGTTTTCCTACCTTTATGGCACTCACACCCTGAGATTTCTTTACTCTCCGGCAAAGTAGTTTCTGTGTCACAAATTTCTAAGTTTTGCAGAACAAGGTATTCTGGAAGCAAAAGGAAAGATTACGGTACAAGGGCTCAATCCATGGGGAAAAAAACAACTCTCTTTTTCTTCTTCCTTGAAAGTGGGAAGAAATTACTTTCCCTATAACCAAAATGCTCAGGGTGGCTCATCTCTGGACTTTACCATGAAATGCTTTGATCCCAGGAAATTTTGTCAGGTCAACTTTGGCTTATGGGTCTAAGAGGAGCATGGGGTGGTTGTAGTCAGGAAAAGGCAGATCCCAGAGATAGCTGTGTTTTTAAAAATTTATTTATTTATTTATTTATGGCTGAGTTGGGTCTTCGTTGCTGCGCGCGGGCTTTCTCTAGTTGCAGCGAGCAGGGGCTACTCTTCGTTGTGGTGTGCGGGCTTCTCATAGTGGTGGCTTCTCTCGTTGCGGAGCATGGGCTCTAAGCACACGGGCTTCAGTAGTTGTGGCTCGCAGGCTCTAGAGTTGTGGCGCACGGGCTTAGTTGCTCCGTGGCATGTGGGATCTTCCTGGACCAGGGCTCGAACCCGTGTCCCCTGCATTGGCAGGCGGATTCTTAACCACTCTGCCACCAGGGAAGCCCCCAGAGATAGTTTTATAAAAAGTAGTGTAGTATGATCTTCAGTGTGGGATGCATTTCCTCCAATCTTACTCCTCTTCTGTCTCCCTGTTACACAATTAATAACATACTTATCACTGGGAATGATACTTGTTTATTGCTTGTATCTTTCCTTAGATTAAGAACTTCTTGAAGACATGACCTCGATCTTACTCATTTTCCTACTTTCTAGAGCCTAGTCCGGAGACTGGCATTCAATAAGGGCTCAGTCAGTGTTTGTGGATTGGATGTGAATGATTTTCAGAAGCTCCCCTATTTTTTACGCTTCCTTCCCCTTTTAGGAAGGCCCTCATGCATTCAGACAATGACAGAGGAAGGGAAGGAGAGCGAATCCAGAGCTCTAATAGATCTGATATCTTTGTATTACTTAATCACCTCTGATCCCTCCCCCGGAAAAAGAATCTGTTTTTCAGGAAAGCCTCTGAAACTCATGAACATTACATTCTTAATAACTGATAATGGTGCACTTGCTTATTAAAAAAAATTCTTTTGTTGATACTTTAGGGCTCTAATGTGATTTTTCTTTACCTTTTCTGGTTCTCCCCCAATTCTCTTTCTTTCTAATCTCCTCTGCATGTCTTCCCAGTCATCTAGTCATCGAGAGATTGGATAATTCCCAGCCCCTTTTGATTCTTAGTAAACTCTCCTTTGGGAATTATGTTAAGAAAGAAGCAATGGTCTGTATGTATATGAACAAATCCAAGCAGATGGCAGATTCTCTAAATGAATTCTACTTCTAAATAAAAGAAAACAGTGAATCTTCCAAGGGACAAAGGAGAGGAGCTGGGAAGGAAGGGATCTGGGCCCACACACCTGCAAGCTTGCCCAGCCAGTGTGACTGTACTGTCGTAACTGTGCTTTTGATGTTCACCTTTTTTTTTTTTTCTTTTTTTTTTTTTTTTTTGTGGTATGCGGGCCTCTCACTGTTGTGGCCTCTCCCGTTGCGGAGCACAGGCTCCGGACGCGCAGGCCCAGCGGCCACGGCTCACGGGCCCAGCCGCTCCGCGGCATATGGGATCCTCCCAGACCGGGGCACGAACCCGTATCCCCTGCATCGGCAGGCGGACTCTCAACCACTGCGCCACCAGGGAGGCCCGTTTTTTTTTTGGTTTTTTTTTTTGTATATGCTCTATTTCCCTTCCAATTTCTCCTTAGATTCCTAGTAAAATTCTTTTGAAAAGCCCAACATGTGTTGGCTAAACCAAAAGAAGAAGAAGAAAGGGAGTTTTGTGTACATTTAGACTCAGATTAAGAGTTTGCTATACCCCAGGGCAGTGATTCCTAATTTTGGGGAGGTGCCAGACTCCTTTGAGAATCTTACGAACACTATGGACTCCTTTCTTAGGAGACTGTACATATGCAAATATTTTTCATTCAGCTTCAGGGAGTCTGAAGGTGCTGTAGATCGCAGGTTGAGAATCCTGCTTTAGTGGGTGGGGGACAAACTAAGGGAGAAAGCTTCTGCTGATGGGTGTCCTCATCTGGCCAACTTGAAATCACTTCCTTTGTAAGCTCATTTTTCTTTTTTTGGTCCCTTGAATTATTTTGTTTCATCAAGATCATTATGATTAATAGCTTACATTTATTAAATATTTCTTAGCACACGATCTCACTTAATCCTGCCAACAACCTTAGGAGGTAACTATATTATTTTCATTTTGTAGATGAGGAACCTGAGATTTAGAAAGGTTTAGCAAATTGCCCTAAGCAATTTGCCCAAAGCCAGTGATCCAAATCCAGCCCCTGCTCTTAATCCCTCTGCTAAGTACCTCCACATGTTTTGTGTTCTTTTGTCTTTGAAGATGAGAGTTATTTACACATCTCACTTATCTGGAATGCTCAGGTGGCCCGGTCTACCTGGGGTGATTGCAATCATGTACAGCTGTATCCACTTCTGTACGCCTCATGTTCTTTGGGGGCAAGTTTCTTTCTGAACTTGCAACTGTCATTCTTTTCTATGTTCTGGGCAAACCTGTCTCAGCAGGGAATATTTTCCTGATCATAAACGTGAAAAGTTGAGATGCAAAGAATATACTCTTGTTCTCTTTAAAGGACAACTGACCTCCTTCATTTCAGCCACCATTGATTGAGTGCCTCCTGTATGCCAGGCACTGTGCTGCCTGCCCTCTCAGCAGATCTGTGGGCTTATTGCTCATGTCCTAGTCAGGAAACACATGCTCTTTTAAGGCAATTGTTGACTAAAGCTCCTGGAATTTTTGAGTTTTTAGAGACTTGGAGGTTTCCTCCTAAATCATGTTAATGGAGTGATCAAAACTTGAAGCGGGGAAGTTTATCTCTGTATTGGGATGGAATCCTCATTGAGAGACGGGGAAAAGTGATTCACCATTTTAACTGGGAAAAGCATTCAACAGCCATGGTGTGGCTGTAGAGGACAGGTGCTCGTTCATTTTATGATGAGAGCCATTAATAACTGGGGGTCATGTCATTTCATTGATACGTCCAGTGTATAACAGAACTTCTAAAAGTCAGGGAGCAAAATGCTGATACTAAGCATGAGTTATTATTTGAGAACTCCATTCACTATTTTCCCCCCAGATCATTACCATTTACAAGTTTACAAGAAGATAGCAGTTGCAGAAGTTTCAATATGTCACTCTGTGAAGCATTACTTTTCAGTTAGATCAAATAGCTGTTCTAAATCAATTCCACCTCTTTCTGATTTTGTGTTTTCTTGCATACATAGAAAAACTGTCAGTGTTTTGGCTCTGTTAGCTAAGAACCTCAGACAGATTGGAATGATGCAATGTTTTGAAAAGGAAGTAGTTCCTTTGAATAATTATTTTTTTCCTGCTGTGGTATAGGCTAGAGAACAGAAAAACCCCCGGGGTGCAAGTGGGAGAAAAAAAGAGGGTAGGAAAGCACAGAGATAAACTAGATTAGTATTCCAAGCTATACCTGTCCACATTGAGAAGACTCATTAGTTTTTCCATCTCACTATTTTGTCCCGTTATCCTACCATCTCATCAACAGCTAAATCCTCTCTGTAACCTCTCCATTTCAGCAGTCATCACTATCACTTTTACAACTTTTGTGTGTGCTCTTACAACATCATCCTAAATAGACACAGACTATAAATAAAAAGGCAGAATGGCAAATAAACATGAACACAGTTCCATGCTTAGAGCTGTGCCTGACCCATAATACTTGCCGAATTAATATTTGATGAATGAATAAAAGGGAAAGACAGAATATTGGGGGAAATTAAAGTTAAGAAGGATGTACACACATGAAAGGATGCTCAACATCACTAATCATTAGAGAAATGCAAATCAAAACTGCAAACCTCACACCAGTCAGAATGGCCATCATCAAAAAATCTACAAACAATAAATGCTGGAGAGGGTGTGGAGAAAAGGGAACCCTCCTGCACTGTTGGTGGGAATGTAAATTGGTACAGCCACTATGGAGAACAGTATGGAGGTTCCTCAAAAAACCAAAATTAGAACTACCGTACAACACAGCAAACCCACTACTGGGCAAATACCCTGAGAAAACCATAGTTCGAAAAGAATCATGTACCACAATGTTCATTGCAGCTCTATTTACAATAGCCAGGACATGGAAGCAACCTAAGTGTCCATTGATAGATGAATGGATAAAGAAGATGTGGCACATATATACAATGGAATATTACTATGCCATAAAAGGAAATGAAATTGAGTTATTTGTAGTGAGGTGGATGGACCTAGAGACTGTCATATAGAGTGAAGTAAGTCAGAGGAGAAAAACAAATACTGTATACTAACACATATATAAGGAATCTAAAAAAAAAAAGGTTCTGAAGAATCTAGGGGCAGGACAGTAATAAAGACGCAGACGTAGAGAATGGACTTGAGGACACTGGGAGAGGGAAGGGTAAGCTGGGACGAAGTGAGAGAGTGGCATGGACATATATACACTACCAAATGTAAAATAGCTAGCTAGTGGGAAGCAGCTGCATAGCACAGGGAGATCAGCTCGGTGCTTTGTGACCACCTAGAGGGGTGGGATAGGGAGGGTGGGAGGGAGACGCGAGAGGGAGGTGATATGGGGATATATGTATAAGTATGGCTGATTCACTTCGTTATTAAGCAGAAACTAACACACCATTGTAGAGCAATTATACTCCAATAAAGATGTTAAAAAAAAAAGAAGGATGTACAATAAAGATAAGCACCTTAGAAAGCACAGTAATAGAATCATTAACTTTAGAGCTGACAGAGATTATAATTCATTGGAGGAAAAAATTGATTTACAGAAATTTGGTGTACATGCAACACTTTAGGATCACAGTAATTACAAACAATGGTTTGCATAAAACCGTTTGAAATCGGGAACCCATTTCTGTATTGCAGAATCTGAAATATTCCTCATTTAAAGGGTTATTTGTTTCCTACTGCATTCATTCTCACATATACATATAGAGGGTTCACACAGATGTCATTCGGTTGCTCATTCTGCCTCAGTCTATTGAGAATTCTGCTAAACCTGGGGACGATGTTCTCCTGACTTAACTCCTAAAGCTTTTCTTTAAAAATTTTAAAAAATTGTCTTTATTTTTTTTAGAGAAGTTTTAGGTTCACAGCAAAATTGAGAGGCATGTACAGAGATTTCCCATATACTACCTGCCCTACACATGCATAGCCTCCTCCATTATCAACATCCCCACCAGCGTGGTACATCTGTTACAGTTGATGAACCTACACTGACACATCATCATCACCCCAGGTCCATAGTTTTCATAAGGGTTCACTTTGGTGTTGTACACTCTGTGGGTTTAGACAAACATATAATGACATGTATCCATCATTATAGTATCATACAGAGTATTTTCACTGACTTAAAAATCTTCTGTGGTATGCCCATTCATCCCTCCCCCCTCCAACCCCAGGCAACCACTGATTTTTTTTTTTTTACTGTCTCTATAGTTTTGCCTTTTTCTACAATGTCATATGTTTGGAATCATCCAGGATGCAGCCTTTTGAGATTGGCTTCTTTCATTTAGTAACATGCATGTATGTTTCCTCCATGTCTTTCCACGGCTCGATAGCTCATTTCTTTTTAGCATTGACTAATATTCCATTATCTGGATGTAACACAGCTTATTTATTCACCGACTGAAGGACATCTTGGTTGCTTCCAAGTTGTGGCAGTTGTGAATAAAGCTGCTATAAACATCCAGGTGTAGGTTATTATGTGGACATAAGTTTTCAGCTCCTTTGGGTAAATACCAAGGAGCACAATTGCTGGATCATAGGAAGAGTATGTTCAGTTTTGCAGGAAACTGCCAAATTGTCTTCCAAAGTGGCTGTACCTGTTGGCATTCCCACCAGCAGTGAATGAGAGTTCCTGTTGCTCCACATCCTCACCAGCATTTGGTGTTGTCAGTGTTCAGGATTTTGGCCATTCTAATGGGACTGTAGTGGTATCACACTGTCATCTTAATTTGCATTTCCCTGATGACATATGATGTGTTCATTTACTTTTTTAGGCTAGGAAGGTGCTCACCAGGTGGGATCCCTTACCCCCTGCTCCATATTGCCCCCCCACCCTTTCCTAAACCAGAAGTGTGATTAGGAATCCTGTACAGCATGTTTCTATCCTGTTAGAACATACTGCACATCCCTTGCATGGTGGAGAACAAGCATGCCCACATTATTCTTATAAAACAAGCAATCTTACAACGCTTTGTCATGTAAAATATAAACATGAGGATTGTCCCAGTGTGTTGAGCCCACAAAGCATATCTGAAGAAGCAGCTGCAATAAATTGTTTTAGTTCGACAGGTTAATCCCTATTTCCCAGGGAGAACAGAGCTATTCTAAACAGGACATATCCTTTTTCTTTTCATTTGTACACAGTCCCAGAACTCAGCAAAATTGTCTGTTTGGGTGCTGTTTGTGCTGTGACACAAATGCACAAAAGGCAGGAAATTCACCATCAACGTGGATGATGCCTTCTCTCTTCTCAGTTGACATGTGTTTTTCCAGGACGATGCCCATGTTACCTCTGAACATCCTTCCCCAGGCAGCCGGGCTCGGGAGACTGTTCTATTTAAATTTAAATACACGTCCTGCTCACTGAGTGTTGATACTGGCGGTGCCTTTGGGTACAGCCATTTCCCCACCAGCCTGTCAAAAACCAGGGCAAAGCCTTTCAAAAGGGCCGAGTGGAGCTTTTGGAAATGCAAATGTGTGTATGGGCTTGGGACCAAGGATGGCTTATAATTAACGATCTTTTGTGTATTGCTCATTATGAGGGTCCACTCAATAAAAAACGCATTGCCTCTTCTTTGTCAGTGACAGATACTCTTATCAGAAACAAGGCTCTTGTTGTGCTAGTTTTCCTCTGATGGAAGGGCAAAGGGATTGCTGTGCATGGCGCCGGTGGGGATGAGGGAGAGGGAGCTGGGGCTGAGGAGGGCTTCGTCTTAAACACGGTTTAAAAACTAGCATATTTGCTGGAATAATGCTTGAGAAACAGTTTCACTTAATACTGCAATTTGAGGTCCAGTGTAAGCGTGGATACGTCTCTGAGGTCTGGAGTTTTTAAGGGGTGAACTTGCCAACCTTTAGAAGAGACTAGGTACCCATCACCTGCTTTGTCGATGGTAGGTTTTTTAGAAATAGCAGAAGAAACACATTTCTTTCCATGGGCTTTCTGGACTTATCCTCTTTTATCTTAAATTTAGTACCCTCCATCAACATTCAAGAAACAATTGAGAAAACACTAAGGAGGAATTCCTGGGCTCAAAGAGACCTTGTCTCTTCTAAAATAATGGCTGAAGAGCAAGATTCTTCCCTGTTGGGCATCTGTGGTGGGGAGGGGGTCGTGTTTTGCAGGTGCCTTATGAGCAGCGGCAACTGGGAGACGCTGGTTTTTCCTGGTGGCCAAGTTGTAGGGGAGTTGGACAAGTAAAGGTCTCTGAACAGGTTGCAAAAGTGACATGAATGTTTTACTCTTCTGGATTAAAAATACTTCTGGAAGCTTCCTTTTACTGAACATGGACGCTCTCTGAAATGGGTTAGTTATAAGGGCCCTTCAGTGTGCTGAGCAGTCCACCGAATTTTCATTTATAATCAAGCCTACCTACCTGGATGACATGGTCTAGCTACTTTTTATTTCCTTGTGCGTCAGTGCCCAGATCTGTAAAATGGACCTACGAATAGTGTCTCCTTCCTGGAGTTGTGAGGATTCGGTGAGTTAATGGCTACAAAACGTGTGGCATCTGTAGGGTACAAAGTGGACATTGTGTGTTAGCCTTCCTCCTGCTCTTCCTCGTTTATCTGCCCCACCCTTTCCCACCTCGAGGCAACTCTTGTCACCAGACCCTTGGGGACAGGAGTGATCTGCCAGCCTCAAATATTCTCATCATTTTCCAAAGGAGAAAAAAAATTCCCTTGAAAATTGGATAACCAAAAGAGACTGAGAAAGAACTTAACATGGAACCTTTCTCTCTGGGCTTGCTGCGTGCCTCTCTTCAAGCCCTCTGCACAGTCTCTGAGCCTAGCGCTAGGTTTCCCTGCTTCTGCCTGAGGACAGCCTGGCCCAGGGAGGCAGGGGAGGGAGGTGGGGCACCGGGAGGGGCCCGGGGCCTGACTCAGCTTCACTCTGGCCGAGCTCTGCAGAGCTGGGCTGGTCAGTCCACGTCCGGGACTCCGTGCCCTTCACTGCCAAGGCGGGGTTTGCATCCACTGATGATGGGAAACTTCCTCTGGGCAGTGTCAGAGATCTGGGCTAGAGGTGTATTTCGGCAGCATCGATGCCTGTGTTTAGGACGGGAGCTTCGTCTGCCCCAGGGTTGTAGCCCTCATCAACGGCGGGGACCTGGGGGACTGTGGGCTGCTGCTCCACTCTGTTCCTTCCCCACCCCGACTCGTTGGAACTTTCCCCACGTGAACAAAGTCAGAAGCATCCGGTAGAGGAGCTGTCCTGCAGTGAGCAAGGCTGCAAGGCCCTGAGGGATTGTGAGGGGGTCCCCTCTGCTTGGGGAGCAGGCTTGGTTGTGGAGGGCATTGCTGAAGGAGGTGGTTCGTTAGCTCCCCTTTTACCAGGTTAATGATTTTATCATCACAGGGCCGGGTGATGGCAGGGAGGCCTCCCGGAGTCCCCACTTGTCCACCCTTCTGACGGGCTCCAGGAGCTGCAAACAGGAAGAGAGCTCGTGACGGGCTCCCTGCATCAGAACATACTAGGAGATGACTGCACAGGCCACGAAGATGTCTGGCCCTAAATAAATATATCCTCTTCTTACTTTCTTACAGCTTCATTCTCCTCGTCTGTAAAATGGGCGTAATTACAGCACCTACTTATAGGGATATTGTTTTGTTTTAGTAAGTCAGTAATACATGTAGAGTGCTTATCACAGTGTCTGGCACAATTAATTCAATAGATGTCAACATCAGTCCTGAATACAATGCAACGCATTGCACAGAAGCGTTAGGACTCTTTTGTAAAATGTTCAGCTGTGTACTAAAACCTTGAAACTCCCCCTAGTCCTATTGCTCACCTAAATTTAAAGTAGAAACAAAACAAAACATTTTGATACCCTTAAAATATCCATCTGCCACTGGAGAATAAGAATTCTCCTAGAAGTTGAAGAGGTAAAACCAAATCAGATCTAAACCAGATACAGCTGTTAACATTTCTCCAGGCTTCAGTGAGGCCTCTGGGACTGGGTTGTCTACTCACCTCTTGTCATTTGGAACCTGGGATGGACACTGGGCTTCCTGCACTCACCCCAGATTCTGTGGCCAGGAGTAGCCAGGAAACCCTGGTGTGAGAATTCCCACTGGCTCTTTCACCGCTGTAGGGCGCTGGGGTGGTGCGTACAAATCCCTCAGCTGGAGAGCTGGGTTTAGGGCTGGGTGTTTGTGCTTTAAAGAGCCAGGTCATTCGGAAGGAATGTGAGAAGTGCATCTTTGGGGACAGAGATTAAAGAGTGGGAAAGTAGATAAGTGATCTGCTATCTCTCAACTAATGGCTAGAAGTTAACATTTCACTAACTCCAGCAGAGAGGCTGATGGCCAGGCTATACACACAGTTTTACTTAGGAGAAAAGACAGCGGCAGCTGGGGGAAGAGAATTTATCATCACTGCAAACAGAGCCCCTCAGTACACACCAGCTGTTTTTATAAACAACTCCTAGTCTGTCATTCTTACAACAGACACTGTAATATTACGGGGTCAATGCAACATCCTCTACGTGAGAATGAGCACTAAACGTCAATGTAATGACATTTTTCAGTGTCATTCAATCTATTGAGGGCCCGTTGTATGATGGAAACTGTACTAAAGCCTGCAGGAGATGGGAAGAAGAACCAGGAGTGATCCCCTGGCCCCAAGGGATTTACCATATAGTAAAACATGTATAAGAGTGTTTCTCAAAGAGCCATCCTCAGAATCACAGGTCTCTTACAAAAGAAGATTCCCAGATCCAAAGCAGATGGGACCCAGGAATCTGCATTTAAGTCAAGTCCATTCCTAGATAATTCTGATATACATTTTGAGTAGCATTGGTCTGGAGTAAAAGTTGGCTCTAAGCTGGGGTATAAAGCCTTCGTTTCTGTGTCTATATAGCCCCTTGGAGGGAAGTGTCAAGAGATATTGAAAGAAGTGTGCAGCCTAGAGGCCTCAAGATGGGAAATGCGTGGCAGGTGTGTTTAAAAAGTAGAGGAATCAGCACTGAGTGGCAGTGGGGTAGCGTGATCTTTGCGGCAACCAGAGGAATCAATGAATATAATCCCAATGTTTATGGAAGGCCTCGTTGAGTTACTGATGTATCCATCATCAGCGCTTAGTCCTCATGCTTTTTAGCATGCGGGAAGGTCAGGAGGGAAATCCAGAGCTTTGCTTCTCCACGAATTTCATCAATGGATGTTTTGGGAATTAAAGCATACCAGGAAATAGACTTAATAGGCTTAATTTGCATGTGTCCATCTTTTTGTGGATGGGTTGGCTAGATTGGATGTCTATTGGATAGAGTAGGTACTGATTCCTGGCTGGTTTGGGGGTGCTCCTGGTTGTGACATTGAAGTCTGACCCCTGGGGGAGGAAGCTGAAAAAGTCTGAAAGTTGGAAGGGAGAATTTGTAGAGGGAGGGCCAGCGAGTAAGAAAGAGAGACCAGTGTGTTGGGAGGAGGGAGTTCAGGGAAGCCCAGCAGTTGCTCTAGTCACCTGCAGTGCCCCTGGAGGAGTTTGTGATGGAGCCAACCTGGGCTCAAGAGGCCGAGCAGGAGCTGCAGGAGTGTAAAACCGAGAAGAAAGGGCCTTGCTTTCTGTGGGCAGGAAGCGCAGAGAACTAGCTGAGCCCTAGGCCTGGCGTTGAAGTAGAACTTGCCACCCCAGGTGGTCCTCTGGGTGGAGGTGCATAGGGAAGACGCGGAAGGAAACTGGTTAATGCTGGAAACCTGAATCCAGGTAACTGAATTGTGGCGGACAGCGTCTTTTGGCTTAGCTAATGACCTTGACCCTGAGGCACTTTCCCACTGCACTAAAAACGTCATATGCGTTTTACATGACTAGTGATGGGATGGAGGAGAAGGAGTCCCAGAATGGGGGGAGGGGTAGACAGAGGTAGAAGTCTTTGAACAAACACTTTCTGGATTCTCTAGGTAGTAATGGGCCAGGGGTGAGGAATCAACAGAAGCGCGTGGTAGGGGGGCACTTTGGTTCAGGACCTGCCTTTGGGATTCCTTTATCCTGAGATGAAGCACAGACATGTGCAGAGGAGTGATTTATCCTATGAGCTGACCCTGCTTACCCAGTCCTTGGGACAGTTGTAAATTAAGTGCTACAATGGCTAGAAAACAATTTTGCCACTTTGCTGAGTGCTGACTGGACACTTTGGCCCAAGCTGGAACAAACTGGTCTTTTTCCTGGAACAGGCTTTCCTTTTTTTTTTTTTTTGCGGTACGCGGGCCTCTCCCGTTGCGGAGCACAGGCTCCGGACGCGCAGGCCCAGCAGCCATGGCTCACGGGCCCAGCCGCTCCGCGGCATGTGGGATCTTCCCGGACCGGGGCACGAACCCGTGTCCCCTGCATCAGCAGGCGGACTCTCAACTACTGCGCCACCGGGGAAGCCCCAGGCTTTCCTTTTTTATTGCTGTGATAACTAATTGAAGATTGAGAAGCATGGCTCTAACCTGCATGGTAACTCTTAATCCACCTGCCACTGGGCACTGGGTAACCTCATCACCTCGTTGGTCCTGGGTTTCTTTTTGGTGCCTAGCATATGGTGAGGGGTTGCAGGCTCCATCGTGCTAGGGGCTCAACTTTATAGGGTGAGTAAACAGGCAGAGAGAAGGACTTAAAGAGCCCCTTTGCAGAGAACATCCCATGAGGCTCTTTTTTTTTTTTTTTTTTTAATTAATTTGGGGGCTGTGTTGGGTCTTCGTTGCTGTGTGCGGGCTTTTCTCTAGTTGCGGTGAGCTGGGGCAACTCTTCCTTGTGGTGTGCGGGCTTCTCACTGCCGTGGCTTCCCTTGTTGTGGAGCATGAGCTCTAGACGTGTGGGCTTCAGTAGTTGTGGCACGTGGGCTCAGTAGTTGTGGCTGGCGGGCTCTAGAGTGCAGGCTCAGTAGTTGTGGTGCACAGGCTTAGTTGCTCCACGGCATGTGGGATCTTCCCGGACCAGGGCTTGAACCCATGTCCCCTGCATTGGCAGGCGGATTCTTAACCACTGCGCCAGCAGGGAAGTCCCTCATGAGGCTCTTTTGAAGCAGGCCTGGGACCTCAGAAAGCGGTATCTTATCTCCAAAGAGGCAGGATCTCCCTCAGGAAGCCCTCCCTCTCTGGTCCCTGTAACACCTCAGTTCAGCCGTCCTGTGAGCCGGCACTCTGCCAGAGACTCTGCTTTGCTAGGATAGCGCCCTTATTCTCAGCGTGGAGATAAGGGACCTCATTTATTTTTCAATAAGCACAACACTCCAGGACATAGTCATCCAAGTACATGAGTACTAGCCTTTTCAAAGTAGCTTCAAAGCATACTAAAAGTCCTCTTGCCCCTCTGGCGATTTCTCTGGATATACTCAGTTGTGGCAGATCTCTCTACTTGGATGGTAAATTGATTCTCGTAAATCATCAAAGTCCTTATGAGTCAGATTCAGTGAATAAAGTAGGTGACCAAGCAAGACTCAACTATAATATCTTGCTATTCTGTTCTTTGTGTAAAGTGGTCCTAAAAGAAATTACAACAGGAATTTCAATATGGTAGCAAGCAATGGCAGACCAGTTAGAATCATCCTCCAAGGTGGATACCTCCATGACAATTCTGTACTCAATGTATAAGATCCATTGGTTTGAAAAATAGATAAGTCTCATCACTATTAATCTCACATATGAAATTCACATGTCTACTATCATTTACCCACTAATACTAAATTTAGAGTTCCCATGAGAATTGCTGATTTGTCTAAAACAAATCTCTTTCCCTCTTTAAAAAAAAAAAAGATTGGCTTTGTACAAACAGATCTGTGCTTTGATTTTACCATCATTAATGATTTTGTCAGCACAAGTCTGATGGACTAATAGCCCTTCCTCACTATACGCAGATCTAGGGAGAAGATGTAAAGCAAACAGTCTACCTCAGTTGGGACACTAATTGTATTAGTGACAATTCTAGGAGAGAGGCTCTATTCGAACGAGCCCCAATGTAACCTGAAAAATTATTTCTGGGTTTAATGGAACTTTTAGTTGCCCAAGAGTTGAGTGCTTTAAAGAGACAGAACTTCTCCATGTCAAGAATGTTCTAAATTGTTTCCTTGGCATTTGAAAATTTCAAGCTAAGGCTGTCTGTCCTTGCTCAAGTTACACAGTCTTCAAGTTGGGCAGTTCAGCAAAATCCAAAAGATAAGATTTGAACGGGCCTCTCTGTTTATGTTGTCGCACAGGGAAGCTAAATTGCTGGGCTATTTGATGAAAGGAGAGCTCCATTCTCACTAAACTGCAAATGGGTTTGGCAGATGCTTAGCTGGAAACCACCGAGGGCCTCTCATCTCTGAATACTACATCTTGAACACCCATTGTTTTTTCAATTTACAATGCAGATATGTTTTCTAAAATTCAAAATGTTTGGAATTTCCAAGCTCCCCTTTATATCTCTGTCTCTTTGGAGAGACTGACTCATAGTATAAATACGAATATAAGAGATTAAACTGGATCATAATAACAGACGGCTATTGGCATTCAGGAAAATTGCTCAGTAGGTAATAAACAGAGAGAGAGAGACAGACAGACAGTCAGACAAAGGATTAGGTTTTGCTTTACTTAATCACGTAAAGGGGAAAATTCTACTCAAAAACACACAAGTAAGTTCAATTTTCTTTATGTTACCATTTCAAATGGAATTTTATAAATAGCAGAGATAAGCGTTACTAGTCTGGTAATACTCAGCAGTTATTTTAAAATAAAAGCATGGCTAAATGTATTACCTAAAAATTGTGCTATAAAGTCTGTCAAGAACCTGTATGGTTAAAACCTAAACTATTTATTTCCCTGAAAAAAAAAAAAGGCTTTAACCATACAGGTTCTTGACAGACTTTATAGCACAAGTTTTAGGCAATACATTTAGCCATGCTTTTGGAATTAAATGGTTTAGGATGCATATATTTCTCTAAGAGTTCAGTTTACTTCATGAAATTCCTTAAACTTAAGACAGGTTTTGCTATTTTGCTGAATTCCTGGTCAGAAAGGAGTATGTTATAGCATATGTGAATGTCAGCCTACTTAAAAAGAATATGGTATTGAAAATATTATACAAATAATATTAAAGTTTTGAAACAGAAGTTACTCATGATATCTCTATCCCAGCAATTTTTTTCCATTTTTCTGTATTATCTTCCAATTGTTATTCACATACCTGCTTATTCTTACCTACTTACAATCGTTTTATGTATACCATTTTGTAATTTACAATTTCATTTAGGATGTCTGTAATGGATGTGGGCTAAATTATTTGAGACATTTCAAATCATGTAAGAAAAACAAATAGGATTTTTGAAGCTTAGTTGTTAAGTATACATTAGCACCTAAGTAAGCTTGTAGCTTATGAGACACAGGCAAAACTCAGTGGACGTGTTAGGCATGCAGTAATGAAGAAGCAAGGGGCTTGTGAGGCATAGGCAGAATTCAGAAGGTATTTAAGTATAGGTAGTAAGTAAATTAGTGACCTGGAAGACATGTTAAAAATTAGAATATAATGGAACAAACAGGAGTGTTACCTTTAGATAAGGAAGGAATAGAAAGATTAAGCTGTAAGTTTTCATCACTTCTGGGCTGACAGCTATGTCACCCTGAAATGGGCACCCGCAATGGACCCACATGTGTTCAGCCCAAGAACCAAAATAAAATCCATAGTTGTTCAGAGGCTGTTTGGCAAGTGCCAGCTCTTGGCCAGGTATACTTGCCCCTGTCCCTGATAGAGCAAGGGCACGTCTTTGGCCCACATCAGCTTGGGTCTTTCTAACCACAGCAGTAGCAGAGAAGGCTCATAGAAGAGACAGAGAGAGAGAGACTATAAGAGAGAATAGGAACATTGTGTAACCAGGATTCAGGTAGTGGGGTCCTTCTGCTGCTCTTATATGTTACTCTAAGTATGTTGACCTAACTCATCTGGTTCCCTTGTCATGTGTTTAAACAAATGTAATAAACTGCGCAGGATGAGCATGTTCATTGGTCTGGGAGAGCCTGCTGGGTAGTGCACTTGGAGGTGACCATGTGACAGGGTCATAAGGATTTTATGTTATTTCATCTTCAAAAGAAAAGGACTGTGACGCCACTCTGTCCGACCAGCGATGAGAGAATCTGTGGGCCAGAATACAGAAGCTGACTGTGTAGCACAAGGGTCTTAAACCAGCATAGTGTCTACAGGGGTTGAAATAAATAGTTGTTGAATGAATATATGTGTGCCACGAGTTGGGGCTGGCAAAGGAGCTAGGCAACTTGAAGGGAGGAGAAAGGGCGAGAGTTATCAGGGTTTTAAACTGGGTTTAAAGGGGGTAAGTTAAATGACTTGGGACTGTACCTGGTACTCGTCTTTAGGCCATTTGGGCCAAAGACCCAAGGCTCTACAAACCAAGAAGAGCCTACCAAATGTTCGCTTGCAACAGAGGGAACACAGAGAAGGGGAAGAGAAGAGAGCTGTGGGTCCCAGAAGCTGGATCTTCAAAAAACAAATGCCTCCTTGAAAAGTGTTGTAATTTACTTTAACATACTGCAGAGCAGACAGTTTGAACCGTGTGTGTGACTTGTTGGTTTTAATCAAATGGTAGGGTAGCTTAGACATTTGAACTCTGTCCCAGTCTGGGATTCATATTCCAGGGGTAGTAAGTTCGCATTTAAAAGGTCCTAATTGGGAATTCACACCCCAAGTGCATTACCACAAGTTCAGTTCAACTAGGCCCATCTGGATCTGCTGAGGATGACTTGTCACTTCCTATAAGGAATGTTGGAAATAACTTTTTACTGGAGAGATGATTGCCATTTAATTTATGTGCATTGGGTAGAAATATACATTTGTATGAACAGAATAGAAGACTGGTGGGCCCAGAAACCTAATACCTTTTGGAGTGGTATTCTTGGCTTAGAGCTGCAATCCAGTCCTGTGTCTGGTTACTTGATGAGGGGTTGGGGGGATTCTTTCACTTGATCCAAACAGAATATTAGCTGAATCTTGCCACTGGAACATTGCTGCGTCAACCTCAGGTAAACCAGGGACTTGTGGACCTGCCTGAGGGTTAGAGAGGCAGAACCTCACCTCACTAAAAGAACAGATTATGTGACTCTTTTGGGCCTCCTTGCGAATAAATGTTTGCATGCATGCTAAAATGTGGCCCGATATTTGCTGTCATTATAACGTAGTGTCAAGAACTGTGAAGGGCCTGAGACATGACCCTACTTGCCTGCTAACCAGTTAGCCTGCCACAGTTTCATGGATGCTGGTAGAAGACACGAGACTCTTGCGTCAGAGATGAAGGGCAGTTTGTCACTCACAGCAATAGCAGTAGCCAGAGTATCAGCATTTTTGCACCAGTTCCTTGAGCTTCAAGGCCCACAGGGTGATAAGAGGGCCAGATGCTAACTAAGCGTGGAGTGGATCTTGGCACAGGAGGTGACACCTGAGTTTAGGGAAACCCAAGTCTTTTTATAACGGAAGTAAGTTCTGGGGAGAGACACTATCTCTGTCTCCCAAGACTATTCACTCTACAGACATCCTTGAAAAGGTAGTCCAGAACAAAGGGCACTCAGTGGCTTGCTAACAAGACATGTAGAGTGGAGACAGCCATGTCTCCCAGCACATCTACCCTAGGAATAAGTGCGGGGGATGGGTCCTCTTGCCTTCACCATCTCAAATTAGGGGAGGCAACCAATATTCACCAAAAAGAACATGACAATTGTGGACAGCCAAAACTGTCCCAGCACCTCTGTGCTCCCCAAGCAAAGCCAATGGCAGTCATGGAATTCTCCCAGTAGAAGTGGTGGGACTACCTGGCTGGGAACTCTTGGTTCCCACCCCCATCCCCTGGCCCAGTTGGAGAACCCCTCCATCCAATGTCCAGAATAGCCAGTGGTCGTGAGGACGCTTGAGTCAGTCAGTTCCCCTCCATCCGAGGAAGCTGCAGGGCCCAAGCTGCCTGATGTTCTGTGGGCTCTGTGACTGGGCTCTTAAGAAGGCCAGCCACCAGGGAGTAGACTTCTACCTCCGTGTACCAAATTTTCTGGATTCTGTTTTGTAGACTCAGATAAAAATGAATGATCACGTTACTGGCACTGAAACCGTGTTTTACTGAAGGGGACAAAATGTATAAAAGGGGTCTTAGTAACTGTAGGGCACAGAGTGAACAGAAGTGTAAAGAGATGGGTGGGGGAAGGAGGTTGTGGAGAAGCTAACAAGCAAACCGAAACCCTTTCTATCTAATCTTGTGAATTCTCATGTCCTTAGCAAAGGTGCAGACAGAGCTATCGATATTGCAAAAGAGAGCAGTCATTTTAGTAAAGGGGAGGGTGTTACATGTTCTTATCATTTTAAGCTGGCTGTAGATATCTACCTTCTTAAGGACTGGATCCTTGGAGAACACAAGCTGGGCACTGGCTGAAGCTATCACTTTCTGGATATTCAATACCTGGCCTTATAGACGAATGTGGGAGAGGAACATTCCAACAGAGCAAGACTGAGATTAAGACATAGAGACCTGATAGAGTAACAGATCAGTGTTAACACGTCCAGTCAAGGGGAAACAAAAGGCTTCTCCACCTGCCCCATTAACCACGAGTCCTTGGGAGGCCAGGGGCAAATGAGAGGAGGAGGCTGCCTAGAACACCATTAAGCAGCTGCAAATTGAACCATTAATCTCCCAATAGTCTTGGAGGAAAACCAGTTCTCCAGCTGCTGGAAATGCTGATGGACTCCATGCTGGGAAAGTTCTTCGGCTGGAAGGGTGGCCCTCCCATGGGGAAGCTGCAGGGATTGGTTTGGGGGAACAGCAAGTCCCCTGGCAGCACCCAAGCATTTTATTATAATCATAGTAGGGAATGATGGTGCCCTCTTTGCAACACTCCCCAGGAATTTGCCAGTGGTTTCAGCCTCAGTGATTTGATATTTTTTTCTCAGAAGCACCACTTGCGCCACGGGTGGGTCTTAATGTTGAGCCCCAGGGAAGGGACTGGGCATCCTGTCACGGGAATGTGGCACATCACCCTGTCTGCAGGCTGCAGCTCACGGATCACGGTCTGCCTGGACTGTGCAAGCAGAGGGTCTCCCCTCTCGGAGCTAAGACCACTGAGCGCTCTGTGTGAGGGGCTGCTGAGTGCCGGGCTATTGTTGGGAGCTCCATGGCTTCCCACAGACAGCGCTGTCTCTTTGGAGTTGCGAGAACTTTCTGATGTCCCAGGTCTGCTTCAGAATGTGCTTGGTACGCACTAACATCTAACAATGATCACTCACTCTCTGTGTCCTAGGAACTGTTCCAAGGGCTTTGGATGTATTCTCTGATCTTCCAAACCTCTCGGTCTGGTATTGGACAGTGAGGCCGAGCGTTCAGGTAACTTGTTCAAGGTCCCCCAGCTGGTAAAGAGTAGAACCAGGCTTTGAGCCAGGCAGTGAGCTCTCCACCTGTGGGATGGCTACTGACTGACAGGTGGCTGATGGCAGGGACCCTCTTCTCTGCACAGATGGCCCCACTGCAGCGACCTGGCCAAGGGTGGATTTCTTCCAGTGCCTGCTCCTGGCCTCCAGCTGGCTGGACACCCTAGGGCTGTGTCCAGCTGCTTTACTGGAGTGTGCGACTGCCACAGCCTCCAGTCCTGTTCTGCTTTTAGGCTGGACTCCTCCTAGTGGGGAGGGAGGACAAGCTGTGACCTCCTGAGCTCCACAGTTGGCCCTCGCCGGACAGGTAGCTGGGTCCTCAGCTCAGCTAGGTCCTCAGCTCACAGAGTGTCAGAACCACACTGTGGTGGAGAGGAAAGAAGGCGGCTTTGGGACTGCTGAAGTGGGTTTGAACCCCCTGGCCACTGCAGATCAGCTCGTGACCTTGAGAGAGTCACTCATCTTTAAACTGGGGCTTACCTTGGGAAGAAAAGATGGGTCAATGGCTATGAAAGTACTTAACATAGAACTTAGCACACAGTAGGCTATCAACTAATCTCTGTTCCTTTCCCCTGCCTTTCCCTATGAAGTATAGCTACTCAGAATAAAAAAGTGCCTATTTTGGCCACAGGGCCTAGGAATTTCATGAGTTTGCTTAGTCCCCCAGAGGAGGAACTGTGGGTATATGTGGGTTAGATGTGTGAGCGGGTAGGCCCGTGCAGCCCATACACGAGACCATTTATAATGATGTGGCTCGTATGTCTGAAGGCCCAGGATGTGTTCATACAAGGCCTCAGTATGTTTTTACAGCTCCACAAACCATTCATCCACCTCGGGAGGACTCTTTTAGTGCCAGTTTTAGAATTTTGATGTTTTCTCTTTTCTCCTAAAAAAGTGATTTACATTGCAAAGCAGTTTCTGGCTTTGGCAGGCTTTGCAGTTGGTGCCTGGACATTTTTTCTTTAACTGTTTATTAAAGATGGAGGATCCAGCTTGGAGAGATCCTGAATTCTATGAATTTTGTTAAAAAATTTGGCTCCAACCACTTTCTGAGCATAAAAATAAAATAATTGGTTTAAAAATATGTACATAAATTTATTTCTTGGGATCCCTGCCAAGACCTGGGGGGGAACTTTGGGAATATGGGAACCTGGTGAATCCCAGGAAGGCTGGGATGAGGAGTTTCTGGGGCTTTCGAGGGAGGGCTGGTCCAGGTGGGAGCGTGGGCCTGGGTTGGCTCAGGGGTTTCCAGAAGTGAAGGCTGTTAATGCTGTCTTTGGCTGCCCAGAAAAAGGTAAATTTCATTCATTTCACAACTATCTTCTATCTGAACATGATGAGTACACTGGGGGAGAAAATTATGGCTTGATGGGTTTTTTTTGCAGAGTGATTTGAATTCCATCCAGTTCTGTCATAATGAAAACTACTCTCCATAGTTGGATCGAGCGTATATTTAAAATGCTGGTCACTTGCATTGCTTGGCAGGATCAGGAACTGCCAAGTTCGAGTCATATCACCGTGATGTTGGTCACTAATAATGCCCCATCTTCCAGATGACAAAATAGAAAACTATGTGAACAATGCCTTGAGCTGTCTGCAAATTCAAGGCTGACCTGGGACTTGGAGCTTTTTCCTTCTTGATGGCTTGTTTGTGAGTTTATTTATTTATTTCACTGCTTTCCTTCTCTGGCCCATTTGACAACGGCTTATTTGGACACGGAAGCCAATGACTTGCCCACCGACAGCCAGCAGGACCGGCTTCCTGGGTGTTTGTGTGTCACGCAGGGCGCTGTGCGTAGAATGGCCCCACACTTGGTTTCTGCTCTGGGTGACTATCTTGAAACTCTTAATACTTTTAAAACGTAAAGTACAAAATGTTTTCATTTTGTACCAAGTTTTGCAAATTGTGTCGCCAGTCCTGATGGCCAGATTTAACCCTGTTTATTTGCCCGGCCAGATAATAGGCCCTTTCTTCCTTCCCTCCCTCCCTCCTTCTCCATCAGGTCACTTTGGTAGCTCCGTTGGATGATGCAGGTGGCTGTTTCTCCTCTCACAGCCTCCGTCAGTCACCTGGGAGGTTTTGCCAACATGGGAAGAGCCGAGGGCTGTGAGTGTACCCTCCAGATTTGACCAGGCAGCAGAATGTTCTCAAACTCAGGCTCCCAGAACACATGGAACCCAGAGGGGGGCCCATGGGCCTGTTAGAGTGAACGGTAAATCGCCCACAGGGATTTGTGTGACCACTTAGGAAGGTGTGAGCGCTGTCCTAGGGCTGGGGTGGTTAGGGGCCCTGTTTTTTTTTTTTTGTTTGTTTTTGATGTTGGGGGTAGGAGTTTATTAATTAATTAATTTATTTTTGCTGTGTTGGGTCTTCATTTCTGTGCGAGGGCTTTCTCTAGTTGTGGCAAGCGGGGGCCACTCTTCATCGCGGTGCGCGGGCCTCTCACTGTCGCGGTCTCTCTTGTTGTGGAGCACAGGCTCCAGACGCGCAGGCTCAGTCATTGTGGCGCACGGGCCCAGTTGCTCCGCGGCATGTGGGATCCTCCCAGACCAGGGCTTGAACCCATGTCCCCTGCATTAGCAGGCAGATTCTCAACCACTGCGCCACCAGGGAAGCCCAGGGGCCCTGTTTTGAAAGTCAAAAGAAGTTGGTCCAGATGTTGAGGTTGATGAGGACCCAATGCCATGGTGAGTAAAGATCTGTCTTTAAGTTGCACATGCAGAAAGGGGACTTGAAAGCAGGCATTCTCTCCTTCTTACTTGCCCTTGTCGGCATACCCTTTATTTAGTGAAGCCCTTTCTGGTATTCCTTCACGCTGAAAAGTAAGTAAAACTGCTCTGTTTCTTGACATAAACTGTCTGGGGTGCCTTCTTTAGACGGGAGTTTCGAGTGGAACGTCAAGGCCAGTTTAGATTCCACAGCGCTAGGCCTCAAATTCCTGGTCAGCGTGTGAAGGTTGAGGACCCTGGTCACACAGTTACACACAGGTGCAAATGAACACGTAAGCAGAACTTGATGTAATAGAAGTCTGGGCCACAGAGAGATGGAGCAAACAGCACTGAGTGTGTGCACAGCTGGTGGTGCTTGTTGGAAGGGGTGAGTGGGGCAGAATCCTGCAGGTCCCCATGGGCCGGGCCTGGCCTTTTTCTAAAGCACACAAAGGCAAGGGATGGGCTGGCTCACAGTTCTCAGACTGATTCTTCACCTTAGATTCTACCCTAGGATTTCTTTAATCAAAAAAAAAAAAAAAAAAACTTTTTTCCCCTGATTTTTAAAGGTAAGAATTGGTCTTTGTGTAAAACCTTGGAAAATAGGAAAAAGAATGAGAAAAATTATTCATAATCCCATAACTCAGTGAAAATCACGGTCCTCTTTTTTCCAAAGGTTTTTTTTTTTTTTTTTTTTTTGGTAAATGAGTAAGTCCTTTGTTGTATTTAAAGGATGATTTTATGCACAAATTTCATATATCTATTAGTCTCCTGTGTATGTGAACAGTCCTTAAGAAGGAATGTCTTTCTCAGGGATTCCTTGTAAAAACTATTTTGTGTCTCTTCCAACTGGATTCCTTTTCTCTTTCCTTTATTATGATGGAAGAAGCTGTTAACGTGTTAGGTTTGGTCTAACTGAAACTGAGAACTGACTTAGCTAAAAATCCACCATCCTCTTTTTAGGAGGGAAATTATTATTCAAGTGTTCAAATAAAGTTTTAACTGCACAACCAGAACCTCTTAAGCTCATAACCTTCCTGTGTTTGTCCAACTTAAAGGTGTCTGGATTGTTGAGAGTTTCCTGTGTTACTCTCACGAATAGATAAAGATCTCACAGGCCAATCTTTGAGTAGCCAGAGGATTGGAGTTAGAAGAAGTGATTTTCATATGGCATGTTTTTTCTTTTTTTAGTTAAAAATCATTAAAGCCCTGTGTGTTTGTATGACTTGAAAGACAAGGGGACCTATAGTTAACTTGAGAGTTAAATTATAACTTAGTACCATCTGTGTGAAGACTTCTTTAAAAAAAAAAAGAAAAAGAAAAATCAATGCCCAAACTGAGTGGGGGAGATCCTTTCTCATACATCTGCTCATTCTACTTTCATGTGATACTCCTTCAACTTCTAAAGAAAATGATTTGTTGTGTGAACTTGGGTGAAAATGACTATTTGCTTTTTTTGTTTTGTTTTGTAACTTTCAAAAGTTCAACTGAATTTATTCAATTTAATTCAACCAGCATTTCAGCATTAGAGGCACCTACCTGGTTAGGTCGAGGAGAGGAGAGGAAGGGTAAAAACCAAAGCAGAAGGCACTGGTATGTACCCTAAATGGAATCTTATTCCTAGACATAAATATACATTCATTATATCTGATTCCTTCTAATCACAAAACCGCTTTTGCCTTTCCATGACAGGGATGATAATAATAAGGCGTCTGACTTCACTAGGAGTTTTCTCCAAAGGCTGAAGCTGAACCAGAGACCCCTGATCATCAGATTGGGTGTATTGTGGCATCCCCTCAGGTTCATTGGGGCAGCACCCTGAGGTCCTCTTAGTCATTTTCGGGTTCTGGAAGCCATCCCAAGGGCCTTGGTCACAATGGGCCCCAGGAACATCTCGGGTGGTTTTCTCCATTCCCCACTTCCCCTGGAATTTCCCTAGAACTATCAGAATACTTGCAGGCCTGTGGGTATGGTTGACCCCTCTGGGATTATACTGGTCTCTAGTTCTAGCCTGTGGATGCAGATGGAGAGCACAGTGGACTGGCAGAGGCCAAATCTGCTGCTGCTCATTGATGGGCCAGGAGGCTCTGGCCAATGCTCTAGGGTTCTGGTAGTTTTGAGCCTTTTGATTTCTTTGTCTGATGAATGAATGACCATGAAATTGTCATGGTACAGAAGGTAGACCTCCTTTGGCAGTGCTGTGTTGTGTTGCTTTACATCCCTTTGTCTGATCACTTTTAATTCTAGGGAGAAGTGAAACACAGATTAGAGAACTTACCCCTATTTGGATGATGTGTAAAAGTTCATATGGATTAGATACTGAGGGCTTTCCAACTAGAGACCTGGATCCTTAGACCCTGGATCTTATAGTAGCTCTCTCAGCTCATAGGTCTTCCTTAACAAAATCAATGTACTTCCAAAATATTGCATGGGAGAACTGATTTTTGTCCAAAGCTGTTCTATTGTTATAGGCAATAGAGGTGCTTTTCTTTTCCTTTTTTTTTTTTTAATTGAAGCATAGTTGATTTACAATGTTGTATTAGTTTCTGGTATACAGCAAAGTGATTCAGTTATACATACATATATATATATGTATTCTTTTTCATTATAGGTTATTACAAGATATTGAATATAGTTCCTGTGCTAAACAGACTCTGTGAGTCTGTTTCTGTTTTGTAAATAAGTTCATTTGTATCCTTTTTTAGATTCCACAGATAAGTGATATCATATGATATTTGTCTTTCTCGTTCTGACTTACTGCAGTTGGTATGATAATCTCTAGGTCCATCCATGTTGCTGCAAATGGCATTATCTCATTCCTTTTTTATGGCTGAGTAGTATTCCATTGTATACGTACATATATCACATCTTCTTTATTCATTCATCTGTCGGTGGACACTTAGGTTGCTCCCATGTCTTGGCTATTGTAAATAGTGCTGCTGTGAACATTGGGGTGCATATATCTTTTTGAATTAGAGTTTTCTCCAGATGTATGCCCAGGAGTGGGATTGCTGGATCATATGGTAACTCTATATTTAGTTTTCAAGGAACCTCCATATTTTCCATAGTGGTTGCACCAATTTACATTCCCAAGAGGTGCTTTTTTTTAAAAAAAAAAGAATCAAGTTGTACATTATTTTCTAAAGAAAGCATGAGTCTCCATTCATTTTATCTTCCAGATTAAATCTTTTAAAGTAGAGAACTTGTATATTCATTAAAATTTAGGCAGCAATTATCCATGGAAATCCGAACTGTGTATCTGCTAATTATGTGTCTTTCTAAAACCAAACCCGAAGAGTTCTTATAAATGCCACCTTTGCATCTTGAAAAGAGGATATTATTTATACGCATCTTTTTGTTGTTGTTGTTTTGGTTCTCTGCTCTTTGGGCAGGCTATTTTGCTGTGATTGGTAGCATTTTCCTCTCATGGTCCATTTTCAAATGTTCATCTTGACTCATTCCTCATGACCTCTCCCAGAATATAGTTCTTAAGGGTTGCCACTCCAACAATGGTGGGGAGGGGCTCCGGGGGTCACTAATGACCTGGGGTCATGTCCTGGGTCGAAAAAAGATGAAAGGTTAGTCTAGTGGTCAGCCTCCAGGTCCTGGGAAAGGTAGGCCTCTCCAGACTGTGGAAACTGAGAAGGAAGAATGTCCCCATGCAGCCCTGGCTGTGCTCAGCCAGACAAGCCTTGCAGGTTCCCAGGAACCCCTTTGATTTGTTGCCCATTCCACATGATGTTTAGTAATAAACAGAGTTCAATGGCCAGTCTAGACAAACAAATCATGGCTTCTGGCAAACCCTGGGTTCTGATGACATGTTATGTCTTTGCAATGGGAGGAGGGAGGAGCTGGCTTTGAAACTTGAACGCAGTGCCTTTGTGAGCTAACAGCAAACAGAGAGGCTGCGATGGGGACTTAGACAAACAGACCCTGCTCCGGTCAAATGAGAGGGTATTCCCTGCTTTGTGGCCTGCTCTGTCTTCCTCCAGACGTTAGGAAGCTGCCCTGAACTTGAGTGAAATTCGAGATATTTACATATTAATATTTCTGCAGCCCTCGGGGTAGTTGCAACCACCTGCTTCCCCCATAGCAGCTGTGCTAAACAGTTTTCACTAGAGAGACACACCATTTTTCTCTTTAAACAAAATATTTCATTAAAGTTGGATTTTAATTGAGCCAGGAAGCCTCCCAAGATATTTCATGTTCACTGGCTAGCTTTATCTGTCATTTGGAGGTGAAGAGAAATCTCACAACTTCCTCGTTTACTTGGCTCTTTCCTCCTCCATCCCGTCAATGAAAGTACAGCATCAAACCTTGGCAAGTTGTGTGTTATCAGCGCGCAGGACACACAGTAAATTCCCGTTTCTGATGGGACTAAAGCAGGGAAAATGCTAACAAAGGGCTGGCTCACTGAATTCCCTGTAAAATAATCCCCAAGTGAAAACAGCAGCGCTTTTTTTTTTTTAACATGTGCTTCTTATAAATACAGCCCGGGATGATAAACTGTGTATATACAGCAAAGAATGCTTAGAAAATGTAGTTGGTAGTCTTCTTCTGTGAATGCATTTGGGCTGTTTTCATGTCAAAATAATTCGTTTTCAGCATTTATCAAGGAAGGTTCTTTTACAATTATTTAAATACATTTTTCTTTGACAGCATTGAATTGAATTGTTTACTCAATGTTAATGGTTCCTCGCAAATATTTACTAAATCTCTCTGTAAACTGTCTTCTAAATTAGACCAGAAGTTTCAAAACTCTGACTAACTCTCCTTTGGTATCCAGCCTTTTAAGGTAATCTCTCGGCTGCTATCTGTGCAATTAACTGAGAGCACTTTAATAACAGGGAATAATAATTGCTGTTTGCTTATCATTGAGAGGAATTCCCCCCATGCGTTTATTTTTAGGGAGACTAGATTGTTATGTAGCACAGGGTGATGCTGATAAAGACTTTAATGACTGTGTGAGAGATTTTGGTGGATGAGAAACAAGAATCTGCAGTATTTTGCTCATATTTTGTGGAGAATTGAAAATCTTAAATTCCTACAGTTGCTGAAAATGTGGGGACTGCTGGAGTAGCAGCCGTTTATATAGATAGCCATAAACCTATAGAAATGTTTATGTGCAAAACAAGATGATCAGAGGGTAAACACTGAAGACCTAAGCTTTACTATTTACTCTTTCTTGGGAAAAGGTTTTGTCATGGACATAAAGTAATTCCTCCACAGACCAATCTGGGAAAAAGAAAGTGTGTTCATTGGCACTATCCTGTTTTAGTAGAATGTAATTTCCATATGTATTTTTTCTTAAGGAACAAAGCATGACCAGTTCTATGTATTAATTTTAATTGCAACTTGGAAGAATTACACCTGTTCCTACTCTAACATTTACCCCAGTTCTTAGTTCAAACTTTCAAGTTTTTAATAACTTAATGCCTGTGTTAATTAGATTTCAGGATCAAGAACTGGATTAAATAAGGTCAATTAATATATTGTGTGTATAAATGTACTTGTGATACTAGAACTGCAACTGATAGGATGGAAACATATTAAGCTATTTCTCAGTACTTCAAAGATTCATCCGTTGAAACTCTTTGAAATTCATGGGGTTCTTGTCATCCTTTGTCTGGGAAATGTGATGCAGGATTTCAAAGCCAGAAGGAGACTTGGAGTTCTCCAGTCTCATCACACTGATTCATTCATGTTTGCATTCATTCAACGAATGAGGGCCTACTATATGCCAGTCTCCCTGCTGGGTGCTGGGATGACAATGGTGGGCAAAAGCAGATTAGATCCCACCCTCACGGGGCGGGGGACATTGGGGAGAACTGCCCCGATTAGATTTGCATTTTGAAATGCTCAGCCTCATTTATTTTGAAGTTTTAATGAAAATTATAATATTTGATTAAACTTCTGAAATAGAACCCCTTAATACCAGGAAAATTAAAAAGGTGACGTATTCAGTGACGGGACTATGCCTTAAATTTCCAAGAAGCTTTCTAATATCACCAAAAAGCTTTCTAATACCACCAAAAAAAATATTATTTTGTGTTGTAGAAGTGAAAAAAGAACGATTCCACTGATTCTTCCCCCCGCCTCCCACCTTTTTCTGGATTTATTTATTGCTCTGGTGAAGGCTAAAAGTTTTGCTGGTTTAATTAAGTTACGTAATGGATACGAATTCACAAGCAGTTGAACTTAATCTCTACCTTGACATCCTAACTCTCCTTGGGAACTGAACATTGAATCTTGCCGCTTCAAGGAAGACAGTCCAGTTACCCAGTTAGCGATAACCCAGTTGTTTCCTGCCTCCATCCAGTCATTTGTAGGGTTCTGCCCCTCCCTTCGTCCCGGGGAGGGGGGGTGGCGTCTAAGTTCACAGGAAAGGGAAGGGGCTGGCAGCACTCGCAGAATGAAGTGGGGGAATCCTCTGGCCCCTGGCCCCGGGGGCTGGCACTCTATGAGATGTCCTTGGCCCTCTGATCCTTAAGGGCTGTTGGCCCCAATCCCTCCCGGATTCTGCTGCTGTGTCCACGTGGCCTCTCCCTACCAGCCCTTCACCCTGACCACCGCTCCACACTCTGCATCCTCCACCTTCCAACCAGGAGACCCCTTCAGGTCTGCGACTTTTCTCTGCCCTTCCACATCCCAGCTGTGGGAGTGGGTGTCTCCGCAGACACCTCTTTCAGCTTTCCCCGTGAGAGCACTGGCAGGTGAATGGTCTCTGGGAAAATCGGCTGCAACTGGGATGCCCTCGCGGAATTTAACTTGGGCAGGGGCCTGGAGGCAGGGTGGAATAGACCAGCAGGGAACACTATTGCTCTCCCCTCTGGTTTCTCGACACTTCGCTTCAGCCAGAAATATTTTCAATCTCCTCTCCTGCTGGTGGAGAGAAAGTGCCATCCCCCCTCCCCCCGCCAACCATTATTTGTGGATAAGCTTTATAAAGAGATTATTTAGGACTATGGCTCTTGATATTAAAAACCAAGTTGTTGGATCTCAGGGAACCTTTACCTGGTTTTCAACGCTATTGTCTCTACTATGAGTTTTAAAAATTCTTTAGAGAAGTGGTGGCGTTATTTGTCCTCACTATATTTTGCCTCCTCCTGAGACCGTAAACCTCAGCCTCGAATTTAGTTTTCATAGAGGAAAAATGGGGGGCAGCTAGGGTAGGTGGTAAGGGAAGGAAAGGGAAAGGGGTAGTGATTTGCTCTTAGAAAATTTACCAAGAGCAAAAACCCCTCAGAAGTGTTTCAGAAATGCTATTTCCTGCCATACTTAGAATTCCAGCTTCCTAATAGAAGCTCAGGTTTTCTTTATTCAGGGCATAGCGTACTCTTCAAAGCTCTGGGATGTGCCACTTTCCTTTGTTTACAACTTTCTCAGCAAGGTCTTCATTGAGGTCGGTTCTATATCAGACCAACGTTTATGACCTAATTTGCCCTGAAAACTATTTTTGTTTCTGCTTTCTATGCCTCCACAGTGGTGTTTAAATTTACCAAGTGTGAAATCTCCCCGCGAAGCTCTTTCTTGAAAGTGATTCTGAACATGAAGGAGTGGATGATTTCAACCACTCTTACAAAGTCATCACACAGAATGTAGTATGAAGTGAAACCTGAACTGCAGGTTAGGAAGAAGAGAATGCAGTGCCAGGATGTTTGTAAAAATGAGATTTTGTCCATTCAAACCATTACCGTTGTCCAATTTCCCCCGGGGGTCAAATAACCTGTTCTCTACACTGTATTTGAAGCCCCTGGAGGCTCCACTCGGCTCTCTAATAACTTCATTGTAAAGAAAAGCTCAACAGCAACACTGATCTGGAACATGCCTGGTGCATAGAGGGTGTTCAGAGGTCTGTATTGACTCTGGCTTCTCCCAGGCTAGTCAGCTGAGCCTGTGAGACAAACAGGGCTTCTGGATCATCCAACCACCTCATTTTTCTGGGAAGAAGCCGGAGGCACGTTGACTCTTCATTGTAAGGAAGGAGGTCGGGCATTGGTTCTTATTCTGTGACACTGGGTGTTGGTTGAACCCTGGTGCCTCGAGGCTTTCTTGGTTGGCTGTTAGGAAGTCTTACTCACCCCATCACGTGGGACAGAGTTTTTCTGAAATCTCAAGGTTACTGTGGGGTCCTTTACCATGTCCGTCAAGCTCAGAGGGAGAATGGCAGAGTACAGAATCAGCTAAGCGGGGGCCTGAGACACTTGCTGCCCCTGTCATGGAGAAACTGTAGCGGTATGAAGAGCAGCCCCAAGTTCAAATGCTACCTCTGCTGTTTCCTAGCTGTTTGATCCTGGAGAAGTAACTTTGCCTCTTTGAATTTTAGTAGCCGTACCTGTGAAATCGTAGGGTTGTTGTGGACATGAGAAAAGATGAATATATCAGGTACCCACGAATCAAAGCTATAGTTTGTGTTTTAAATAATAATCATTCTGTTTCACTTTCCAAAGGTAAACGATTGTATGATCACACTGAATATGTTTTTTCAAACTATAAGCCCTGCCACCCCCTCCCCCTCCCCCTCCCGACATTTGTGAGTTGCCCCCTCCCATTGAGAGTCACTGGATTAGACTTTTTTTTTTAAATTTATTTTTATTTATTTATTTTTGGCTGCACTGGGTCTTCGTTGCTGTGTGCGGGCTTTTTCTAGTTATGGCGAGCAGGGGTTGCTCAGCAGTTGTGGCGCAGGGGCCCAGCTGCTCCACAGCATATGGGATCCTCCCGGGCCAGGGCTCGAACCTGCGTCCCCCGCATCGGCAGGCAAACTCCCAACCACTGCGCCACCAGGGAAGTCCCTAGACTTTTTAAATTGACCTTTGTGCTCTTCTGGAGTGGGAACGTATACTGCAGAATATAGTAACATAATCAACCTGAATTCATTACCCTTAAAAGCATTTAGGGGACAGCTACATGCTTGGGGCACTGTTTTGATCGATCCACAGCCTTTGATTTCTGGCACCTCCCAAGCTAGGATGGTTCTGCAACAGTCAGGAATGAAGGCTTAAAAGGTAAAAAACTGGCCAGCTTGGGTGGCAGTTAAGGCATTTTTCAAGGCACACAACTAAGGGAAGGAATACTGGGGATTATGTGAAACATAGTGAATAATGCAGAGGAAGGAGAATTGGGTGTAGAGATGGGTAGAAGTTAGTTAGTCTGGAAAAATCTCAAAACTGGAGAGTGGGTTCTAGGAATTGCTTCAGAGAAGAAGAGGACCCAGAGAGGATGGGTTCACCTAGTTAGGGATAAATCTGGATTGGGGTGGAATGATCAGAGATCGCGCGATTTCAAAAATTAGGGGAGCCGTGGAGATCTTCTGATCCTACCACGGAATGAAATATTCTGCAGCTAATGTATCCTGGCCCAGGGCTACACAGATAAATAAAGCAATTTCTGCTCTCCAAGAGAGCTACCGCTCCAGTATCTGGTGTGTCAGGGTGAATGCAGTACAATGTGTTGTGAATACTTGGGAGGAAGTGACTAGCTGGGTGGGGGAGGGCAAGTGCTTGGGGGAAGCTTCACTGAGGAAGTAGCATTCTACAGATGAGGACACTGAAGTCCAGAGAGGTGAAATCAATTGTCCAAGAACACACAACAGAGGAGTAATATTGCTGAGAATACAACTCAAGCCCTCTGGCCCGAAGCTATGACTCCTTCCAGGCCATTTCCCTGCTTTAGGGAAAGGAGGAATCACAGTGGGATGAGGGAGCCATGGAACAGGAAGGGAGCTGATCTGGAGTTTCCTGATGAAAAATCTGGAGACGGTGGCTTGGCTGATTATGCAAAAGACCTGTATCCTGGGGAACCCTAAGATGAAGCTGAGAATGAAGCTCACGCAGTGGAGAGTTGAGAGATGCAATGCTGAGGACATCATTTGACTTCTGAAGCCAGTTCTACCCGTGGACTTATGCCACCCAAGCATCTTCACCCATGCAGTTAAGCACAGATAGTTGCTTTGACAGTTACTCTGGCAGGTCTTTTTCATGGGCTTACTGAAAAGACATTGTGGGGCGTTAGCAGGACTCCTTTAAGACTGTAGATGCAGAGATGGGAAAGGATGGTTGACAACATGCTGAGAAGTACAAGAAAGCAGGAGAATTCGACGAAAAACTGGTTGGATAGATTGAAGGATCAATCTCCTATCACCATAAGGCTCTCAGTCTTATAGTTGCTGGTGAGGTGATATTGTCCAGTGTGAGGGGGATGTGAGGAAGCTAGTGTTCTGGGGGGGCTAGAGAAGGCCCATAATTTCCTGTCTCAGTTTTCTCTTTTCAACCGTGTCTAATGTGAGTGGCTCTATCTGGAGCCACTGAGTGATGAAAATCTTGGAATGCTCAAAGTAGGGGGACAACAGCAGTCATTTGGATGTGGTTTTTGAAGACTTTCTGGCTACCCGGGGTAGCCTGCAAGCAGTCTTCTGGCAGAATCCACTTTAGGGAAACTTGAAAAAAGTATGCCACCAGAGCAGTGGAAAATACCCACCCTGTGGTTTCAGGGTTTGATGTTCAAATTGTATGATAGCAAAAGATTCAGAGAGCAAATTAGTCAGAGTTAGACTGCCCATAAATGCTATTCCTGTAATTAGATGATGAGAAGAAAATTCTAAAAGCTTCCAATTCAATTTCCTTCATTTAGGATAGTCTCATTTAATTAACCATGACCCTAAGGGAGCAGCCTGAGGCAGTGTTGACAATAGGGGAGGACAACAAGAAACAAGAAAATCGGAGACTGGTAGCAGTTAGCCTAATACATGTACCTCGGGATGCTCATCAAAGGGATTCACAGCTCATTGGGTCCCCTCAAGTTTCCTTGGTTCACTAACATAATCTGATTTCCTAGTTTCAGAATGGGAGGTGCAGTGAAATTCCAGAAAATTCTTTTCTATGTTTAGAAAAGCTGGAATGTGGCTGAGTGTAAGTGCGCTGCCCAGCTGACAGCTGGAAGGATGAACCAATGTGACTCTTGAACCACAGATTTGGAAGGAAATAGTTGGAAGAGCCCTGTGAAGAGCGCTGTTTTAGAAGGCGGCCTCACTGGGTGTCATGGAGGAAAGAGTTTGCTCTGCTGGTTCTCTCTGAAAGGCCCACAATGCCTTATTTGTTTAGTGTAACAGATGCTCTTAATTAATTTCAGCAGTTTTATTATCTCATTTCCTGGGTGTGAGTAAGCAGAACAGGGTGCCGTTTCTGAGAAGAGCATTATTCATGTTGTCGGGGAGGTGAGCTTTAGGTAAAGGAACGCCTGGAACCACTTTCTTGAGACCATAATCCTGATCAGTTGGAGAAAAAAGTCATCAGGTCTCTAAGTCAGGGACTCCTCTTGTTTAGTCTGAGAGAAATTTAATTTCCAGTTTTGCCAGTGAGTTAATGACATGAGAGGGGAAAGCGTCAGTAATTCCAGCACCAGTGAGTTTCTTCTTTGGATCTGAGTAGAAAATTCCACTATATTGACTAGCTTTGGAGCAAGAGACTCCTGGATAATTATTAACTTGATACTCTCCTCCTCTTCTGTTCTGTCGAGGTATATGGAAGTGAAGGTAGTCAACCTTCTTTTTTTTTTTTTTTTTTGCGGTACGCGGGCCTCTCACTGCTGTGGCCTCTCCCGTTGCGGAGCACAGGCTCCGGATGCGCAGGCTCGGCGGCCATGGCTCACGGGCCCAGCCGCTCCGCGGCATGTGGGATCCTCCCAGACCAGGGCACGAACCCGTGTTCCCTGCATCGGCAGGCGGACTCTCAACCACTGCGCCACCAGGGAAGCCCCACATGAGTAGTTTTTTAAAAAAATGGTCAGAGTATGAAGAGGCAGTTCAGAGGAGAGGAAGAGGCAAATGGTCAACAACTGAAAAGATGCTCAGCCTCAGGAGTGATCAGGAAATGCAAAGTAAAACAGCAGTGAGGTAGCATTTCACATCCATCAGATGGGAAAACAACAAAGGGCTAGGCTCTAACAAAACAGAACCTCATATTCATTGGTTGGGGCAGATTTTGCTTTGTAGAGCAAAGTTGGTAATTCCCAGTACAATTGGAGATGTAGGTCCTTATAACTGAGTTATTTCACTTCCAAGTATTTAAGACTGTCTCACAAATGCTCAAGGAGCACTGTTTGCAATAGTAAAAAACGGGAAATGACCCAACACCATTGACTAGAGCAGGGGTTTGGCCAATTACAGCCCGCTGGGTCAAATTCAGCTCACTGTTTCTATATAGCCTGCAAATTGTGTTTACCCTATTTTAATTCTTAAAGATATCAAAGACAAATAATATGTTATATCATGTAAAAATTATATGAAATTCAAATATTAGTACCCATTGTAAAGTTTTTTTTTTTTTAATCGAGGTATAGTTAATGTACAACATGGTAAAGTTTTATTGGAACATGGCCATGCTCATTCATTTAAATGTGCTTGGGGGGGCTCCCCAGGTGATTTTGATGCACACTAAGTTTGAGGAACAGAGGAATGAATAGATTGGTGGATTCATACGATGGAATAGTATACAGTAGTTAAAATCAGTTAATTAGATCTACATATATTAATATGGGAAGACCTCCCTTAAAGTGAAAAATATTACAAAAGGATATGTATAGTTTGATACTGCTCTGTACAATTAAAAAATAGTTTATGTGGTTTATAGACACATATACAAGCAGTATAAGTTCTAAAACATGCATATGAATAATAATACTAATTACAGAATAGTGGTTACTTCTAAAAAAGGGGTGGTGGTGCTGAATTTTAACTATGTTTTATTCCTTAAAAATACAGAAATCTGAATTAAATATGACAAAGTGCTAATATCTATTAAATATGAGTAGTATGTTGAGTGTGATAGTTTTTATGTGCTTGAAAAGCTCATAATTAAAAGTAAGAAAATTTAAAGCCGTACTTTCTCCTTAAAAAAATTTAGGAACATAAATATTTAATAATTACATATTCAAATATTAAAAGTGATCTATAATCCCACCACCTGAATATAATTACTTAATATTTTGGTATTTATTCTTCTAGTCTTTTTATTGCCTACGCCTAGTAAAATAAAGTTTTAGTTGCAAGTTTTAGTTGCAAAAGAAACTTTGTATTCCTTTTCTTTTTCTCTATTATTGGTTCTTAGCAATTTTCCATATAGTTACTCTAATTTTTATAAAACCACATTTACTCCATATATGCATAACACTTTTTCTGGTTTTTAACATACTGTATGTTTGCTCTACAAATTTGGAAAATAAACTCTGAAGAAAATAAAGACCATCTGTCACTGCTGCACTTTGATGCTATAATTTTGATGCATTTTTCTCTAGTCCTGATTATTTTGCATCTTTAATTTTTTACTTAATGATGTATCATGAGAATTTCCCCATGATATTATGTTCTAAAACATGATTTTAAATGGCTCCCTATTATTCTCCCGTACACAAATAAATGCTCATGTAATCTATCTTCCTCTCTTACCCTCTGACAACATTTGGAAGCGTGAGTTAGAAAACTCTGAATAATCTCTTGCTGGTCTCGGGGGGGCCAGGGAGGGAGGAGCAAGTGCTGGGGGATGTTGAAGGGAAGATCTCTGAGCTCCGAGGAGTGGGTGGGTACAGGGTGCTCTTGATTCTCACCCAGAATGGGCTCTACAGGAGTTGAAAGAAGCTATTCATCTTCCTCCATCTCTGCTTGCTTCTGGACTACAGGTGTGTGACTGGCTGACTTGCTGGGCAAACTTCTTTTTGGGGATAATGTGCTGCATGATTTTCACCTCACATTAAGGAGACAAGCAGTAACTATTGTGTGGTGAATATAAAGTCAAATCACAAAGCCTTATATACAAAAGGTACTTTAGAGGTCATTTTACTCTGACCTGTTTTAAGTAATGGAGTAAACCCAAGATCACATGTCTAACTTTTCTTCAGCTGATACGGTAAACTCTCTTTTAATAATAATTCTGAAATGTACAGTTGTTCATATTTTAATATCCTTGAAACTGGGATGCATCTCACAATCCCTGGTGCCTTATCATCACTTTTAACTATTGTTCCCATTTTAATGTTTCTGAAATCAGGATGTGACTTAGCAATCAATGACTTCCTAAGTTCACTAAGATATAGTCCTTTCAAGCTGTGGTTTTAAATCCGGGCTATACATGAGAATCATCTGGAGCCCTTTAAAAAAATATATAAGATGCCTGGTCATCACCTCAGAGATTCTTTTAAATTGGTTGGGGTAGGGGGTTATGCACTTGTATTAAAAACGAAGAGTTGGGACCACTGTCACAGCCTTTAGTGGAAAGACAAAGAATGTGTCATCATAGCAATCAAAAACCAAGTAAGGGTGACTCTTAATAAAGTTACGGGAAGACCTGGCTTCCAGCTCTTAGAGAAGTCCAATCAGGTGCCCTAGGGGAAGAAGAAGGAGCACTTGGCTTGCAATCAACAGATCTGTCCTGGCTCTAACTTCTAGTGTTATGGCCCTTGGCAGGTGATTTAGCCTCTCCCAGCCTTGGTTTCTTCATTTGTAAAATAGCAACATATCCACTTCACAGGGTTGTCGTGAACATTAAACAAGATACGTAATAAAATGCCTGCTGCATTTTACGACATGTTATAGGTACCTCTAAGTGGAGGTTTTCTTGCAAATACTATTAATTTACATTGAAAGGTTTCTTGAGCCTGGGAGAAAAAAATGGAGCTAAATGTGGTTTATTGAAACCTTTTGAATGAATTCCTAGTGTTAGGGTCTCCAAGTCATTTCATATGGTAAAAATACATGGCAACAAAAGTGTAAGGGTTAGTGTCAGCTTATTTTCTCACATTTCATAAAATCATGAAAGGAATTGAGTGGAAAGGACTTACACTAACAAACTTAAGTTTACATTTCCAAAGCATTTCTAAATTCAGTCAGCTACTTGTAGAAAAAGGGACCAGTTTTTTTTCACTGTCACTAGTAAACACAAATGATAATGTGAACTGTAGATAAATTTATGCCGTAGTACCAACATAGACTTTATTTCCTGTTTGGGATTTGGTGAACTGTTTGCTTTCCATTGCATTAAAATCAATTTCTATATGTATCATAATGGCTTCCCATGTTTGCTGAGTAGATATATAACAGCATAGGCTTTTTCCACTGTAAGTAAAAAATATTTTCCAGCTGCATTGCATTTCTGGAAATGGAATCAACCGAAACCGCTGGCACCCAATATTTAGCAGTCTGGATGCTGGTGGGGAGAAGGGAGGAGTTTGCTCGGCTCTCAGATCACCTTTGCCACAGGGCGGATTGTGCTCTGAATAGTTGAGCTTGTGGGGAAAGCCCACACTGCCAGTGCTCAGTGTCAAACCACAACCTGGAATTACTGTGCCCATCAGGACCTCCATCTTGGTTGGGTGGGGAAGCTCTTTTCCATATATAGCCAATGCTTGATTATCTGCTTGTGTGGATAACCCACTTTGTGGATTATTCACAGGAATTTTTAGGTCAAGCCTGGATCCTTTTTCCCTGTCTTGCCACCCACGATGAGTCTGTAAACTGTTGCCTCCATTCAGTTGGTATGTGCTGAGGAATTCAGTTGGGATGCCACCATGCTGGCATTTATTAAATGCCTATCTTATGCCAAACTTTTTATTAGCTCAAATCTTTATATATAACTTGGCGACATAAGTGGTATCATCTTATTTCCCAGAGGAGGAAACAAAGATTTAGAGTTCAAGATACTTGTCTAAGGTCATACCCCAGTTTCAAATGTATAATGACTTCTAGGTTAACTGCTACTTCTGGTAACTTGAGCCATAGAAACTTCTCTATGAGTATGAGGACTCTGAAATCATTTTTATCAGTTTAGCATGGCAAAGCTTAATCTCCTTTCATATAAGACAGACTAAAGGTTTTAACACTTGAGAGGGCAAGTAAATAAAATTCAAACGGTGTAACGTATACTCTATGACTATCAGGTTTTAAAAATAAAATCAGTTGAAGATGGTGAAAGTGTCTTTATTGCTAGATAATTATTCTTTTAGGGCAGATTGTAAATGCAGGCATTCCCCCCCCGCCCCCCAGTATATTTTGCTTGATGGAGAGCAATTTCTGTGTTCTCTCCAGATGATTCCTTTGTTACTATTTCTATTTAAAGCCTTGTTACCTTTGCTCCTGGTCCTACTGTAAATCACTGTTTCCATAGCAGCAAGACAGAATGAGGAGGAGGGTAGCAACTGGCTCTTGAGAGAATGGAAATGCAGTGGAAAGTTCCACCTGAAATAACAACATGCAAATCACTTTAGCATATGATAAACAACAATGAAAGTGAAGCTTTTTTTGGGAAGACAGCTTATTTGGCTTTTGGAATGTGCTCATTTTTCTGACGGCTTCTCTTTCTTGTTATCTTTCTTGCCTTCTTTTTTTGAGACCAAAATAAAATCATTAAAAACAAAAATTCAACCTGACATTGCATGTGACTCAGTGGCAGATGTAGTGGTTTGTGCTTCCAGAGATAGCTCTTGAGCAGAACACTTATAAAGGCTTTTAACTGGGAAATGAATTTGACTCTTGATTAAGCTACCTTTAGTTGCCAGGATATAGCCGAAGAGTGAGATATTCCTCTGAAGTGAGATTTCCCCAACCGTTTTGCTATCAAGGACCTCTTATTATTTTTCCTTTCATCTTTTCAAAAGATTTTTAACATACCCATATAATTGGAAGTTTCAATATTGGCCTATATTTCTTCTCTTATTCAGAGAAATGTAAATTTCCTTTTTGGAATATAAGAAATCTTTTTTGGAATATTGAAAATAGCTTTCGGGGGCCTCCCTGGTGGCGCAGTGGTTGAGAGTCCGCCTGCCGATGCAGGGGATACGGGTTCGTGCCCCGGTCTGGGAGGATCCCATATGCCGCGGAGCGGCTGGGCCCGTGAGCCATGGCCACTGGGCCTGCGCATCCGGAGCCTGTGCTCCGCAACGGGAGAGGCCACAACAGTGAGAGGCCCGCATACCGCAAAAAGAAAAAAAAAAAAAAAAAAAAAAGAAAATAGCTTTCAAAATAGAGTTCCCCCAAAAGGAAACTGTTGCTGTTTTGAGGTGGTCAGCAGAATAGAGTGGGCAACATAGATATTTTACATTAAAAAAAAATTGTAGGGCTGTTTTAAGTATCCCTTCCTTGTACAACACAAAGCACAATGTAAACACTGCTTATATCTTATGTGAGTAAATAAAAATACAGAAATGGTATTCCTGTAAATTTGGGGAAAATGCCTGTATCATTTCACACTGAAGCCAGATAAAGTCATTCTTCACTGCTCTTCATTGCTATTATTTATGGGCGTTGCTCTGAGACATTTTTTCCCTAGGTTCAAATTTTCAGGCAATCAGGGATCAGAGAATACATTTTTGAAACCCTCGAACGGTAATGATTAAGCACCGTAACACCTCCTTTTATGCAACAGATAGTGCAGCCATCACATGTCAGCTGAATTCTCTCAAGTCACACCGTCTTCGGGTATCTTCATGCACACCTTCTCCTGGGATCACGCCTGCTTGTGGGAGTCCCATTCATAAAGCCCAGAGTCTTTGCTTCCAAGCCACTCTATTTAATGAGATCAATGGCCAGGTCTCAAGATGAGCTCCTCTGGCCCCCTGCTTCAGAATAACCTGGAGTGCCTGTTAAAAATGCAGAGACCCAAATCCAGACCAACTGATCCATTTCTGGGGGTAAGATGTATCAATATAATGTGAATTTTGGGTAGGCTCCAGGTTCCTTTATTTCCTAGTGCTCAGTTAAGCCCTCAGCTAAGGAAGGTTGAGGATGGAGGCTGTCCCTGGTGCTAAAAAGCCTTCAGGTCCTCATAGGCATCAGCAGCCCTAACACCTGTTCTTCTCTTCCTTCTATCACTGCACCAACCCCTCCCCAACCCCTGAACCAGACCCCGTCATCTGCCTCCTCACCGGACCTTAAATTCTTCTGGTTGCTCCTTGTAATTTTCCCTTAAAGTCTTTTGAGAAATGATCTCATTTGTAAAGCATGGATTAAGAGTGGGTGTATGTGGACTTCCCTGGTGGCACAGTGGTTAAGAATCCACCTGCCAATGCAGGGGACACGGGTTTGAGCCCTGGTCTGGGAAGATCCCACATGCCACGGAGCAACTAAGCCCGCGTGCCACAACTACTGAGCCTACGCTCTAGAGCCTGCAAGCCACAACTACTGAGCCCACGTGCCACAACTACTGAGCCCATGTGCCTAGAGCCTGTGCTCCACAGCAAGAGAAGCCACCGCAATGAGAAACCCGCACACCGCAACAAAGATTAGCCCCCGCTCACCGCAACTGGAGAAAGCCCGTGTGCAGCAACGAAGACCCAATGCAGCCAAAAATAAATAAATAAATAAATAAAATAAAATAAAGAGTGGGTGTATGTGCGGAGTGGGTGGGGCTGAGGTGAGGCAGTTGGAGAGTTTTGTACTTTTGTCTCAAGAGCTCTGCCCTCATAGCAGAAATTGAGACACAGATGTAGAGAACAAACGTATGGACACCAAAGGGGGAAAGCTGCAGGGGGGTGGAGGTGGTGGTGTGATGAATTGGGAGATTGGGATGGACATGTATACACTGATGTGTATAAAACTGATGACTAATAAGAACCTGCTGGCAAAAAAAAAAAAAAGAGCTCTGCCCTCATAGGATGACCTTGATTGCATTAGTTCCTCCTGGGGTTGTGGGGGTAAGAGCAGGGGTGGGAAATATTCCATGCAGGGCCTCATATAAAAACATTTCTATTGAGTGAGATGGACACCCATATTAATATGATTTGGGGGCTGTATGTTTCTCTAATAGTTTCGTTCAGGACCATAAGAATTTTAGCTTACATTTTCTGAGAATAAATCAAATTGTGGATGAAAGAATGTGACCCAGAAGCATTGATGGACATATGGAGAAATCTATTTGGTTTTTAATTGAAGTATACTTGATATACAATACTATATAAGTTACAGGTGTATAATATAGTGATCTCACAATTTTTAAAGGTTATATTCCATTTATAGTTATTATTAAATATTTGCTATATTCCCCTTGTTGTACAATATGTCCTTGTAGCTTATTTTATACCTAATAGCTTATACTCTTAGTCCCCTACCTCTGTATTCCCCTCCCTACTTATCTGAGTTTTTAAAAATATATATTCATCAACAATCCACAAGTGGATGATTTTGAGCTTGCTTGAAAGAGGCTTTGATTCCAGTTTAACCAATGGATGTATGTGAGGTCATACGAGAGGAGTAAAGGGAATAACAATCCATTTGGCACTGGTAGGAAGTTCTAAACTGAGGCCTGCCTCTTAGAATCACAGATGAGACATATTGTCTACAGAGTGGCCCATGGGGGTGTAGAGATGTCACCTGAGTTTGGGATCCGGATGTACGGTAGCCATCTTTATATCCTCCAGGACCAGGCTGCCCCTGGCCTCCTAGGCCTGGTGCCTGGAGCGATACTGAGTAAATCACACGCCCTCTCCTAGGTTTGAAAATTTGTACCTTCCGCTCTGTGAGTTCCTAGTCATCCTGTGCCGATATTGAAATTGCTCTGTGAAATTCAGGGTCTCTAATAAGTGCTCAGCAGGGCAGCACCAGCTCTCATAGCACAGGCAGCAGCAGCTTCTCAGCTTGACTACTTGACACCTAGCAGAGATCTCACCTTGTGGGAAGGGGAAATCAACAGGGAAATATGACTGGGAGATGTCAGGGGCAGGAAAGGCCCCGGGTATAGGATTGATTACAGCTGGGTCTGGGTAGGAGCAGGGGTAATCTGAGAGCCCTGGGCCGCCGTAAATGGGGAAGGGCACGTGGAAAATGTGGGAAGTGAAAATGAGGGAATGAAAAGTTAGTAGTAGTCATCCTGTCATTTGAAAATGATTTATAGCTTTCATACCCGTGAGCTCTTTTGATCCTTGTGAGAATATTCAAGATGTAGGGGTGGGTGTTATCCCCAGTTTACACATGAAGATACTAAGCCACAGAGAGGCAGTGACTTGCTCAAGGCTAGCTGGGACCAGGACACAGGTCTTTTGTCTCTTGTTTGGCTCTCCTGTCTATTTCTTCTGTTCCACACTATTGACTAACAGAGAGTAACCCCATACTGACTCTGCCTACTTCATAATTCTGCCCAGGGTCAACTGAGCAGGGAATAAGTGATCAGAGAAGGAGGCATATCTAGGAGACTGAACTTTTCCCCAAGGTTGACTTATACTAAATGGATGTCCATGACCAATGGTGTTTCGTTAGGCTGAGCTGCATAATGGGTCTTTAATGTGGGTAAGACAAGACCACCCAACTCACTTTTAACTGATGAAGCTGAAACCAGATCTGTAGAGGTGAAAGGCTTATGCATTAGCACTGGGATAATAGATTTCCAGATGGCTGGAATCGGACCTCTGTCTCTGCCTTTGGCCAGTGATATTGACCAATAAACTGCTTTATGTCAATAGATCAGAGATATAGTGCAAGTGAATGTTACATGTAGATAATAGCCTTTATTCAGGGTCTTTTGTAACGATTTAATGTACAGTCTTAAGACTCTCAGAGGGGAAATGTTCTGAGAAACCTCTTTGAAAGTCTTCTACGTGATGCATTTTGTAAGGGGTAACATATGCTAAAATTAAGCAAGGTGTACTTGTAAGAAGGAAAAAGGTAAGGGTACTTGTGAATGGTTTGAACAGTGCTTGTTACAAATAGCCTTGTCTTTCCGAGCATCCTCTCCACGGATGTAATACTAAAGCAATGTTATGAGTGACGCACAAAAAGGTTGAAGACTCCTTGATGTAGCTATCATATTTCTCATAGAGAAACACAATTATTTTCCAGTCTACTTTATATAAATGTAAATGTGTGTCGCTGAGAAAGTTACTCTCCCCTGTGAATTAATGTGGTCCATCTGAAAAGGAGCGATGAATGGGCTACATGTAAATTATGACTTACCAGGATGTTTCTTTGACATTCAACTGAAAGAGATGGATCTGGTTGAGGTTGGTAATTGTGCCTCTTTCTTGTGGGCTGTAAGTGTATTTTCATGGGAAGGAAATGAATGCAAAGGTGCACGAGGGAGTGCCCTTAGCACCGTAGGTGAGCAGGTGACCTCTTTTAGCGATGGTTTTTTAAAAGTTGGCTTTGAATGGTCTGAAGAGAAAATGATTTAAAGATTATTGGTGGAGTTTATATATACACTGAATTTAACGTCCTCTTCACATTCTGAATATGGCACACTATTGTGAGAAATAACCCCCAAGGTGAACAGGGTTGAAAGTGAAGGTAGGGCTCTGAGGAAGAAGCCAGCTGGGCTGAGTGGTGATACAAAGAGCCTTTGGGGCAGAAAAATGCAAAGTGCATCCCGGATATTTGTGTGTTTGCTAGTGAGGTTGGGGAGATGTAAGAGATTTTGTGCCAGTTAAGTCTTCGGCAAGAATCAGAATTGAGGAGGAAATATGAGAAATCAAACACAGCTCTTAGGTTTCCCAGGAAGATAGAGGGAGACAGAATTGCCTGTCTCTCTCCTCACAATATTTGCCATGCTGATCTGAAGAATGAAAACATTGATCTAAAATTAGGGTGAAATGAAAGGCTTCAAGGCTTATATCCAAGAAAGTAGCTCCTGATTTCATAGTTTTTCCTCATGTACAGTTTGCAGCTAGAATCACACACGATGAAGAGTTTTCTGGCTATACGAAGAAATGGCATTAAAATATTACAAATAACTTTGCCTACTTTCTTTTAGATTTTGTTCTCAGTATAATTTAGACAAAGATAAGGTTATGCCGTTAGGGATGCTCTCTTCTCTTGGTTCATATTTCTAATTAAAAAAGGACATGGCATCATTTATTCCTTCAACTCATCGAATACTCATTGAGTTGCTTACTGTGTGCCATGTTCCGTTCTGAGTGCTTGACAAGGTTTATCTCCCTGAATCCCCACAAGCCTATGAGATAGAGCCTTGGGTCGGGTTCTCGAGGCGGAGAGGTATGTGTAGAAAGTTGATGGGGGAATGCTTTTGAGATCAACACCTGTGGGGTGAAGGCAATGGCCGGGGAGCGGGGCGGGTAGGGAGGAGTCCCACTGCTGCAGAGGTGCAGCAGAGGATGAAGCTGAGCCCACTGGGGACCTGGAAGTTCCTTCAGCTTTGTTCCGTCTTGAGACAGGGGAACTAGGTTTTACAGCCCTCATTCATCTCCCGCTACACTGCCCCCCCCCTCCAATGATCAGTGGATGTCAGATGTCCCCAGGAAGGGGTATGATCCTGGGCAAGGCCATCTCTCAGCAGCTGAGAGCCATCAGCTGTCAATATTCCTAGCAGTTGGGGATGGATTGCCTGAGTGCTAAAGTGGGGCTATCTGGGTACCCCACCATAGTCATCAATACAGGTATCATTACTCTTTTTACAGAAGAAAACAGAGGCTTCCAGAGTTTAACAATTCGCCCAAGGTCACACAGCGGCATGGAGGTCCAGGATGAACGCTGTGCAGTCTCATCCAGAGCGCACACTCTGAATCACCATTTGGCTTCTCCTACAAACCAGATAAGTAAACCAGTAAATGAATAAGATACTTTCAAAGAGAAGTACATGCTCTGAAGAAAATAAAAGGGGGCATATTAATATGAAGTTAACGTATTGACGGTATGTCTACTTCCTGGTACCATGAGATATTTCACCACATGGATAGCAGTGACTGCTTGTCATCCTGTTCTTCTTCCTGGCACACAGCCAGTTGGCATTATCTGGTTTCTCTTTTGGTGATGTGGGCCACTTCCCAGCCTGGCCAATAGAACCTCTAGACTCCACACTCCTTCCCCAGACCCAAGGGCGGCCGTGACCAGGGCAGCCTTGGAAGCTGGTGCTGAAGACAGTAGAGCTGCTGTGGGCCTGGGTCTCTTAGGGATCCAGTGGGTTAGCGGGCACTTGATCTGGAGCCCTCACCCTGGGCTGGTAGTGACATGAGTGAGAAATGAACTTATTCTTTAAGCCCTGGAATTTTAGGGGGTGGATATTTGTTATTGGAGCTTAGTTTACTCTCATGAGTACAGTGTAGAAATTTATTTAAAATATTTTAGTATAAACAGTATAATCTATGGTTAGTTATTATTGGGGTGGTATGATGGTTAATTTTGTGTGTCAACTTGGCTGGGACGCATTGCGCAGATACTGGGTCAACTGCTATTCTTCATGTTTCTGTGAAGGTAATTTTTTTTTTTGAATGAGATTAACATTTAAATAGGTGGATTCTCCTTTTGAGCGTCCTGGTGAAACCTCTGAGGTCAGGGTTTATGTCCCACATAGTGGTTGAAATGAAAAATGAGGCAAGCCAACATTGTATTGATTCCTTACTGTCCTAATGTTATTTTCTTCCTAGTATCTTTTGTATTGGAATGATTGCTCTGACATGTTGAAAGGAATTCACTTTACTATGAAAACAAACTCTATTTCCATTATAAACTTGAGTTGTTATATCATTTTGATGAACTTCTTGCAGAGGATTAGTGTCATCATTGTACTGTTATTGAGGTATAATGATTTGTCTTTCCCAATTACTTATGTTTTCCAATAATTAAAAGTTTGCTTTAACTGCCCAAATAAATAAATAAATAAATAAATAAATAAATAAATAAATAAATAGGTGGAGTCTGAGTAAAGCAGACCACCCTCTGTGATGTGGCTGGGCCTCATCTGGGTAGTTGAAAACCTTAATGGAACAGAGATTGAACTCCCCCAAGTAAGAAGAAATTCGGCCAGCAGTCTGCCTTCCAGCTTCCTCTGCAACTTCTGCTCTTCCTGGTTCCCCAGCAGACGGCCTTTGGACTTGAACTCCACTCTTTCCCAAGTCTCCATCCTACCCCATCAGAGTTTGGACTTAACCAAGCCTCCATGACCACATGAGCCAATTCCTTAAAACAAATCTCTCTCTCTCTCTCTCTCTCCACACATATGTTGGTTCTGTTTCTCTGAACAACCCTGACTGATATAAGTAGTTGTTAGCATTTGAAGCACTCAGATGAGGACTCCCTGTTTCAGAAATGGCTGTAGTGTGCTTCATATATCACTATATTGGGTTGGCCAAAATGTTTGTTTGGGTTTTTCTGTTAACATCGTTGGGAAAAACCCAAATGAAAATTTTGGCCAACCCAACAGAAATCTACTTCAGGAAGTTTAACATAAAAAATGTTAGAAATACATTTTAAAAAATTGGTGTTGTGGATTATATTCTAGATGCACAGCTGGCTAAAAAGATTTTTCAGTCCCCATCAGCCTTGCAAGAATGAGATATAAGAATCTGTCAAGCCTAATAGCCTTAGGCCTAGAGCTCTATTGGGCTGGACCACGTTCTCCACAGAGCACTGTATATCCTGTCCAGCCAGGGGTCTAGCTGACTCTGCTGAACTTTCCTTGTGTCTGCCTCTGAGTGAATTTGGAAAAAACTACTCAAACTCTTGTGCTAATCTTTTGTGTGCATTGGTGTGTAGTAGGAGAAAGCTGAGGCGGGTAAGCCTGTTGGTCTTTATATGAAATATTCTAGTTTCTTCTTACCTTTGCTTATTGGTTTTGATGCAGATTTTTATAACCATCCCCAACCAGGTCAGTGAGATGGCCCCTTTTTTGCCTCAGTGAGCTTGTTGATCGCAGCACACCTTCTGTTGTTTTAGCTATTTTGGTTGCTACCCATGCTCAGGTACCCTTTCACAGTTTCCCTGGAAAGCTGAGTGTGTATGGCATCTAAATGTTGATAAGTGGTATGTCATTGTATTTAGAAAGCTGTTCTCTGGCTCCCTGAAAAAAATGGTAATACTAAAATATTATGCTCTTGGATTGACATTGCTGTAATGTGATGGGCTCATTTGTATTCATGGCGAGCTTCAAAACAAGTATCCCAGATTTTTCTAATTAAATAGCTGGAAAAACCATCTACCATTATCTCATTTGAACTTTCTGTAATTGCTTATTTCCTCTTCTTCTTTTTAATGCATAAATAAAACCCTCAGATTTTAATTTCCCTTTGACTTTTCTTTACTCAGAAATACTACCTTTCTTGACATTTTTTTCATGAGTTCATTTAAAAGTTTATTACCTTACCTTTCTGATGCAGTGTTAAAAGGCAGATTACTGTAATTTCCCATTATTAGGGAATTATTATCAATAAATATTGTGATAATTGGTACAAAACAGTAAACCATATAATTTTCTTCTGTGTTAAGCTTTGTTATGTAACAAATGTGAAGCTTCATTGTTATTTGGCGGTTGTATTTAGGAACATTCTCTCAAAGGCAGAACAGTGTTGGGGAAATGTGGCCTCTGGAGTTTATAGAAGCCAGTTATTAGCTGTTTAGCCCTAGAGGACTTCATTTTTTAAATCTGTAGAATGAGGCCTTTTTTGCGGGGGCAGCAGAATTCATGTGGTCGTAAGGATCAAGGGATCTGGAAGAAAAGAGATTTTTTTCCTAAAAATATAATATCAATTGACCATTTGTTGACTACTGACTGATTGATTAAAAAATCTTGAGCACTCAGTGTAACCCAAGCAGGCATGTGTGAGCATGTGCACACACACTCAGACATCCAGACCTCACCGCTATTCTGAACTTTATTTAACCATTCCTTTGTTTGGGATGTTTAAATTGTTTCCAGTTTTTCCAATTATAAGTAATGTTACAGTAACTTTTTTTTGTACATAAATCCTCCCAAATCTGTGATTATTTCACTAGAGAAGATTCCTGGAAGTAAAATTATGGGTCAAAGTGTGTGGACTTAAATGAGTTATGCATATATTTCATAAATACTGCTTTTCTGAAAGATAATCCAATTTACCTTCCTAACTAGGAGTTTGTGAGAACAGCCATCTCTCCACACTCTTACCAGTACTTAATAGTATTATCTCATTGTTGTCTTTATTGCATACCTATGGTTATTAGTAATTAATAAGGCTAAACATGTTTTCTAATGTGTTTATTAACCAGTTCTAATTTCCTGAGAATCGTCTAATTGCATATGCCTATCTCGATATTAGATGTTAACTGTTTGTCTTAATTTATAACAACACTTTACATATTAAAAATATTAAATCTTTATTGTATTGTTTGCAAGTACATTTCCTATCCATCATTTGATTTCAACTTTATTTATACCATTTTCTGGTGGACAGATGTTTACATCGTTTTATGTGGACAAATACAAATATCTATTTATTAAATATAGGTGGTGGATATGTGGGCATTTATTATATATTTTTCCTTATCTTAAGATGATTCTTAGATAAACAAATTTAAAGTCATACCCGCTCATTAAAGATTTCTTTCATTGTATTTATACTTTGAAAGCCCTTCCAGTTTTCCTAGCACTATTTCATGAAGAATTCATTTCTTCCCTCTCGGTTTGTTTCATATAGTGCTGTCACTGTTAACTTGTCTATTTTCCTACTAAACATGAACTAGAACCTTGTACTTCTGAGTCCATAATGTCTGGTAGGTCTCATTAAACATTTACTCAATAAAGGAGAGAACAGTCTCTGGGGGAGGAAGAACTATGCGAAAAATATGCAGTCCAAGGGGTAGCCGCAGTCTCATCTTGAGGCTGTGGGAATGATAGATCTTTGAAATAGGAAGCTCTAGGCAGAAATGGCTTCACACAGATTTCCTGGTGTAGACGCACTGAATCAGTCGGTATATTTGAGACCCCGTCATGAATACATGTCAGCCTCCTTCCAAACACACCCCTCTCCCAGGATGTTTAAACAGCATGTGTACCCTTGTTGGTGATGCTGGACAGATCAAGAGTAAGGAAGAGACAAACCACACTGGACCCTCCCATCACCAACAGCATTTAAGGGCAGGAGCTGAACTGTATAGCGTGACATAATATTTTGCATTAATAAAGGCTTTGGAGTTAGTCTTGTCTTCTAAAAAGAAGGCAAGCTTCTTAAGGGACATGTCCATGTTATTTGCACCTTATTTCCTACAGTGCCCAGAAAATTGCTGAATGTCTATTAGATGATCAGTGAGTACCAAGGGGTTCTAATTTCCTTTTCTTTTGCATATTGCTATTCTTAGCAATTTTATGTGCAACAGGAGGACATTTTTTTTTAGTCTTCCAGGATTTTCATTTTTAACTAAATTTTTTTTTTATATTCCTGGCTGAGAATAAATATTCTAAATGTAATGTTAAATCTCAGTTGAATATACGAGCTATTTTTTCAGAGCCTCATTTTGGATTCTTATTTCAGCTCTTGGTTTCCTTGTTATCTTGTGTCACAGTCAGATAGGAGTTGTCCAGAAGATTCTTCTCTCGTCTAAATGCAGCCCTGTTTCTCCCTTAAATCTGTGAAGCAACTTATTAGATGAGGAGGCATCTTGCTGTCTTTTTCTGCTCCAGGCTGGAGGCAGAGAGTAGAACATCCACAAAAGGCTAGAAAAAACTAGATGACCCACCATGAGTGGAGCAGTTTGGGGAAGAGGAGTCAAACTGAAGTGAAGCTCTGGGGTCTGACAGTGTTGAGTTGCCAGAGGTCGGAGGTCGGAATTTCATGTCAGAAGTTCTGGGCAGGGCTTCCCCGGTGGCGCAGTGGTTTAGAATCTGCCTGCCAGTGCAGGGGACATGGGTTCGAGCCCTGGTCTGGGAAGATCCCACACGCCGCGGAACAACTGGGCCCGTGAGCCACAACTACTGAGCCTGCGCGTCTGGAGCCTGTGCTCCACAACAAGAGAGGCCGCGATAGTGAGAGGCCCGCGCACCGCGATGAAGAGTGGCCCCCGCTTGCCACAACTAGAGAAAGCCCTCACACAGAAACGAAGACCCAACACAGCCAAAAATAAATAAATAAATTTTAAAAAAGAAAAAAAAAAAGAAGTTCTGGGCAGCACAAAGTAGTTGTTTGAAAAGCAGCTTCTACTGGGAAATCAACCACTGGCTATGTTGGCTGCTTATATGATGAAAAAAAGAAAGGCAGAAAGTACCATGCTAGAAGGCGAGGTCCTCATGGAGACCTCCGACGTTACCTCTTCACATCCCGTGCAGCCGTGTACTTCTTCTAACCACTGTTGTTTTTTGACTTTTCTATTTGCAGCCACAGGTATCTCTTTTCATGATTTTGCCAGGATTTTTTTCCCAATTAAAAAAAATTGTGTTAAAATACACGTAACATAAAACTTAACCATATTAACTATTTTAAAGTGTTCAGTTCCGTGGTACTGCTGAATTTTCAACACCAAAGTTTTCAAGATTTCCTGCCTCAGGCCCATGAGGCCACCGGAGGGCAAACAGATTGGCACCTGACATTGTATGAATTAGTCTGAAATTTTAAATTTGTGTTCTAAAAATTCAGACTAACTTCCATTTGGAGTGTGGTGGTGGTGGTTTACATGTGAGACTGAAAATAAAACCTGGCTTTGTTGTCAAATATGACATTAAGGGAATGTCACTGGTGTGATAATTCAGATATAAAAGTCTTTGGAACCTCAGGAATGGAACACTCATCCTGCACCAGAGCTGGCTTTCTAAACTGGTGCTCATTCCTACGCTGGGTTCGCATTTCAGCTCTTCTGAGGTGTCTCCTAAAGGCAGTGCGTGCAACCGCGTTGTCCTTTCTGTCTTCCATGGTGGTCCTAGGGACCAGCCGTGGGATTCCAGGAAAGTCACTTTTCTGTTCTGTGACGTGGTTCATCCTGCAGATAATGGCAACGTTTTGCACATCATGGGGGAGCTGAAGGATTAATGCGATCTGTATGAGTAGTACCATAGAATCGTGCCATCTTCAGTGGCACCGTCAGGTGGGCTCACCCTGCTTTGTTCTTACAAAGCATCTTGCGTACCAGGAGTTGTCAGTACTTTCTGGATGGTGTGTGTGTGTGTGTGTGTGTGTGTGTAGGAGGGCATGGTGAATGTATGCTGTTGCTTTGATGAGCCATCTTCCCCCTATTTACTCAACAACTACAACAAACCTAGGTAGTAAACTAAATGACGGTTGCATTCTTCACTGCTCCCTTGGCAGGAATTCTGCTTTGCTCCACGTCAGTGGTTATTCGCAAACGGAGAAATAAAAAGAAGAGCCAGCTAAAGGCCTGGACAGAGTTGTAGGTTTCAACAAAATCATTTAGGAGGTGTAGATTTCTAGTTTTTTCTGCCTGTTCCTGTTATGTTTCCCCTCCCTCTTTCCCTTCTTTCCTCCTTTCTTCCTCTGACGTAGAACATACAACCTAGCCAACACTGTCTTCTTTGGTAAATATCAGTCTACTTTTTGATCACACCCGTCACTTGTAACTGTTTCTTTGCAGGCACATTTATTGATAAGATCTGGAGAGAGAGACGCTGAAGTTGCTCTGTTTATTATATTTGATGTACTGTAGCTAGGAAATGGGGTTTTTGCTTTTTTAAGAATATTTGCAGCTTGTGCTTCCTAATATCCTGCACTTAAAGAACATGATGACTGCTAATTATCATTTAGAAAATTATTTTTTGCTTGATTAGAGATTTTAACTATGTGTACTCAAATCTAGTGGGTCTTCATTATGTGTGTTACTTTCCATTGCACACTGGCTTAAATATTAATATATGGAAATTTAGCTTCATTTGCCATACCTTTTGATGTCAGAAGCATAATCAGTGTAATTGGCTTAGATTGTTTTTTTTCTCCTGTTTGTATTTCATATTATCTAATGTCATTAGTAAGCTGACTACTGAGTGGGTAATCTGCATTTCAGAACTGCTTCTCGAGCACATTATTACCATTGATTTTCATTATTTTAATTCCCCTTCAGCCAAGGCAGGCGCTCAAGCTGTGCCATATTATTCAAAGAACTGCTTTATTCCATTCAGTGAGCAGCTCTTTTTTAAAGAAATTTATTTTATTCACGTATAGTTGATTTACAGTGTTGTGTTAGTTTCTGCTGTACAGCAAGTGGTTTGGTTATACATATATGTACATTCTTTTTCATATTCTTTTTCATTATGGTTTCTGTTTCGGAAAACCCATCAGCATTCTAGTAAATGCTGATGTTTTGACTTGGTCTGTGGGCGGCTGCAGGGGGCAACTTGATTTTAGTCGTCGCATATGGGTGAGGGTGGGTAGCCCAAGACTTGTGTGCCTTTATTCTGAATGGTGGTTAACATGAGAGCCTCTGGCCCAGAGGAAGCTGGCTGCCAGCTCTGGTCTGTTTGCAGACCAGATGTAATTGATGAGCCCAGAGGCTTCTCCAAGCCTGGAGCCAGGGCTCCCCATCCATAGGACTCTGGTGCAGTCTGTTGCTGGTACACTACAGCCATACCTCTCTTTGCTCTCCCTGAGGCTGGCAAGTTTGTCTTTTGCCCTTGGAAAATGATTGCTGGACTGACTTAGGGATTGGAATCCAATTTCCTTTCAGTTATTGAGTATATTCCAAAACTAACTGTAAAAAGAACCCCACATTAAAGTCTAAGTTTGGCTACGGTCAGCCACAGATTCTGCTAACCCTCTGGCTGGGATACTTGTGTTCTATTTAGCTGGTGGTGGTTATTAAGTCATTTATTGGTGCACAGAATCTTGAATGTTAAGGCTGCAAGGAAATGACCAGCGCCAGTATTCTTCTTCTGTCTTTTTATACACAAGGAAACAGAAGCATAGAGGGGTCGATGACTGGATTGAGATGACACAGCTACTGAGTGGCAGAGCTGAGTGGGAGAGTCCCCCTTTCCCAGGCAGAGATCTTTACTTCTTTTAAAAAATTTTTAATTTCTTTTTCTTTTTTTATGAATTTATTTATTTATTTTTGGCTGCGTTGGGTCTACGTTGCTGTGCGCCGGCTTTCTCTGGCTGTGTGAGCAGGGGCTACTCTTTGTTGTGGTGCGCGGGCTTCTCATTGCGGTGGCTTCTCTTGTTGCGGAGCACGGGCTCTAGGCGCTCGGGCTTCAGTAGTTGTGGCACGTGGGCTCAGTAGTTGTGGCGCACGGGCTTAGTTGCTCCGTGGCATATGGGATCTTCCTGGACCCGGGCTTGAACCTGTGTCCCCTGCATTGGCAGGCGGATTCTTAACCACTGCATCACCAGGGAAGTCCCTAATTCTTTTTTTTAAAATTGAAGTATAGTTGATATACAATATTGTGTTAGTTTCAGGTGTACAGCATAGGGATTCAGATTTTTTGCCGATTGCATTCTGTTATAGGTTATTACAAGATATTGGGTATATGCTCTTTGCTTCTTAGTGATACCTTGTTACTGGATGACCCAGTGTAGCAACGTATTGTGCACACCTGCTAACCGCACCGTCCATGTGGGTGATTGGCAGCTATATATGTATACATGTAGTTCAGTGTGTTTTTGGGGTACAGAGGCTTTTATAAGGGAAATGAAAAGACAAAAGGAATGTAATTAAGTGCATGTGTGTATGTGTCTACACACATGTACATGTTAAGGGGTCTAGCAGGGTGATTCTGCCTGAATGTGACCTAAGACAGCTTGGATTAAAGAGTTTTTCTCTCCATTCTCCTGTTAGGTCACCTCTCTGCTCCTGTAGCACTGGAGAAGTACAGTCATTTGGTGCTAAGTGTTCTGAACTCCTCGGAAGGCACTGCCCCTGGTTAGCACTTCTCTTCACTGTTTGGTTTGACCCGAGGGTCTGGAAGTGGAGGCAGCTTCCTTGGGGAGGTTGGAGGGGAGAACTGGGAAGGAATTTTCTGTTTGAAGTTTCTATAATAATTAGTTTAGGACCCACCAAAGTGTAATTCCTCATGAATTTAATTATTGTAGGAATTCTTAATTATCAAAAGGGTTTTAAAATGTTTTAATCAAGAAGCCTCCAGGGTGAGTATTTTGGGTTATGTGGCATTCATGTCCATAACTGGCAGTTCTTCTAACAGTTGGCTTAAGTTAATTGGTCTTCATCAAAGAAGGCAAATAAAATTGATCCAGGCAGTATTTTACTGCACATGTCTAGAAACAAGCATCTTAATCCTAAATAATCATTTCCTGCTGTTTCCTCTTTGGGCCCGGCCTCTCCTTGTTTGAATGTGTTGGTTTCTGATACAGGGATATGAGTTAATGTCCTTCCTTCTGACTTATGTGTGAGAGCCTGGGCTCCTGACATACCCAGAATGTGCCTGCCCGACACCACCTTCCCTGTCAATTCAGTTAAAAGCACCAGGCGAGTGGGAGGCTTGGCACCGGGTAAACCTTGGACCAGCCGGCCGGAACATTTGGAAACTGACTGCATTTTATCTGAGTTGCCAGGGAGCTTTCAAAGTGAATGGACCTGGATACTGAGACTTATTTACTTAGTGAAAAGGACAAAAGGATGGACTAGGTTAGTGACTTCCAGACTCTTGGATTTCACTGACCAATAAAACATCTAAAATGATTTTGAAGATTGACATAGAATTATCAACATTTCTTTTTTCCAAGTAAGGGCATTAAAAAAGGATCAAGATATCCCCTATTATGACCACCACATATGTGTGTGTGTGTGTGTGTGTGTGTGTGTGAGAGAGAGAGAGAGAGAGAGAGAGAAGTTTAACAATAAAGGTCAGCCATTATATTCAATTTAAAAAACTCCATGAAAAACTTAATATGGTATCTTTATTTTTTTTCCATTTCACCAAAGACTGGTAAAAACTGGCATTTAACGACTGAGGCAGGTGACCTTTTAAGAGTCCCTTCTAGATATAACATTGACTTGAATTTAACTTATCCTTCACTATGACCTAAAGAGCCTTTCATCCTTATTCATTTTTTTCCTTCTAAGTAACTCTTTCCTTGCATGCATTTTCTCTCTTTCCTCACTCCATCTCTCCTGCTCACTCCCACTTCCTCCTCCTCCTCTTCTGACTGTTTCCCAGGTAATCTCTCAAGGGCAGAAAGGCTATGTGTCACCACCCTGGGTGCCCCATTTGCAAGGGGCTGGTTTCTCTACTGAATGGGGTGGTGTTCTCCAACCTAGCGAGAGAGCTGCCACATGCAATTCTCATGCCGCAGATTCAAATGTAAAACATCTTTATTTTGCTGACATCATTTGTTTATAGACACTTCTTGGCCGTAATCCTCCAATTAGCTGGGCACCTACCACGTAGTTTCGTGTTCTAAATATTTTTCTAATTAGTTAGTCTCTGCTGTATGAGATGAAATCAAAAAACCTTTCTTCAATCAAGATATATTATGTTGCTGACTTCTCTTCAATCTACTGGGTCTGTTACTCTGTCAAAGAAATAGATTAATGGGCTGAAAATTTCACCGGAGCTTGTTTTCTCATGAGGTTTGCTGATCTGACTGCTTTTGTTTGGGTCAGAATTTATAGTAACTGTAGGTCTGCTTGTTTTTCACTACTTGGCTTTCTAGTTTCAATAAAATATTTCCAAAGTATTAAAGAATGGGGCAATTAAGAATATTTTTATAAATTTTACATATAAGCCTGGTTTTGATATCCATAAGATCAGCTGGTTTGGCTTTTTGATAAAGATTATATTCAAGTATTCCTCATTCAAATGACTTCTAGGGAACTATTTTATTGGTTAATATGAAACAAAATACTTTAATGAACTATAGTCTTGTATTCAAATCGTCATGAAACATAAAATACAGATGGATAGTGGCATGTCAATTTATTTGGCCAGGTGAATTCAAAGACTAGGTAATATCTTTTGACTAATGAAAGAAAATACTGTATAAATTCTTCAAAACTTCAGATAGTTATTTCTTTTTATTCTGTCTGTAAAAAATGCAATAAACTCTCACTAATTGGGTACCATAATTCCTTCAAACATTTTGGCAGACATTTTGTCAGAGATGGCTTTGATATCTATGGGGTGTTTAGGATATTTTATGGTGGAAAATAAAGTTAAACATTCAGGAGATTCTAACTTGTTCACATAAAAACATTGTGGTCCATATAGTCTAAGAGTTAAAAGCAACAAATTCATGGTAATGCTGAGATATGGGCTTAGCCATTTGAATCTGAGAACCAGAGTCCCAGGAGAGCATGAGGTCTTTGAAGTTTGTATGAATTCTGTGTTTAAAGTGTTGGGTTTGCTTGAGGGTAACCTACCAGCTCTGGCATCTTCTGCATGCCTCTGCCCTGTTTCAGCAGTAGTATCGTGGACAGAACATTGAACTTGGACAGAGAATCCCTGGACTCAGGTCCTGACAGTGCCTTCCTAGCCACTGACTCTCTGAGTCATTGTCTCTTCGTCTGGGGATGGCAAGACTTCACTCAGAGGGTTATTGTGAAGATGAGAAGACATCGCGTGGAGAAAAATATTTTATGAATTGTGGAGCTCTATACAGATATCAGGTATTTGCAATTGTGTTAATTCTGTCAGAAGCAAGTCTGGTTAAGAGTTGATATAAGGGTCGACGACATCCATCCTGCCCTCTACATTTTCACCTAGCAATACGTGACATTTCTGCAGCATCCCTCCTTGTCTGCTCTGCTATGTTGATTTAATAGCAGTTATGGAGCATCAGTCTTACCACATAATTATAATCAGTCTTGTGATGTCCCCAAAGGGACTCCCTGTCAGGATGGGTACAAACCTAGGGTTCTAGAGGCTTGATGGTTGGTAATCATTTTGACTTCAGAATGTGGGCTGATGTACCCTTCAAGAACCAGAGATAAGAAAATAAGAATTAAAAGCAAGTAAGACTTCTGCCTGAATGTGTCACCTGGTTGGAGGCAGAGGGACGAAGAGTGTGGAGCCCTGACAGAAGGGGAGGCATGTGGAGACACATGCTTTGTTAGTGGTACTGCAGAGCCAGCCCACGGGGCTGCTTGGTGGCAATGGACTCTAGCATATGTTGGGAGCAGAGAGTATACTTAAATGGAGTTAGTTTCAGTGTCTCATTTTCTTGTCACGAGGGATGAGCAAAGCCAGTAGTGTTTTCAGGAAGTCTGACTATTTTTCAAGCATTTTGGGTTTGGCTAAATTCTATGTGTGGTTTGCCAGCTTTCCTTCTTTAATTATTAGTATTAAACTCATGTGTATGAATGGAAACTTAATAGCTATTTAAATATTTATTTACACTTAATTCATCCAAAAGCCATGTTGAGTAAGGGCTGTTATATCTTGTAAGGAGTCTTTGAAGATAGTTTATAAATGATCTCTCTTCATAAGATGTAACACCAATTTCACCCCTTCTCTCCCCACGGAGACATTTGCATTTGGGGATGGTTAGGATGGGATCCCAATTCCAAAGCCATAATGCTTACGGCAGGGTTTGAACAACACGAAGTGCGTTCTCACTCTTCTTAATGGCAGCTGACTTTGAGGCAGCTGTTTTGGTAAAATTTCCAAATGGATTTTCAAGAAAGCACATGCTCTTTTAGAAAACATTATTCTCCATCTCTAGGTTTTATGTAAAGTTGCCAGAGCATGGGAAAACAATTTCTGTGGCCCATCATTGGTTTTTTTTTTTTCCCCCAAAATACGACACACAGATTGGTTCCGGGCAGCAGGAGATGAGTAAAAAGAGAAATGGTAATTTCCAAATAATTCTTACCTTCTCATTGCCCAGTAATCTATCTGTGTCCCTGGTAGGCTTTCTGCGGTACTAACTACATCAGTAGTATTGATTGAAAGGAACAGGCATTATCTGTCAATGACAGAATAATGGTGTTATTTTGCTCTGGTCAGAAGGTACTATTCTATTCATAACAGTTTGTTCTGAGATGACAGTGGGAGTGGGACCTGGGGTCACAAATGTTAGAGCTGAGGGTGGAGGTAGGGGGACACTCAGTGATTGTCCAGTCAAGGTCCCCTGTTCTCAAAGGGTTTGAAATATTAAATGAAACAAATATAAACTTAGGCACATGTTAGGCATAGAATGCTTTTGGATTAATGCATTTAAAGATCAAGCTCTTTTTATGGTTAAGGAATTGTAAGTATTACGTTGCAATGAATATCTAGAAAAGAAGTGCAGCTGTTTTTTTTTAGGCCTTCCTCTCTGTCCTTTGTCTACGCACCAGAGCTGTGTTTCCTTGAATTGAGAATGAATTTTGTACTCCATTTCAGTTAATACAATTTTATAACAGTAAATGTTGTACTTTAATGCGTATTAGATTGGAGGGTGGCAAATGGATCCAAAATCACTTGATATTTGGTCATAATTTATGAAATTGTTTACCTTAGAAGCTGCACAATTTAACATTTTTTTAATTAAAATTTTAATGTTGAGATAAGTACAGATTTACCTACAGTTATAATAATACAGAGATATCTCCCAGTGGTAGCATCTCGTAAAACTATAGTTCAGTACCACAACTAGGAACTAGGATATTGGCGCTGATACAGCCAAGATACAGAACTTTTCTTTTTTGAGGTATCATTGACATTTAACACTATGTAAGTTTCAGGTGTACAACATGATTCGATATTTGTATGTATTGTGAAATGATCACCCCAATATGTTCTAGTTAACAACACATACATAGTTACAATTGTTTTTCCTTGTGATGAGGACTTTTCAGATCTACTCTTCTAGCAGCTTTCAAATATGCAACACAGTATTATTAACTATAGTCACCATGCTGCACATTATTATATCCCCATGACTTACAGATTTTACAGCTGGAAGTTTGTACCTTTTGACTCCGTTTACCCATTTCACCCACCAACCATCCTCCATCTCTGGCAACCACCAATCTCTTCTCCGTATGTACGATCGTTTTGTTCATTTGTTTGTTTTTGTTTTTTGATTCCACATATAAGTGAGATCATATAGTATTTGTCTCTCTTATCTGACTGATTTCACTTAGCTTAATGCCCTCAAGGTCCATCCATGATGTGGCAAATGGCAGGATTCCATTTTTTTTAAATGGCCGAATAATATTCTATCGTATGTATACACCACATCTTTACCCATTCATCCATCCATGGACACTTAAGCTGTTTCCATATCTTGGCTATGGTAAGTAGAGCTGCAGTGAACATGGGGATGCATATATCTTTTTGAGTTAGTGTGTTCCTTTTCTTTGGATAAATACCCAGAAGTGGAATTGCTGGATTGTATGGTAGTTCTATTTTTAATTTTTCGAGGAAACTCCATACTGTTCTCTATAGTGGCTGCACCAACTTACATTCCCACCAGCAGTGCACAAGGGTTCCCTTTCCTCCACATCCTTGCCAACACTTATTATTACTTGTCTTTTTGATAATAATATAGCCATTCTAACAGGTGTGAGGTGATATTTCATTGTGGCTTTGATTTGCATTTCTCTAGTGATTAGTGACATGGAGCTTCTTTTCATGTACCTGTTGGACATTTGTATGTCTTCTTTGAAAAAATGTCTATTCAGATCCTCTGCTCATTTTTTAATTGGATTTTTTTTTGCTATTGAGTTGTATGAGTTCTTTATGTATTTTGGATATTGACTCATCAGATATATGATTTACAAGTATTTTCTCTCATTCAGTAGGTTGTCTTCATTTTGTTGATGGTTTCCTTTGTTGTGCAGAAGCTTTTTAGTTTGATGTAGTCCCTCCCACTTGTTTATTTTTGCATTTGCTGCCTTTGCTTTTGGAGTCACATCCAAAGGCAGATGTCAAGGAGCTTACTGCCTCTGTTTTCTTCTAGGAGTTTTATGGTTTCAGGTCATACATTCAAGTCTTTAATTCATGTGGAGTTAATTTTTGTGCATGGTGTAAGAAAGTAGTCTAGCTTCAAGATACAGTACTGCCCCTCTTATCCATGGTTTTGCTTTCTGAGGTTTCAGTTACCTATGGTCAACCTCAGTCCAAAAATATTAGATGGGAAATTCCAGAAATAATCAATCCATCAGTTTTAAATTGTGTGCCATTCTGAGCCATATGGTGAAATCTCACACCACCCTGGTGTGTCCCGCTGGGGATTTGAATCACCCCTTTGTCCAGCATATCTACCCCTTAGTCACTTAGCAGCCATTTTGGTTATCAGATCACCTGTGTGATATCACAGGTGCTTGTGTTCAAGTCACCTTATTTTACTTAACAGTGGCCCCACAGCCCAAGCGTAGCGATGCTGGCAATTCGGTTGTGCCAAAGAGAAGCTGTAAAGTGCTTCCTTTAAGAGAAGAGATGGAAGTTTTCAACTTGATAAGGACAGAAAAACAGTCACATACTGAGGTTGCTAAGATCTATGGGAAGAGCAAATCTTCTATCTGTGAAACTGTGAAGAGAAAAAGAAATTTGTTTTAGTTTCGCTGTCCCGTCTCAAACTGCAAAATTAGGACTACAGTACATGGTAAGCACTTGCTTAAGATGGGAAAGGCATTACATTTGTATAATAAGGTATTTTGAGAGAGAGAGAGAGAGACCACATTCAAATAACTTTTATTACAGTATATTGTTTTAATTGTTCTCTTTTATTATTAGTTATTGTTGTTAGTCTCTTACTGTGCTTAATTAATAAATTAAACTGTATGTATATGAAAAAACATAGTTACTGTCCACGGTTTCAGACATCTCCTGGGGGGTCTTGGAATGTATCCCCCTCGGGTAAGGGGAGACAACTGTATAGAACATTTCTATCACCACCAGGATCCCTCAAGTTGTCCTTTTGTAGCCACACCCACTTCCCTTCTACCCTCACCCATTCCTTAACCTTCGGCAACCACTAATCTGTCCTTCATTTACATTTTTTTTTTCATTTCAAGAACGTTATATAAATGGAATTATATAGTATGTAACCTTTGAGGATTGACTTTTGCCATTCAGCATAATTCTGTGGAGGTTCATTCAGGTTGCTGCATGTATCAATAGTATATTCCTTTTTTATTGCTAAGTAATATTCCACATTATGGCTATAACACAGTTTAAAGGACATCTAGGGTTCTAAAATTTCCATTTGGCTTTTCTTAAAATTTTCTATCTCTTTAGCGAGTCTTTCTATTTCTTTGCGGAGACTCTATTTTTTCATTGGTTTCAAGTATGTTCATAATTGCTGGTTGAAACGTTTGATGACGGCTGCTTTAACATCTTCTTCAGACAGTTCAAACAGCTCTGTCATCTCAGTGTTGTTGGCATCTGTTGATTGTCTTTTTTCATGAGTTTGTGGTCTTCCTGGTTCTTGGTATGATGAGTGATTTTTGATTGAAGCCTGGACATTTTGGGTACTGTGCTGTGAGATTCTGAATCTTATTCAGACCTTCTGTTTTAGCTGGCTTTGTCTGCTGCCGTTCCGGCAGGCAAAGGGGGGAAAGCACCTCATTATTAGCAGGTGGAAATCCTGCTTTCTGCTCTGTACCTCTGTTGACACCCAAGGGCTCTTCTTGTAAGTGCAGGAAGGTGTGGGAGCTGAGACAACCCACCTTATACCTCCCTTGCTGGGAAAGGATGTAGGGATGCCTTATTACTGCTCCCGACATGGTCTTCACTGACAGCATGAGTAGCCTTGTAACTGCTAGTGACAATGGTCACAATGCACATCCTGACTCTCCACTAGGTCTCCTTTGCCATCTCTCACAGAGGCTGGTGGGATGCCTCAATAGTGCTGGCTGAGGTGGAGGTCCAGGCTCCACGTGGTCTCTATGTCTAGGAGTGAGGGTGGGATTTGTAATCATTCAACAGGGATGAAAGTCCTGCTTCCGTGCTTTGCACCTCATTACAACCTCCAGAGGGTGAAAGTGTAGTCTCCCCTCAGCCTTTGTTGGCATGGGTTGGGGTAGGCCCATATTTATTCTGTGGTGTTTGGTTGGAATAGGGCAGTTATTGCCTAAAAGTTTTCTGTCTTACTAGGCTACCATTTTCCTGGTCCTTTGGCTAAAGAGAGCAGGCCTTTGTTGTTGTTTTGGTTCACATCCGCTGGTGTTTCTGGGTTGCTAGCTTCTTCAGCTCCCAGTCTGAGATACATGAGGCAAAAGACAACCCAGGAAACTTACCCCCATTTTGTTCCTTGGGTCATGAGCTCCCTAACATTTTTGCTTTCTCTTTACCTTTTGGAGTCAGTTCCGGACGCGCAGGCTCAGCGGCCATGGCTCACGGGCCCAGCCGCTCCGTGGCATGTGGAATCCTCCCGGACCGGGGCACGAACCCGCGTCCCCTGCATCAGCAGGCGGACTCTCAACCACTGCGCCACCAGGGAAGCCCTTGGAGTCAGTTTTATATAGCAAGTTTGGGCTTTTCTGGTGGTAGTTAGTGAGAGGAATAAGGAAAAATAAATTTATTCCACCTTCCCATGTTTACATTTTAAACAGGAGAGGGAGTGGTGACATTGGTGTCAGAGAGTCAGAGTATTTTTATGATTCCTGTTGATTGGGAGAGGCGAGTTTTGTTTTGTTTTCAACTGTCGTGCTTGAGTCAAACATTTAATATAACTGTTATTGCTTTCTAACCCCCCTTCTCAGCTCCAGTGCTCGCCATGTTTCACTTTTCATGAAGACCAGCCTTTTGCAGCTTGACGCGTTCTCTGGCCAGCCCTTCCAGAAGCAAGCACTGGGAGATGAGGTCACAGCCTTTGGGAAGGCTCTTATTTTCTGACGGTTCTAATCTCTACTGCCAGCATGCCTTCACTCTTTTTTTTTTTTTGCGGTACGCGGGCCTCTCACTGTTGTGGCCTCTCCCGTTGCGGAGCACAGGCTCCGGATGCGCAGGCTCAGCGGCCATGGCTCACGGGCCCAGCCGCTCCGCGGCATATGGGATCCTCCCAGACCGGGGCACAAACCCATATCCCCTGCATCGGCAGGCGGACTCTCAACCACTGCGCCACCAGGGAAGCCCGCCTTCACTCTTTATAGGCATTATGGTTTATCGGTAATTTTATTTTATCACTCAACTCTGGAAAGGGTTTTGTGTGGCAATACATTTCTCATGGATCACATTTTACGCCCATTAAAAACAATCATAGGGCTTCCCTGGTGGTGCAGTGGTTGAGAATCCACCTGCCGATGCAGGGGACACGGGTTCGTGCCCCGGTCTGGGAAGATCCCACATGACGCGGAGCGGCTGGGCCCGTGAGCCATGGCCACTGAGCCTGCGCGTCCGGAGCCTGTGCTTCGCAACGGGAGAGGCCACAACAGTGAGAGGCCTGCGTACCGCAAAAAAAAAAAAAAAAAAGTCATGTACCACAACGTTCATTGCAACACTATTTACAATAGCCAGGACATGGAAGCAACCTAAGTTTCCATCGACAAATGAATGGATAAAGAAGACATGGCACATATATACAATGGAATATTACTTAGCCATAAAAAGAAATGAAATTCAGTTATCTGTAGTGAGGTGGATGGACCTAGCATCTGTCATACAGAGTGAAGTAAGTCAGAAAGAGAAAAACAAATATGCTAACACATATATATGGAATCTAAAAAAAATGGTTCTGATGAACCTAGGGTCAGGACAGGAATAAAGATGCAGACGTAGAGAATGGACTTTAGGACACGGGGAGGGGGAAGGGTAAGCTGGGACAAAGTGAGAGTGGCATGGACATATATACACTACCAAATGTAAAATAGATAGCTAGTGGGAAGCAGCTGCATAGCACGGTGAGATCAGCTTGGTGCTTTGCAACCACCTAGAAGGGTGGGATAAGGAGGGTGGGAGGGAGATGCAAGAGGGAGGGGATACGGGGATATACTTATGCATATAGCTGATTCACTTTATTATACAGCAGAAACCAACACAACATTGTAAAGCAATTATACTCCAATAAAGATATTAGAAAAAAAAAGAATTAAGGTATAACCTACTTACAGTAAAAGTCACCCTTTGTAGTGTGAGTTTTGGCAAATGTATACAGTTTTGTGGCCACAGTGAAGATATAGAAGGGTTCCATCAGCCCCTAAAATATCTTTCTGCCCCTTTGTAATCAACCCCTTCTGCCATCTCCAGCCTCTGACAACCGTTGATCTGTTTTCTGTTCCTATAGTTTGCTTTTGCAAAAATACCATATAAAGGGAGTCATTCATTTTGTAGCCTTTAAATAACTTATTTAAAAAATTTTTTATTTTATTTTTGTTCAATATTGTATTGATTTACAATGTTGTGTTACTTTCAGGTGTACAGCAAAACGAATTAGTTATACATATACATACATCCACTCTTTTTTAGATTCTTTTAGGTCATTACAGAGTATCGAGTAGAGTTCCCTGTGCTATACAGTGTGTCTTTATTATCTATTTTTTAATTGAGATATAATTGACATATAACATTATATTGATTTCAGGTATATAACATAACAGTTTGATATTTGATTTGACATTTGTGTGTAGCCTTTTGAATCTGGCTTCTCTTAGCATGATACATTTGAGATTCTCCCTGTTGTTGTGCCTGTAATTACTTTGTTTCTTTTGACTGCAGAGTAGTATCCTATGGACATTCTGGAATTTGTTTGTCAATTCCCCAGTTGAGATACATTCGAGTTGTTTCTAGTTTTTGGTAATTTTGAATCAAGCCAGTATAAACATTTGTGTCTAGGTTTTTGTGTGAACATATGTGAACATTCCTCTTGAGTAAATACCTAGGTGGGGATTGCTGGGTCATATGACAGTCTATGTTTAAATTTATAAGAAACTGCAAAAAGCTTTTCCAACTTGGCTGTGCCATATTACATTCCAGCCAGCAGTGTATCAGAGTTCCAGTGCTCCATATCCTCGTGAACACTGGTTACTGTTGGTTTTTAAAATTTCCGCCTTTGTAATAGGCTCTCATTATGTTTTTTTTTTTTTTTTTTTTTTTTTCTTTTTGCGGTATGCGGGCCTCTCACTGTTGTGGCCTCTCCCGTTGCGGAGCACAGGCTCCGGACGCGCAGGCCCAGCGGCCATGGCTCACGGGCCCAGCCGCTCCGCGGCATATGGGATCCTCCCAGACCGGGGCACGAACCCGTATCCCCTGCATCGGCAGGCGGACTCTCAACCACTGCGCCACCAGGGAGGCCCTCATTATGTTTTTGATTCATTTTTCACTAATGATGTTGGACATCTTTTTATGTGATTATTTGGCATCTGTATATCTTTGGTGAAGTATCTGTTCGAATCTTTTGCCGATTAGAAAAAATTACGTTGCTTTCCTATTATTGAGTTGTGAGACTTCTTTATGTAGTCTGGATACAAGTACTTTATCTGCTGTGCTTTACAAACATTTTCTCCCAGACTGGCTCATCTTTTCATTCTCTTAACAGTGCCTTTTGAAGAGCAGGAGTTCTTAGTTTTGATGAACTCTAATTTATCAATTTTTCTCTTCATGCATCATGGTTTTGGTGTCATATTCTATTTTCTAGAAGTTTTTTAGTTCTAGATTTTGCATTTAGTCTATGATTTATTTTGAATTAATTTAAAAAATTTTATTGGAGTATAATTGATTTACAATGTTGTGTTAGTTTCTGCTGTGCAGCAAAGTGAATCAGTTATACATATACATGTACCCACTCTTTTTTAGATTCTTTTCCCATATAGGTCATTACAGAGTAATGAGTAGAGTTCCCAGTGCTATACAGTGGGTCCTTATGAGTTATCTATTTTATATATAGTCATGTGTATATGTCAATCCCAACCTCCCAACTTATCCCTCCCCCCAGCTCTGCTTTCCCCCCTAAGTTTGTAACCATAAGTTTGCTTTCTACATCTGTGACTGCTTGTTTTTTGTAAATAAGTTCATTTGTACTATTTTTTTAGATTCCACATATAGGCAATATCATATGATATTTGTCTTTCTCTGTCTGACTTTATTTTGAGTTAATTTTTGTAAAGGGTGGGAAGTGTGGATGTTTCCCTTCTTTCCCTCCTTCCTCCCTTCCTCTCTTTATATATGGCTATCCAGTTGTTTGAGGACTGTTGAAAAGATGCTGTGAAAGATTTTAAATAAGCCAACAAACAAACAGTGGTCCTTCAGCAAGGATAGTTTGAGGGGCACTGACATTCACAACAATTTCATTTAGCTGCAGCTCTGAGATCATCAAGATGTCCAAATGTCCTTCATGTGAACCTTAGCTGCTCACCTTTCACTGAAAGTACTCCCAGGCTGGATTAGGAAGGCAGCATGAGCTCATACCTGATGAATCAAAGAATAGCTTTTTAGCTCTCTCTGTTTGGTAAAGAAAAGGCATTCTCAGAAATTGAACACAAAGCTTGCTTTCTTCTTTTTAAAAAATCTTTGGACAATTGAGCTTGCAATTTTTCTTCCCAGTATGTTCCAGATCTCTCTGACTGCTGGAGAAATTGGATAAAGATTCCCTTCTATCCTCATTTTATCACACAGTGCTATGTTCCAAATAGTTGGAAAACAGCTGGATTTTTCATTAATCTGTGGGAAACTTGGAAATTGCCAGAGGCTGGCAAACAGCTCACATATATGTGTGAAATGCTACATCAAATTCAGGAAGAGAAAGCATTACAGCTCAGATGGCATTGGTTCAGTCTCCTGCAGAGGGAAGTTTGGCAGAAGGAAGTATTTTGTTTGTCAGGGTGGTCATACTCTCACTTCTGGAAGAGAAACTGAGGACTCTGCTCTCATGTTGGCACTTAAATAATTAGGCCAACCCTCAAGTTGGCATGAAATAACTAAGCCATGTTGACTTTGTAACCCAGTACTGGTGGGAAGGGCTCAAGATTGCTGGAAAGTACATTTCATCACCGGGAGAATATCAGTAATTCTTGGCACTCCTAAGTTTGTTCTGAAATCGAGGCTAACTCAAAAGGGAGATAAGCATATTTCTCCACTACCTCTCCCATCTGCAAGGTTTTAGGCTCTCTGAATTTATCAGCTCATGACATGGTACAGTAATGATGACTAGATATGTTGATTTGAGAGTCTCTGGGACCCTGTTGAGTTGTCTGGAAAATCAGGAATTCTGTTATCTAATCTGAGAATATTTCCTAAAACGACAAAAGACGACATAATCTATTTTAAAGGTTGGTGACTTTTTTCCTTATCTACAAAGAAAGGATAATTGTGTAACGCAGAGAAGTCAGAAATCACTGGTTAATTGAATGCTCCCCCGCCTTTGAGGTGGTGTTCAAACAGACTAAAACCGAGGCCTAGTACCTTCCTGTTCCTGTCTTAGGAATTCTTTTCTTTTCTCTTTTCTGGAATTAAACCTGCTCAAACTCACTTAAACAAAGAGGGGAATTTTTTAGAAGTACATGGAGTGTGTCATGGAACCTGAGGGTAGGAATTTTCACTAGGAACCTGGAGGGACCAGGAGAGCTGGGTAGTTCCTCAGTCATACTGGGGCCGTATTCTTGCATCTCTGCCTCTCTCTGTGTGCTCATCTCCCCTCTCTCTCACCAGCACAGCCCCCCTTCATTTTCTTTTGAACGAATGTGGTTACCCCAGCCTCAGCTTTACATCACTTCTCAGTTCAGTTACCCGACAGTGACGGACTAGACCCCTGAGAAGGCCCAAGGCCCCACGAGGCCCTGTATTTCCAAGTCCTTTTTCCTGGCTTAGGTCTGTCTTGACTTGGGTGCTCATTTCTGGTTAAATTGACATGGCCTGGGTCCAGAGTCCTCATTAGAAGGGGATCATACTCCCTAAAAAGACACATGGCACGGCAGGCGAACTGCCCAACAGGCCAACTGGTTCTACTTCCTTGTGTTACTGTTATAAATCTAAAATGGAGGAAGCGCTAGGGCTTCCCTGGTGGCGCAGTGGTTGAGAATCTGCCTGCCGATGCAGGGGACACGGGTTCGTGCCCCGGTCCGGGAGGATCCCACATGCCGCGGAGCGGCTGGGCCCGTGAGCCGTGGCCGCTGAGCCTGCGCATCCGGAGCCTGTGCTCCGCAATGGGAGAGGCCACAACAGTGAGAGGCCCGCATACCGTGAAAAAAATAAATAAATAAATAAATAAATAATAAAATGGAGGAAGTGCTACATGATATGAATATTGAACACTGTTCAGAAAGAAACAGATTCCAATATAGCATTGCTCTCAACTCTTGGAGTCAAAACAGACCGAGAGGATCAGGGAGCATCTGCATGACTGCATCAGGTGACCCTGGCTTACAAAGTGGAATTCATCAAATAACCTCCTAAACCAGTTTAGTGCGGCCACCATCGTCCTGGAGATCAGGGCCCAGACTGCTCACCGGAAATTATTATTCTCTAAGTTCAGGTAACTAAATGGCAGCGCTGGTGGTGCCTCCAACATAGTGTGGACTTTCTGCAAAGTAGCCAGGAGAGATTCCTTGAAGAGAAAGAGGATGTACCTTTTGTACCTTTTGTTTTCCATTTGTACCTTTTCCCCATTTGGAATCGTTATCATGTATTTGACAGGACAGGGGCTCCTCTGCCTTTCCTTAACAGCTGCCCTACTTGTCTGATGGCTGCTCTTGTGGGCAGGTGTGCCACCCAAGAGGTACGTTTATTCTCCCAACTTTCCCTGGAAACAGAATGGGATAAAGACTCATCCCATCCTGGGAGGCTGGGTCCATTAAGTGAGTCACAGAGGTTTGAGGTGGTAGGAAAGAATGTTATGGGCAGGAGGAAGGGTCAGAGTTCAAGGGTGGCAACATGTGTGTAGGAAGCAGCAAGTGGTGGGGGTTGGGGGAGAACCAGCAGCAACGGAGATTGGGTGGAAATCAGAGAGATTTGGAAGAGAGCGACTGGGCAGGACTGGTGTCCACTGAGGAGGGAAGGGGAAGAAGTGAGGGCACGCCTCTAGGGGATGGGTCAGCCTGTGCACGGATCTCCTGACACAGACTCCGTCCTTTGATCCTAACCTGCTTCTCCGCACCCCCCACCCCGCCCCGCCGTGTGTTGCTAACCTATTAATAAACTGGTATGGGGGTGGGAACAGCAGGACAGGGAAGGGGGACAGACAGGAAGGGTGTGATTTCTGGACAAGTCCCTCAGATGGCAGCTTTAGCTTGATCCTGTAAGAAGCCCTGGAGTCAGGGTGTGTCTGACTCAAGGCAAGGAATTTGGCTTCCACACTCCTAAGCCCTTCAGTCATTGGCTAAGCCCTCCCCCACTTCCCTCCTCCCCAGCCCCACCCGGCCCTGCGGGGTTCTAACTGGTTTCTAGAATCTGAGAAACCTTTCAGCCTGTCTATGGAAAGATCACCTTGTACCAGTAAGGCCTTTAAAAAGCGTTCACGTATATAACATGGTTGTTTCCTACGATATACTCATTCATTCATTCACCAAACTTTCCTCGAATGCCTACTGCGCATGAGAAGTGTGCCAGGCACTCGGATAGAAAAACAACCCAACGGTAGTCCTATTTTCCAAGTAGTTGAAGAGACAAAGAAATCATCAATTCTTATAATAATAGGGCCATAAGAGGAGGATGCCTGTTTTATAATGGATGGACAGCTTTGGTGCCCGTTGATCCAATTTCCACACAAAATCAGAGAACTGAATTGGCTCTTTCCTAGATTTTTTCATAATCTATTGGCGCATCTTCTTAGCTATTGTAATATACTCATGTTAACCACAGACTTGAACAAGTTCTCTAGGAAATCAAGCTTTGGGGAAAAGAGAAGACACTAGTTCTGTATTTATTCAATGTACCAATTTTCATAAAGTCATATTCTCTTTTCATTTTTTTAAGAGGTATTTTTCTGCTGGACACTTCTTAATTGGCCTGGTGTTTTGTTTAAATAGACAAATAGATAAAGACATAGATATTTATTGAGAACTTACTGTGTGTCAGATATTATGCTAGATACTAGGAATGTACTTAACCTTGCAGAAGACCCTCCTTTGAGGGTTCTTATTAAGATTAGATTTGGAAAAAGCTTGTGAGAAATTTCCAGGCTGATTAAAAGAATGAAATGTGTGTGTGTGTGTGTGTGTGTGTGTGTGTGTGTGTGTAACCTATCCACAAAGCTGCTTTTGATGCATAGGGAGGTGCGTCTCCTGCAGAGGGCTGTGGGACTGTGAGAAAACTGTGCTACCAAGGGCCTCTACCTTATCAGCAGCAAGGCACAGGGAATACCAGCATTCCAACCAACAGGACTCCAGATCTTCAGTAAGCAGAGAGGATTCTTCCAGAGCAGCTAGCAAACAGTGACTGCTGATAAAGCTGTTTACTCCTCCCTGCTTCTGGGCTCCAAAGGAATATTTTGGATAGTATTGTATGAAGCACTAGGATGGTGAAGGGAGATGATTGCTGAAAATACTGACAGATTCTTTCCATACCTGATGCCATTAAAAAAAAAAATGGAGAAAGCAGAAACCTTGCTTTGGACAAGAGACAGAAAGTAGGTCACTAAAAGGTAGTCTACACTCTTCCTCCCCCATTGTGTTTTGGGCGGGGGGCAAGAGAGTGTGAAAAACTGGTGCGAAATAATTTTAATTTTAATGATGGTAACCAGCCGTATAATCTTTAAAAAAATTTTAATGGTCGCAGAAAGGCCAAGAATAGCCATAAAGAAAATGTTGACCAATAGGCAGAGTGTCTTTGGGTCCCTTTCAAAGCAAGCCTGAGGGAATTGGATAGGGGTTGGGGAGGCACCTGAAACTATTATCCTGGACTTGGTACCCTCAGATCAAATAAAGATGAGTACGGCAAGGGAATAGACAATTGGATTAGTCATGCAGCCTAAATAATGCCTTTGCCTCTGTCTGTGAGACACGGGAACCTCCACGTGTTGTGGGTGAAATCAATCAGAGTCTGTGGCATTGTCAGCTGGAGTCAGCTCTGTGTCCAAATTTGGACTGTATGTCTAGAATCTGTGTCTTAATGTAAATTGCCTTATGGCTATGTCTTCCCTGGGGCATTAGCTTCCATCGTCCAGATGGCAGGGTGACCCTGGTGGAAATAAACATATGGTAGGTTATATCTGTCGTGCACATAAGAAGAATAAATACACTGTTCTAAGAGCCAATTCAACAAAAGGGTTGGTGCCACAATCAGTGGACATCTCTGACAGCAGATTGCTAGGGAAGGAAAACTTTGGAGTAAGGGCTGTTGAGAACTGGGGAAGAAGAAATCTATCATTGACATGCTGAGCATTGTAGAAGGTGGGGAAAAGAGGAGATAGGGAAAAATTAAGGTCTGGATACAAATTGTGCTTTGAGGTTCTTCTATGGGGGAATTGTCAACAGCTGGAACAGCAGGGTAGCTGTTTGTCTGGTGGCTTTTGATCAACTTCCATGTTCTTTGAAGAGTGAGTGCCTTAGTTTGGGTTTCCCCAGAAGATGCCAAGGCAAGGATTAAAGTGCAAGTAGTTAACTTAGGGAACGCCAGTAGCGGTTTGGGGAAGTGAGACAGGAATTCGAGAAGGCAATCCATAAAGAGTGTATTATCAAGCCAGCTGCCACTGTGGGTGACTGGAACTCAGCCCCTCTGGGGAAGCTCTGGCAGCCAGGGTTGAAAGCACTCCCTCAGACTCATCCCACCCAAGGGGCAAGGGAGCTGGGGTATATAGGCACCAACTTTTTCGAGTCGTGGGTTGAGGACCACTCCTGGGGACATCCGTTCCACAATACTTTGCCTGTCTCCAAAGCAGCAAAGTGGGCTCCAGCAACAAGGAAGGACTCTTAGACAAAGAAAGGCTGATGCTGCAGCTAGAAGCTGGGCAGGTGTGCACTGCAGGGATAAGGGTGAGGGGATGTAGCCAGCATACTGTGGGCATTGCATCTGTGCTTTTGCAACGGAAAGAAATTTACAGTGGAAATAGGAGGGCAGAGGATATACACACAGACTCACATATTTACACATATGGAAATATATAAATATAAACTTTAGGAAATAATACCTGTTGATGGTTGGAAATTGGCACAGAGAAGAAGTGCAGGAAAAGTTTATAGTTCTATTTTAGACAGAGAAATCGCACCTAAGATTGAATAAAAGCTTTCCTTCTTCCTGTTTTATCCCTAGTGCTTTCACCCCTCTGGAAATGGGGCATAGCAAATGGACGATCTTGTTCCTATGACTAAATATTATTTGAAGGTAAAAACACTAAGAGCTATTATTTGGCGACGTGGAACTTGGCTCTGCTCGAAGCCTACCTGAAACTTGCGATACATTTTTACTATAACATCGTAGGCTACAAAAATAGTCAAACCAGCCTTGTGAAACAGAATTCATTGTGTCATGCCTATTACAGTTTTATTAGGTAACTTGCTACACTGAATGATAAAGAAAGGTATTTGTTTATTGGATTTCCTTTATGAGCCCTTTGCTCTAAAGGGGAGCCTAATGGATGTTGCACCTTGGTGTTGACAGAGCTCCTTTCCCTAGAAGAATATAAATGAATGTGGAACCGTCTGTTTTCACATTTCACATGAGGGAGGAAGGAGGCAGAGGAGGCTATGGGGCGGAGAATCTTCAGCTTTTTTCACAGGGGCTGTAGAAATAACCGTTCCATTAGGAGGCACGTTTGAGTCAATGCCTCAGGAAATTCAGATGCTTGTGAGAGGGAAACCTGACAGCGAGGTGTCATAATGTGGGACCTTGGCCAGTGGCTAATGGGACGTTCCTTGCCGTATGGAAGATTAGGTGTACCATGATATGCCCAGGATATATCTTCTCCATGTTAAAATCTGGATACAAGTAGGAGAAAGGGACATGCACAGCAGAGAGAAATCTAAAAAGTTGGAGCCACATACACTGTCGCTGATAGAATTAAGACCCAAAGGTCTCTTTGAGTGATCACAGCTTATGTGAAGACCAAAGCTGGTGGACAAGTACTGCCTGCAAAGGTGAGCACCCAGCTCTGGAATGGGCTTCTCTTGGGCTGACTCTAGGCATTATGTAATAAAGAATACGAAATTATTTTGTAAACTTAGAATGTACAAAAAATACAGCTGACTAGTTGAGAACTGACTGTCTTGAATGGGGAAGATGTTAAATTTTCTGCAGGTGGGATCTTGAAGAGACCTCACAGCAGTGTGGCTAAGAGCGTGGACCCTGCAGCCCCACTGCTCGGGCTCGACCCTTCGTTTTTTTTTTTTTTTGCGGTATGCGGGCCTCTCACTGTTGTGGCCTCTCCCGTTGCGGAGCACAGGCTCCGGACGCGCAGGCTCAGCGGCCATGGCTCACAGGCCCAGCCGCTCCGCGGCACGTGGGATCTTCCCAGACCGGGGCACGAACCCGCATCCCCTGCATCGGCAGGCGGACTCTCAACCACTGCGCCACCAGGGAAGCCCTCGACCCTTTGTTTTACTCCTCATCAGCTGTGTGACTTTGGGCAGCCCACACGACCTCTCTGTCCTTCAGCTCCCGTCTCTGTAAAATGGGGAAATTCATAGCACCTATCTCATAGAGCTATTTGTCAAATATTTACGATAATGTCTGGCACATGATAAATCCCATAGATGTTTTAAAAATAAATACATAAACCTTAGTGGAAGCCCTTTCATTGCATTCTTTCTGTATCTCAGAGAGTTTTCCAAACATTTAAAGTCGGCAAACATTTATTGAGCACTCGTCTGGGCTGGACATGTGCCAGGTACTGGGTAAGAATGAATTTCCGTGGTCTCTGCCCTTCCAGGTGCTCATGAGCTAACAGTCTTTTTTAAAAAAAAATTTAAATTGAAAAAATACTTTGAAACAATGATAAACTTGCAAAAAAGTTGTGAGCGCAAAATAATTTTTCCCCTGACCTGTGTTGGAGTCAGCTGTCACGTAATGCCATCAACTCCTGATGACCTTAGGGAGTCTTTCCTACAAATAAAGACATTCTCCTCCATAAGCACGATACAGCCACCCAAATCAGGAAAATAACATGGACACTATCGCTATGACAGTCATCTGATCCTCAGACCGCATTCAACTTTCGCCACTTGTCCTCGTAATATTTTCTATAGCAAGAGGTTCCAGGTTGATATCACATGTTGAATTTGGTCACATCTCTTCGTCTCCTTCAGTCTAGAACATGGCCCCAGTCTTCCCTTGTCTTTCAGGACCTCGACACGTTTGAAGACTACTGGCCGGTTATTTTGTAGAACGGCCTTCAGTTTGGATTTGACTGATGATCATTCATGATTAGATTTAGGCTGTGCCTTTTGGGGAGCGATCACATAGAAATGATTCTGTGTTCTTTTCATTGCACCTTATTGGGTGGCACGATTTCAAATTGTTCCATACTGATGATGTCTGTTATGAGCACTTGATCAGGATGGCCTCTGCCAGGCTTCTCCACTGTCAAGCGATCCTTTGTTCCTTTGTAATTCATGAGCATTTTGTGGGGAGGTACTTTGAAACTATGTAAATATCCTGTTCCTCATGAAGCTTTCAGTTTGTTTATTTCAGAACGACTCATAGTTTCCTATTTTATTTAATGGGTTATAAGCTGCTGCTGCTATAATTTTTTGATGCTTGAATTGTCCCTGGTTTGCCTAGTGGCAGTCCACTGAAGCTGTCCCTGTGTCCTTTTGACATTTCTACCTCAGTCTTTGAGCTTTTCCTTGCTTTCTGCCACGGCAAGATATTCCACTTATCTTGGACTTCCCTGGTTCGAGCTTTAGCATCAGCTGCTTCTCCAGGGAGCCCTGATTTCTTTTAGGGGAGGAGGGGAGGATATTCAGAAGTGACCCTCTAGGCACACTCGGTGTGTTCATTGACATCGTGGTGTCATTACTTCCAGGCCCTAGCAGTGGACTGAGCTATATTTATTTCTATATTTACCCATGTGTATTGAAAACGATTTATTCACATTAATATATCCAATTCCAATCCAACAATGCATAGGGTTCCTTCTAGTTTTCTCCCTGTTATCCTTAAAATGTTTCTTTATCTGGTTAGTCCTCCTGTACATAACCAATCTCCCATCTCCCCTTGTCATACTCCCTCCTCTAGATGCCCTGGCTCTGGTCCGCATTCTGGGTCACGATTACCTCCTGCCACATGAAACCCCTCCTCTGACACCCGTCCTGCCAGCTCCCAGATGGGGATACCCTCCTTCCCACACCAGGCTGTTCCTCTAGGTCTCCAGGGGGACACCGTCTTTAACTGGCCCGAGCTCCCCCACCTTGTGCCAGTCCACCGTCCTTATCCCACTCAGGCTTTCTGCTGGTCATTTACAGTGTGACTCAGGTTTTAAAAGGCTCCTCTTTGATAGATACAAAACTAGTTTAAGAAACCAAGCTCTGAAAAACAAAGACCACCCGATTTAATAATATTATTACATTTCAAATCTGTAGCTTAGACTGCTAAGATGACATTTGTCAATTCTCCTCCTCTCTTCCGTTTTTAGACTTTAAATTAAAACAAATGATAGGACTTAGCTGTGAGACTTCAGCAGTTGACTGATGGGGGAGGAGGTGAAGGCGTGTCTAGGTTCTCACCCACGCAAAGCACATGCCAGCCTAGGGGGTAAGGAGGCAACAGGGAGCAAGGCCGAAAGTGGCGGACTCTTTCCTGCCTCCATTCGGCTTCTGGTCTTGACTCCAGGGCCAGATATCCTGATTAAGGAATAAATAAAGGTTGGGAAATAGCCAAAGGTTCAGAAAGAGGCAACTGACAGAAGATGCTACTGGTAGACCAGGAGATTTCAGGGGAAAAAAAATTAATCCAATTTTATGTAAGTGAATTTCCTCTCAACCCAGTAGGCAGGAAATGTAACCTCCCAGGAAAGACAGAGTTGGAGATTTCATTTTCTAGTTATCGGTTTTTCTGTGCTAGAGACACAATTTTACTTCAAAGGCGTGGACTAGGGAGGGGTGAGTGGATTAGACTGGCTGGTGCCCTGCTCCCTTTCTGCTCCCTTACTGAGGAACACCCGCAGGGGGCAGCTCTTCCTGGCAAGGGGAGGGCCTAGGGGTGGGGCCTCCACCATTCCCGAGCTGAATTAGAGCACAAAACAGGATCATCCCAAGCTCTGTTTAATGGCATTCCAGTGGAAAATTAAGATTCCCGGAGGAAGCAACCCCCCACCCCACCAGTGGCTCTTGTTTTATCCTCCTCCTAAGTGTGTGTCTTTCTGGGTGGAACAGCCAAGGAAGTGGAGACCACCCTCCTCCATCTGAACCTCCCTCTAAGATGTTTCCTTTGACCAAGCCACGTCCCAAATATCTGTCGGAGTTCTAATTAAGGAGGAAACATTCTTTTTTCCCCAGCTTCTGTCAGTACAGTGAGCTTTTACCGTCCTACATGGAATCAGGGAAATGCGATTTTGAGGAGAAGTGCTCATTTTCATTGGGCATGACTTAAACTGCATCCCTGTTTTGTTTTTCCTTTTTAAGAATAATTACTTCAAAATGATGAACGATGCCTGAAGCCACCGGCCTTGCTTCCTGCAGTGAAATGTGGAACTTTTGTGCATGTCTGGGTTTGTAGGAGGGTGTGCTCTGAACTCCAGGGAGGGAGAGTCTCCCATACTGCGCAGACAGCTGGGTCTTTGTTCAGAAAAGCTGCAGAATGGGACCATGTCCCCTGCAGGGAGGGAAGGCCTTGCTCCTGTTGCAGAAGGGAAGGGAAATCCTTTATTTCTTAAGGTGCCGGAACAGAGACTTGCTGGGTTAGCGGGAGTCTAATGCTTTTTTGGGGGGGGTGGGGGTGGGTGGGAGTTAAGAACAATGAGGATGGTGTCTTTGAAAACAGGTGGGATACTGAAGGATTACAGTAGACGGATAGGTAAAAACAAAGGGTCACTGCCCTACTGGGATTCGGCCATTCTGTTGGGCCTTTAGGCTGAGCTGGGGGGACTAATTCCCAGGGAAGCACCCTCCTCCTCCAGCCCATTTCCCAGGAGCAGACTTCACCGGATTCACATCCTCTCTTCACTGAGGACCCAGCAGGCAAACAACAGGGCTGGTTTGCAGCCACTGCCTTTGATATTTTTGTACATCCTATTTGGAAAACACTGTGGATGATCCTTGTTTAGGGAAACTCAAACTAAACATAGAACACTGTTGGTAGATTCTTTTTCTGAATTTTGGAAGTCTAATATTTTGTCATGTAAATCTCTCCCCTCCCCTCATGCTAAGCCTTTATATTATTGCTCTAAGGACGAGGAATTTGTGGAGCGGAGTGAAAAAACAGACCATAAGTTGCCCTTTTCTGGAGCTCTGAGCATATTACCATGATCCCTTCCCTCAATGAAGTGATTTATAGGGGAGCTGAACGTGCCATTCAGAAGGGCTGGCTGCATGGGCTCAGAGACTAGCTTAGGAGATACAAGGGAAGGAAGGGGTCACAGGAGCTCTAAATGCTAAGGGAGGGGCCCGCGAATGAGCGCGTGTGCACGTGGGAAGCCTTCACTCCTCTGAACACATTAATTCTACCAGGTCTCAGTTTCCCTGGGACTCATAACCTTTCCCACTTACAGGGGGTATAAGAAGAACAATGGATGACACCAGCAAGGGAACTTGAAAGCATGAAGCACTGGTGCACGATTGTCTTCTATTAGAAAAGTCAGATGCAAGAACACAACCCCCCGCCGCCCCCCTCGAAAAGCTCATACTGGCCCCTCCTGAGCTGAGCTCTTCTTATGTTACCTTGCGGAAACCAGGGTCTCCTTTTGCAGAACTATCTTAGCATCAACCATGTTTGTAATTGTAAGTAATTTGGGGCAGTGTTCCCAAGGGGTTGGACGGAAGGACTGATCTTTATGTTAACAGGCTGAGCACCTGCCTGGGAAATCTGGGAACACAGGTTTCCTTCCTAGGACTCCTTCTCCATGCAAATTGATCTATTAGCTGGTATGCGTGTCAGTTTATTTAGGAGCATGTGTGCTGACAATTGGCTTCTGACTGTAAAATATGGTCTTGGGGGAGGAAATGATGAATTGCCTGCTTTAAAGTGTATTTGTGTGTGTGTGTGTGTGTGTGGTGTGTTTGATGACAGTCACTATTAGTATGTGTGTGTCTACAAAACTTAAAGGCAAACTAAAGGCAAATAATAACTAAAAAATTGAAGGTGTGAGTAAACAAAAAGGCCCTTAGGGTTGTCTGGACATTTGCGCCCTCCTGATGGACATGGGAGTCAAAGAAATCTCATTTCTTGCTGAATGCATTATTTCCAAATATAAAACAGGAGATGATTCATGGCAGAGAAAAATGTCCATCTCTTGAGTAATCAATATGGGGACATATACCTTCTTTTCTTTTTTATTTTTTTTGCGGTACGCGGGCCTCTCACTGCTGTGGCCTCTCCCGCTGTGGAGCACAGGCTCCGGACGCACAGGCTCAGCGGCCATGGCTCACGGGCCTAGCCACTCCGTGGCATGTGGGATCTTCCCGGACCAGGGCACGAACCCGTGTCCCCTGAATCGGCAGGCGGACTCTTAACCACTGTGCTACCAGGGAAGCCGACATATACCTTCTTGAAAAGAAACTGGGGACTTCAAACATCTCAAGGAGGTCTATATTATAAACAAACATCTTTTTGTCTCTGCCTGTTTTTTCTTTTAACATTCTATCAGTGGTAGTAAGGCCTTCATCCAATGTGGTAAGAATGCAGAGGCCACTTGGTCCCTTGTAGAAATCTGGGATAACGGACTAGTTAATGGAATTTCCAAAAAGCAAAATTTAGGCCAATTATAGTTATGAATTCTGTATTTTCCCAAATAAGGATACTGACATAAAGAAACAAAGCAAAATGACATTCATTCATTTCTGTTCATTACAGAAAGGGCATTTTAATATAGAAGGCAGGAGGCACATCATCTCAGAAAGGCAGCACTTTAAGTTGAAGAAATGAAACGTAATGGAAGGCTTGCTGCCCTTGCTGCCTCCATCTTCCTCATTTTGCTCTGAGGAACCCCTCCTTTTTATGACTGTGGTAGGGCAGCACGCTGAGGGCTTTTAACCTGGGAATTAACACTCTTCGTTAGACATACTATGATAGCAGCAGTGCTCAGCATGAATTAAAGGGCAGGGAAATGGGAGCAGGGTTGGCTGGTTTGGAGGGAGCTTGACCAGGATGGGGTCCAACAGCGCTCATGGAGGGCTAAGGCCCGGAGCTCTGTGGGTTCACACATTACTTCTTTGAATTGCTGTCTTGTTTCCAGAGGCTTGTTTCAATTCACGTTTGTTCCCAGGCTGTCTACACTGAGGTTTGGAGTGTGGCCGAGGCTAGCATCTTTATGAAGGTGGTGGTGGGGGAATTGGGGAAGGAGAACGCTTGCGAGACAGAGAAGCTGGAAGAGATGGGGAGTCAACTCTCGACTTAAAATAGAAGGCAGTGACATAAAAGGCAGGAAGGTAAAAGCCATCACATGCCCAGAAGGGCGGGGAGAATGGACATGAGAAGCAGCCAGGATTGACTATAAATATTGACGAGGTGACTAAGAAATAATCTAGCGTCAGTAAAGCAGATCCAGGGGTCAGTTGATGAAGGTATCCTCTTGCAGAGGGTAAGGCCTGGGTTCTGAGAATCTAATGAGAAAGGGAAGCAAAGATGTAGGCGTAGAGAACCGTTCCAGAAAGGGCAGAGTGATAGGTTGTGTTTCCTTTCTTTTTTTAATGGAAAGACTTGAACATACTTTCAATCATTCAAACATTTGCTGGCTGTCCACTAAGTATTGAGGATTGTGGTAAGTGCTAGGGATTTCAAGATAAAAGGAGAGGACTCTCCTGTTAAAGAGTTCTCAGTCTGGGAACTTTTGGAGGGAGACAGGGAGTGGGGTGGACAGCTATGCTAAGGTTTCTTGCCAAGAGCTCTCCAGGAGGAAAGCCTGGGGCTCCTGCTGCACAGAGCAAGAGTATGACCCTTTACTGAGGAGGGCTGTTGGTCAGGAACAGCATTACGGGGGTCACTGCTGAGTGGGGCTTTGAAGGATGATTAGGAGTTCTCCAGGCAAAGAATGGAGGAATGGCCTTGCGGGCAGAGAAAACAGTGGGTGCAAAGGAATGGAGAGCTCTTAGTGAGAAGTACGGCTGGAGTGGAGAGCGCAGTGAGGCAGGAGAGGGCTTCATAGTTTCACACTATGCTGAGGACTTCGGGCTTTAATGTTGTCAGTGGATTGAAGTGGGGGCAGCCAGTTGAACAAAGATGAGGACATGATAACCAAGGGGGAAGCAGGAGAAGCCGAGTGAAAGGAAGAGTGATTATGAGGCAGGGAGGAGGAACGTCACGGGAGCTGGTGGCGGCTGGCCTTGATTTCCTCTCTATAGTAGTTGCTGCGGCCATCTGGCTGGGAGAGAGAGACTGGAGGGGGAGGGCGTCTGGAAGAGCCGCTCTGGGGAATTCTAGAGAGAAATCGAAGGATTGCCATATTGCCATTATTTGAGATTCACAAAGACTTTCATCATATATGTAACTGATTCTCACTGACACCATCGTCCCTACATCTGTTGTTCTGCTTTTAAATGAAGTGCGATCTTCCTTTCCGGTATCCATTTTCTGCAAAGATATCAAGTGCCAGAGGCATGGCCGTGCTGAACATGGGCCAAGGTACATTGATTACATATTCTCTGTCCTCTTGTTGAATCTTGTTTATATTTCACAGTCAAACATCCACCAACAGGAAGGACTGTTCATGGAACACCAATTATTAGTATTGGTGGGAGGTTTTCAATGAAGAGGAAAATCAGGACAAGTATTTAAACTTAATTGTATTCCTCCGAAATTTTCTATCTCGAGGAGAAGAATGACATAGAAAAGATAGCCCGGTTAGTGTGAAGAGTACTGGCTCTGGAGTCCAGAGGCTGAGGTTTTCATCCAGGTTATACCATACCATCTGTGTGATGCTGAGCAAAGTTTATCTCTGGTTCCAGTGTGGATTACAGTTTTACTCGCCCCGCCCACCAGCCCACACCACAACTGTAGAAATACATAATAAAACATCAGAAGACTTAAGACTTTCAACTCATGATTTTATAGATACAAGTAAATAGTTTCAGGAAATAGTTGTGAATTCTATTCCTATGACCAATTTAGAAAGTGCAACTGACTAATGTATGTTTTATGAGCTCATGAAAAGTCAGGTCTGCTCAGGGGATTCCCTAGTTTCTACCTTAAGAGAAAAGGAGTGATGAGACCAGAATATGAGAAAAATCAGCATTTGGAGAATCCGAGAATCGGAGTGACTTACTACAGAAACATTTTGGAGAAACTGTAAATGGTAAAAGGAACATAGGCTTTGCAGAAGGGGTCTGATGTGTGCTGATGTTATCCACAATATTTTAATATGTCATTCAGATGACATGCGGCACATTTTCAAATAGAAAATTTGTGTGAGTTCTTTTTGCCATTAAAAAAAAAAGATCAAGAGAAATGGAGGATAGTCTTTTCAGGAGGAGAATAATGATATGATCTACTTAGGCAAAGTGTTTTTCATTTTTTGGGAATTAACTTCACAGTGGACAGAATGATACTCCCCTCTGGCCCCCTCAAGATGTCCACGTCCTAATCCCTGGAAATCGAATGTGTTACTTTGCATGGCAAAGAGACTTTGCAGATGCGATTAAGTTCAAGGATCTTGCGGATCAGAGATTACCCTGGATTATCCAGGTGGGTTCAATGTAATTACAAGGGGGAAAGCAGGAGCGTGAGGGCCAGAGAGAAGGAGACGTAACAGTGTGAACAGAGGTCAGTGATACCATTGTTGAGAGGGGGCCATGAGCCAGGGAAGCACACAGCCTCTAGAAACTGAAAAAGGCAAGGGATGGGTTCTCCAATAGAGCCTCCAGAAGGATTGCAGCCCTGCTGACACCTCGATTATAGCCCCCTGAGGCCCATTTTTTGACTTCTGGTACTCTAGGATAAAGTTGTGTTGTTTTAAAGCCAGTAAGTTTATGGTAACTTGTTACAGCAGCAATGGGAAACGAATACAAACTTGCTGAATTGTCCTGATTCTCTGGGTTGTATACGCCTCCTGGTTTAGAGACTCCTGTGTGCCCTTAATTCACCCCACATCTCTTTCTCTTATAGCCCTGGTCACTCTCTTTTGTAATTGCCCTTGTAATTATTTGTCTCCTCATTGGATGTGTGCTTCCTTCACATCTGTGTCTCAGCTGTGGGTGCAGGGCCTAGCGTGGAGGGAGAACTCAACCAATGGTTCAGGGAACTAGTGAAATCAGTGCCAAATGGGGAATTTTCAGACGGATCAAAAGCATGGATCAAAAGGAAGCGTGTCTGCCATTTCTGGCTTGGTAAGATCTGGTTGTCACCCTTTGATGATACCAACTGAAGGTGAGAATGGGATGTGAGGGAATGCGGGAAGTGTCCTTTTATCCCCAACTCCTTGATTCCAGCCACTTTCCTCCCCCGTTTCTTCCCTTACACCGTGGTCTCCTGAAGCCTGGTGCGAACAGTTGGCTTGTAGGTGACTGAACCTGAGTGGGCTGTGACTTATCCGAGAAAGAACTCTGCCTAGTCTTGTTCAGCTCACATGACCTGATGATTGGTGGGAAGCCGTGTGTGATCCTTTGTGTACTCACTCCTCTCCCATCTTCTGTGCTGGGTCTCCTGGGCCCACAGACCTACTGGAGGCTCCACGTAACTTCTACTCTGGAGGCCTGGGCCTTGACATGGCCCTCAGCCCCTTACCTGACCTGTGGAACCAGTAGAGGAGTCTTTTCTGTTCAGACACCAGTTGTACCTTCCTTGAGCCTTCAGCTGAGCTCCTGCGAAAGCTGTCGTTTCTCTTGCTGGCTTCTCACTAGGGATTTTGCTTCCTATCTTCTCTCCGGACCTGGACAATGCTTCTCTAGAGGCTGCACTGTAAATTACATACTTTGGGTTACTCTAGACCTGCAGTTGGATTCCTGTGCCCCAGGATGCCATAGAGGGTTTGTCCCTCACTCCATGGGAATCCTGTTTCTCCTCCATCCGGGAGCCACTATCTTTGCTCCTCTCTGGTCTTTTACTCTCCATCCTGGATGACTTCATCAGAGAAGCTCCATTCAGCCTCCTCTGGCCTTTTCCCTTTGAGCACCAAACACCCAGGAGTCCACCTGAGATGTCCTTCTCTACCCAGCCTGGCCGTCTTTTCACTGGCTACCAAACTGCTGTTTGGAAGGTCACACCATAAATTTTTTCAAAGAAGTCCCTAGGGATTTAAAAACTCATAACATTAAAAAGTACTAAAGTAAGAACATGGGGCGTTTTGACTGCCACATCTGTCGCTCTGCTGGTTGTCAGGGTTGAGTTAACCGATGGTGACGAGGACCTTCCTGCCTCCTCTCTCACCAGGCTGATGACAGTTCTCTCAAGGACACACTGTATGTTCAGAGAACAGTCTTCTCTGATGGAGGAAGGCATTTTGGTAAAGCTAATTAAAGTTAGATGGAGGGCATATACCCCCAAAGAATTGAAAGCAGGGACTTGAACAGATGTTCGTATACCCACGTCCATGGCAGCATTACCCCCAACAGCCAAAATGTGCAAACCCAAATGTGTTTCCACAGATGAATAGATAAACAAAATGTGGTCTGTATGTGCAGTGGTATATTATTCAGCCTTAAAAATAAATGAAATTCGGATACATACTACAGCGTGTTCAGCCTTGAAGACATTATGCTAAGTGAAGTAAGCCATACATAAAAGGATAAATATTGTGTGATTCCATTTATATTAAATACTTAGAATAGTCAAACTCATAGACAGAAGGTATAATGGTGGTTACCAGGGTTTGGGAGAGGGGAAATGGGGAGTTATTGTTTCATGGGTTCAGAGTTTCAGTTTGGGAAGATGAAAAAGTTCTGGAGATGGAAGGTGGTGATGGCTGCACAACCCTGTGACTGAACTTAATGCCACTGAACCATACACTTAAAAATGGTTAAAATGGTAAACTTTTTTAATGTATGTTTTACCACAATAAAAAATATTTTTAAAAATAACATGGAATCAAGGTCTGCTGGTTTTCCCACAGGTTACACTGACTTTTTGGTTAAGGGTACGCACACAAAAAAGTCAAAAGATCCACAAAAATTGTTGAAGGAGATTACTTATCAGTGTGGTTCCCATCCTGTGTACCTTCCTCTTCCCAAGTAATGGTGAGAAAATCTTCTTTAAACAGCACTAAAGTACACCCGCCTACTAAGTAAATTTTTCCTGTGACTCTTGCACACTAATCCAGGAAAGAAAACATGTTTAATGAGTCAAATGTGTATTTGCAAAAGTTATCAAATAAACTTGGTGACTGTGGCAGTTCCTTGGAGTTGTGCTGGGCCCCTGGATTTTGCAATTTATGCAAAATCAGTATACACACTGAGTACCACTTTTTGTCCCGGGAAGTATGTGACCTCCAGGTAGCAGGTACTCTGAAGGGGAGGCTTGGATTGAAACAAAGCAAGCAGTCTGATTCCTCTTGGTTCAAGTAATTTTTGTGGCCGATAGTTGTGTTGAACTTTTGAAAAAGAAATACCATCTGGGCTTCCCTGGTGGCGCAGTGGTTGAGAGTCCGCCTGCCGATGCAGGGGACACGGGTTCGTGCCCCGGTCTGGGAAGATCCCACATGCCGCGGAGCGGTTGGGCCCGTGAGCCATGGCCGTTGGGCCTGCGCGTCCGGAGCCTGTGCTCCGCAACGGGAGAGGCCACAACAGTGAGAGGCCCGCATACAGCAAAAAAAAAAAAAAAAAAAAAAAAAAAAGAAATACCATCTGTTTACCCTGGGAATGGAAGTTTGTTGTTTGGGTGGAATAAACATAGATTTGATGGCCAGATGCCCTGATCACTTGGCTGACTTTTTGAGTGATTTCTAGTGAGTCATCTTGCCATTCTGTGCCTGCATGCGGTGGGGCAGTCGGGGTTCCTAGAGGTCTACATCATACCTGCCCAGACTTCCTGGGCAACCCAGGTTGTATTTCTTTAAAAATAATTTTGTGTGCAGGCATTGTGAGAAAGGAAGTACCTCCTCTAATGTAATTTAAGACAAAGATAATATTAAATCACGGAATAGGTATAAGGAACTCCAACAAGATTTTTTGTTTTGCCCTGATGATTAATTCAGAACAGTTTTGAAATATCAAATTGCAACTATTTCATAGTATCCTTCTCTCCCTCTCTCCACCTTTTCCTCCCTCCTTCCTCTTCCCTCCCTCCTTCCTTCCCTTCTTTTCTTCTTCTTTTCATTTGCTTTATTTTGCTATGCATGTACCCCAGATACTGCTTTGTCTGCCTTCTGTGTAACACAGTGCTTCCAAAACAAAACACCAGATAAAACTTTATCTGTCCTACTTTGGTGTCATGTCTTTAGGCAAGGAATATAGGTGACTACAGGATTATATACTAATAGGAGTTGTAGGGGGAGGTGTAAGGTGTTGGCAAATAAATGGTTGGTAAGAGTCATTTGAAAACAGAAAAGACAGGGAGGGTATGGAGGTAACATCTAACCCTAGCATTTTCTCCCCTGTCAACAGCCCTCCTCAACTCCCACACATAGAAGCCTCTCCTAGCAGAAAATGGATGGGAACCCAAAAAAGAACAGGAAGTGACGTAGTGCTTACTCTTTCTCCTTGAGGTGGCTGGGTGGCCTGGTGGGGATTGGGGTGTTTTGGTTCTACTGGCCTCTGAAGAGCCAGCCCATTGGATGAGGCTGGAAGGCTAGGATGAAGGGAGCGCGCTCTCCCCAGGGCTGTTACCAGACCCAGAAGGGAAAAGAGGAGGGTCCTGTGGTTTCTTTCTAGGTCGTCCACATGACTCAGATTGGCAGGATAGAAAAAGGGGCAGACGTGTTGTTCCCCTGAGTAAAGATTACATATTTGATGGGCCCTTTCCCAATAATCCAGAAGTGGAGGTTGGGTTTGGGTGATGCAAAGACCCTTCTGGTAGCATTTGAAATGTTGCTCAATGTTAACAGAAGTAATAGTAATTACAGCTAATAGGCCAGCTAAGTGCTTTTTCTGCATCATCTCATTTTAACCTTATATCGCACCGCTGTTTTCTTCTTTTCGAATGTGTAGGGTAGGTACTATTGTTATCTGCAATATATATATAGTATCTCCATTTTACATATTGAAGCTCGAGTAAGTTATTTGCCTAGACAGGGTGACTAAGAGGCAAACTCTTCATTATGTGTCTATTTATTGCCTCCTCTTTCACTCTTTTCAACACCGTCGGTTCTTATGTTTTGCTAAGAAATAACTTGATCCACTGTACCTGTCAGGAAAGAAAGGGAAGTCGTGTTTGGAAACCATCTCTGGGAATTTGCTGCAAGTAGAAGAGAGAGGGAAGTTGGCTTTCTGAGCCAAACTCCTTGCTGGCGAAGGCAGGCGGTCCTTCCCACAGACTGGGTGCTTTGATGGCATACAACAGGCGTGTTTTAACTTTATTGGGATGTGGGGATGACAGTAAAAAAGAAGCAGTTTTGAGGCGTGGTTTTCTTGAGGTGGTATGGAGATATATAGTTTTTAAAAATTTGGACAGTAATAGAAGTTGAACAATTTTGAATTCTGAATAAAAGGAAAAGCCAACATTCCAGCATCAACCAATGACATGGAGCTACATGTGAAGGAGACAAGGGCAGATGGGAGCCACCAGCTGGTGGGACACCGGCTTAGAGCCCCGGGGGGAAGTGAACCCCAACTGGAAGTGCTTTCTGGCTGTTCTGGTTCTTCTCTTCCGCTCTCCCTCATTCTCTGCTCTGTGTCCTGGGAGCCTGGCCCTTGAGGACCGCCCCTTCTGGGCTTCCTTGCACTCTGTCTCCTGGTTGGGTTTGGCCAATAGGAGGTACCAGCAAGAGGGTGGGTGGCAGGAGGAAAGAGAGGCTGGGGTAGTCTTTATGCTGTCCCTGCTTTAGTGATGTGTCTCTAGAAGTTGCTGTTTCCTCTTTGGAGACAGCTCTACCAGGCAGCCTCTCCTCGACGGTTCTAGTACAAACTGGGTTCAAGCATCTCTCTCTCTCCTTCATGTCCCCTCAACCCCAGGGATTGTAATGACTACAGCTGTGGCTAGCCCAGAGGTTCCCCTGCATCCCTGTGTGTTCACCTCATCCTGGCCGCACCTCTCTTTTTGTTCCACCTGTGGGTAATGACTGTTTCTTGCCAGGACCTTGACTAATACATCACATACAACGGTGCTTCTCAAATGGAATGTTCACCTGGGGTCTGATTCACATACAGATCCTGATTCAGTAGATCTGGGGTGGGGCCCAAGATTCAGCATCTCTAACATGCCCTCATATGATGCTGAGGCTCTTGGTCTGCAGACTGTCCTTTAAGCAGGAGGAAGTTTCTTCCTTAACTTCCTTAACTGTATGGTCATAGCTGTTGACAAATGTGGCCCAGGCAGTTAAAAAATGGAGTCTCATTACAAAGCACAGTAAACAAAAATGTAGGCCTCTTCTCATCCTGAAAGTCAGGAATGGACTGATATAAAAACAAAACAAAAAGACATGCTGCTTTCCAAGTTTGGCTCTCTACCCGTTCCCTGTGCATGTGTGTGTATTATATACACAGGCAGTTGAGGAATTCTTAAGTCCACTGATTGCTGAATGGTTATGGGTCATTGCAGAAAATCTGAGCCTGAACACAGGGACAGGAAGGGTGGTACGAACACACAAAATGGGAGCTTGTTTTTTTAACTTAGACAAGAGGTTGGCAAACTATGGCCTATAGGCCAAATCCAGTCGCCACCTGAGTTTGTGAATAAAGCTTTATTGAAACACAGCTCCACTCACTTGCTTATGTACTGTCTATGGCTGTTTTTCCCCTACAACGGCCCTACTGAGTTGTTACAACAGAGACCCTACGGCCACAGAGCCTAAAATAGTTACTCTCTGGCGATTTACAGAAAAAGTTTGCTGATTGCTGCTTTAGACTGTTGTGCAGAGTTTCTCAAGAATCAAGATCCTTAGCAAAAGGAACCCTAGGAATCATCTTGTCTCATTTTATAGATGAGGAAATGTATATCCACATTCTCCTAGCTAGCTTAAATCTTTATGTTTAAAAAGACACGTGGAAAAAACTGGAGGGAATTTGGAGAATGAAATCAACAATTATTAAATGTCCTTTGAGGAAAGCCAGACTCTCATGATAAAGGTTGGAAACTTAAAAGTGTGACAACAATTAGCTCTAGATTACTAGAAAATGAGCTAGAAATTGAGCTGAACTGTTATTCTCTGTTTCCACATAGGGAAGGTTTTCCCAACTGTAAATGGGTCAGATGTTGGAATGAGGTTTCTAAAGGAGGTCAGGGCCTGGTGACCTTTAAAACAGGGTTGGGGGCTTCCCTGGTGGCGCAGTGGTTGAGAGTCCGCCTGTTGATGCAGGGGACGCAGGTTCGTGCCCCGGTCCGGGAGGATCCCACATGCCGCGGAGTGGCTGGGCCCGTGAGCCACGGCCGCTGAGCCTGCGCGTCTGGAGCCTGTGCTCCGCAATGGGAGAGGCCACAGCAGTGAGAGGCCCGCGTACCACAAAGGAAAAAAAAAAAAAAAAAAAAAAAACAGGGTTGGAACAGCTGCTTCAGGTGACTTAGGCTGAGGCTGACGAGTTTTCTGAGGCAGCGCCCGAACTGGTCATTCATTTACTCACCACCGAGTAGGAGGAAGGCAGGGACCCAAGGCAGGGCAGGGCAATGTGACACGCTATCTGTCCCTGGTGTGTGCCTACACACACACACACACACACACACACACACGTGTTCTCTATACCCCTGGCCATGCTGAAAATCATCTCGAGGCTAGTCAGCTGCCAAACATTGGTGTGAGCATTTGTCTTCTGGGTTGAAGGACCCCTTCGAGCTTGCTGATTCTGAGAGCAGAGTGGTGGAGCTTTCAGCTTAGCCCCTTTAAAAATATCTTCAGTGCTAATTTGGAGCAGTTGTAGATTCCAATATCACTGATATCTTTTCGGTTTGAGAACAGGAAAAAAATGGCAAAATTTGAATTTGTCACAGTACGTGGCAAATTCAGTCATTGATGATGGAAGTCAGCCACAAAGTTACTGGGTAGTTTTTGTTTGCGGAGGATCTTTCTTTGGGATGCTCGAAGCTTTAGCAGACACTTCTCCCTAGGTGACACAGAGAATGCATGGGTCTCCTATTTTAACATGAGCTCTGAAGAGGTAAGAACAGTATGTTATTTAATTTCTGTATTTCAAGCCCTAGGCACAGCCTTGCACATTTTAGGGGCAGGATAAATATTTATTTCTTGTCCGGGGGCTGGTGGGGAGAGTAGCAGGTATGCATTAAATTGTAGGAGTTAATCTTTATGGTGAACTAGCCCGTATGGACAGTTAAGTGGTGTTATAACAAGGAATGTCTCTGAGATATTGTGTTTCCCAGTCCAAGGCACTGCTGTCCTTCCCTCTGAAGATCAAGGTCATCCTAGTTTAGATCTGCTGACAGGTAGGAATTGCTTCAGCAGCACATTTCTGGCCGTTCACACTGATGTCTTGACAATAATGCTGGAATTTATATTGAGCCTTTCATCTTTGGAGTTCAATGCTCTAATCTTTATGACTTACTTGTGAGGTATGAGAGAGTTGTTTTAATTACCTTTTTTTTTCAGGTAGAGGGGGAATGTGATGGAGATATAGGTTCAAGGACCCTCTCAGGAACTCCGAATGAATCAAGACCAAGGTGGGAATGGAGCTGGACATTTTGTAGCCCCATATTAAAGTAGTCTTTATTTTCTTTCTCCCAGTGAAAAGTTGGGTAAATGCAGCATGGCTTTTTAAAATTTCCTTAGGACAGGGATGCTTGTAATGCTTATTTTTCCTAGTGTGTTTCAAATACGTTTAGAGTCAGAGAGATGGGAATCAAAGAAATTGCAAAGTCTATATTTTCTCAAGTCTCTTCTAAAGTACTTATAAGGCCTTTGGCCCAACTGCTGGATTTAATTTGAGGCTTAGAAGATAGTCATCATCCTACTCTTCCCCCTTAGCCTGGTTTTTCTTCCCAGCTTCCTAGCTGATTTTTCCTTAAAGTAACTATTAAAATGTCTTTGTTACAACTCACAGGCTTGTGATGCCTGGTGATTCCCAGCCAAATCCAAGGCTTTAGGCAGATTACCTTCCCTCTGATCATAACACAGACCCTAAAGATTGACTCAGCAGTGATGGTTGAAAACTCAAGACTTTATAATTAAAACATGATGGTTTTTTGGAGGACAATGTAGAGTGGCAATACAAGTGAAAAACTAGCCTCTGTAAATAACGAGACCTAAGGTGGTTACACAGAGTGGATAGAATAATCCTCGTGTTTGGTGAGCAAATAATAGCAGCTTCCTCGACCTGTCTCATTAGCATTTATCAAGCAGTTAAGAGTCTCAAAACCCTTGACAGTTAATCTATAGACTATCCTTTGTAGTTAAATATTCTGATCTGAGCTTTACAGAAGAGACGTACCAAGAAGCTTTATGATTTGATCTGAAGGACAAGATGGGAAGCCATGGGTGACCTGAGTGTTCAGTAAAAGCCCGTTTCCTCAGGCAGGGAATACTCATTGCGCTGTTGCTCAGACTTTGCTGTTTCACAGCCACAAATTAAAATATAAGACAATTTATTTTTACTATAACAAGTTTAATGCAAAATAAAAATGCAGTTAATTTAAGTCAGAATTAATCTTTGACTTCTGCTAGCCTTATTTGTGAAGACCAAGCAAGATGCCACTTATACTGGGCGATTGTAGGGGTTCAAGAGTTTCTCATCCTTCCCCTCTCCCCTTACAATCCTTATGATACCTTTGACATTTAAATGCACTGGGTTGAGGTAAGATCAAAGTGTATCTTGTCGAATTGCTGAGAGTGACCCTAAGACACACGGCTTGCCAAAGCCAGAAAACGTTGTCTAATAGGCATGGGTTCCTTCTTGTTGGCTACTGTGCCATATTGTAGCTGTGAAGTGTTGTAAACATTATTTTAAGATGAAGTCAACTGTTTTCACCCTTTGCTAACTCTTTGAATGTCATTCCTTCCGCTCAAAACACTTCCTCTTCAATAACATTTTAAAATTGATGATAGAGGTTGAAACAGATTTTATAGAAAGTAAGGCATGCATTGAATCAGAATATACTAAATGAATTGAGGTTTTAGATTAGTAACAACAGATGATAATTGCCTATATTGGGAAAAAAATTAAAATTTAAAAGACTTTCTTGTCCTACATGTATTTCTTCCTGAAGATTCTTTGAAACACTATACTTAAAAAAATGTTACCAAGATAGTCTTATATGGTATAAAATGATCATGGAGAGAGACTTTTGTAAAAAGATGGTGACCTTAAGAAATGAGAGGTTTCTTAAATTATTTACTATTTTCTGTTGAGCTAGTTACTTTTAAAATTTCATTTATTTAATATCACGGAACATATATATGTCCATGTTAACAATTTCTGACCATACAATGAAAGTACTAATATTAGCTAGTATTGGCCCTTGTTCCAAGAGCTTTACATTTACCACAGTCAAGCTTCACAGTAATCCTCCGAAGAAGGTAGTTTTGGTATTGTTCTCATTTTGCAGATGAGGAAACAGAGGCTCAGACTAAAAAACATTGGTAAGGTCAAACAACTAGGACGTGGGGAAGTCGGGATGTGAACCTGGGTAATCCAGCTCCAGTGTGGTTCATACCAGTCACCTAGCCAACTCCTAGAAAGAGGAGGCATTTATCTGGGGGTAAGGTGGGGAGTATTGAAGACGTATCAGACCGTAATAGGAGTTTTAAGGAAGAAATTCTTAGTGAGGAAAATCAAATGGAGTTGGCTTTGAGTATGATGTATTTACAATAAGAATAATGACGTAAAGTCAGAGATTATGCTTTGGCTTTATTATGAGGTGTAAATGATTGGTTTTAGATTCTGTCATTAAAGCTGGATTTGACAAGAGGAAAGGGAAGAATGTGGAACAGTAGACACATGAAGTATGATGAAGGCAGTACGGTCAGGGTTTCCATTCACTTCAGAATCATTCCAAGACCTGGGCCCTGCTTCAATACATGTAAGATCCATCTAAGTCAGTGTTTCTACCTTTAACACATGTGCACCGTATACACGTGCAATGTTTGTGCTGAAGTTGATTTCTGCTTCTTGCGTTATTATATGTCTCTGATGTAATAATGGCTATAGCATTTGAAATGAGTTGTAATCGCTTTTTAAGAGCTTATTTTGATCATCCTTTTTTAAAAAATGCAGAGATAGGTTTTTTTCAAAGGGAAAAACTACCCCGGAGTAAAAGCTGGGTAGAATTTGAAACTGAGCCCAGTCGACGTCTTGCTGTTTAAGTCTTATCTATCAGAGCCAGGGATGAAAGGCAGAAAGATCAGTCTCCTTCCTGTTTGTTTATTTCTTGGCTTTCTTGTCCCGTCCGTAGCTTTGCCCCCAGAGCTCCTCAACTGTATTTATTTTCCATCTGCTTCCTGCTCTCTAGACAGTCTGAGACAGTCTACTCACCGGCCAGCAGTCCGGAGAGAAATAAATAGTGTACATAAAGCTCATGGTAGCAGCAAGGAACAAAGGGCAGAAATAAAGACCCTCGCGTCACAGACAGATTCTGTTTTAGATGGGGTTGAGAAACGATGTTTTTGGAGTTCTGCAGGGCTGTGTGTTCAGGAGGAACGTCTTGATCAGATCTAGTATTTTACTCACCTCCTCTTACTTACTAAAGTCTTTTTGACAGTAGAGAGTATCATCTGAACCATCTCTGGGTTTTTGTTTATTTCGGCCAGTGTTTACAGATGTCTGGATATCAGAGCCCAGTAAAGAAAAAAATAAGTGAGTGTATGTGTGTATAGAGGAGGGCACAGATCACTAAGATTGCCAATTTTTATTTTTATCAAGTAAGGACATTAAAAACAAATATTTCTTCTCATCATCGTTTCACATATGAAAGGACAACATAACCCTAGAGGGTAGGAAGCAGGACCATCCTTCCTAAGACCTGTGATCAATAAGTATAAACCCATGTGTGTGTTTAGAAAGATAGATTTTAAATTGTCGAATGTAGAGCGATTAAGTACAATTTTAGTTAATCATGTCACCTTTTAGATACTTGTTTTCTTGTTGCAAATTTGTTGATTTGAAGATTTATGTTCTATGGTATGAAGTGGAGCCCAAATGTCCAGCTTCTAGGAAGTACATTTAAAAATCAGATTCAGTGCGAAAAATCCATTCTCTCATAATGATTTCCATGCAAATGGAAACATCATACCTGGTGTTATTTCACTGAACTTGGAATATCCTGTGTGGGGTGGTAATTGGGGTACCTGAGGCTATGACATAAGTTGGAACTACATTCACACTGGTAATACTTACACTCAGCCTTTGTTGAGGGGTGGTCGTTATTTTTTTTTTTAATATTTATTTATTTATTTAGGCTGCTCTGGGTCTTAGTTGTGGCATGCGGACTTCTTAGTTGTGGCATGGCATGCGGGATCTAGTTCCCCAACCAGGGATCGAACCCGGGCCCCCTGCATTGGGAGCATGGAGTCTTACCCACTGGACCACGAGGGAAGTCCCAGGGTGCTTGTTACTGAGTAGAGGAAGGTCAGAGGAGGAACCTGGTGGGAGAACTCAGTCTGGCTTTGATGATCTGAGCTATTAAATGTTGCCCCAACCTCAAACACCCTATTTGGCATTACCAAAATCCTTTAGTCAGCGATCTGTTCTCCTCTGAAGACAATCAGGGAGACTGATTGTCTGTTATTTGAACATGCTCTCCGAGGACTGCACGATCCCACTCATCCCGGTAAATACAGTTGTCTTTGTATTATATCATTTTCAGTAATTGGAAGAGATGCTGTGATATAAGAAGTTGGCACCCAGGAAAGATGTTCTGCTGGCCCACTCCTTAGCTGGGTCCAAATTCTGAGTGGGCCAAGAGAAGTCAAAAAGCAAGAGCCATTCTCCCTGCAACGCTGCTTCTCCTGTCCTCTCTCTGGGCTGGGGGAGAGCAGGCAGGGGCAGACCAGGTGTCTGGCCGGTGGAAGGGATGGGAAGGGGGGCAGAAAGCTCTCTCTACAAGAGCCAGGGTCACCTAGTGAGGCCTGGACCACAGCAGACAAGACTTCATCTGGGAGAGATTTATCTGCCACGGAGGTTGCAGTTGCCATCTGCCTTAGCCCTGGACCAGGATTTGGGAATCACCAACTTAGATGTTGTTATGGGTTGAATTGTGTCCCCTCCAATTTCATATGTCAAAGTCCTAACCCCCAGGACCTCAGAAGGTGACCTTATTTGGAAATAGGATCATTGCAGATGTAATTAGTTAAGATGAGGTCATGCCTCTGACCTTGTTTCCCAGGCCACCATGGCCACGCTCTTCATTCTCTATTACAAACTCTAGGTACTCTGCTGGCCTGGCTGCAGAATGCCTCTAGGACAACGGGGTACTCTGAGGATTGGCCTGAGAAATGAGCACATTTCCCTCTCCTTTCCATTAGAAGTCCCCTGGCCCACACAGCTTTGCCAAGAGGCACTTTAGATTGGAGTAAGGGTGACCCAGGCCAAATGTGGAACACTGGAAATGGACTTTGACGTCTCTTGGTAGTAGATCCTGGGAGACTATTCCAGGCGGGGCGTGATTAACCAGAGTAAAGTTCTCATGAGCCGAATAGCAGAGATTGGAATGAATGGGAAGGAAAAGCCAGGCCCAGAGTTGCATTTTTCTCCTAGGAAAGGGCTTCCTAGGGAGGCATTCATTGGACTTTACCCAGATGCCGAGCTTATAAACTTCAAAGAGTTGGGCAAACGTTTGCTGATTTCCTGAACATGCTTGGGAGAGGGATCCTCGTTACCCTCGCTCTCCAGAAGGGCACCTCAGACAGGAAGGGGGGAGGTTTTACAACTGTTGTGTGGGATGCAGCCAGAGTCAAGTACCCTAAGCAGGTTTTCTTCCATCCTCCAGGCTTTCAGTTGTCCTTCTCAGTGCCTACACTGGGGGACACCGCAAGTACAGAGGTAGGAGCAAAGAGGGGAACAGGAGGGCGGAGTTAAATAGTGGATTGTTAGACCAGGACACAGGCTTTTTAACTGTCCAGGGGTTCCTGACAACGTCCCTCCATCTTTCTCTGAGGTTAGCATCTTTAATTATTCCACACAGAAGCTTCATCAATATTTGGACTCCTTGGAGAGAACCCCAATTATCTCAAATTCAGTTCCTACTGCCAGCCCCTTCCCAACTTCAACGGAAACTCATCACCAGGCTCCAAATTCTTCAAATTACTTTCCCATCGTCTCTAATGATGTATATAAGTAGTTCATAATGCGGTCTAATTTCACCCTTTAGATTGCTAAACAAGCTCACAGAAGACGGACTGTGATAAAATTCTTTAAAGTCAAGGTTATTGCCTGTGGATTATTCTTCCCAAGAAGATTTTATTCACCATTTTTTCTGAAATTTTAGAAGATATTTTATGTACATAAACTTACAAAAATAATTTATTCAAACGTCTTCCTGATTTTTTTTGCAAATTAACATCCAAATGAGATCTCTTCTCATATGAACTATTTTATGTCTTGCTGATGAATAATTAAGAAACATACGTTAAAACAGGAATGAGTCTGATGAGCATGTCTCAGAGGTGTCTGGTACAATCCAGTTGCCTTTGTTTCTAGGAGACTGTATTTCATATAAGAGAGATTAAGATGCGCCTGAGACTTCAAGACTGTGTTTCAAGTCAGCCAGCTTAGTGTTCCTATGTAGGTTCATCCTTGACATCAACAGAAGAGAAGAAAGAAGTAAACTGGAGAAGAGGCACGCAAAAATAGGTACAAACTTGTCAAGTATCCTGTGCTTTTTTAAACCAGGATGCTTTTCAATGATTATTTACATCATTATTTCTTAAAATTTGAAACAAAGCTAGATGGTTAAAGTAGATGGTAAGATTTTTCTGGAAGTCATCTTTATGTTGATCAAAAAACAAGTGCATCTGACTGAGCCTGCCCTCCTGAGTCCTTATTCTTCTCCATCTCCCATTTCGCATCCTCACAGTTGCCTGCGTTCTCGGTCTCTCCCCTTTAGCAGTGGGGGATCCCTTGGCAGCTACTCCTTGTGACTTTCCAGGTTACAAAGGTGCGGGAGAGAGCAAGAGTCTGTCTTTAAGAATTAAGGTCTATAGGGACACAGATAGCTACTAACAATTTCAATACAAAGTGATAGGGATCATTATTATCCGCAGAGTAGGACAGAGGAGAGGAATCCAATACAGCCCCAGGGAGGGCGGTGTGGAGGGCAAGAAAATTAAACTCTGTCCAACAGGCAGACAAATTTAATTCTCAACAGCCTGATGCCCCTTATATGTGTAAAAAAGATAGAGAGCTAGCCACATAGGCAGAGAGATGGATCAGTGGATGGATGGAATCAATTGATCAGCTTTTTGTAGATCCCATCCTCAGGGGACTCTTGGATCCTGACCAATTCCTTTTTGGACATAGTATGTCTCTCACGTTCTGCTTCTTGCTCTAATTCTGTATGAGAGCCAGAAGCCAAGAGCAGTTCTACTTCCCACAGCTGGGGAAGAACGGGGGTTTGAAAGGAGTTGAAGAAGATGCTACGCTACCCATAATATCCTTGTGTATTTCTGAATCTATCTGATTTCCTGTTTTAGGAACAGGTGACATAATCAACATGGAAACTTTGCCACGTGAGCACATTATTTTTTTTATTTTTATTTTTTTTTTGCGGTACGTGGGCCTCTCACTGTTGTGGCCTCTCCCGTTGCAGAGCACAGGCTCCAGACGCGCAGGCTCAGTGGCCATGGCTCATGGGCCCAGCCGCTCGGCGGCATGTGGGATCTTCCTGGACCAGGGCACGAACCTGTGTTCCCTGCATCGGCAGGCGGACTCTCAACCACTGTGCCACCAGGGAAGCCCGAGCACATAAATTTTTAAGCCTGAACTCATGGCTCTGAAAGCTAACTCCTGGATACAGATAAGGAACGTGGGAGCATTTTGAAAGCATAAAACTTCCCTGGGAGCAAGTCAAGAGACATACAACAGGGAGGGTGGGAGCTACAGGCAAAGGAGTAAAAAAGGCGAGTCGAGGGCTCTTGTTATTTCTGCCTGGTCTGAGTGTCAGTGTGGAGACAGCCTGCTGCGGGGTCTGGGCAGCCCAACTAAAGGGAGGAATAGCATAAGATAATTGAGGCCCGGACAGGTGGGAGAGAACTAGGAAGGAGAAGGAAGCACAGAATAGGAAAACAGAAATCTTGTTTGGCAGAGGGACCACATATACAATTGTTGATTTATTTCTCCAACCCTGAAGTCTGTGCATTTAATTGAGGTAATCCTACTGTGGTTCCTGCCTTGTACGGTCCCCACTCTCAACTGGAGAACAGCAGCCGTCACAGATCACTGCCTAGACCTGCAAAGGACTCAAGCAGAAAAGGCCAAGTTAGAGACGGAAGAAGAAAGAGTGCATTAAATTAAATTAATTTATTAAATTAATTATTTGTTTAAAATTATTTGATAATTTAATTAATTAATTAATTAAATTAATTATTTTACTTATTTGCATCATCCATAAACAATACCCTCATCATGAACAGTATTGTTCTTTCGGGAAAACCAAGCAGATCAACAGGAGGCTGCACGTTTCCTGAGTGCTTTGCTGGGTCCAGACACAAATGCACAACTCCTTTTGCTTTTAGGGGTTGCATTGTTTTTGGACTCGGTTTCCTGACCTGCCAGGGAAACCTCTTGCAGTCTGAATTCGAACACAGTATCACCTCCCTAATTGGTCTTGAGGGCTGGAAAGAGCTGTTTGAATCCCCATAAGGGTCTGAATGCCAGAAGAAATGTGATTCTAGTACTTTAAAGCCTCCATAGTAACTCAACTAATGGCTCTAAAGTATTGGCAATAGAGGGCCTATAGGGACTTGGAACTATCATTTTGTCAAAAGCCATTAATAGGTGTTTGTATGTAGGAGATTAAAAGAAAAATCTACTATTTGGCCAAATTCTATATACAGATTATTTATTTGTAACTAAGTATGTTGATTTGAATGGGAGAACAAATCCCTCTAAATGGTTGTATAGAGTCTGCTCCTATATGAAATTTGAAAATTCCCTCTCCCATCCCAATGTTTAAAATATTTCTGTTATTTTTCTTGGCAAGCCCTGTTGGGGATCTTCAGGGTCTGCAAATTCTGTTTGCTTTCTTCATGCAGGACCTAAAATCTTAGTCTGTTACCTTTTTCCCCCACCAACAATCCGCTGCATTGTTTTGTTCTGCTTCTGCCAAATATGTTTGTGGAGTGGGTCTTGGTCTTACCTGTTCCTTATGTTCTCTGAAGACAAATACGCAATCCCTTGTCATTTACCTGTTTTGAAACAGACGATAATGGAAATTGCAGATGGGAGGAAATTGTAAATGTTCAGAAATATAAAGTTATTTGAAACATAACCTCAAATACTCTATTTTCTCAAACTGCTCTCATAAGTGCTCTAATAATGTCCTCTTTCCTCCCTCGAGTAATTCTGAGGGTCCCGAGGGAGAGGTTGACCCCCAGGGCTGCCTTTCTTCTCTGGCCGTGGAGCCTCCCTTGCTGACTCTGGTGGGCTCAGCTGTGCTCAGAGGGTGCAGTAATGTTATGCTGCGCTCAATGTGAGGCATGGGCTCCACGGAGCTAAAGCATTTACTGAGACAGCTGTCTTAGAATTTGGTCATAACCTCTTTCTCTCACCTGGGATCTGATCATGTGGCCCACGGGATTGGGCCAGGGCTGGTGTGACAACCAGGATGCTGCAAGCCCGTGCCGCCTCCCGCTGCCTTCTTTGAATAGAAAGTAACCGGGGCTCTGGTACTTTCTTCTGCCCTATTCCCGGCTCCTTCCTCTCTTAGAATGAGCTGTCCCCCAGGGCTCCTAGGTCCTCCCTTCGAGTGGAATGTTGCCTGGTATTCCACCAGGCTGGGATTTACCCAGATTGTATACCCTCCAGCCGTGGGCACAAAGCGGGCTGCTAGTTCCCAGGAGGCTGCTCAGACCCCAGGCAACAGACCTCTTCTGGCCCCAGCCACCAGCTCAGACCCAGAGAGCTTGGAGCCTGGTGGTGGATGGCAGCAGATCTCAGGCTGAAGCCGAGCTCCCCCTGCAGAGGCTTGGTCTCTGGCACCTGGTTCTGAAATAGTGATTGGAAGACTTGCCTGTAGGCTCTCTGCCTTCCATTTTATTTCTGAGCATAGGGCTCACCAAAATCTTCCCAAGAGAAAAGGTGTGAGGACCCTGTCCATGAAGATCTGCAGAGGCAACCTTGTGTCCCCAATGTCAGAGTCCCCCAAATGGCAGCTGCCCATTGCCTTTGGTCTCTGCACCTCACAGGTGTGACCCTCTTTGGGCCATGACAAAACACACAAGCATAATCTTCTACTGATTTCTGCTTATCTTTCCACAAATGCAGAATTTAGGGGGATCTGAATTAATGTGGCTTTCCTGATTTGTGTGGCAAATTATATGTGATTATTATTTAGGATGAAACAGACTTCAGCTTTGTGAATATAAAAGTACAATCTGGTTATTAATATCTTTAAAAAATGTAGAGAAATTTTCTCCCATGCAGGAACAAACAGTTTCAGATGTCACAAGTGTGGTAGACATAGATAAGAGCCAGTTTGAGATAAGTAAAACATTTACCCTGACAGCCGTTAAGTATGCATTTGATTTAGAATCTGGAGTTAACTGTCAGTTGTCTATGAAATTCATTGCTGTAGCTTTGTTTCCCAGTTTCTCCTCTATTACCTTTTTTGGCTGTTTTTCTTCAAAACTCATCTATCATCTTTCCTACGCCCACCCCCATTTTGGTTTCACCTTTCCTCAGAAGCCCTCGGAGATCCAACAAGGTAGTTTATACAGTGCTTGGTGACATGGAGGTTCCATAAAGCTGACTATAAATTTAAAGGCACATTTACATCCTACCTGAAGTGAATTGATTTATAAGTCACCGTTTGGTAGTTTGGTAAATACTCAGATCCTCATGATAAATGCAAGAAGCAAGTGCACTGTATTATTGCTTCACTTTGTCTTTTGTAAAGCACCTAGTACCATGACAACATTCACTAAGTAAATCACCAATGAAACGAAACACACTTCCTTCTCTATTTTAATAATGTACTATTCATGCATTTTTTTTGGGGGGGGGAACAAAGAATCATTGTTGTAAGTTGCTGTGCTAATAAGAGGCTGGTATCTTACTGCAAGCAGAATAAGGAGATAAAATGGCATGCCACAGGAAAACTGAAGAAGTTTCTTTTCAAAACAAAGGAGAACAAGGCAATAGTACCAAATATGAAAAGCCAAGAAATGGTTCGATGGAATGAGTACAGATATGAATACAGGTCCCGTGATTTCTTATTACTTCTCTTGTTATAAATTAATACCTGCATGTCCAGAGGAAAATTCAAATTACAGTTTCTTGATTAATTTTCTTAAAAATCTGTTGTTCTTCTCTAGAGGATCTGGTCCTTATAAAAAGCTGACAGAGATGTTTAACAGAGCAGAACCATTGCCAGCCATTTCTAGTGGGGATTGAGCTACCAACTATTTTCCTCAAATTATAGAAAATTACCACTTGTAGAGTCCACATTATATTTAGCTTCTTAATTTAGGATTAAGCATCTGTAACTCATTCTTAGGACATCCGGAGAGTTTGCAAAACTCTGTCATATGAATACTGTTTCTCTCTTTAGTCCCCATCGTATCTCTGAAGAAAGTTCTCTTGGTCCCATTTGTAAAGATTTGATGATGGCCAAAAGAACCAGTATATAATTTTAGACTGAAAAAATTGAGGTCTTCTGCAATGCCATGTTGACATGTTTTCACCCAGATTTGCCACCAGTTGGCCAAGGATTCAGATGGTGGTTATCCTTCAGGCTACCTCATATATCCCAACTGGGATCCAACGGAACTGAAAGAGCTTTGGCTCTCTTACTCCTTGGCTTTGGGTAAAGACCAAGATGCTGTAATAACACAAGCCTTGGAAGAACTTAGGATTGGCCGTAATTTTTCCCTCTTTAGGCTTCCCCAGTAACACTCAAGTAGTGTACAGTGTGACTTATCCTTGAAATGTTAAAGAATGGACATTGTGATCTATTAAGGATAATATAACTGAGGGACTGAAAGGTCAAGGGAAATGTAATAGAACTTGAATCTTGTGTTTAGAATCTTTTAGTTTCAGTTCTGTTTCTTAAAATAAGATCAAGGAAAGCTTCTTAAAGGCAACATTAAAGCTGAGCCTTAAATGATGAAAAAGATGATATCAGAATCAAATTCAAGAGAAGATATTCTGGCTAGGGGGATAGTGTGGCTAAAGCAAAGAAGTGGGAAAAGGCATGGTGTGCTTCATTAAATGTTGGTCAGTGTCCCCCAGTGGCCCTAGAGGTATAGTTGAGGCTAGAAAAGTTCTGCAAAATCCTACTCTCCTGAATTATTGGCATTGATGTTATTCCTCCTGGAAAGCCTTCTCTGACCTCCAACACTGAATTAAGTGCCTTTTCTCTGTGCTTTCAGAACCTCTGCCCTTGTCCCAATGTATTTCTTCGTTCAATATATGCATTTACCTGTTTGTATTTGACTTCCTCTCTGATTTAAGCTCCTTACAGAAGGGACCTAGTCTTGACCACTTTTGTCTTCTTAATGCATGGGTAGTGCTTGGTAGACATTCAATAAATATTTCTTGAACAGAATGAATAATGCAAGCTTTCCATAAGTAATGCCTTTCAGATGTTTAAAAAATTTTCAAAGGCCATAGACTAGACTGGATAATTGCACTAAAGGCATAAAGGTAACATTAATAAGTGTGGCTAGGGCTTCCCTGGTGGCGCAGTGGTTGAGAGTCCGCCTGCCGATGCAGGGGACACGGGTTCGTGCCCCGGTCCGGGAAGATCCCACGTGCCGTGGAGCAGCTGGGCCCGTGAGCCATGGCCGCTGAGCCTGCGCGTCCGGAGCCTGTGCTCCGCAACGGGAGAGGCCATGACAGGGAGAGGCCCGCGTACCTCAAAAAAAAAAAAAAAAAAAAAAAAGTGTGGCTATATTGTGTAATTAAAGTACTAAAAATAGAGCTTACTCTAGCCCATTAGAGAGAGAACAGAATACAGTGCCAAATGAGTACCTTTTGTATCTGCCCAAAGGATTTACCTATCAAATGGCTAAAAGGTCCCCTGTATAAAAGTTTCACTTACAAGATGCCTTGCTAGTACAAGGGTCATCTGAGCATTTGAGCAGCTGTTTAAGGGGGGGTAGAGCTCTTACAACCACCTAGGAAAAGACTGTGTTGGAGAGAACCCTGGACTTGGAGTCAGAAAGCTTGGGACTTGGCTCTCAAAACTGCTCTGGGAACCCAGGCAAGCTACTCAAAGTCTCTGATCTTCCATTTCTTACCGGCACACTCAGAGCCATACTACCACAGTTCTTCTTACTTTGCGGAGTTGTGAAGGTAAATGAGATAATGTAGAAATGAGGTAATAAACGACAAAGAATTCTCCTTCTTCGTATCAAAATGGTGTAAGAAATAAGCTGAATTGACCTCCTGAATCCTAGGACGTCTTTCGTCCAGTGGTGGAAAAACATATTAGACCTTAGGACTTCTGATTTGATATTCAATCCATCCATTGTACCTTGCCGCCTCTTTCTAATCGGACAAGGAAAAGAATACAGATCACTGGTAGAGGAATGTAGGGTTGTAAAACTGTGTCCTTGGCGGGATACTTTATCCCCTCTGGTATTTAATGCCAGAGTCAGAGTCCGCCTCCAGGTAGTTTTTGTGTACAGCTTATTGATAGCAGCATGAAAATATCCAGTGACGGATTGTGGCCATGGGGATGTGGGTTGCTAGTAGGACAGAAGAGCACTGTTCTCCAGCGCGTTTCTCCAATTCTCTGCTCTTTTCCAGGCTGTCGGGGGTTGGCTCTTGCCAGCATGTTGAAGGGCCCGGCCAGTTTTCCTTCCAGGCATGTTTACCAATCCTCTATCTCCACTGCCTGTTCTGCCAACATTTCAACCCGAGAGTGCTTTGTCACTCCCTGGTGGCCCTTTGTCTTGGTTTATGACAGGTTTATTATCTTTTATCTACCAAAGCCAGAGAGTAGAGGATGGGTGTTTGATTTCATACGCCAGGTACCATTGACTTTAATTATCTTCTTGAAATCAATCCAGTGCTCAGGAGGGACTGAAGTCTCAAATCACCCCGTAGTTTGGACAGTCTCTAAAAGCACAATGTGCGTATATAACTTATTCAGGATTTGTCAAGAAAAAGCCCTATTTTGCTGAGCTGTGATTTTCTGATATGCTCCATTTAAAATTAATGGTTTTGTGTGTATGGAGATTTGTAATTCTGATGGGGAAACAGCTATAAAATGTAAAGTGTATAATGAGTCAGGACTAAGATCACATGCCACGTAATTTCTCTATATGCTTTGCTGCGTTTGATGATACTCGGGTCCTCTTTTTTGCTTGGTGATAGAGTAAACGGATGGGAAGATGGGAAGAACAACATTGAGTGTGCGTCGTCACGTCACATTTTATAGCCCTTGAGAGAAAAAATTTTCCATTTCAAATACTTCTTCCCAAGATTCTGTCTCATTGATTGGGTCCTGTCTAGTGCATCATTCAGTTTGCATGATAGTTGGGTCAACTGTGGAATTAGGGCTTGACAGAGACACACAGAGCCAGGTATGCACGCATCCAGCCAGCCAGCACTGTTGATATGAAAGGCACTGTGGTAGGCACTGGAGAAACCTACCAAGCTCGGTGCACTTACAGAACAGAGCTGCTCTTTTTTTTTTTTTTTTTTTTAACCTCTCTTACACTCCTTTGAGAATCTGGTGAAAAGTACAGACCTTCTATCTGAGCAAAAAATTCGACTGCAGGGGATCCATCAATTATCCATGGGCATAAGTTTAAGAACTATTACTCCCTCGTCAGAGGCATGGATAAGTGGATATACAGTCACAGCAGAGTGGTAGGTGCCATCCCGGAGGCGTGTCCAGAGTGCTGTGGGATTGTAGACGAGGTCCCCTTTCCACCCAGGACCCTGCCTCACCAGTAGTCCAGCGTATGCTCTGAGTTGTGCTCAGTCAATGGTGATGGATGTTTCCCGTCTTATCAGGGTTTTTGTGGTGGGTGTGGGAGAGGACAAAGAAATCAACAGTCCTCCTGGCAAGAGTTCTGGATTTGGGATTGGAAGTTTAGGATTTAGCAGTTCCTGATTCACCACATTCCTGTTGTGTTAAATGGACACATTATGTAACCTCTCCAAGTTCCATATCTTAATCTGTAAAATTAAAATAGCGTTATCAGCCCCGTCAGCCTCATGGCCAGGAACGGGACCTTGTGGTGAGAGGCAGTAGGGGGTTGGGTATGTGAAACAGTAAAGCTTTTCAGAAACTGTAACGTCCTGTAAATGTAATGTATTGTCATCACTATACCCACAAATACAGATGCTTGAGAAACAGATAAAACCTGGTTAAAAGGGAGACAGTGGGTTGCATTCAGGGGCTTCCTGTGGCTCATGGAAGGGAGGAAAATCATGGGCTGCCATGCAGAACTAAGCTTACAGGCCCCCACGGGGACAGAAATCATGACCTTGCTTCTGGAGACTGATCCACTCAAGGAACCGCATGCAAAAATCTTGAATGCATTGGCAAGAGAGCCAAATTGATATATTCAGAGAAAATAAGTTAAGTTATAAGCCAGTGGTTTGATGATTGGACATGCATGTATTACTTTATTTTGTTAAAACATCTTTACTGGAGTATAATTCATGTATTTACTTTAATGTGGAGTTTTAAAAGACCAGGAAACTATAAAAATTTTGTCAACATGCCCATCCCAAGCCAAACCACCCATTTCCTCTTTCTTTATCTTTTGTGCTTCAACTAAGAAGTAGCCTGGGGCTCAGCTGGCAGCCTGGCGAGGCAGGAGGTGGAGAATGTGGTGATGGGCACACCAGTCTTGGAAGCTGGAGTTCTGGGTGTAAGTCTTGACTCTCCCTCCACAGAGCAGCTGGGGAGCGGTGAACTATCTCCGATTCTTCATCAGGAGACAAGACAGTAATATCCAGTTCGCCTATCTCACTGGGTTGTTGTGAAGCTCTAGGCAAAATTTCTTTATAAAGAGCCAACTATATAAAGCACTATTATTGCATGCATAAATGTATGTGTTCAATCAATGAAATGATCAAAAGGGAGAAAAAGACACCATATTACACACTTTTACAGATTGGCTGCCTAATTTGCTTCTTAGTTAAATAAGCACATGTCAAAATGCTTGCCCGCCTAATTATGTTTGTGAAGCATGTATCTAGAGGTTTCTGATCAAAATATATCCAGGAGCTGTATCCTGGCTGCAGAAAGGAAGACAGTCTTCCATAGGTGATTTTCACATTTTATATTTAGCAAAAGGAACTTAAAAAAATATGCTTGTTTTTCAGATACATTCTATCTTCTGCAGGAACAAATACCAAACCCTCCTCCCTCTGCACTTCTGCCCATATGCTCTCTCTCAATTCTTTCTTGCCCTCCCCCTACTTGCCCTTTCCATTCCCCTCCTCCCTCCCTGACTGTTCGCTGTGTATTTGCACTCTGGAAGTGGCAGCTGCCCACACAGATGAATCCCAGTGGATCAGTGGTGGCACCGTATCCATAGGAACCTGAAAAGAACGAGGCAGTCCCTGCTTTCCAACCCACGTGTTTGTGGTGTGGCCGGAGTGGCTGGTGAAGGACTTTTGCTCCAGATATGAGACTTAGGAATAGACAGGGCAGAAACTGCCAGCTGTGATCCAGACACTGGGATGTAAAAGTATGCCCAGCAGGAGCCATTATAGGCAATTGTAGCTCACTTCCTATTAACCCTTTCCTGGAATCCTGCCTCTTCCTCCGAGCTGAGCACTCCCAGATCCCAGCCAGGCTGGGTATGTGAGGTAAACTGGAGACTCTTTGAACTGGGAGCTTATTCTTTCATTCAACCATTATCAAACATTTACTATATACTAGACACTGCAAAGTATTAGGGGAAAACCCAAATAAATAAGATATGGTTCCTATTTTTAAGAGGTTGACAGTCTAGTCAAGCAAGACAAAAATGTACACAAGTAATCGTGACACGTGACAAGTGCTGTTGCGGGGCCGAGCACTGTGGGGATTGCAGGAGGAAGTGGGGAGTTCTGCTTAGGTTTGGGAAGGCCTAAGAGGGAAGATGATGTTTGAGCCACGCTGTGGAAAATGGCTCAGATTCTACCACTGGGAGGAGATAAGAATGGCATTCCAGGCATCGGGATTAGCAAGAGAAAGGCAGCAAAGCAGCAGGAAGTTCAAGGAATTGTGACTACGGAATAGGCCTGGAGCGGAGTATCCTGTGGGGCAAATGAGAGGGGAGGTGGGCGTGGGTCAGGCTGTAAAGGAGCTTGAGAACAAAGCGAAGGAGATTGGATGCAAAAAGGAGCCAAGGCAGATGTTTAAAAAAAAATACTGTTTTGAGAAATTCTAAGCCTGCAGAAAGTCCACTGCAGCTGTTTACGTGGGGGAGTGATACCCTTACGTTTCTGTTTTGGGTGGGAGCTCTGTGGCAGCGTGGAGATGGGTTCATGGGTGGGCTGGGGAAGCCACCAGATGCAGGGAGGCCAGTGAGGCAGCTGTGGCAAAGCTACAGGCAAGAAGTGAAGAGGATCCCGAAGGGGGCGGGGGTGGGAGCGCCGAAGGGCAGGTTAGTGGGGCATGAGGCTCTGTAGGGCCCTGGGCACTGGGTGGGTAGGAGTCCGGGAGTCAGCGATGATGCTAACTTAATGGTTCGGGTGGGGAGATAGTGGTGCAGGAGCAACATGGGGCTCTCAGGGGGAAGCTTCCAGGGAAATGGGAGAGCGTATGACTCGACTTTCCACTTAGGATAGCAGTTCTCAGCCAGAAGAAGTTCAGGCACTCTGAGTTGGGCAGGGCCAGGGCCTGAGTTCAGAACTGTGTGCTGGGACTAAACTTTACGGTGTTTGAAAACAGCTACGTAGCTTTCCCTTAGCTTTCTCAGCACCAGGACAAAACCATCACAACTCCTTTTTTTTTTTGCTGTACGCGGGCCTCTCGCTGCTGTGGCCTCTCCCGTTGCGGAGCACAGGCTCCGGATGCGCAGGCTCAGCGGCCATGGCTCACGGGCCCAGCTGCTCCATGGCATGTGGGATCTTCCCGGACTGGGGCACGAAGGAGTTGCAGGGAAGCCCACAACTCCTTTAATCTTCTCTCAAGGCTTTAGGTGACTTGGGTTGAGCTGCTCTCTCCTGTTTTCCCACATCCATATTAAAATGCAATCCTTCGCAAGTTATACATGTAATTATCCATTTCATGTGTGCTGTGCACACTTCAGGAGAGATGGCCGTGACTCCCACATTGAGCACTTTAGTTAATACCGACTTTTGCTGAAAAACTAACATTTTTTACTTAATTTAGAAAAATCTTTCCACTAAATATGAACTCTCAGCAGTGTATGTGCCAGCCCTGTGCACGGTTATTTGTTCCTTGTTAGGAATCTCTAGAGCAAAGCCTTCTCCTGACTTTTATTGCAGAATTGCTGTTTGGGTACAGTTGTGGAGTCTGATGACTCCAGATAAGGAAGGAGATTCCTCTGGAAAAACATAAAATGAGGGAACAACCACATCCTGTCTGGAGTGCACTGGTAGTCTGGCAGGGTCTTCTAGGAGGGCCAAAGACTGCTTTTGCATTTGAAGATGGGCTTTGCTAGTGTCTTAGAGAAGCTCTTTGGCAACAGAGAGGGGAGAAAAGCCAAAAAAAAATCAGCCTGGGGAAGAAGCTGTTTATCTCAAGACTTTGCAGTGGGAAGCCTTCACTGAACAGTACCTGGCTTCATCATCCTAGGCCTTCTGAATACTTGGCCTGACGGGTGAAAATTTTAGCAAGTTCTTGAGTTGTCTTCAAAGGTATTCATGGAGATGTTCATTGCCCCATAGAATCCTTAATAACTGGCCCCCTGGAGGGGGCCCTCCCTCCGCCAGCCTCCCTCCGCCAGCCTCCCTCCTTCGAGTGAGTGCACTCCCACTACCTCGGAGCCCCTGAGGGCCAGGATCTCTGCGAAGGTGCCTGCAACTTGCCACTGTGCTATTGCTCCCACAGACCTTGATGCCTGCAGCACTCGGCCAGGCCAGGCTCCTTTGCCACGTGTACCTGGCATTCTGCTGGCTCCCTGGCACTTTTCACTCTGCTCTGTAGGATCCTTCAATGCCTCCACTCTCTTTACCCTCCTCTCCCTTCCTCTAAGCAGCTTTTAAATAGAATTCCTCATCTAAACAGTCCTCAGAAGCAGTTTTTAAAATTCCCCCAAGGATGATAAATAACTAGTATCACTCTAGATGTGTGGGAGAAAAGTTACTGCATGAGGTGCAACGGATCTCTGAGGGCATTAAGACTTAATTCAGCCGTGGGACTCTGGTTGAGACTTGTGGAATGTTTTTCCATCTTGAGAGTGGAGAAACTCTGGTCCCATCATCTTCCTGTCATTGAGGATATTTCTCCTAAATATTCTAAATATGTTGGGACTCCTCTCTGACCTATCAAAAGCTTAGGTTTTTGGAAACTTTAGCCAGAAAAAGATTATTGGTAAGTTCTTCCATGCGAACCCTGTCCTGATGCAGTGTGTTTCGGATAGCATGTTGGGGAATCACATGAGTCGGGAAAAGTCAAAAGGAGGAAGCTACTAAGGGAGAAGAGAGGTTATCACCCTGCCACCTTTAGATGAGCACTAGCCTCAAATATTTCAGGTCTGGCAAGTAGAAAGGAGTAGGTTTTTCTTGCACTTCACAGGACGCATGTATTAAACTAAATAGTGCTAGCTACTGAAACAGGTAACTCCCAAATCCCGATGACTAAACAGAATGAAAAGTTACTTCTTGCCCCCATTGCAAGCCAGTGGGGATGTGGGTGGGTGTAGGTCTGTGCTCCGTGAAGTCATTCAGGGCCCTAGGCCATGTCCTCCTGTCTCTGGAGGCCTTTCCAAGCTGCTGGCAGAAGAGGAGAGACCCAGGATCACACGTGAGAGGCTCTTATGGGCCAGGCCTGGAAGAGACACAGAACACCTGGTCCTTGTGCCACTGGCCAGAGCTCAGTCCTCCGGCTACAGCTACCTGCATGGAGGCTGGAAATGTCAGAAAAGAGGAAAAAGAGAACATGGGTGTTGGTGGTAACCAAAGTTTGGATGTTTGGAGCCATAAGTTTTGGCTCGAAACGAGTTACTAGTTACTTGGGGGAATTAGCATGGTCCACGATGGGCAACCTCATGAAACAAGATCATCATTGGAGTGTTAGTTGGAGAACAAATTCCTGCCGCTTCTACTTCAGAGTTCTAAACTACAGTTCCGAAATAGCACAGCAATTCCCCCACCCTCCCTGCTTCCTCTTTCCTTGGGGGGCAAACTTCCTAGTTCACGTTACGGAGAAAAGAGAGGGTCAGATAGCAGTATTTCTTCTGTGGAATGCCTTCTTCACTTTTGGCTTTTCTTTTCTATGAGAGCAAGCGGGACTCAAGAGTTCAAGTTCGTTTTGCCCAGTGCGCAGCAAAAACGCTAAGATTTGCAGCAAAGAGAGAGCTTATTCGCAACTCAACCGAGCGAGGAGACGGGAGAACAAATCTGAAACCCACCTCCCCCTAAAAGCCAGGGGCTGGGGGTATTTACGGGATGACCAATAAAGCAGCAGGGCGGTCAGAGGCGTGGGGAGCAGGGATTGGAAAAAGGTGGGGACGTGGAGAAAGGTGATGGGAAAAGTGCAATAATTGTCCTTCCCTCAGGTGTAACTAGGCCAGGGGCCTCTGCACGTTCAAAAGGTCACAGAGCGGACACTCCTGCATGCCCAGTTGTGTGTGTGGGGGGATGGTCCTATCCAGTCTTAACTGGCTTAGCTTCAACTGGACACAGCTGACTCTAAGTTCCTAAAAAACGACCCAGGCAAACATCGTGTCTGGGCCCTGTGCGGTTTGGAGGACATGCAAATCTTAAAACGACCTCGATTAGTGAAGGCAGGAGAAATGGATTTACCCCATGGTTTCAAGTCACCCTGGTGGTCAGCAGACCGGATCTGAGGACCCCTCTCTGCAGGGTGCTCTGGGTGTGTGTGAAGGGTGAGCCTGCCCATTACTGGAACACATGCCTCTGGGGTGAGGAGTTATCATGAAGTCCTTTGTACCAAGAGAGCAGAACTAAAGATGAGCAGAAGTACTCGTGTAACATTCTGGAATCCTACTATTTTGATACTGGAAGGGACCTTAGAGCCCGTGGGGTCTCATCCTACTGTGCTCCCCGTGGAGGGGGTCAAGCCCTCTGTCCTCAGGGCTGCACAGCCTGTACTGGCAAAGCACAGTTAGCATCTGGGCCTTCTGACTCCTAGATCTGGGCTCCAGGCTGCCCCTCCCACCAATACAGTATCAGGACTTCCCTGTCCTGATGACATTATTTAAACTATCTTGTTCGGTTCCACTGATGCCATGACTTCCTTGGAACCTACATGGGAAGGAGACACGGCATCTGGTCCTGTTCTGCTCTTGGCTCTCTGTGACCTTGGGCATGTATATGAACTTAAGTTTCTCATCTATAACCCGAATGATTTGGATTACATCGGCGGTTTTCAAATCATGTTTCATGCTGGGAGGCCCTGTATCTTCTGGAGCTTTCTTAGGAGCCATTTTGGAGAATAGGAATGAAGCTTAGCTATTTTATGTATCAGTTTCTATCAATAGTTCACTTTTGTTCTGTGACTTAAAAATAGTTTGAAAACCACTGCAGGAGATGGTCTCTGAATGTCTTGCTGTCTTTAAAGTTTTACATCTCTTTGAAACGTACTTTATGCATTTCATCGTTAAGGCGCTTCGTATAGGGGCTGCCTGATGAAATAAGACCCAGAGCTGTGGAAGTTAAATAACAAACCAAACTGTGCTACTGCTTGTCTCAGTTGCAGATTCAAATGCTTTTGGGGTCAAGCAGGTAATATAGAAGGAGGAAGGAATACGTTATGGGTTGAATTATATCCCGTGCCCCCCATCCCCAATTTATATGTTGAAGTCCCAAACCCCAGTACCTCAGAATGTGACTGTTTTTGGAAATAGTCTTTAAAAAGGAAACTGAGTTAATATGAGGGCATTAGGTTGGGACTAATCCAATGGGACTTGTGTCCTTATAAGAAGGGGACACAGGCACATATAGAGGGAAGACCATGTGAAGACACAGGGAGAAGATAGCCCCTCCAAGCCAAAGAGAGAGGCCTTAGAAGAGACCAACCCTGCTGACATTTTGATATTGGACTTCTAGCTTCCGGAACTGTGAAAAAACCAAATGGTGTTGTATAAGCCCCCCAGTCTGTGGTACTTTGTTATGGCAGCCCTAGCAGACAAATACAGAACGTGTGTGCTTGTGTGAGGACAGGTGTGTGTATGTGGGTAAAACTACAGGGAGTGGTAGAGACTGTAGCAAGACTGGGTGAGTTCATCGTGGCTGAAAGGGGAAGATGCTCTTTAGCTCTAGCTGCTTGTTGCCACGTGGGAATATTAGCTCAGCGTTGCCAGATGTTCTGAATTTGTAAATGAAGCTAAATTTTTTTTAATGTGAAATTTCCCAGTTTTTTTGTAATACATGGGCAAACAAAACATGTCTGTGGGCCCGATTTGACCTGTGGATTACCAGTTTTGACCAGTGACCCCATGTTTAAGGAAACAATTTAGAAGTGACCTCATAAGGCAGGGCATGACTAGAGAGTAAACATTAGGAGACAGAATACTGAATTAGGAGCCAGGACACCTGGCTGGCTTTCCTGGCCAGACTATCCTGCTGTTAGACCTTGAGCCAGACCTCAGTTCCCATTCTTGTCAGGTGAGGAGACTGAACTAGTTCCTGCCAGCAAAGGTGACTGGAGGTTTTAAGTCTGAGTGCCATACTCTGTAAACATCAGGAATTATGGCCAAGATAATTACCCTCTACCTGGCTATTTCTAAGAATGAGTGCCTGAGCTTCTAGAGTCACAAAGAAAGAGATTGAGTGTAATTAAGGATTTAAGTGTGTAGGAGTGGAAATATCCCCACGTCTTAGAAAAAGCTGCTCAAACTGGAAAAAAAAAAAAAAAAAAAAAAGCAGAAGGAATTGCTCCAAATGAATGTCATTCAAAATATTGGCCAAAGAGGGTAAAAACTTCACCCTTTCATTATAAAAAGTATCATGGTGCTTCTTTGCTTTGCACTGGGGTTGTCACTGCAGAGTTTTCTTGGCTCCATTTTTTTTTTTTTTTTTTGGTCAGCATTTCAAGGACAAAGTATGGCAGACATAGACTAATAATAAGAATTATTATGTCTGTACTATGTGCCCGGGACTTTACATATATAGGCACTTCTTCTTGTAACACAGAATAACACTTCCCAGAAAATCTCGCCATCTGCAAACCTCCGTATTAAAAAAATAATAGGATTTATGGGAAAAATAGGGCCGAGATAGACCATTCAAATCCCGTGCAACTCTGATGAGCCCAAGCAGTCATTGCTACCTGGGGAGGTCGCTTGGACCACCTTGACAGCACCTGGGTGGCTAGAAGCTGCCACAGGGGTATTAAAGTCCACAAAAGTAATAGAGCTGAGAAGCTGGTAACTGTTTCTTAGACCAGCACTGGCAGGGGTAGAGACAGGGCAGAGGAAATGGAGCTACTGTCAAGGAGAGCACAGGCGGCAGGAAAACCTCATACAAGCTGAGAGCTCCGAGGCTGGGGTGGGCTGAGGGAGAAGATAGCCCTGGAGACAGGTGCTAGTCTTACATTTCCTGGAAAACAGCAAAAAAGTTCCTGCTGATGATGTAGCAGCCGAGCCCCTGACCTTTTCCTTTTCCGTTGCAGGTCATGGTTCCACTTTTGCTATTCCACCTCCTCTTGCTTAGGAAAACCCACCTTCGATATGGTGAAAAGCAATGTGCAATTTTCACAGTGCAATATGACACTTTATGTGCAGTTTTCACATTCTCTTGGCATCATTACTCTGTAACCAGTCACTGATGGGGTGATTCGTGCTACAGAAAGGCACACTGTAGCAGAACAGATGCATGATTTTAGTTCATTCTCACAACTCCGGGTATTGGAGCAGTGGTTCTCACATCAGCGGGCCTCAGAATCACCTGGAGGGCTTGTTAAAACAGATGGCTGGGTTTCATCCCCAGAGTTTCCGATTTTGTATTTCTGGGGTGGAGCCCAAGAATTTGCATTTCTAAGAAGTTCCCAGACGATATGGATGCTGCTGGCCCAGGACCACATATGAGAACTACTGTACTAGTGGCCATGGATGATTGGCCAGATTTTGTGACTTGCCCGAGATTGCTGCAGGAATGGACCCAAGGCAGGTCTGAATCTTGAGCCTAATGAGGCTAGTATGCCAGAGAAATGGATTTTGTTGATCTGTAAACACTTAGGAATGTGCTGGGGTTTGCTTCAGGTAATTACTTGTACCTAGTTAGCAGGCAGGCAGGGAGCTCAGGCAGTCAGAAGGGATGGGCTTGTGGTCAGCAGCGATACATTGTAGGGACCTGGGGAGACTCTGCCTCCACCTATGGGTGTGCTGTGTGGTCTCCTGTTTTATAAGACATCTTTGTAAATTTTGGTATCATTAGCTATTTAAGAGCTTATACCTAGTGAGTATCTATTATAATCCCACCATCCGGCACCTGACCTTCCTGCCAGGGCAGCTGGTGGGCACACAGCCCCAGGATTTGGACCCAGACACTGTGAATGCACTGCCCCTAAAGAGTTTCCTGAAGGAAACAAGCAGGGAGTCTCCCTGTGACTTGCTTATGTTCGTGTTTAGAGTGGCTCGTTTCAGGGAGAGAAAGCCCCAGTATGACTATCAGACCCCTCAAAAACTGACTTTACTTGCTTTATTTTAGGTATAAAATCTGTGGGACAAAGGTGATGTGGTATAATCCTAGAAGTGAGAATGTTGTCCATTTTCATCATAAAAAACTCCCAACTGCAGAAAAGTTGTAGTTCATTACTACTTTAGGGTTCTGAGGTTATAGACTGAATTAAGAATAGGAAAAATGTGTTGATGATTACTAAATGCCTTTGAATCTTCCAGAAGGCGTTCCCCCACCCTGAGAGCATGACATGACAGAACGAGCTTTGGAGTCACCCAAAGTGTGATCTGAATCCAAGCTCTGTCACTTACGGATTTTGTGACATGGGGAAAGTGATTTGTCTAGTCAGAGCCTCTGCTTCCTCTTCCGTAAAGTGGTTTAATAATATTTACTTCACTAGGTTATCATGAGGATTAAATGGCTGCCAGCAATGCAGATATGCTTCTGATACCCACAGCGTCCTGAGGCACAGATAGCTAGTCTGTGTGCATTCATCCTTGCATTTGCTCCCAAAGAGCCAGAAACCAGGCAGCAGGACCATCTCAAGAAGACAGAAGTGGAAGCCTGCTGGAGACTGGCTTGGTTGAGACTCCGGTTCAAAGTATCACGAGGCTGGCCGTTTTCCCTAACCGCTTACTAACATAGATACAAAGACAAAAAAAAAAAAAAAAAAAGATAAAACTTACAACACTGGAAAATAACTAACCACCAAATTCCAGAATTATAAAGGAACTCACAATAAATACGAGGCAGATGGAGAGGACCAAGAATAACCAATGTAGCTTCCAGCTATGTCATCCCTCTACTGTGCCTCCATGATTTGGAGAGCCAATGCCTACGTCAAACAGGAAGCCTTCCAGTGCTGTGAAGGGAGCAGAGTGCCTGGCTTTCTGTTTTCTCCTCTCCTTCCTCCTACCACCACCTGTCCCTCTTTCCCCTTGTCCCCACTCAGGCTTCCACCTTGTTATATTTAGGTCAACACTCCAAATCTCAGAAGTGACTGGGAAGTAGTGGGGTGCTGGCAATGGCCTAAGACTTGTGAATGTGGAAAATACCACCCCCCCCAAATTATTTACACCCTTGAATAATACCCTCCCCTTGAGTGCAAGCAGTACCCGTGACTGGCTTCTAGCCAGTAGAGAATGGTGAAGGTGAAGGATGGATGTCACCCCTGTGGTTATATTACTGAGGGAGAGAGCCTCCCGCTGGCCTGGAGGATGGAAGCCGCCATGTTGTGAGAGGGCACAAGAGGGGGGCTACATGCAAGGACCCCAGTGACGGCCGGCAAGAAAGTGGGGCCCTCAGTCCGACAGCTACAAGGAACTGAATTCTTGTGACAGCACTGTGAGCTTGGAAGAGGACCCCGAGACCCAGAAAGGAACACATCCCACTGACACCTCAGACTTGTGAGACCCTGAGCAGGGGACCCAGTTAAACTGTGCTCTGACTCCTGACCTACAGAAATTGTGGGATAACCAATGTGTGTTGTTTTATGTTGCTAAGCTTGTGGTTGTCTGTTGGGCTGCAAAAGAAAAATAATAGAGTGAGTTACAGTCTCTATGAGGTGAGCATTTTGTGGGGAGTAAATAAGAGCCCTGGGAGCAGAGCATGCTGGGGATTAGGATGCCCAAGTGGGTTCTCTGAAACCAGAAGCCAGATAGTGGGGGTCAGAGGGAAGTGCCAAGAGGAAGAGGAAATTTGCCTGGGAGTTGCAGATATGCAAGTCTGTCCTACAACTGTAAATGTGATAAGGAGATTCCAACACGGTACAGGTGACCCAACTTGTGGGTCAAAAAATCAACTTTTGGGCTTCCCTGGTGGCGCAGTGGTTGAGAGTCCGCCTGCCGATGCAGGGGACGCGGGTTCGTGCCCCGGCCTGGGAGGATCCCACATGCCGCGGAGCGGCTGGGCCCGTGAGCCATGGCCGCTGAGCCTGCGCGTCCGGAGCCTGTGCTCCGCAACGGGAGAGGCCACAACAGTGAGAGGCCCGCGTACCACAAAAAAATAAATAAATAAATAAATAAATCAACTTTTCATAAGCTTACCAGAAAATATCCGGGAACAATATAGAGAAATTTACAAAATCTTAAAGGGAGATTGAAGTCTTCCCACTGAAAATATTAAATGTTTTCTGTAGATTCAACTGTAAATTTAATGTAATCCCAATAAAAATCTTAATTGACTTACTTGGAATTTGATGAAATCTAAATTATTGAGAAGGATGATCATTTCAGAATAGCTCATATGTTGTTTGAAAAGAACAGTGATGGAGACTTTGTCTTATCAAAAAATAAAATACAGCTTAAAACTATAATAATTGTAATTGTATTAGTTCAGGAATAGGCAGGCAGATGATGGAATAGGAGAACAGACCCAAGGATACATATGTGCATTTGTTTTGTTTTTGTATATGATAAAGATTTCATTTCCAATCATTGGGGAAAGTCTGGATAGTTCATAAATGGTGTTAGGGAAAATGACCAACCAATTGGGGCAAACTATTTATATCACTACCTCTTCCATGCCTCACACAAAAATAAATTCTGATTAGCTTTACATTTAATTGTAAAAGATGAAATTTATAGATTACATAAAATAGGGGTGAATAATTTTGGTGTTTTTGGGGGTAGAAAAGGCATTTCCAAGCATGCTGCCAAAGCCAAGAATCATAAAATAAAGGATTGTTATGGTTGATTGTGCGAACAATGAGAACTCCTGTATGGTATCAGATCCCCCCCCACTCCCCACACACACAAAACAAAAAAAACGAAACTTGAAAGGCAAACAGAGAAAAAATGTGTAACATAAATGCCAGGTATTGTTAAACTTTGAGCTTTTCCTAATCAATTAGAAAAAGATAAACAACCAGCTGAAAAAAACTGAGGCAAGACTAAAAAGAAGCAACCACAAAATATACCAGCCCATGTGTTTGCTTTGCTCCATGTACCCTTTTTTTTTTCCAGAAATCATGATTTTTTTCAGACTTCCAGGAGCAGCAGTTTTGGGGGTATGGCGCTACTGGCCAGTGTCATGGTATTTTGGGGGAGATGTACGGTTGTAATCATCTTTCTGTCAAGGGTCATGTTCTTCCACATTACCCAGGAATATCCAGCAAATGATTGAGCCTTCCTTTTATTAAAATAATCTCACTAAATGGAGATTTCATACCTGCCCATATTTTTACTCTAAAGAATGCATCAGTGACCAAAGCCCATTTTACTAAAAGAATTATTTTTCAAAATGGCTATGGCTTTATCTTTTTATGATTATGATTGTGAAAGCAATTCATGCTTTTCGTAAAAATCTGTGCTGTCCAGAAAGATGTAAAGAAGATAGTAAAAATACCCTTATCTTGCCTTCCAGAGATAACCTCTGTTTTATCTGTGTGAGTGTGGGCACACATCAATCCACATACATTCACAGGAGCATGTGTTTATCTATATTTTCACAAAAATGAGATTATAGTTTTTTCCATCCAGTTCAACAATATATCATGAATATCTTTCTATGTTAATAAATATAGATCTGCCTCATCATTTTATTATTTATTTATTTATTTATTTATTTTGTGGTACGCGGGCATCTCCCATTGTGGAGCACAGGCTCCGGACGCACGGGCCCAGCGGCCATGGCTCACGGGCCCAGCCGCTCCACGGCATGTGGGATCCCCCCGGACCGGGGCACGAACCCGTGTCCCCTGCGTCGGCAGGCAGACTCTCAACCACTGCGCCACCAGGGAAGCCCCTGCCTCATCATTTTAAATGGATGCCTATTCTTCTTCAAAATGAATGTGCTATAACTAATTTAACCACTCTACGGCTGATAAATTTAGGATTTTTTTTTTTTTTAACCAGAATGAAGAGCTCTGTAATTGATTCCTTACACATATTCTTGGTCATGGGTCTGGTTATTTCCTAAGAATAAGTTCCTAGAACAGAGATTATTAGTTGTCCCAAGGGAAGAAAGAGACAGGATGATGTGAGACAGTAACAAGGTGTGATACTCGGGAAGAGAATAGACAGTGAGTTTATCACACTCACTAGCACTTGAATCTGCGTCCAGCCCAGCCCTATGGACACATATCTGGGTTCCCGCGAGAGCGAAACTACATGCAGGACTGCTTCCAGAACCTTCTAACAGTGGGGGCAAAGACAGAGGGGAGAGGATAGAGCTACTCTCCCCTGCTGTGCTCCAGAACGATGTGTGGCTCTGTGGAATCTGAGCAGGGAGCAGGCCCAAAGGGACTGGACTCGTCTGTGTGCACACGTGAGAGCCCAGTGGGACCTCCACAAACACAGAGCGGGGGCCAGGGGTGCAGGTGCCAGTGAGGTTTGAGTCATTACTCTCAAAAGATCCTTTCTACAGCCAGTGGAGGTGAGACTTGGAGAGACTCCGGTTATGCTCTAATTACCTCTGGGTAGAAGCCAACTCTGTGTGCCCAATGCCTCAGAAATCCTGAACATACAGTGTCTTCTATTTTTAAGCACATACAGAAGCCTTGTATGTGCTTAAAAGCCCTGTCTGTCGTTTTACAGTCTAAGAACGGCACCTTGAGGCTTAATCTTTTCTACCTGCTGTTACTCAGAGCCCAGGGAAGGCCCACTGGGTTCTCTTGACAGCCATTTGCCAACTCAGCTATACGTGATTTAAATTCTTTCACCCCTTTGTTTAAAATTGGATATGAGATTGGTTCTCTCGAATGAAGACTTTGAGTGACTGATAATTATACAGAGATTATATCTTTTATCTTTATTCATACTTGTCAGCACAGTGCCTTTCCACAGTTCAAATAAGTGAGGTATTGAACAATGAAGAGCAACCAAAACTCCAAGTCGGGGAGTACGGCAGGAACTGTTTACCGTCGCCCGATGCTCATCTCCCCTCCTGCTCACTCTTCTTCGCCAGTGAAAGAAGTCCAGTTTATTCAGGAGCTAGGTAGAGACCCATCGGTTCAGCTTCTTTCCCAGTTCCAAAATATAAATCATGATTGATCAGAACCAGTTATGACACTGTCATCTTGCCTGGCCCCTGGTTGGTTGAAGGGTGGCATGTGATCCTGTGTTGGCTGGTGAGATGTAAGGGGACGTCTACTGAAATAAGCTTAGTTTTCAAAGAAAAGACAGTACCTCCCCAGAAGAAGTTTTTCTCCTACCTATTCTGCCTCCCTATCGTGGGAGGTGATGCCTGGAAGTGACCGTGAGGGGATAAGGATGAGGATGCCAGGGGGATGGATCAGCAAAATGGAGAGTACGTGGGTTCCAGGGGACACTGTGAGCAACTGAACTGCTTAGCAATTGTTCACCCCCATACTCAGTGCAAAGTGAGAAAAATGAATTCCTATTTTTATTTTTATTTTTTTGTGTGTGTGGTACGCGGGTCTCTCACCGCTGTGGCCTCTCCCGTTGCAGAGCACAGGCTCAGCGGCCATGGTTCATGGGCCCAGTCGCTCCACGGCATGTGGGATCTTCCCGGACCGGGGCGCGAACCCGTGTCCCCTGCATCGGCAGGCAGACTCTCAACCACTATGCCACCAGGGGAGCCCCTGAATTCCTATTTTTAAAGGTCCACTCTCAGGTGGGTTTTCTGTTACATCACCAAAAGCATTCTTAAGTGATACGTGCAATTGATAAAATAAGAATGACTTGACCATCCAAAAGCATGAAGTTTGGAGCCAGGTTGCCTGGGATTGAATCTAAGTTCTTCTGTGTACTCGTTTTGTAACTTTGGCTGGGCTAAGCCTCCTGTGCCTCAGTTTCTTTATTTGTAAGATAGTACCTATTACATAGATTGTGCAGTGTAGTTCAGAAGAAATACCAAAATATCAGCTTGACTTCTTTATGGGGGTCACAGCAGGACACAGGTGTCCAGAGTTGGAAAATTGTGTCTAGATTATTTTTAATAAAAGAATGCAAAATCTCTGCTAACATGTCACTTTAAGTAGACTTGGATGAGGAAATGGTTTGTAAAAGTTTTTCAGCCCTTCTCATATTTATGCTATCCAAATGTAAAATTGTTAGTCTCCAGGAGGGTCTAGAATAAATGTTTGGGATTCTCCACTCTCATAAAACACAAGAACAGAGTTATTCCACATGGAAGTCTTAGGCTTACTCAGCTCTGAGGAGTAGAACCTTCCGTACTTCGTAACTACAGTTCCAAACAAGTTTCTAATACTTCATGTGGCCACCTTTGCTCTCAATATGTTATTCCTGCCTAAATTCCCACTTTTTTCTAGAAATCTGTGTAACTCTGATAGTGTTTGCATTTCTGCCTCTTTGTTTCTTCTAGTATCTTTTAAAAAGATGAGTCAGCAAACAATTTATGTTAATGAGGTGTCATGAGACGTGCAAAGGAAGTAGAGACACCAGTCTTTGCTCACCTGTTGCTCATTGTGTTTTCCATCAGGTGTGAGGTCACCCGATGTTCTCCTTTTATAAGCGGGTTTATTAAGCAGGAGGCACTGGACTTTCATATTGTGGGTGATACAAAAACTCAGAGGTTTTCCTCTGCTGTTGTCTTTTTTTTTTTTTTTTTCGGTACGCAGGCCTCTCACTGTTGTGGCCTCTCCCGTTGTGGAGCACAGGCTCCGGATGCTCAGGCTCAGCAGCCATGGCCTCACGGGCCCAGCCGCTCCGCGGCATGGGGGATCCTCCCGGACTGGGACATGAACCTGTATCCCCTGCATCGGCAGGCGGACTCTCAACCACTGCGCCACCAGGGAAGCCCTCCTCTGCTGTTTCTGATGTGCAGGTGGTTCCTTGAAGAGAACAAGGCAAAGGCCCATTTACATTTGGGCTCCTGAGTACATTTGGAATTGTCTCTTGTGGGGCATTCTGGCTTCTGGCTTAAAGTGGTCGTGTTTATCTACCCAGTTGCCCAATGGCGATGGAATGTTAAATTAAGAGGTAAGTACAACATTCTCTCTGGGGTTAGTTTCCTCCCTCTTGACTCAGAGGAGGAAGGTAGGTCTGGATTTTGGCATAGCTGAGCATATGGGAGCAACCACAGGCCAGCTCCTCCAGGCTGCGAATCCCAGCTTGGGTGCCATTTGTCTCAGAAGGGCAACAAGGACTCAGTAAGCCCCCATGTGGGACATGGCAGTGGATTAAGAACTCAGATTATGCTGAGGTTCTGACTGTGGGTTTCAGTCTGAGACTTCGGCTGGAAGTAACAAAACATTCACAATATCATCTTTCTATTTAGATTCACGACTCCTTTCTGCCTTTTAATTCCATAATGATCCGATGATGAATAAGGAAACAGTCATTCCAGGGAGCCAACATTAGGTGTCCTGCCCTCTGGCAACAGAGGCCCGAATATCTGCTGAATCAGGGAAGAAGAATTTAGATATAGTAAAATCACCTCAGTTTGAAATCCAGCAACTCAAAACCAGACATGTAGAGATAGAATCGTGGTATGTGGGAATCAGAAGGCAATTTAGTGATACGTGGAATTGATAAAACAAGTTGGCCAGTTGTTCTCCAACTATTGGGTCCATCAGGATCACTTGGAGGGCGTGTGAAACGCAGATGAATGCTCCGAGTTTCTGATTCCGTAAGTCTGGGGTGGGGCTCAAGAATGTGCATTGCTACCAAGTTCCCAGGTGAGGGTGATGCTCCTACTCTGGGTACCACACCTTGAGAACCACCAATTTAGACAACTACTGTGCTTTACAATCAAGGAATTTGGAGTGAAGAAGTTGGTGTATTGTCCAAGGTGATTGGATGGCTGTCCAATTGAAAAAATGGAAGAGCTAAAACTAAATTCAGTTCTTTTGAGTTTAGGTTCATTGCTCTTCTTACCATTGCCCCTTTAAAGCCACAAATGAAGTGTTTTCATAATAATATGTATTTGCTTGGAAACAACAGGACATTAGAGCCTCCAACTCTTTGCTTTCCCACTAGGTGACTGTTGTGTTTAGGGAGTCGTGTAACCTCTTATTGTCTCAGTTTCTGTAAAATGGGATACTAATAGTAATAGCCCTGTAGGACCCACCTCACAGAGGGGTTGTGAGGATTAAAATATAGCTTTATATAAAGTTCTTAGACTTGTGCCTTAGAAACTGCTATAATCACTATTATTAAATATTAGTTATTTTCAATTAATTGAAAATATTTTCTATTACTGAAGTTTCACTCTTATCTGGTCAAACTGGTTGGCACGAGGATAGTAAAGGTGACTAACAGAAAAATTTCAGGATGTGACTAATCCTAGAACAGGTGATGTAAATAACTAGATTTTTAGATCTTCTCAATTATCTGCTCTATCCCTCTCTTTTTATGTGGGGAACAGAGACGTCATGGAGAAATGAAGTGACTTGTCTAAGCTTTTATAGCTAATTAGCAACATTGCCAGTCCTAGAACTCCGTTTAATTAATAGCTTTCTTAGTCTATGCAGTATTTGCAAAAGTAGCATTATTGTGGCCATTTACAGATTTGTCTCTATTTCCTAATGTTGGGAATTTAGCTAAATTGTTTGGTTGACAATGGACAACCACTACAGCATCATTTTTTATTTGCTCTGAATGCCTTTTTCATGAACCCCCTCTTTTGTAAGCATTGTGATTCCGCATAGGGTAAAACGAGATGTCTTTATTTGTATTAAGTTCTAAAAATACTCAGAAGAGGATTTGAACATATTCCCGTTACTCCACACTTTCTCCCCTGGAGTCTTTATCTTGAGATGAGTCAACGCCATGGAAAGCCCATTATTATTCAGTATAAAAATAGGCACTCAGTTAAAGTATCTAAATTCCAATTTGGACAGCAAAAGGTTAATAGTGCCTAGAAAAGAATTCCAGCAGCCCACAAATCTAAGCATAATTATGTATGAACATGAGGCTTTTATTGCTGTCAAAATTAATCACTTTTCAACTTCCAGCTGTTAAAACCCTTCTGGCAGCTCTCCAAGCAATTTCCCTACAGTTACTTTTCCTTCAATTAAATTCTGGTGCAGTTCACAGGCTCTTATTACATAAGCAGCAAGTTAAAAATGGACTTCTTGGGGTTTTCTTCTTCTTCTTTGGTCTTTGCTTGAAACTAGAAAATGACAGATTGTGAAGTTTGTTTCTCTCACTCTTTTCAGCTCAACTTTTACTTAAACTTCAAGCCTAAAGAACAGTCAACATGGTATTAAAGTCTTCATGTTGATTGTAAAGCACTTTATGTGTGTGTAGTGATTTGTAATAATTTTTATTAGCCATTTCTCTCAGTTGTCCTCTGAGGTAAGTGAATGTGGTTATGTTTGCTGTCTACAATCCCACCCACTTTTCTCCCCCAGAAACTTTGCAGGAAATGCAGTTTACAAATCTGCACTGGGTTTAGTCCCTATATTATGCTACCACTTAATTCTAGGATGGAAGTTATCCTCGCTGCTCCTTTAACTGAGTGTACAGGTCTGTTGTGGTGGGAATACTCTTGGGAAGAGAAGCCCTCTGAGGGGTCTGAAGGTGCCCAGTTTTCGGGAAGCTCCCGTGGTGGACTGCACCCCCGATTCCAGAAGCCGCTGCAGAGAGGCTGATTGAACTGTGAAGGCCAGAGCCCCATGGCAAACTATGGCCACTGTGTGGCATATGACTCAAGGGGTTCAGAAATGGGCCTAGTACAGTATTTATTTTGATTTTTGAGTGGAAATGAGTCCACATCTTTGCATTCACTTGGCCCAGAACCGAGTGCTTGCACATGGATGATGTGTTGGAAGTGTTGTCTTTCCACTCCTCATTCCTGCGATTCCCAAAGACTCATCCTTGCATCCTTTCTTGAGCTCTACAGGGACGAACGAGGGCTAAAGCTTTGCTCGACAGGGATTGGGAGTCCTGTCCCTCTTACCCTCTTACCTTCCCTCTATGTCAGAGCACAGGCTCTTCTACATTTGAGTTAGTTTAGCCAGTTTCATTTCCCTGGTTTGTCTCTCCCAATCCCCTCTGATGGTGCCCCTTTGAGCTGTGGGGTGGAGAGCACCTTCCCGCCAGCTCCTGCTTCACGATGTTACTGCGTGGTAGAATGGTGTAATGCACAGATGTCTCTAGCTTTCAGTCTCTGTCATTTCTGCCATCAGCCTCTAATTTCATGCAAAATTAACATATTTCCAGACGCCGATTCCACCCTGAGCCTCTCTACCTGATAGTAACAGCTGGTGAGAGATCTGAAACTGAGCAAGGAGAATGAAGGTGTCTTTGTAGCAGAGACGAAAGAGTATAGAGGGACTGCATGTCAAAGAAAAAGTAAGAATGCAGCAAGTACCTTGTAATGCCTGTGTCTTTTAGCGCGGACCTGCGGTTCTGTGCTACCCAATATTTATGGGAAGAGAGATGTTAGACATAGGAGGCATCTACCCTCATCATCCACACTCCAGAGTTGCTTGTCACTGAAAACTTGGGCTTTGAAGACCTGAGCCAATCATGGCTTAAGATATTGAGCAAGATTCCTTGTCCAAACAGAAGCCTTGCTGGGCTGTGGATTGGGGAGTCATGGGTGTGTGTTTACTGGAGCACATTGGTTAACGGTGGCCTGCTGGTCAAGCCATATCTGTGCTCACCCAGCCCAAGGAAACGGCTCAAGGCTTGAGCACCTCGGCAGGAATATGGAGAAGGGGGCAGATTCACCAAGAAGTCATCAGCGTCTCTGTCTCTTTACTGCAGTTTGCACTGCAGGGAAGAATCTGTGCCAACCCCTCCCTCTCTCCTTTGTAAATTAGCGGGTTGGTTTGCTCTAGTGTGACTGAATTGATTCACTCCACGCAGGGTAATTTGGACAAATCTTCCTAAGCCTGACTTGATGGCCTAGAGAGGACTGAGTCGATTAAGACCTGCTCTGACCCTGACAACCAGGGGCCAAGACTCTTCCACTGGGAAGCTGCCGTAACATCCGAGAGACAAGACGGAGGTCACGGCGAGAGGGCCAAGTCCGGAAAGGACTGCTCATGAAGTCTTGCCCTTCTGTTCAGTATTTAATATACTGTCTCTTTGTTTCTTAAAAACTGCCACATGCATAGTTTTTGTTAATTGGCTTATAGAGCATATGCACGGATATTATCATCTAATGTAAATACCTTGCAAGAATTTTATGTGCTTGTTTCCTTAGTTTCATAGACTGTGTGATTCTAACACTAAACCTCTCACTAAATTCTACCGAGTGGTAATTAAAGACAAATATATACGCCGTCAACAAGTTGGGGAGAAGTTCTGTTTGGAGTTAGAGTCACTTTGCAGTTGGCAAAATATAGTTCCACTAATTTATAACGCACTTATTCCATCTGCTCTCTTGTTTAAAATGTCCTGGATTCTCTCAGAATCTGCGTATGCAATATTTTCCATTTACAAAATTTTCCTGCATAATCCATTTTCTTTTTCAGAGAGCTCTTGAAAAACGACATTGGTTAGTTTCAAATGTGCAGAGCCCAGTTTTATGTGATTTGATTCCTGATCTTACAAATGGATGATGAAGCCTAAAGAGATAACCGAGGAGGAGCCTTTAGAGCTAAAATGGGTGTGCCAGGGACTCCGTGCAAATTATACCAACAAATGGATAGCTCCGGGCAGCTGGTCTTTGTGGAGGCTGAGCCTATGCCTTTGTAAGCAGGTTTATCTGAGGCCTCCAACTTCCTGCCACCACTCTCTTGTTGTGCTAAAATGCATGCTGCCTACATGCCTTCATGGAACTGCTTATTTTTTTCGGAGCCATGAGGTCATGAATGTTTAGAAATTTTTTCTTCGCTCAAGTATGGAAGGAGAGTAGAGATGAGTGAAAATGTTGAAGAGAACAGGGAAGGAGTACGGCATTAAACAACAACAACTACGTTTGATGTCTTGACATGGCCTCACAGTGTAGTTACAGAGACTCTATGATTCTGGGCGGGGGGGCTGGGGGTCAGAGGGTGGTAGCTGCCTACCAGGACCTGGCACTTCTCCTATTTATTTGCCGGCAGTTACAGGCACCCATTTCTGGTCACAGGATTGGGGAAGAAAGGTGGAGATGGAAATGTCAGAGTGAAGAGACTCATCAGTCCCAGTCACATTGCCTGAGTTTTCAAGTGATAAAGAGGATGGTTTTGAAGACAAATTGGTCGGCTCTTTTCTTGGCAATAGGCATAGTTTGGAAGACAAATGATTTGAAGCTGTTTTCTTTGTCTGGAAACATTAACAAGGATTTTCTTTATTCCTCTTTGAGCACATGACCCCATTATTTTGTTCAGTTTTTAGCCTGCCTTCCATTAAATGAAAATAACACCTTACATTTGAATTCGACTTTGTAGTTTCCACATAATTTTCTTACTGTTATCTCATTCCCTACTCGAATATCCCTGTAAACAAGACTTAATTGGAACCGGAAGGGAAGGGATGTTTATTTTATTGATTGTGGGCATGTAAATTGAGAGAAAAGTCCAGGGTCATAAGGCATGTTGGTGGAAAAGTGGGGACCAGAGCCAAAGTCTCCTGCCTCCTGGTACCGTGCTTATCCTTCCTGAGAAGGCAGTGTGTCATGAAGCTCATGACCTGTTGGCATCCTTCATGAAGATGGCTCCATCTGTGGTCCAAGTGGGCAGTGCACTGAGCTTGCCTTGGCAGACACCGGTAGGTTGCTCTTCAGTTTGTGGCTGAAATAGCGTTTGTCCTGGTAGGTTATTCCCATCTTACTTGTTGGATTTTCTGGATAATCCACAGCCTTTGCTTAAAAGGAGCCTGCACAGTCCTCTTTCTGGAGCCTCGCCAGTCTGCCAGTGGCAGTCAGGTTCCAGAGGTGCCTGGCTCCTCTGAATTGCTTGAAGCTGTGCTTCCAGGCACCTGGCAAGGGCACCTGTGGCTTCACAGCATCTCTCCTGACTCACGCTCCTCACAAAAGCTGTACAGTTACCGCTGGCCTCTCCTCCATGTCAGCTCAGCTCAACAGCCGGGGAGGTGTTCAGAGATGGACCATCCCCACTCAACTGGTAGCTTGGCTTCATTCCAGGAAGTTTGGTGTTGCTGTCTTGTTGGCTGACATTCTGAAAGCTTTAGAGATGAGGCTGGTTTAACTGGTCAAGGGTGACCATGGAACATCTCAGTTTTGCTCACCTGTAAAACGAGTTGCTCTGCTTTTGACTGTCTTAAGGAGCTTGGTGCTGGATCGGTGCTACAACTACCCAAAGGATGTGCTGGCTTTCTTGAAGGTGCCAAGAGTTGAAGATATCATTATTTGCATACTTTATTCTTCTCTCCTTCCCAATTGCCAGAGCTTAACAAGTATGCCCAAGACTGTATACTTGAAATTTAAGTCAATTGCTCATTCATTGACATACAAGTTTCTCTAGAAAGAGCTCATCCTCTTGGGTTTTATTGGGTCAGCCAAAAAGTTCGTTTGGGTTTTTCTGTAACATCTTATGGAAAAACTCGGACGAACTTCTTGGCCAACCCAGTAGAAATGTGACCTGGTTCTCTGCTTAGGTAGAAGGTCCGCTTTGTTCCCTCTGTGTATTTCCCAAGCTTCAGGTAAAATTTCTAACCTGGGATGGTTTGTCTTTAAGTATGTTCCATCTCCATTTCGGAGGCTTTTTCTCTACACCCTCCCCTCACCCCTCCAAGGCCCAGTATCTCCCAGCGGCTCACTGTTCTTTGCTGTACAGCGCCAGCTTGGTCTGCCTTTGAGAGTATCTCTGGGTCACTCCTGGACTCATTTCCTCTCAAAATTCACCTGACCCATGAGGGCACACAGCATAAAAAGAATTTCTGCCTTGGGAGAGATTACAGTCCGATTGTAGGAAAACAAGCTCTACTGATAACTAATAGATTGCTGTCTCGCTTCTAGAATGAAACACTTATGCATTCCCATAGGGAAATTATAGGCATATGATGGCTTAGCCCAGTGGTACTTTTGATAGGCCAATGGGGAGGTATTCAGAAGAGGCAGGGACATTTAAAATCACATCAGCTACCTTTTCACCTCTTCTCTCTCACCCTTTTCCAACTGATGACCCTCTAATCATCACAGACAATAAAACTGCAGGGAATCAGCTTGGGGCTGGGCTTGCCTGCTGCTGGTGAGGTTCTGTTGGCCTTTCTGCAGCTCAATCTAAATTACTTACGTGGAGCCCAGAGCCCAGCGGAAGTGACATACAGACTGTTGGAGCAGAACTCCTGCCAGGCAGAGGCTGGGTACATCAAGATGCTCAAAAGCAGAAATCTTCCCATGTCTGTAACATTTCCAGCTGGAAAACAGATCAGAGCTACACAGTCCAGCTATGCTTAGGAAGCACTGAAATATCCAAGTACTAATCATCTAGGTATGCTAACTGCAGCTCAAAATAAATCTGGGGTTGCCAGTGCCATATGCCTTGTAGGCTTCCAATTAACTGTACTCACTCCTCTCTTTTTCTCCAAGGGCCAATTACTGGGGAAACATGGTATTTCTAGCCCCATCTCCATCTCCAGCCATTCAGAGAAATGTCGTTACACACCAGAATGTCTGACCATTACAATAGGCCATTAAACCATTCAAACGTGGGCATGGGAAGAATTTAGCCCTTGAAACATGGATTAAAGACTTAAGGTGTATGAATGTAGAATTTTTTTAGTTAGTGCCAAGAGTTAGAAGAGACCCTAGAGAGGGATGGCCAGACATTCCAGTTTAACTAGGATGCCCTTGTCCCAGTGTAATTATTAACATTGCCTCTTTTCTCTCAAAAGTGCTCAGTTTGGAGAAGTTTTATGGTTATTTTTGCCTTAAGGATTATGCAGTTCATTTTTCAGTTTGGTTCAGATTTAATGCAGAAATTACTTTTTCTCCTTCTTCCAAACAAGTGATCATGTGTTTGCTCTCCACATTACTGGTGCCTAGGAGCTCACTACTTTGCAAGGAACCTCTTCTTGTTAAGGAATTCTTGGTTCTGCACCAAAATCTTCCTTCCCCTAACCTTCACCCTTTGATTCTAGTTCCTTCCTCTGCAGCAATACAGGACAAGCTTCTTCTCTCTTCCACAAAATATTTTCCATGTTGGTTGATTTGTGGCATATTTTTCAAGAACATACTCATGTTTACTTAGATTACTTTTTTCAACATTTAAAATTCCAAGGAGCCTGTTGTGATTTGGGGCTGCTACATCTTAAAGACTAAAGCAAGAATTTTGCTAGGCTCTGCCACTAAACCCCTAGGCAGAAACCATACACATTTGTTTGGGGATTGTGGATAAAAGAGGATGCAGGGGTTACTAACAAAGTAACAATGCCACCATCCTGCAGTGGCAGTTTTTTTAATAACTTTTATTTATTATGCTGTGAATGCAGTTGAACGACTGGTAATATCTCTACAACTTTACAGGCAGGAAACAAGCGTTCCATGAAGAAACAAGGCTCTCTTTAAAGCCTATTTGAAGCTAATGGCAGAAGTAGGATTCACATGCCTTGTTTCAATTTTTTAATTTTTTCCACTCTTTTAGATTATTTCTTTATTTACTTAACATCTTTATTGGAGTGTAACATGCCTTGTTTTTAAAATGACATTTTTTATGATTATAAAATAATACAGGATGATTGCTGGAGATTTAGAACATCTCAAAAAATAAAGAAGTCCCACCTGTACCCACCATCAGAGATAATATACCCGTTATTATTTTTGGTGTATATTCTTTCATTCCTTTTTCTATGTGTACATACTTGGTAAATACATAATTTAATGAAATGAGGATCAGAGTGATATAGTTTTCTCTACTGCTTTTATATTAATGTTATATAATAATCACTCTCCTGCATCGTAAATGAGCTTTAAAACCTGGTGCATTGGGCTTCCCTGGTGGCGCAGTGGTTGAGAGTCCGCCTGCCGATGCAGGGGACCCGGGTTCGTGCCCTGGTCCGGGAAGATCCCACATGCCGCGGAGCGGCTGGGCCCGTGAGCCATGGCCGCTGAGCCTGTGCGTCCGGAGCCTGTGCTCCACAGTGGGAGAGGCCACAACAGTGAGAGCCCGCGTAACACACACAAAAAACAAAAAAACAAACAAAAAAACCCTGGTGCATTTAGTACTTTTCTGAAGAGTCTTCTGTTGTTAGACATTTCGCTTGTTTTTAACTGTTTCAACAGTGGTGTAAGACACCTCCATAAATCCTTGTCAACTTCACTGATTAGTCCCTTAGAATAGACTCCTATAAATGGAGACTCTGCTTAAAGAATTACATTTGTCTGTATGGACTGCCATAACAAAATAACCATAGACTGGGTGGCTTAAATGACAGAAATTAATTTTCTCACAGTTCTGAAGGCTGGAAGTCCCAGATCAAGGTGCTGGCTGATTCCATTCCCGGTGAGAGCCCTCTTCCTGGCTTGTGGCTGGACACCATCTCTCTGTGTCCTCACATGGCAGAGAGAGCTCTTGTGTCTCTTCCTCTTCCTGTAAGGGTACCAGCCCTATTGGATTAGGTCACTCTTATGACTTCATTTAACCTTTGACACCTCCCCATGGGCCCCAGCTCCACATGCAGTCACATTGGGGGGTTAGGGTTTCGACATATGAATTTTGAGAGGGACACAAATATTCATTCCATAGCCAGAATACAAGTCCTTTTCATCCTCTTGATCTATAAATTTCAACCAGTTTAGGTTGAACCAATTTAGAGCTCCACCAGCAAGGTGGGGAGGGCTTCTTTTAAGCATATTCTCTCAACATAAGAGCATTATCCTTAAAGAAAGAAAAAAACTGTAGCTAACCTGTTATTAGAAAAGTTGTTGTTCATTGTTTGAATTTGAGTTTCTTTGATTCCTAATAAGGTGAATATTCTTTGTACGCTTCTATGTTATTCGTAGTTCTTATTTCATGAATTAACTCTTCAAGCTTGCAGTTATTTATTTATTTAACTTTGCTTATCAGTTTGTCAGGACTATTTATAGAGAAATAATAAATGACAACCCATGCTACCTAATGTTTACTATGTACCAGTATTGAAGCCAAGCACGTTACATATAGCATCTCCTTTACTGGTCATCCGAATTCTCTGGCTATTTCTTTAAAACCCCATTTCAGAGACAAGAACCCTGAGTCACAGAGAAATGAAGCAGATTTCCTCTGTGAGATGCTTACGGCTACGGCTTCCAAACTATACCCATGCTCATTGCTCTGGTCCCACCGTGTTTCGGTTCTGTCTTTGGTAACACCTATTATTGGTGCGTTGAATTTCCTTTCTTTGTCCTCTGCATATATCACCTATTCTTTTGCCTTAGAAAATGAACAAATTTTTTGATCTCCGCCTCGTTTTCCCCCTATTCCGGGAGAGCTTTTCAAATTCTTTGTTACTGATTTGATTTCCCACCGTCTATTTTACTGTCTTCAGTGATGACTTTAGTTCTCTTATTGTAATATCAGCCTCCTTGCCTCACCCAGCTCCCTTCCCACCTGCCTCATTGTCTTTGCATTCCATTGTCTTGTCTTTTCATCTCACCATGCTCCTTCAGTTCAGCTTTTTGGCTTTCTGCTTCTGTCTCAGAGAAGCCACATATTCTTAGGTCCTATTGAAGCTATAAAAACGTTTCATAGTATTTTCTCTTTTTTTTCAGTTGTAAATTATTTTCAAAGGTCTGTTCATCTTCTTGATCTTTAAGATATGGTTCCCTTTCTCTGGAGCTTTGGCACTTTTTTCATAGACCTCCTATTTAGTTTATTGTTTATTAATCTTTAGATTAGACAGTTTCCCCCGGATTTGAGGTTTGTCAACAGACAACAGATTTTGTGGTTCCGTTGTATAGAAATGGGATCCTCTCATCCCACTGCTTGATTCTCTGACGCTTTGAAACTGAGGATGTTCGTGCAGATGAACAACTCCAGCAAGCCCTGCTGTTAGATTTCTTACAGTTTTTTCTCTCGCTAATATGGCTTCAGTGTGTGGGCTACATCCTAAAGGATGCAAAGCATCATGATAGACCCCTTCAACTCCCTGCTTACTGTTTTCAGTCCATAGATGTGATAGAAAATTTGGGTGGGATGGCCTTAGTCAGAGAGGAGAAGATGGGGACAGATGATTGGCATCTCACGCTGGCACCTTAACAGAAACACTCACATAACAGAGGGACAGTTAACCAGTTTTCCTTTGGGCAATCACCCTGGGCCTTTGAGGAAGGGCAGACAGTGGGGAAGGGCCAGGGCCCACCTGGCTTTCTTTGCCATGTGTGGGCTTTACTGCTTCAGGACAGCAAGGACAGCCTGGCCACTCACTGTTTCTCTGAATCAACCTTCAGCCATCCTGGAGTCCCTTGAAATTCTTTCCACATTTTGGCAATTCTGTTTTCATTTTTGTGCTATCTTTGAGTTTCATTCTTGAAAGTGTGTAGTCTTCTGTATGTCTAGCAGGAAATTAGTGGAGGCAGGGACTGCTAGCCAGGTATCATTTTTAACTGGAAGCTCTTTACGTTGTAATTTTTTTGCTCAGCATCTCCTGCCTGAATGTATGTTGACGGCACTCAGCATCAGAATCATTCCTGACACCATATTCTCCCACTTATCGATGGCCTGGTCTATTTACCACATTTCTCGCCTGTATAGACATCCTTCCATCCCCACCCCTTCCACCACAGTGCAGATCTTCACTGTTTGCCGTAGGGTCCTGTGGTTGCAGCTGCCCAGGCTCCCAGCTGTCAGCCTCTTTCCTTTTCCATATTTGTATTACCGTTAAATACACTTTACTTAAAGACAGCCTGGGAGGGTTTCCTGGTTCCCCAAAGCTCCGCAGTGGCTTCTTTTTGTGATACTGATAAATTCCAGATTTAGATATTCTATGTCTTACATGACCCGTGCCCAGTCCTAACGCCTTTACTCTACTGCACAAATTTGCTCTTCCTAAACTGGATGGTCCACCGTTTCCAAATGCGGTCTACATTGCTTGCCTCTTCCCCTTTACTTATGCCGTCTCTTCTTCTGGGATCCCTATTATTATTATAATTTTGCTGCACTCTTACTCATCTTGTAGAACTTTATTAAAATGCAATCTTCTCTTTGAGGCTGGGATGCAATCTCTTCTTTATCTGGGCCCTGACATTTAGATCATCTAACTAATAGATTCTGCTACGTGTTGGAGTTTGTACATGCATATGTGTGTCTGTACTACCTGCTCTCTCCTTTTCTGGATTGTTAAGTTATTGTATCTTGCTAAGCCGTAGTTCCCTGAAGAATAGAATGAGTATAATCTTAGTGCTGAACTCATACATTTGTGGTATTGTTAAATAGGGGAATGCATCTAGAGGGCTAAGCACAGAGCTTGCTGTACCATGAGGGCACAGTAAACACCGGGGGAATAAATGAACAAATGACTCTTCTGATTTCCCACCTTGATCCCATATTGTTTCAAATGTAAGACATTTTCCTATCCTAAACTCTGCTAAATTTGCAAGGCTCCCAGTCCCAGCTGCATTCTCCATTTTTCTTGAGCACTGTCAGAAGATTAGGGACAAGGAGGGAATGATCAAATGGAACGACCATTAACGAAAACCACAGGCAGTGAACAGCTGGATAATGTGAAGAGACAAGTTCCGCTGGATCTCCAGAAATGCATCAATCATAGGACGGCGGCACTTTTGGGGGAAAGTTCAGAGATGCTTGAAAAGAAGCCAGAGTGCAGAATAAACCGATCCTTAAGAGTTGGGTTTTCAAAACGAGTCTCCATCCTGCCCAACACCCTTTGGAGAGATGGCAAATTTAAGTGTAAACAGACTTCTTTGTTTTACTGTGATCCTTAGGAAACTGGAGAGTTTTGTTTTGTTTTGTTTTGTTTGAACAGCTTGATAATAGAAATTGCCTCAGGGATGGGGCCTGCCATTGCTTTAGCAGTGCAATACTGTTCTCCCTAAGGGACTGTGTGGCAGGCTCCCAGAGTGAATATTGCAAAAGCCACTAATAATGGTCCTTCTCAGGTAACATTTTCTGGTATAAAATATCTTGGCTTAATATCGTCTAAATACATTGAAGTGTAATGCGGTCAACATGACAGCGTCCTGACATACAATACTATTTTTTTTGTTGTTGAATTTTATTTTATTTATTTTTTTACACAGCAGGTTCTTATTAGTCATCCATTTTATACATATTAGTGTATCCATGTCAATCCCAATCTCCCAATTCATCCCACCATCTCCCTCTCCCCCCACGGCTTTCCCCCCTTGTTGTCCCTACGTTTGTTCTCTACATCTGTTTCTCTATTTCTGCCCTGCAAACCGGTTCATCTGTACCATTTTTCTAGGTTCCACATATATGCATTAATATACGATATTTGTTTTTCTCTTTCTGACTTACTTCTCTCTGTATGACAGTCTCTAGATCCATCCGTGTCTCTACAAATGACCCAATTTCATTCCTTTTTATGGCTGAGTAATATTCCATTGTATACATGTACCACATCTTCTTTATCCATTCATCTGTCGATGGACACTTAGGTTGCTTCCATGACCTGGCTATTGTAAATAGTGCTGCAATGAACATTGGGGTGCATGTGTCTTTTTGAATTATGGTTTTCTCATGGTATGTGCCCAGTAGTGGGATTGCTGGGTCATATGGTAATTCTATTTTTAGTTTTTTAAGGAACGTCCATACTGTTCTCCATAGTGGCTGTATCAATTTACATTCCCACCAACAGTGCAAGAGGGTTCCCTTTTCTCCACACCCTCTCCAGCATTTGTTGTTTATAGATTTTCTGACGACTGACATACAATACTATTGTCTTTACTTCTGTCTTGGTTCCTGCGGCGTCAGAGGTCCAAAGTGAATCAAGATGATAAATCCTTAGTTAAGGCAGCAGAGAAGCCACCGTGGTACTGCACAGGATTTAGAGTCTCTTGTTCTCAGGAAAGAAGGCATGGGTAATGTAAAGCATAAAGCAATGTAAAGAACCCTGGATGAAGAGTCAGGATTCAGCCCTAATATTTCAGGAGGGTGAAGCCAATGGGACCTGGGGCCAGCATTTAACCACTGTGGGCCTTATCCATTAATTAAAAGGAATTGGGCCACGGGGTCCTTAAGGGACCTTCCAAATATGGACTTTTCAATTCGAAGATTTCTCATGGTGGGAGAGGAGTATTTCATGATGGTTAGGTTTCTGGTGTCAACAGGTTTGGTTTTGAATCTTGATGAAGTCCCTTTATAGCTGAAATCCCAGACCATTACACCAATCCTTATTTACTCTGGGCCTCAGTTTCCTGACCTGTAAGGTGGGGATAGTAATACTACTACTTGTATCAGTTTGCACATGCAGCCGCTCAACTGACTTATTAGGGACAAAGGCTCTTTTGACAACTTCATTTTTCATCTTCATATTTGTTGCCTCATCTTGCAAGACTGCTGTGGTTTTTCGAGATATTGTCCTCATTCACAGTAGGAAGAGGGGGTGGAAATGAGAGGTGATAGCCGGATAAAAAAAGGAAAAGGTGCGTAGGGCGAAGGCCCGTGTTTCAGGGCTGTATCTTTCTTTTCTCCAAAAAGGAAAAACTTTCACCAAAGCTCCCAGATGATCTCTTGTATTTCATTGGCCGGAACAGGGCTACAAGGCCCCCCATCTGTGAGGGAAATTGGCAGATTCGTTTTCAGCTTTTGTGGTAGTGGTTAAAGGAGAACGGGTTGGGATTCTTTGGGGTCAGCCAGCAAACAGGTGTGCCACACCGCCCCACAGCGATGTCAGGATGTCACCAGTGGTTGAGTGCTTAGTGCACAGCCTGACCCAGAGCAAGGACTCGATAATTGTTAGCTATTATTCTCCAAGAACCGATTTTTCTTCCCTTTGCACTGATTCAACCTCACCCCAGTTATTTTCAACCATGTAGTATGTGGACCTGAACCACTGATATTCAGTATTAGAAAGTTACTGGTCTTCTTTCCCATAGAGAAACACATTCCTTTCCCGTGCGTGCTCTGCTCACGCCACCTTCAGTGTGTGGTTTAGGAGCCGTCACATCGTGCATCTGAGGAAGGAAAGCTGAGTCGCAGGGTAGGCTGAGATTGTCCTGGACAAGGTGTTAGGCTTGCCCATGACCCCCTCTGACTCTGACAAAGCCACAGGGTATTCCTCAGGTATGGGTTGCCACGCTTTGCCCATGCCCCTTCTACCCTGGCTTTAGCAATTTGGACCTGGTGCCTGACTCAGAGGTAGCCAGCGGGAGGCTGCAGTGAGATTTCTACCCAATAAGAACGCTCCATACAGGGCAGAAATTAGCTGACCCAATCAGCTTCTCTGTCTAAGAGTCACTCTTTGAATGGGAGATCCTAGAGCTGTCCAGAAGCCAAGGGGCACACAGAGCGGGGACAAGTAAGCAGATGCCATGAGGAACAGAAGCAGAGGAGGCAGAAGCCATGAGATAATGGTCGAGATGTGATGGGGGCAGCAGCCCATGCTGTGAGGGGCGGGAAGACCAGCTCCTGGGGCCGCTGCTTTGCCTGAGGTTGCTGGAGCTCCCCTGGATCCTGGGGCATGTTCCCAATTGTCCTCTGCCTGGGCTATTGCCTCCCTTGCTCCCCACGTGTCCCATTTTGGGCTGACTTGCAATGGTGTCCCACCCCGGCAGCTGCAGAGCCTGACTCACTGAGGAATTCAACTAACTGAGGCATGACAGTGTGCTACTCTGTCCCTTATGGAGTAAGAGGGTGACTGAGGCGCAGGCCTCCTCCCACACCTCCCACGGTTGCCCGTCAGGGAGCAGCCACTCTGGCGGGGAGAAAGCTATCCGAGGCCGGGCTGAGATTCTGTCGTGTGCAGGCTCAGTGGCTCATCAGCCTGGGCACCAGGACCCCCTGGACCCCTGTTGGCTGACGGGGAGACTCTTCGGACAGGGATTCAGGGGAGCCAGCTTGGCCACCAGAAGCTGGCTGCATTTACATAATCCTCCCTAGGCCTTTGCTTGTGTAATTCGATTATTTGATTGACTTTACATTGTGCGATGCTGGAAGAGGTGAAGAGGCAACAGGTTTTTGGCTGTACCCTCTGGCCTGTTCTGTCTTGTTGGCTCTAAGGATTTCATGAAGTTTTGTGTTGCTGCCAACGGTCTCCCCGGGTGTTTTGCACAAGCAGCGTCCTGCTTTCCATGAGCTTGTCTTCCGTAGGAAGTGGGGCAGTGTAACCCTCAGTCACCCGCACGTGGGTGGGGTGTCCAGGGCCCCTCCAGGTCAGAGAATTTGTAGTGCTGGTGCCTAAATTCTCTGCCTTCTCCCCTTCGTCCCAGGAGAAATGGCTGTATTTGTTTGATTGGAACAATCTCATTATGTCTGGCGGCTCTGACACAAGTGAACCCAGAAATCAGCTTCTCTGACATCTTGGCTCGGCCGATTTTCTAGTATAGAGTTGTGAAGCCACATTTCATCTCCATTTCCAGGCATGTGTCCTCTTTATTTATTAACTCGAAGCTTCTGCCCTTTCTTACGGAGCTCTGTTATTTATTGTTGTCACATTTCCCTCCCCACCTCCCTTTCCTTTCAGGCTTTCACCAAACTCGAATAAGAGCCCCTTGACTGCTCAAACACCCAAGTTATGGAATGTTTGCCACACGTGACTGGATGGTGTCCCCACGTTGGGAGCGGCGTGGAGGCCCTGCAGGGGGATCTGGGGTGGGGGATGCTCTACCAGACCCTCTGGCCCCCACCTTCACTGATGAGTAAGCCTTGCAGTGAGTGGCGGGTGGGAGGCATACAGGGTATGCGGGCTGGTCTGTGCCTGACATCTGGAGTTAGAATCTAAATGTGTTTTCTTTTTATTTATTTATTTATTTATTTTTGGCTGCATTGAGTCTTCGTTGCTGCACTCGGGCTTTCTCTAGTTGCGGCGAGCAGGGGCTACTCTTCGTTGTGGTGCGCGGGCTTCTCTCTGCGGTGGCTTCTCTTGTTGTGGAGCCCTGGCTCTAGGCACATGGGCTTCAGTAGTTGTGGCACGTGAGCTCAGTAGTTGTGGCACGTGGGCTCAGTAGTTGTGGCACACGGGCTTAGTTGCTCCGTGGCATGTGGGATCTTCCCGGACCAGGGCTCAAACCCGTGTCCGCTGCATTGCCAGGCGGATTCTTAACCACTGCGCCACCAGGGAAGTCCTAAATACATTTTGGCTTAGAAACAATATTCTTCATGGAGGTCAGAAGGCCCTCTTTACCCCTCACAGAGCTCAACATTACCGTGTAAGTTATATTAGTGATTTTAAACTCTGACCACCCATTAGAATCACCTCGGGGTGCTTTTAAACCCTGCCTGGGTCCCTCTACCAGAAAGTCAGATTAAACTGGCCTAAGCAGGGGCCCAGGCATAGGTGCTTCTAACAAGTTTCCCTGGAAATTCTACTGTGTGTAGAGGGTTGAGAGCCCTGGGATGTTGCAGCGGGGTGAGGCCTGGGGTGAGGCCCGAGAGGCGCCCAGGGGCAAAATTCAAGGAGTTGCTCACTCTCAGGGGGTGCAAGTCGGCTCTTTTCTGGGAGGTGATGTTAAGAACTCAGGCAACATTCATTGTTTCCATAGAGATGGGTTTTTTTAGTTTTAAACTTGTGTATTGTAAAAACATTTCCAGGGCACGACCCATTTACGAGCTGGGGATTTCTCCCTTCCTCTCCTCCTGCTTCTTTTAATGATACATCTCTTTATAACTCCTCTCATCCTCAGCCTCCTTGTTTTTTTCCTCCCCTCATTTCTAGCACTTTCTTCTTCTCCATTGCCGTCTCCTCCCTCTTCGGCCTCTACTTTCCCTTTCCTCTGAGGGCAGGCTCTTCACTTTCTGTCTTTCCACGTCTTTTGGCCATTTCTGTGGTCCGTTCCCTCCCCACTATTCTAGGCCCATTCACTTGTCTGGGTTTTTCCTCCCTCCCCCCCGCACACCCACATCACCCAACAGTCAGCAGCCAAATGGTTCCATTAAAAAAAATTTTTTTTATGAAAAATTTTTTTTTTTTTGCGGTACGCGGGCCTCTCACTGTTGTGGCCTCTCCCATTACGGAGCACAGGCTCCGGACGCGCAGGCTCAGCGGCCATGGCTCACGGGCCCAGCCGCTCCGCGGCACGTGGGATCTTCCCGGACCGGGGCACGAACCCGTGTCCCCCACATCGGCAGGCGGACTCTCAACCACTGCGCCACCAGGGAAGCCCCCAAATGGTTCCATTTAAAAAAACGTTTCGTTAACTGAGTGTCGCAGCATCCTGCTGCTCCAGCTGCTTTTTATGAACCGCTGCTCAGCCCCAGTCGACAGCAGATGGCTTTTCTAGGCCGGGAGAGTGGGAGAGAGAGGAGGAAGTAAAGGTTGGTGAGGGTGGAGAGATTAAATTGTCACTCACCCTTCCTCCCCCGGAAGCTACTTTGAGAAGTCAAGATTAACGTCTGCAAACGTTTTAAAACCTTGATTCCTGGTGGCCTGGGGGGGTAGGTTCCCCTCCTGCCATCCCGTCCCTGGCAGCCCAGTCACCCCGTCCAATCCTGGGACGGTTCTGCCCTCGGGGTTTCCTTGAAAGATAAATGGTTCTATCATCTTTCCCCTCGGCCCCTCCAGCACTCTTGGCGCTTCTGCAGTTAGGAATTAGCGACAGTGCTTCGCAACCGGGCCAGATCTGCAGAGCTGGGCCAGCATCCCTTTTCTTGTGTGGGAAAGATGAGGATAAGGCGTAAAGCCCGAGGCCCAGATCATCAAGCTGGAACTGTCGAAAGCTTGCCTTCCTGCCAGGTGTTGTCCACACAGGCGGAAAATGCAGCTCCCTGGGAATTTGTCCCCGAGTGGCCCGTGGGAGCCCTGTGGGGAGGCGTGAGGGACTTGTCCAGGGCTCTGCCCCCTCGACTACACAGAGGCGCTGTGGCTCTGGAGCCTGGGCCTGTCCTCAGAGTCTCGGCTCCCACCTGCACCCAGGAGGCAGGACGGTGGGGGGACACGAGGCAGGGGAGGCCGCTGCCCGGCTGGTGGGAGGTTTTGCCTGGGCCTCCCTGCTCACAGGTAGCACAGCATGGCGCGTCCACGTGTGCGGGGTCAGTCTCCGGGGCCCACCCCTTAGATCATCCATCTTCGGTTGGCACGAGTGGGATATCGCAAAGAGCCGGGGTTGCCCCCGCCTACCTGAGAAAGAGGGGGCAGCATGGTGTTCCCCGACCCATGCCACTCTGCGGGGCTGGGAAGCAGGAAAATGGACTGCTGGCTTCTTTCTGTCTCCAATTTCCAGATGAAGCCCAGAACATTCACTGACACCTAAACATCTTACGATCCCCTAGTAAGTAGACAGATGAGAACTTCAATCCAGGGCTTCCAATTCCAGATCAGTCCTGTTTTCTCTATGCCGTCCCCTGTGCCGAGGTGTTAGCTAAGTTCCTGAACCGCTTCCAGAGCAGGCTTGAATGTGCGAACGGCGGCAGGCCTGGTGGGCCCAGGCGAACAGAGGCCAGGGAGGCTGGGGACAGGGGTGACGGGGCCTCCGCACACTTCCCTAAAAGAAAGCGAGGGCCTTCCAGGCCGGGGTAAGGCCTGCTGGCCCAGCGTTCAAGCTGTGATGTGAGGGCAGTGGCCTCCTGACTGGGGACAGCACGGAGCTCTCTGAGTTGAGGGAAACAGCAAATTTCTCTCCCAAAATCTTGGTGGGGTTTCCCTTAGCAAGGGCTTTGTGTTTCCTCCCGATGTCACTGCAGACACGTTTCAATAAACGTATGCCTGTCACGGGTCGAGCCTGGTTTGAAAACTGCCCACATGTGAACGACGCTCTCCCCTTCTCCTCCCTTCACGTGACGTTAAAATGTGGGCGTGTCAAACACTCCTTAACTTCAAATCTGTGTCCCATCAGTACTGTGTCCAGCCCGTCACCTAACGGAACTGAGGTCTTGGAATTACGGCCGAAGCCCCAGAGCTGAGGACAGCAGGTAGAATGGGCCTCCATGGTCTAACGAGAGCAGACAGGGAGGTGCTGAGGGGTACCCTCTGGGATTCAGCAGGAGGCAGCCAGGCTGGCGGGTCGTCCTTGCCTGGTGCCATCCCATGTGGCCTGTAGAAGCAGGGGAAACAGATTCATGGGAAGGGGAGTTGTCGAGTGGTGACTGAGGGCTTTGGAGGACAGGGCTGTGGCATTTGCCCTCCCCTTTCCATGCTGTGCCCTCAAGTCAGGTGAGGCAAGGCCATGAAAATGCTCCTTGGAACCGCCCTGCAGCAGGGTCCCTGCTCTGACCTCTGCATTCTAGAGAGATCTTCTCAGGAATTCCTCCAGGATTCTCCTCCCCATGGAGCCCATAATCTGTGGCCTGAAGGGGACATGTCCTCCTGGAGCCTCGGCCCCACTACATTCCAGGTATGCAGGTCTCCCAGGATGCCCAGATCCCCTTCCAGAGCCTGCTCAGCCCTGTTCCGAGGTCCTTTGACCCAAGGTGGACTGGGCTTAGCCCTGGGCCTGAGCATGGCCAAGGACTGGCAGCTTTGGGGGGATGTGGGCTGAGACTGGAGGTGCAGCCTGGGTGGCTACGTGTGTTTGCTTGAGGGTCCTCTGTGTGGGATGAGGCGGGGGTAGGAAGATTTGCAGAGCAGGCTGTCAGCCAAGTGCAGGGTCAGGTGTTGGGAGGAATGCCTCTCTCAGCTTCCAGTTCCAAGGAGACGGAGAATTCTGAATTCAAACTGACCTCCCAGGCCATAATGGAGGTATATTTGTCAAGGTAGGAGGCAAGAGGATATTTCATTTAACGGTATCGTTAGCTAGATTTCTAACTTAAATGTTTGGATATTTGGCATGCGGGCCTCCACGCGGACTCTTGCCCTGGGCCCTGCAGTGCTGGGGGGGCCTGGCCCTTAGGGCCGTTAGGGGTGCTGACAGGAAGGGGCTGGGCTCTTGCTCTCTGGGTGGCTGATTGGGAGCTACAGCGGAGCAGAGGCTCACCAGCACTTTGGGAGAGGTTGGCACCTCCCCCTGACAGTCTGGGGGCAGATGTGAACCCAAAGCCTACCGCTTGCCTGGAGCACGCCGCCGTTGGGAGGGCTAGCTGCAATAACCCAGCAGGGCAGGGCGAGGAGGCAGGATGGCTGGGGCGGCCTGTGTTCCCCGCCGTTTGGTGTGTCAGGTGTGTGTGAGCTCCCGTGGGTCCCATGGGCACCTCAGTGCCTTCAGGGTTCCCTGACCACGAGGACTTGCTTTTCTTTTCTTTCTTTCTTTTTTTTTTTTTTTAAATTTTTATTGGAGTATAGTTGCTTTACAATATTGTGTTAGTTTCTAATACACAGCAAAGTGAATCAGCTATATGTATACATGTATCCTCTCTGTTTTGGATTTCTTTCCCATTTAGGTCACCACAGAGCACTGAGTAGAGTTCCCTGTGCTATACGGTAGGTTCTTATTAGTTATCTATTTTATACATGGTATCAATAGTGTGTATATGTCAATCCCAATCTCCCAGTAAGAGGACTTTCTGTGAGGGTCAGGGGAAAGGTGGGATGCTGGGACCGTCCACAGGAGGTCTGCCTGAGTGTTCCTCAACCGTAGACAGGAACTGTATAGAGAGAAGGGCCCTGTATGGGGTCCTCATAAGCTGCATGGGATGCTTGTGACACAGAATATTCAGAGTCAAGAGATCACTGCTCAGAGGACCACCAAGCAAAACCCCTGAGCACCTCCTGGTCCCCTCAACCCTGCTCTGACCCAGAAAGACCCAGAAGTAGGGAGGAGGAGTGATGGGTAAGAAAAAGGGGAAGAAGGTTCCCACACCCCTTGCCACTTCTGACCCAAGTGGACTCAGCCTCAGCTACAGGAAGAGGGAAGTTTCAATATGGAGGGACAGGAAGTTTGGACTTGGATGTGACGTTTTAATACCTGAAAAGCTCTTAACTGACCAAATGGGACTTGTTCTTTTTTTTTTTTTAAACTAGATCCTTACTCTATCTACAATTTCCCCTTTCTTCTTTGCCTTTAATATTTATTTATTTATTTATTTTTGGCTGTGTTGGGTCTTCGTTTCTGTGCAAGGGCTTTCTCTAGTGGCAAGCGGGGGCCACTCTTCATCGCGGTGTGTGGGCCTCTCACTGTTGCGGCCTCTCTTGTTGCGGAGCACAGGCTCCAGACGCGCAGGCTCAGTAGTTGTGTGGCCCACGGGCCCAGTTGTTCCGTGGCATGTGCGATCTTCCCAGACCAGGGCTCGAACCCGTGTCCCCTGCATTGGCAGGCAGATTCTCAACCACTGTGCTACCAGGGAAACCCCCATGGGACTTGTTCTTATGGATGGAAGCAGCCCAGGAGGCTATATAGAGTGAACCCAGGAAGTTGTATGGGGGCGGGGAAGGGGGAATCTCATGTTGCAGGAGCTTGTGGTGGGGGAAGGATGAACTCGTTTCCTTTCGCACCCCAGCAAGTTCATTAACCTGGTTACGCTGTCCAAGTCCTGTGCTTACAATAACCCAACACCAAACTAGAGACCCTTTTCCTTGGCCCTGAATCTGACTTGAAGATCCTTTTGCAAGGAAAATGGTTGTTGACTTGATAACGGGTCCTTGAGTACGAGTCACTTAATGCTCTCTTCGTGTTGTCGATGAGAATGATGCACCTACTTGTGGGGCAAGGAGGATTTCAGTCAGTGAGCAAGTGCCCAGCAGACACTTGTTTCCCTCTCCTTTCTCTTCCAGGTGATGAGTGTGTCAACATGGTTTAAGGTGAGAAATGTCACCCGGTTTTGAATGATTGGACCCAGCGACTCAGTCTCCCCAGCCTTTCCTGGCATGGCTGCTGTTCTCGAGTCTGTGTCCCGATGGTGAGCCTGGCCCTTTCTGCCGTGTCTTCAGTGAACTTTCATGCTCACACTGAAAAGGGCAAAAGTTGCTGGTTTAGCCTCGTCCTTTAGCTCTCACAGCTGGGCATAATGACCTCATGATGTTTGGACAATTAATATGTCCTTTCCTAATCAATGCTTATTGATGCATTATTTATTCTAGCATGATGATTGGGTGGCCAAAGATTACCTTTGGCACTGGCTCCTCTTTTGTTCTGTACATACAATTTCTCAGCTCAAGCTTGAGCACAATGGGCTCATTGATTCCACTCAAGTTTTGGGAAGGCCAGACTTTGCTGACTAAGGGTCACTGGGTGCCAGCCTGGACGCTCGTGAATCCCTTATTGGGGAGTAGTAGGCTGTGCCTTTGGGGCTGAGTGTGGTGAGAAAGGGAATGTGCCTCTCTTTTCGTTGCTACTTATTGTTCTGCATTAGAAGATGCCTCTTTGCTTGTCTGCCCAGAGAGGTGGTGTCTCATTAAAGAAGGCCAGCAATCGGCTTAGGCCATACCAGATTGGTTACTGCCGTTCCTGTCAGCTACTCTCTCCATGCCAGCCCCACTCCACTACTTTCCCTTCTGTCCTCCTGTTTGCTTGTTTGGTTTGGAAGAAGGTGGCATCCCACTCAGGGGAGATTCTGCAGTGGAGAAACAGTGGAGTTGCTCAGGGGACCGAGAACTGTTGGGTAGCCATCCCATAGGGAGTGGTGGTGTCAGAGCAGCCTGGGACCCCTTGCAGAAGACTGAGGTGTGAGGGAAACTGACGGAGTGCTATGGTGTTGGCTTAGCCAAACTCTTGTCCTGTGATGCCAGGGTGACCATGAGTCTCTGGGTGGCACTGAAGGACCCTTATTGAGGTTCTCTGGTATATCTTGGCCACTGCCAGAGATGAAACCTCAGCTCTTGGGGTGTGTCTGCTCCGCAGTCCCTACCTAGGGGATACTCTCGCGAGTGGTGAGATGGCAACAAGGCACAGGTATATCCCCTCTCTCCCAGCTTGGTAGGGCTGGAGGAAGTCAGCTACCCAGGATGTGTACACTGCTCTGATTCTGTGAGAGTGTGTGTGTGTGTGTGTGTGTGTGTGTGTTGGCCAGGGCTCTGGGAGCCAAAAGGCCTGAATGGTGGTATTGTTGCATCTGAATACCTCTGAGGAGCTGTCTTCAAGAAAAGAAGAGATAAAGTTGAAATGTTAAACGTTTCCAAGAAAAGCTATTAGGGGAGAATTTCCTGACTCAGCACTGGTTGGCATTTTTTTAAGGTTTTTTACAGACAACATACGGTTGCTCTTTTTTGTGTGTGGTTTTTTGTTTAGTTTTTTTGTTTGTTTGTTGTTGTTGTTGTTTTGCTTATTGGTTTTCATTGATGAGATGGTTGTGCAATCCAGGGGCTGAGGCATTGCCAGGAAAAGCCAGCAACCAGTTGGAAACCACTCATTTTCTGTGCCAAAGAAAGCCTGGCCAGGCCCTTGCAGGCTGGCCTCCGCTGCAGATGCCCCTCTCCCGACCCCCATCCCCCATACACTGGAGCCCTTCTCCAGGCAGCTCCGAGTCTCCTCTCCAGTAGTTTCCTTCCCACTCCTGTGGAGCTCCGCTTCTTAACCCCTGTGCCATGTGGCTCTTAACGTGTGTTATGGGTTGAATTGTGTACCACCCCCCAATTCATATGTTCAAGTCCTAACGTCCAGGACCTCAGAAGGTGACTTTATTTGGAGACAGGGTCTTTACATAGGTCATCAAGTTAAAATGAGGTCAGGAGGGTGGACCCTAACCCAACATGACCAGTGTCCTTATAAAAAGGGGAAATTGGGAGTCAGACCCACACCCAGGAAGGACGTCACATGGAAGATAAAGGCAGAGATCAGTGTGATGCTTCTACAAGCCAAGGAATGCCCAACATTGCCAACAAACTACCAGAAGCTAGGGGAGAGTCCTGGGACAGAGTTCCTCTCAGCCTCAGTTAAGGAACCGACACTGCTGACACCTTGATCAGGGGCTGCTGGCTTCCAGGAGGATGAGACAATCAATTTCTGTTGTTTAAGCCACCCAGTCCATGGTACGTTGTTTTGGCAGTCCTAGCAAACTAATACAACTTGGAATTCTCTATTTTCCTCCATCTTCCTACTGACGGTTCCTCCTTTTCTCCCTCCCTCTCCCTCCCCCCTTTCCCATCATACTGGATTAGACCAGGCTCTGGAGCCAGACTGTATTCAACTCTAACTTCTGCATTTACAAGTTGTGTGTCCATAACCACTTAGTGCCTGTGTTTCCTCATCTATAAAATGGGAATAATAATAGTAATACCAACCTCATCAAATAAACGAAAGAATTGGTGTACAGCCTGCCTTGCCATCCCTGTGCCCAGTCTGAAGCCTCCAAGTATACTGAGTGTCCACTCCGGCTACACCCTGCGGTGCCAGTACTGAAAGAACAGATTCCAAGCTCTTATAAGACCTTGTTCCCATTCAACCTTATCACTCCTGGGAGTTTATCGTCTAATTGGAGACATAAAACGTTTTCAGGCAACAGTTCACAGGGCAAAGTGTTATGTGATTATAGGATCGCAGGATCCTCGCACTGGCTCAGTCAAGTGGTTCTTGACCCTGGCAGCACACGAGCCCCCCTGGGGTGCTTGGGCAATAGCCCACTGCCTGGGCCCTTTCCCCAGAGCAGCTACACAGAATTTCGGAACCTTGAGTGAATTGATGAGTCTGTCTGTCCTTCCATGTCCTCATCTGCAAACTTAGGGTGAGACTTGGATCGACGTCATACGGATGTGGTGAGAATGAATGAAATGAGTTCCTGCGTGTAAATGCTTCTCACGGTGCCTGCCCCAGAGTAAACACTCAATAACTGTGAGCTCCTTTTGGTGAATAAATGTTCCAACACCCTCCCCAGTAGATGCTCCAGTTTCACAGCGTGCTTGTGGATTCCTATTCGCTTGAAGAACTGAGAATAGCTTTCCCCATCATCCCTCTCATGTAAAGGCTGTGGCAGTTTTGGGGTGCTTAGAACCAGAGCTCCTTGTTTTTTGTTTTTTGTTTTTCGGGTCGCGGGCCTCTCACTGTTGTGGCCTCTCCCGTTGCGGAGCACAGGCTCTGGATGCGCAGGCTCAGCGGCCATGGCCCATGGGCCCAGCCTCTCCGCGGCACGTGGGATCCTTTCAGACCGCGGCACGAACCCGCGTCCCCTGCATCGGCAGGCGGACTCTCAACCACTGCGCCACCAGGGAAGCCCGAAAGTCCTTTCTTAAATCCTCTGTTTCGGATATTTAAATGGAAAGCTGAGACGCACTTTTATCACAGTGGAAAGTGCTCAGTAAATGTCATTCACAATCAGTCAGGTGGCCTAACTCAGGTGGTGACATATGGAGCCAAAGTTTGCTCTTGGTGGCTGGGTCTCAGAGCCCATCTCAGGATGGGGTGGTGTGAGCTAAGGTGGCCAGGGTAGCACGGAGCCCCGAGAAGCCTGGCCTTGATAAGGCACGAGCTGAGCTATCTTTTCTTTCCCAAGAATCTCAGGGGCTCAGGCCAGCACAGCCTGTGCACTCATGCTTTGAAAAAAACAGAGCAACAATAGGTATTTGAGCCCACATGTTACTCCCTTATCTCCTACCGTTGGCCTGTGCCAGTGCAATCAGTTGTTCCACTGCCTCATTTGAGAACTTGGAAACTGTTTGTGCTAAGGATCTATGATAACCATTTTGGCTGGAACTGAGGTCCTTTTGGAGGCGAGGAGGGAAAAAAGGAAAGCAACGTGACATAGACAAGGCTAGGTGATTCTCTACGTTTTGGCAGAAGGGGATTGAGTTTTTGAAAGCAGGCAACTAGAAAGAGAATCTTGTTCTACTTCCTTCTTTTTCCTTCGTTCTCTGGGCTCACATTTCCAAGAGTTTTAATTTTCAAAACTTGAACAAGAAAGTGTTTTAATGTTAAATGTCTCCCATTAATCACCACATCCAGCCTAGTGGCGAGAGAAAGATGACTCACTTCCACAGTTGATCTCTTGGCAATGGGGGGTCAAGGCTTGCCCTTGCATTTCCCCTCCTGTCTAGCTAATGGAGAAAGCTTCCCCTTAGGAAGTACCCATCCTGGAGCAATTTTTCAAGGGAAAATTGCAGATGGGAATAGCCACTGACATGAAAATATTTCTCGTAGGGGAACTTAGTGAGTAGAATATCATAGTGGTTATAAATACAGGCCTTACCTTTGAGAGTTGTTGCAGGATTAAGTTAGAGAACCAAGTGAAACATGTAATTCAGTGTGTGACATATTAAATAGGTCTGCAATAAACAGTAAATATTTACTACATCCCTTCTATGTGCCACTGTGCTGAGCATGTAACTTTTGCCGTCACGTGATCCTCATTGTATTTTATGTGACGGTTGTCATCATTTGCCCCTGGTTTACGGGTAGGGAAACCAAGATACTAAGTGACTTGCCCAAGGTAACTCAGCTGCTAAGAGATGGAACCAGGATTTATATCCATATTGTCACAATATGTTATTGTGGAATTATGTACCTTCTTCTACACCAATGGTCTTGGGATGTATACAAGCAAATTAGTAGTGATTGAGCCATGAGGACATGAATCCAACCCCTCCACTGCTTTTGCTGACCGACACCTGAATTCTTCTCTAGAAACTTAGAATTCTACGGCATTAGTAGGTAAAAGCACAGGGGTTGCTTTACCTGGCCCCTGCCCCTGGCCCCGCAGCATTCCAGGGCTTAAGATGCTCTTTATAGGATCTTAAAGGGATGCCCTTTCTGGCCCTGGCAAATGTTGTCTCGTAAATGTCACATGAGCTGCTCTGTCGCCCACCAGGCAGTCTATCCCGGATTCCCCGTCAATGCTGGGTCCTGGTGGAGCCAGGGGAATGCGGAGGATGTGGTGTGGGTTCTGTAAGAGGGGCCAGTCCAGATGTACGTGCCCTGGGGGTTTGGGGGAGGGCTTCCAGAACATGGGGCTGGCGGGGAGCGGGGGAGTGCTGAGGGACTGCTTCCTACTCTGGGAATACTCTGAGCAGTGAAAGAGCAAGTTCATTTCCCTATCGTTGGAGAGAGCCATATCCTCTAAGAAAGTCTGCAAAGGTGCAAGTCTGCTTTTTATAAAGTGCCTGTGTTCCCAACTGGCAGAATCTAGGAAAACCCCACAGGGTCAGAATGACCCAATTTGGTGACTCCTGAGCCAGGCTCCTGTCACCCTACAAGCCAGTCTGTCTTCGTGCTTGCATGGGGGTGAGGCTGAGCGGGGCACATGTTCCGGAACCCCTTAATGATGTCAGGACACTTTTCATTGCTCATTTATCACTTAACAGCTCAGATTTGTAACGTGCTATCCGCACTCTCCCTTTAGCGCAGACAATGCCTTCTTTCAACAGCGTGTGGCTGAGGGAAGGGCGCCGCTGAAAGCCAGGCGGTGGGCCTGCAGCCCCCTGGGGAGGAGGGGTCTGGTGTTGGGGGGGGCAGGTGGGGACCAGATGCCTGGCTGCAGCCGAGCTGGCGGTGGGGGGGGATGAGTGCACAGAACAGCCACTTCTGGTTCCACTTACTCATTTCTCTGTGCTGAAAGGTGTCATATAAATGCTAAATAGAGCAGAGAGAGATGGTGCCTATCTATTTGCATTTTGTCTGATATGAGCAGATGCAGACAGAAAGCGGCCTAGCCACGGCTTCTCACCTGCTTCGCCAGGTCATCGCCACGCAGCCCGCGTAGGTTCTGCTCCAGTGCGGTGGCAGACGTGGCGGGGCGGGGGGCGCCAAGGAGCTCCTCCCCTCTGTCCTCAGTGGGTTCCCAGGACTTGCTGGGGAGGCAAGTTTAACCACAGGGACCATCTGAGGACAATACAAGCCAGCATATGGTTAAGCGGGAAGTCATGGGGAACCAGTGGAATGCTGGAGGAGGCCATAGAGGAGAGAGCGCCATGCGCGCTGGCTGGCTGGGAAGCCTCCCTCGGGGCAGAAGCACTGGCCTTGCCCTCTGAAGGCTGGTGGGAGACGGAAGGGCCGAGGTGGTGAGCAGAGGTGGTCTAAGCACTCCGCAGGACCTTCACAGCTGCCGTTCTGCCCACACGCTTCCCTCTTCCACTTGGATGGTGGGCCCTCGTCATCTTGTAGGACTCGGCACACTTCCAAGAGCTCTTCCTCTGCAGTTCTCTCCCCACTGCACTATTCTCTATCAGAGCATCCTGTTTGCCCCTCCCTGCACTCAGCACAACGGGTAATTAGATATTTGCTGTGCTGCCTCTGCCAGGGGATGGTACCCACCACACATGCAGGGACGCTGCACATCTGTTTCATTCACTCTCGTGTTCACAGACAAACACAAAGCCTGGAGCCTAAGAGGTGTTCCGTACATACTTGTTGAATGAATGAGTGACATTTGAGGAAAGCCTCATTTAGCAAATGTGCACATTAGCCAAGCTCTTGTTTTATTATCCAGGAAGAAAATCTGTAGGTTCCACAGATCCTGTCTTTCAGGAGGAAGAGTTTTCATTAAAACATACAACCACAACAAAGCTAGAATAACAGAGCAATTGACGTAAGCGTGCCAGTCAAGTCTGCACGTTAAGAAATAGAGTAAAAAGAAATAAAAATGTACGACCAATTGCACCGGGGCCTTGCACAAATGTGACGTGCCGTTATGCATATAATACAAAGCGTGGCATTTGAGGCTTGGACCCTGTCCAAGGTGGTTTATGACTGGATGAAGCAGGAGACTCTTGTTAAAACACAGGTTTACTGGGCTTCCCTGGTGGCGCAGTGGTTGAGAGTCCGCCTGCCGATGCAGGGGACACGGGTTCGTGCCCCGGTCCGGGAAGATCCCACATGCCGCAGAGCGGCTAGGCCCGTGAGCCATGGCTGCTGAGCCTGTGCGTCCGGAGCCTGTGCTCCGCAAGGGGAGAGGCCACAACAGTGAGAGGCCCACGTAACAAAAAAAAAAAAAAAAAAAAAAAAAAACAACACAGGTTTACCTAAAAATGGTCTCAGACATGGACCCAGAGAACAGCGTTACAGGGGAGGTCCAGCATGGTTGTAAGAAGGCAGCGGCGTTCTCACGTCATGCTCTGTTCAGCTTGCTTTGAGCAAATGGGTAGCCTGGATTCTTCTCCTTTTTCAAAACAATTGTTTTGTTTGAAGATGAGGAAAGCCATGTCAGCTCTAATGCAGGAGACAAAAAATTTTTTTAATGTAAATATCCTTGGGTATATAGTCAATTGCCTATTTATTCAAATTTAGTCCATGCCACATATCATTTTCATTATAGAAATTAGAGGCTACAAATCAGAAATATCCTCAAATTTCCTTGAATGATTAAAAATAATCTCTCTCCATTTTTGTAAAATTTTATTTAGGAAAAGGTAGAAGTGGAAGTAGGGCTGGGAGTGGGGGGAGTATGACCAGAAAATATAGAAACTGTGAATCCCTAAATGTTGGTTCTGCGCAATCAGCATCTTGCCATTTTGTCTGCAACCTCACCAGCAGAACCAGAAAGTTCGCATGCCTTCCGAGCTTGCTCCTCCCCGCTCCCGCACCCCTGGCCGGAGTCGGGTTGCTCAGGCAGAAAGATACTGCTACAGCCACACTCAGGATTGCTGTCAGGGGTCTATCTCTTTCTTACCCTTCTTTACTTCAGGGTGTCGTATGCGGAACATCAATCATCCTCCTCACATCCTCTGCCTATAGTGCTTGCTAACTTGCGCTAGAAGAGCACTTTTCCCTAGCCAGACTCTAAGCCATAAATATATACAGACAGCTGAACCCTGTAAAGTACTATAAACCACAGACCATTATGTAGTAATATAGATGCAGTCACTTATAAAAAGCAATGTGATTTTAAAATTTTCTTTGTTCTCTAAGCTCTGAAACTGATTTTTTTCAATCTTTCTATACTTGTGTAATCAAAAACTGGGATATTTGGTCAACTTAATAAGAATGATGATTATGAATGATGTGCCATCACTGAGATTTACTTATAAGATGTGGAAGAGTGGGTATCAGTAGTGGGGTATCTCTGTGGATGCAGAGCCTGAGACTCATTCCTTCTTTCTCATGACCTCTAGAATTAATTCTTCCTTCTACTTCAGAGGAAAGCATCCCAAACACCCAGATCCCTCAGCAGTGCAAGTGGTATCTCCAGCATGGAAACCAAAGAGACCACATGCCTTCTAGTCTACCATCCTGAAGATCTGCCAGGCACTTACCAAACTTTTAGGCTTGTGTTCAGCACCAGGACAATAGAAATGATATGATCAGATAGAGGGTATTAGGCTCAGACATGCATTATTTTTAAGCCAGAGAATTAAACTGAAAAAAAAAAAAAAAAAGAATAAAAAACCCAGATTCGTGAAATAGCATAGAGGACCAAGAAATAAATCAGTACATTTATGGAACTGGGTCATTTACGCTAGAAGTGGTACTAAGAAAATCAGTGGGGAAAAGATGTTATTAAATTAATAGTGTTGGAATGATTTCAAAGTAGGAAAATATCTGGATTCCTTCCTCATACCGCACACAAAAAATAAAGAGGAGAAACAAAATTATAAAACAATTAGAAGAAAATCTGGAATTTCTTCACTACTTCAAGAACGAGAAGTAACAAGAAGTATATTCTAAAGGAAAAGATTTTTAGATTTGACAGTATTGAATTTAAAACTTCTATATGGCAGAAGACAGGAGAGATAGGGGCCAGAGGTAAGGGGTGGTGGGGAGAATTTGTACTGGATATAATAAGCAAAAGATTAATGTCCAAATTATATAAAGAAAAAGAAAATACATAAAAGGAAAAGAAGCTATTTTTAAAATGTTCAAAGAGAAAGAAAGGCAATTCAAACAAGAGTAAACCGAAATGGCTAATAAACATATTAAAAACCCTATCCACCTTACTAGTAATAGGCAAAATGCAAATAAAGACAATGAGGTACCATTTTATACCCAACAAACTGGTAAAATGAGGAAGTTTGATGACATGAAATATTAGGGAAGAATGGGAGTTTACAGTAGCTTATTAGTATTAAGCTTATTAGTTTATTAGTTCATTTGTATAGCCAACTTTCCAGAGCAGTCAGTAGTTTTTAGTAAAGCCTGTGATGGGTATGATATATGAGTCAGTATTTCTACTTCTGGGTTCCCTAGTTCGTAGGGGGTGAAGAACTGGAAATAACTCAAGTGTCATCCAGTCAATACAGAACACGAGTGATCTTCAAAATATTTAGCCGTGAAGTAGGGTAGAGGCACCAACCAATCAGAACCGATGCTGGCCGTGGACCTGGGCAGAGTCCTACCTGGTTGGGATAGAGTGTTGGGGGCAATATTTTCACAACAGGTATGACTGTCTTGGTAAGGATGTCTGAATATTAGGCCTGGGTAGTATAGAGTAGAAGTCAAGGGTAGGGGCTCTGGATCCAGGTCCTCTGGGGTTGAATTCTGGCTCCGTTGCTTATCAGCTACGAAAGCCTGGGAAGATTCCTACTTCTTGCTTGCTTTAGTTTCCTCATCATGTACAGCAGGGATTATCACCATCCCTTTCTCAGATTTGTTATGAAGATAAGCTCTTGGAATACTTACCCATCTGCTGATTGAGTAACCCCTAATCAATATATGTAGTAGGAAAGTGGGAAATGAATAAATAAAACATACTATATATTTATATAACGGAGGATCATTTAGCAATCAGAATGATTGAACTATATGCATTAACCTAAATAGAGTTCAAAACAATGTTGAATGAAAAAAAAAGCTGCAAAAACAACTTATCTATGGATGCATATGAGAGATTAAAATAGAGAAATATGGACCAGGAGGATAACCACCAAATTAATGATATTGATTATCTCTGGGGAGCCAGGGGAATGTGACTGGGGAGGGGTACAAAATAGATTTCAACTTTCTCAGCAATATTTTTTTCTTTTTTTCAGTCTAAAAAAAATCTGAAGCAAAATGATAAAAATATTAGGATTTGTTAATTCTGAGTCATGGCTAGACATTTGTACTTTTCTGTATCTTTAATTTCTTTTAAAAAAGACAGAAAAAAAAATATGGTGCTGGGCGTCAGGAGATCTGAGTAGCTAGTACCAGTTCTGCCTCTAATTGGCTGTGTAACTTTGAAACCATCACTTAAACCTTTCTAGATCTGTTTCCTCCTCTGGAAAATCAAGCTAAGAATACCATTTACCTCAAGGGAGTGTTTTTGAGAATTAAATGAGATCTGGAGGGAGTTCTATAATGCTAAAACTCTATTCAAATGTTAGTTAAAATAAAATTGGGTTGTTGGATTGATACTCCCTAAGACTTCTCTAGCTCTGATGGCTTATGGTTAGTGGAGGTGTTTTGTGGAAGAAGCAGAGTAATGTATATAATGTCCTCAGCTCGGGGGCTGGCACCTAGCTTTTAGCAGAGACTGGAGATGCCTACTCAGTGTTGAGTCTCCCCTCTTCCTCACTAGCAGAGCTCTGATTTTATTCGGGGTGGTGATGTGCCTAGATAAAGAGATACGTTTCCTTGACTTCTGGAGGAGTTGTTGGTTGGGTTTCTGGAAATCATCAACAATGCTGTCTCAACTGGGAGAGGTCCCCTTTTTGCCCTATCTTTTCTTTCTTAGAAAAGAGATGATGGCTGGCCTTCCAACAGCCATCTTGGATCATGAGGTGGCCTTGAAGATTTAAGCCATGTGCCACGTCCAATGGAGAAGAAAGAAAAAAGTGCCTGGGTCCCTCCTGACTGTGGAACTTCCATTACAGTCTTGGGCTGCCCACTTCAGCCACTTTTTAAAATAGACTTGTATATTATTAAGTCACTTATTTGGGCTACTGTTATATGCACTGACCTTACTTATAACTGGTACTTTTTTGTTATTCTGAAGATGCTTATTCTCCTCCAATGTGTTTTGAATAGATCAACTAATAAAGAGGAGTACAGTGGCATGACACCTGTTCCTCTGTTGGCCATGGAAGGAGAGGAAGTACTCAGTTGCTCTCCCTTTCTTACTCACCTGTCTCTTCGCTATGAAGGCTCTCAAGGGTGTGCCTCCAGAGGAGAGGAAGCTCAGGGAAGGCTCTGCTGTGTACCTGGCCCTGTGTACCTTAGCTGTACACCTTAACTCCCACTAGGCTGTTCATCTCGCCCTGTTGGTGAGTGGGGAGGAACCCTTCCCCCAGTAGTCTGAGGTGGCCAGCATTGTATTTGTTGCCCCTGGTCATACTCAAAGGCAAGACAACAGACGGAGACAAAATAGCTCTCCTGGGAATTAGAGAGGAGAAGAGAGACCGTTGACTATAGGTTTTGCCAAATCTTGCAATTATGTGATTCAAAGCTTTCTGTGGCCTGATTCTGAAAATTGCAATATGCACCCTTTAGGGAAAATATTATACCCGTTATAAATGCATACTAATCAATACTAACCAATAAGGAAGATCTCGTCTGAACTCTGGACATATGGAGAGCTAGATTATCATTTTTTAATGCAGCAGGAAGAAGAAAGAGAGACACAAGATGTTCCCCTTAAGCTTTAGTCATAAAGAGGACATAAAAAGGATTTATCAGTCCTTCGGAACTATGTGTAATAGGCAAGGTCCCAAATGAGAAATTCTCTGAAACTTAATGTGAGAGTCCTAGCCATTTCACCCAAGATACAGATATTGGTAAGGAAGAAGGTTTAAAAAGTCATAAAAAGGAAGGAAAGAGAGAGGGAGATGGGCAGAGGGAGAGAGAGAAACAAGAAGATATGAAGAAAAGGAAAGAAAGAAGGAAGGAAGGGAGGGAGGGAGGGAGGAAGGAAGAAGGAAGGAAGGAAGAAGGGAAGAAGGGAGAGAGGGAGGAAGAAGGAAGGAATGTTCAGAAACCCTCCAGTGAGACTTTCTCTACCTCCTTGAGTCAGATGGAAGCCCTTTGTTGGCATAGGATTAGTGGTCCAATGACGTTCAAGGTGTGATTTACTTGAATTCAGGAAAGACCCCCAGGAGAGGTGAGTTTGTTCTCATTAGAGCAGTGGACCCTCAGCGTGCCTTCTGTGCATTTGTACACAGCCAGGGAGTTCTACACCATCTCCTAAGGATGTCGCAGAACCTGCGGTGCCTTCAGGAGGTAACTGGAGCCTCATTCTCAGCCTTATCTGGGCTTTAATAAGGATTCTGCCACTTATGAGAAGTGGGCCATGTGTATGCCACTCAACTTCTTGTAGTCTGCTTTTCCTCATTCCTAACTATTGGGATTTTAACCCCTCTTGTGAAGAGTCATTGGGAAGAATGAAAGTCATTGTGAGTGAAAATGCTTGGTAAAGGGATCCTCAACAAATGTCACTTCTGCCCAGTACCCTTCTTCTTTCTCACTCCAGTTGGGTATTATTGGAGATACTCTGGGCTGTCCCCGCTGAGATGATGCCTGGGTCTGGGGTTATGAGCAGAGAATAACAGAGGGATAGGAAGGGCAGGGCAGTGGGAGAGGTTCAGCCCAATGCCAGCAACAGGGGAGCAAGTGTGTTGAAGAATTGAAAAACAATTATAAAACTGACTAAAATGGGATTTGCTTTTCATTTTCACCATGTGCCCTGATTCTAAATAATGTCACGATAAAATACCTTCCCTGAAGAAAAAATGTTAGTGATCTAAATTTTAAACAATGGCTGTGGTTATTGTTGAGTTTCAATGCTATATGTAATCCTCAAATCACAATAAACACTATATTTATTTAATAAGCATTATATTTTATATAGAAGTTAATTCAGAGAATTTCTGGTTATGTAGGAATGAGTTACCTGCTTTTATTTCCCGAACCAGTTCATAGCGGTTTGAAATCATTAGAGATTGCATCACGAGAGTTTGTTTCTCCAGCCCCATTGTAGTTCATACTCCTGCGTTTAAACACTAGATTTGAAGTAAACAATGATTGCAAAAGATAAAGAAACAGAATTTGAATTACTTCATTTCTGCCATTCTCTGTGGACATTTTGGGTGTGTATCTGTGTCTAAACTTCTAAATAGTGAAACACTGTAAACCTGTGGGGGATAATATTTTTGTTAAGTGCAAATTTTAGTTCACACATGAAATGTTTTACCGACTGTGAACAATATCTTTTTTTTTTTTTTTTTTTTTTGCGGTACGCGGGCCTCTCACTGCTGTGGCTTCTCCCGTTGCGGAGCACAGGCTCCGGACGCGCAGGCTCCGAACGCGCAGGCTCCGAACGCGCAGGCTCAGCGGCCATGGCTCACAGGCCCAGCCGCTCCGCGGCATGTGGGATGTGGGATCTTCCCAGACCGGGGCACGAACCTATGTCCCCTGCACCGGCAGGCGGATTCTCAACCACTGTGCCACCGTGGAAGCCCAACAATATCTTTAAAATGGGCATTTTTGTCCATGTATTCTACTTTGAAAATTATAATTATTTGTTTTTAAACTGAAGAACAAATCCAGTAAAGAAAGCATTACCACACACAATTATATCACTTAACAGTTATATTATAATTTTTGTAGACATTTGGATTTTAATAAAATTTATTTAGAAGTTACTGGACAATTCTTTACATAAAATAATATTACAGAATATTGTGAAGAAAGGATCAAAGTCCAAACTGTAAGGTGGATATAAAACTTTTGAATAAGTGGTGCTTTTTCCCTTTTATATACATAGAATAAATTTTCTTTTTTACTGGGAAGATTATACATACAAAGTATAATAAAGGAAATTTGTCACTGCCTGTGAAATTTTCCCTGCATTTCCTGGCCAAGCTATTTTTTATTTCATTTCAAGATTTTGATGAAAATAGTTTTGTTGAAAAGAGGAGGCGATGTTAAAAATGATCTGCTCTGGATATTAAATACGTGAGGTGGGCCACTGACTGCAGGTTAGCTTTTCCTGAGCACCGAATGCCCACCGTGGCAGGTGGGCACCCAGAGCACAGGGCTTCCCAGTTGCTTGAAGAGAAAACTTTCTCTGGTTCAGGGCACTGGCTTTTCACAGTCCTGTGGGTTCTAACCTTAAGGAAAATAGCAGCAGCAGTAGTCAAAACAAATAGCTTCTCCAGGCATCAGGCAGATATTTCCATCAATTTCTCTCTCAAATGGTCCAGACTCAGACTTCCTTCAGTCTAGGTCAGATGATTTCACAGTCGCCCCTTAGAATCCACCCACTCGTCTGAGTGTGCAGGAAGGAGCATCTACATGGTGACCCTCTCTCCGTGGGACCCTTTCTCAAAGGGTCCTTGATTTCTCCCTCTTGTGCTGTGCAGGGCTTTTTTCTAATGCCCTTTTGACACTGAATTAACCTTTAGTCTTGCCAGGGAGGAAGCTCTGGGTTGGGTTGGACAACCCTGCAGTACCATCCATGAGACCGTCTGGGAGTTAATTATGCTGTAACCCTTTCGCTGCTTGGAGCTCATTAATCTCCCCTCCTCCTCAGCCCCTTTCCCAGGAAAGCTGTTTAGTTATTTCCAGCTGAAGCTGCTCATCGCTTGGAAGAATCCCCTAGGACTCAACTGCTCACCAAACAATAACCAGACCTCTTTCTGCTCCTGCTAGAAATGTTCTGCTTTGCTGAAGCCGGTTCTTTGGATGATAAAAGCCCAGGTTTGCATACAGTCAGAGCAGTACCCTCTATCCAATTGGACTGGGCCAGGCCAAGTTAGTATAGTGAGTCACTGGCAGACAGCAGCTAATCATCTCCCCACATGACATTAACATAGGTGAGCACAAATCCACATCAAACCTGGTTCCTTTTTGAAAGGCCATATTTATAGCCCATTAGTAGTTAGGGCAAGTGAGAACAAGGCTATTGGTGGCAAGAATGCAATCCATCACAGTAATTAAATGGGTTTAAGCGCAGCACTAATCTGGAGAGGTGCAAAGAGTTCTGTTTTGCCGTCCTAACAAAAAAAATGAACCAAACCAAGGAAAGTTCCTGTTCACTGTCTCTGTCTCTCTTTTGGTCTGTCTCTGCTTCCAGCCTCTCTCTCCATCTCTTTTTTTCTCTGCATTCTGTGTCCCTTTGAATCTCTTTCTCTGTATATCCTTGTCTCTCCCTGTTTCTCCAGCAGATGCCTTTCTCTTTTTTACAAAATCTTTCTTCTTCAATTTAACGTTACAATGCCTAACAATTTAAGTAAACTCTTCCAGAAATTAAAACAAAACAACCACCACTCTCTTTACTGCCCCGACTTTCAGCACCCCACCCTTTATTTTTGGTCCCCTGCCAGCTGCAGCCAGGGTGATGGTGCACTTGGCTATGTGTTGAGGTTTCTCCTTGAGATTTCAGCGTAGTCCTGGTTGCCTCACATCTCCCCTGCTACCTGCTGTGGTTCCCTTTCTTTGGTTCGTGGGCAAAATTTCAAGACACTCAGCTGATTAGATCCCACCCCCATCTCCCCTTTGAGAACCTGAGCTTCCCCATAAAATGCTGACCTCTGGTGCTTACCCAAGAAGCGACCAAAAGAGAATCTTGAGCTCCGAGCATATAATTCCTACCTGCACACGGGAGCGTATCATGGACCCAAGAGTTGAGGTGCTGAGGCGCCGAGGGTACCAGGCTCATTTCACACAGCCTCGAGAAGCAGCTGTCTGCTGAAGGCCCCGCAGCTGTTTTAACACACAAAGCAATCGTGCACACCGGTTTAGGACGGGGAATGAAGAAGGGGACCATAGCTAATTGCAGCCACAGGGGGCACTGGAGGAGGCAAGACGAGGTTACCTCTGATGCACCTCTCTGCCTCCCAGCTTCAAAGAGGGTGGTGATTCTTCCTTATTTAAAAAAACCCAAAAGAATCCCAAAATTGTATACGTCATTATGCCAGCCAAGGCTGGCTTCCAAAAACAGCTTTAAAATTTGCCTCCAGGGAAGCAATGACCCCAGGAGGGAGAATACAAACACTATGAACCACGGTTGCTAAAAGCCCTGCTCCAGGCAGACGAGACAAAGCAAGAATTTAGGGTCTTCAAAAAACACTGGATCAATTTATTTTCCATAAACAGATATTTTATGCTACAGCAGTCACAGACACACCAGAGGAAGGGTATATATTTTTTCACCCTGCTACTAAAGCAGCATGTTTTACATTGGTGCAGGGGGCTTCCTTACTGATAAAGGACTGCACAAAGGGGTTCTGTCCATTAAAAGGGATTCTAATCAGAAAGATGATGTCTGCATTTTTGATGGCATTTCTTTTTTTTTCTTTTCTTTTTTTTTTTGCGGGGCCTCTCACTGTTGTGGCCTCTCCCGTTGTGGAGCACAGGCTCCGGATGCGCAGGCTCAGCGGCCATGGCTCACGGGCCCAGCCGCTCCGCGGCATGTGGGATCCTCCTGGACCGGGGCACGAACCTGTGTTCCCTGCATCGGCAGGCAGACTCTCAACCACTGCGCCACCGGGGAAGCCCTTTGATGGCATTTCTTTCTTTTTTTTTTTTTTGGCTGTACGCGGGCCTCTCACTGCTGTGGCCTCTCCCGTTGTGGAGCACAGGCTCCGGATGCGCAGGCTCAGCGGCCATGGCTCACGGGCCCAGCCGCTCCGCGGCATGTGGGATCCTCCTGGACCGGGGCACGAACCTGTGTTCCCTGCATCGGCAGGCAGACTCTCAACCACTGCGCCACCAGGGAAGCCCTGATGGCATTTCTTAACCAAAAATTTCTGGCTGGACAATTTCTGTACTCATTTTTTCGTTTACTGCTTTTAAAAGTCATTAAATATAGCATACATATAGAAAGGTATATAAAATACAAATGTGTAGTATAACAAAGAATGAACACCAAGTCATGATGATCTATTTTAAGGAGTGGAGCATCATGTGCACCCCAGACACCCTCACATTTCTCCTCCAAACCCTGACGACCTCTCCTCTGCTCTGGCTTTTATGGTGATCACAGCTGTCAATTTCTTTATCATTTGACCACCTATGTATCACTAAACACTATGGTTTAGTTTTGCCTGCTTTGGAACTTTATATAAAGAAAATCATAGAATATATATAGTTTTGTGTCTTTGCCTCTTTCACTACATTTTGTTTATAAGCCTCATTAATGTTAAGTAAATGTCTAGTTTGTTGCAGTATCCTGTTGTATGAACAGGCCGCAATTTACCCATTCCCCCTGGCTATTTACCCAGTGCTATGAACTTTTGTGTTTGTTTCCTAGTGTACAAGTTTCTCTAGGGTTTTTATCCAGAGGTGAGTTATGGCTTGATGATAATATTTAATCTTGAAATCTTGAAGGATCAGGAGGCATTTATAAGTCACCTGCAAGAGAAAGGACATTGCAGGCAGAGGGAACAGGGTGTGTAAAAAGCATAGAGTTGAGATATCACATGATGTGCTGGGGAATCACAGTCCTGGATTACTGGGGTGTAGCACTTAAATAACTCCAAATGGAGTTCCCAGTATGAACAGGGCAGTGAATGTTACAGTGCACATTTATAATCTAGGGCAATGGACATATTTTGAGTTATCACCTTCACAGCACTGGCCATGGCATCCAGTTATAGTGGGACCATGTAGTTGGACCCAGTTGTTGTGGGACAAAGATCAATCCTGAGCAGTCTTGCTCGGCAGGGATCATCTAAATTTTAAATAGCATGTAGGGTTCATCTTGTATAATCAGGTCTTATCTATTGGTAATTAGGTGCCTAGAATACCATGTTTTGGAGAATATGAGGCCATGGCTGGTATCAGCAAGAAAGCTTTGATTAATAGTGTGGAACCCATGTGCCAAGGATTTGCTGACATTTATCTAAATGCCTCTCTCTGCAGTGGTTCAGACACCACGGAGGAGGTCCCACCCCCCAGCATCCAGCTCATGCTGTTGCACATAGTGTTTACTTTATTACATGTACGATGTTGCTCTGATCACCAGGGTCCCTGTTATAAACTGCATCAGCCATCTGTGTGCTTGCGAAGAACAGCTACTGGGGCAAACAAAATTTAAACTCCCTTGGCTTTCAAATGACAGGAAGAAGAGGTGCTGAATGTCAAGGTCTTATTTAAGGAATGATAAAACAACGAGCTTTGTGTGCTATCATTAGAGCAACCACATTTACTATAGGTGAAACCGAACAACAATTTATATTCTGAGTCTCTCTCCTAAACCAAAATGATCTCAAGATTCTGTCCTACAAGCTGAAATGGCACAATGTATTTACAGCAAGCTAGTTTGAGTCACTATTCTGAAAGTGTCAATTTCCTGGTATTAAAAAAAAGCCCTCTATATTAGACCAAGGCTTTGCCTCAGGTAGCCTGGGTTACGGGACACTTATATATCAAATTCAGTGACCAGGAAGAAACAGGTCTGTGTGTCAAGTTAATATTATCAATGGATTATTTGTGCACCTGTGGAAGAACAAAGGTGAGTTTCCTTGTTAAATGGCCATCCTTTGAGTGTTGCTGAGCAGTGGCAGCCAGACCATGCAGGCAGACCACAGTCATGTGCAATGGTACATGGTAAACCTCAAGGACCTTTGACTTAATAAATAGAGATAAGAAACTAGACATTTCCAATGTCATATGAGTACATCCAAGATTAGTGCCTGTTTGTCTGTGGTGGAAAAAAAGACCACAAAGTATTTTAATGCTGATTCGGAGGCCATAAATCCCAGTAGAAACCATTCTTTATTGTGTGAACTTGGATGGATTCTTTGCCATCCCCAGGTCTCAGTTTTCTTATTTGTAAAATGAGAAAAAGACCTCGCAGCACTGTTGACTGGGATCTCATCAAGGGAGATTATGTATGTGAAAGTGGTCTTTAAATTGTATAGCATTCTACAAAGATTAGGTGTTTTATTATTATTTCCTCATAAGGTTACTGCACAGTTCAAAAGAGATCATGTGCATGAAATTACTTGGAAAAGAACTTGGAAAAATTGGTCTGGAAAAGTACACGTGTAAGGGTGGTAGTTGAAGTAATAGTACCAGAGCTTTTAGTTTTGGGTGTCTAGAGAGAATGCGAGAGGTATATGAAAGAGGGTATAAGGGCATTTATGGAAATACAAGGTTTAGAGCATTTTAAAAACAGGCATGTGGTTAATTCAATAAAAATAGAAGATGAACCCTGGAATTTTATAGAACAGAAGCATCAATGTCAGTGGAGCTGTGAACAGGAAATTATTGTTCAGCCAACGAGTCCATGTGGCGTTTTATATTTAATAGGCATTTTTGATGACAAGAAAGAGAGACTGACTCAGGTTACAATGAGGAAATAGAGATTCATGGATGGATAGATGCAGGCATTCATCTGCACCATCCCTCATGGGAAATTACAAAGAGCCAAGTCACATGGAGAATGGAATGTGCAGCAGGAACTGAGAGGTTATGCAGGGTCAAAAGCAACTCTAGGAACTGGATTATCTATCATGTTGCCCTAGAACGACAGGGGTTTTCTAATTTTCCACCGTTCAAGCCACTCCACAACCAAGTAGATCATCGTCTCTCCTGTGCATCACTCAGTCTCTGCTTTCTAGAGTCCCAGGCTCATCTTAGCTCCTGCTACCCATGCTTTCCCTCGCCCGTGGCTCCTGTTCCTGTAGGTTTCTGCTGAATGCCTCTCAGCTTCTGTTTCCTTCCCACCTTCCAAGTCACGAATCTCTCTCTTTCTTTCTCTCTCTGATTCTCAATTTAGATTCTTCAGCAGAGAGAATCCGAGTGGTTCCATTTATCCCCATTGTCTTTGCTGGATGTGACGTTTGTGTCGGGCCAACTCAGAGACTGGCTGCTCGTAGGTCAGGCTTTTGTACCTGGACCAGTTATCTGGGAGGTAGGGTGTCATGATATGAACATCGCAATTTACGCTTCAAGACCCCTCAGTTGGGGCTGTAGGTTGGGCCCTCTTGGAGCGGTGTGGGGCAGGGCTCTGTTGGTGGGTGTTCTGCAGCCTTGGTACCGTGTGAGATCTTGGAGTTCCGTGGCTTTCTTCCCGTTCCTCAGTAGGTAGGAGCAGCAGCTCAAGTAAAGCACTTTCTGCAGAGGCTGATGATGTAAAAGAGAAGAGTAAGGAGAAGTAGAAGGGGAGAAAGAAGAAGATCCATGCAGGGATTCTGAAGTGTCTTCTCCTCAAGGCACTATGGAAAGAGACATAAAATGCAAGCTTTAAAGGGTCAGAACTGTTAGGCTTGGCCCCAAACAAGCATTGTTTTGGGTCAGGTTCTTTTGCCTAAAGTCGGTTCAAAGTAGCTTCTTCGACACAATTAGGAATCTCAGGATGTTGGCACAGAAAGACACCTTGAGGTCAACCCTTCTTCACTGGGCGTGGTCTAGCACCTTCTTCTCGGAGAGGTGGGAGGGGGAGGCCTCCGACCTGTGATCGCTGAACAGAGGAGTGAGCTCTGCCGAGGAGATTCCCTGCCGCGGAGCTGCCCGCTCTGGTCAGCTGGTGTCCACTTGGGCACGTGTGCAGATGGAAACGTTATTGGCTTGAAGAGCTACCCATTCCATTTGGAGCGGTGGGCCTGCAATTCTTGCCGATCTTCCCTTTATATGCTTTTTCTGTAAGGGGTGGTGTATTTTCTCTAAGATTTGTCTTCAGCCTTCTGAGTGTTTACACTCCATCTCTCCGTGTCCCATTCACACCTCCGATTTGCTCAGCTGCAGGCTTGTGGCCCAAGGGCCAGAAGAGGAAGCCACCTTGGCCTCCAGGTGCCTGTGAAGGCTGTGGCCACAAACAGCAAAAACAAAACAACAACAGCAATAAAAGGCCCCCATCAGCCTAATCAGCCTCCCAACCTGATCACACAACAACGGCTGTCCTGGGTGAACCTTTGTACAAGTTTTGTCTTCTGCCAGCAAACAACCAAAACTATGGCCACTGGAGTTTTTAAACATTTCATGTGTTGTAGAGGTAGCTGAGACGCTCATGGTTCTAAACAGACAGACAAAATAACCAAATATGTGTTGGGCGTCTGCTCTGTGTGGCGTGAGGCAAGTTACTTGGTCTCTGCGCTTTACATTGTTTCTTATCTGAACACTGGGCTATTTATTTTCTTAGCCCTGTGCCTGGCTTTCAGGAAATGTCTAAGAAACATTACCTATTAATATGATATACTGTTTTATTTAGTCATCCTGAGAACTTTCTGAGGCTCAGAGAAATCAAGTAATTTGCTCAAGTTCTAGAAGGCAGTAAGTGATGGAGTTCGAATAGGGAACCACTCTTCTTGCTTGAGTGAGATGGTGTTTGTACGCCACCAGACGTTCCCACGACACCCCCTGTAGTTGGGATGAGGTTCTGGAGAAGGTCCCAGTGCTGGAAACTTCCTCCCTGATTTTCTTCCTTCCCAAAGGGGGCTGGGCAGGGGGCACCCCAGTGTACACTCTGGATCTGAGTCTCCTCGCCACAGATTCAGGAACTCCACGCAGCCCCTGCCTCCAGGGCCCTTTCCTTCTGGGCGTCTTGTGGACCTCGTCAAAGCCCCCCACCCGGGCTTCCCTGGTGGCGCAGTGGTTGGGAGTCTGCCTGCCGATGCAGGGGACATGGGTTCGTGCCCCGGTCCGGGAAGATCCCACATGCCGCGGAGCGGCTGGGCCCGTGAGCCATGGCCACTGAGCCTGCGCGTCCAGAGCCCGTGCTCCGCAACGGGAGAGGCCACAGCAGTGGGAGGCCCGCGTACCACAAAAAAAAAAAAAAAAAAAAAGCCCCCCACCCCTCTACCTTGATGGGCAGCAGGATCCTGGACTCTGCAGGTGTTTGAGGAGCACGTGCCCCTCCTCTGCCCCTGCCTGTGGTTTGGACCATTTGCCACTCCCTACAGGACCTCAAGCACAGCATCCAGGCTCCTGACCTTGGCAAAGCAACCTCATGCTCACCAAGGCTCACTTTCTTCAAGCTAGGGTGGCTAATGTGCACAGAATTACTCCGTAAGAATTATAGAGGGCCCCGCATGAAACCTGCCAGCTTTTATTTCTTAGGTGATGAAAAAGGTGGCCCTTACGGTGGAAGGCCACGTAGCCGGCCACCACTCCCGAACCAGTCGTGTCAGCTCGAGTTCCAGAGAGTCCAGGGGACGGTGCGGGCAGGGTTTTATTGCCACCTCGAAATAGGCAAATTGTCAGCTCCTCATTTTCTCCTTCCCCGACAGATGTGGCTGTGGAGCCTGTTCTCAGATGCCCGCCAGGGTCCCAGGAGACAGAAGTCAAAACGCTAGTGAAGGGAAAATTAGAATTCAGTGAAACCAGGAAGAGGGAAAGGACTTTGGGAGAAGGACTTGGTGTAGGTCATCTGGAAAGTACATACCCTTAGGAGGTGTGCATAACGATGGCCTCGAGGAGAGGGTGGACTGGGGTGGGCAAGTGTCTGTGGGCCCAGAAATGCACCCCAGTGCGTACGCGGCCAGATGCAAACACCTAAAACAGGTGTCTCCTGAGAGGCCGCCACCAGTGGATTATGCAGTCACTCAATTTCCGGCTTGCTTGTCTCACTCAAGAAAAGATTTAGACTGTTTCCACCATCCTTCCACAGACCACTGCTAAATGACCAGATGGGAAGCAGTCTACTGCTGACCTAACTGCCAAGCGGGCCACGAGCGTTCCAGACAGTGTGGGATTTGTAGCAAAGGAATTAGTATTATTCTTCCCCCGCTCCCTGAAGAAGCAAAGGCCTTCACCTTTGACCTTGGCATTCCCTTGTTGCTTTCTTCTGTTCCACGACACCTAGGCTTGATATTATTTATCCAGGGCCTTCTTGTGAATATTGGCTGGATTCTAACTTATATGGAATACAATTCAGAAGACCGAGGCTTTCCAAGTTTCAGACCTCCTGAGAGAGCTGTGAGTGTGTGTGTGTGTTGAAGAAGAGTTCTCAACTTATCTCATGGCTGAAAGCCCTCCAGAGATCTCTGAGCTTAATCTGAGGAATCAAGCAGGTTGGTTAACCCCTGTCTGATGGGTTCTATCAAAATGTGATAAAACAGGGTCATGAAAAATGGTGGCCTGAGTTCATTATGGTCCTGTATGGGGCTCTGTACAGGTACACCAGGCCATAACTCATCTGCCTTGTGACAGGTTTTATTACTCTGTTTTAGTGCCATTCTGAGGAGTGAGGGGGAATTACCTTAGAAAACAGATGTGGGAGACTTTTTTCACCCGCCCGGTTCTGTGGACAGGCCTAAGGCTCCAGCCCAGTGACTCACTGTTGTGGTATTATATGCCTCAAGATTAAGTGTGTGCTGTGGAAAGTGTGGAACAGGATTTATCAGTGAGAGTTCTTCCTTTGAAGTATCGGGCAGGCTGCTTTGCTGATGGTCTCTGGAACCTGGCCAAGCCCCAGTACACTGTGAAAATAGCCATCTAGGTTTTCTTGGCACATAAGCACATTGGCACTTGATCCTCAGACCTCCACTGCTTTCTGATGTTTTTGAGACGAGTGTTCTTGGGAATCAGGGCCTGGGGCCAGATTGCAACCCTGCCTGTGTGTGCCCTATCCAAACACGGTCTTGCTGGCTCCAGATACGGATGGTCACACCAACCTGAATAAGAATATCCTTGAGTTCCAACATGCAGGCTGGCTTTGAGTTGCTTTTAAGCACTGATGTGTGAATTTCTCTAACCTGCATTTCCTGCTGCCCTGCCCCCACCAACAATGTGTCGATGCTTAGGGCTTTTCACAGCAGCCAGGCCTTCCACAGCAGCTATGCCTTCCACAGCAGTGCATCTTTCCTGTCCAGCTTGAAACTAAAGCAATACATGTGTGGAGAAAAACCTCGGTGACGCCATTATAACTCTACCAGTAAATTAATTGAAAAAAACCCATCTTTCTCTAGTGAAAAATCCATCATCGATTTACCTGCATCTCCCTCCTCCCACCTCTACTCACTGTCATACTGTTATTAATTCTGAGAACAAAGGACATAAAAAGCTAATTACGTTAGGTTCCCAGACACCCTTCCAGAGGTTAGTCTGTCAGTCACACTTCTTGTCACCCAGCTATGTGTCCGAAAGAGCTTCGGTGTAAATGCAGATTTCCAGGTTCCCTCCAGCCTGGGAACCAGACTCTGTCCTTCCTGATTTTAATCTTGCCAACCTGTGTAGGAGAACCCGCATATAACCTGGCCGAGCATCTCTCTTTCTTTCAGTTTTGTGAGTGGGCAGACCATGTAATAAAGGCAACTTGATATGACTGTACTTGAATCTTAGAGTGGGCTCAGGAAGCCGTCAGGCCCATGTCCACTGACCTCTTGGTTGAAAACATAATTGAATGTGGTTGCAGGTTGGGCTCTGTTAGGTGTTGAATTGTGTCTCCTCCTCCACTCATAGGCTCAAGTTTTAACCCCTAGTACCTTAGAATGTGACCTTATTTGGAGATAGGGTTCTTTGCAGAGGTAATCAAGTTAAAATGAGGCCATTAGAGTGGGCCCTAATCCAATATGACTGATGTCCTTATAAAAAGGGGAAATTTGGAGACAGACCCACACAGAGGGAGAAGGTCATGTGAACATTAAATCGCCATCTGCAAGTCAAGGAAAGAGGCCTAGAACAGATTCTTCTCTCACAACCCTCAGAAGGAAGCAACCCTGCCAACACCTTGATTTGGGATGTCTAGCCTCCAGAACCAAGAAAATAAATTTCTGTTTTTGAAGGCACTCAGGCTGTGGTACTTTATTACAGCAGCTCCAGCAAACTAATACAGGGACCTTGGGCAGCAGACTCGGAGGCAGAGATTAAAATGAAGGGGCTTTGTGAGGGAGCACTCTTGGGATAAACTCCTGTGGAAAAGAAGAGAAAGAAGCAGCCTGGGAAGTGGGAGATACGGAGATGTGATGGAGTCCCAGTGAAGGCCTCAGCTGACTCCATGGGATGCTCTGGATCTGGGGGATGGCCCTTCATGGTTGGGAAATGGGTTTGAGCCTCTGTATGCCCTGGTCGATCCATCATTGGGTGAGGGCTGCCTCTGGAAGGAGGTATGACCTCGGGGGAGGCAGTTTTCTTCAGCCAAAGCAATTCCTGAAGAGGGTCAACAGTTGGGGATGATCTTTTGGGATCAATCTCAGAGTTGGGGGCATAGTCCTTCATTCCTCAGGGGGGATCCGGGTGGTACATCACAGCATCCACCATAAAATCAAGGTGAAGGATGGCTTATCACATTTCAGGATTTTCAAGATGGAGTTGAGCTTTGTAAGGTGTGGTGCTCTGTTTGGTCCTCCCTTCCTCCTTTACCTTCTAGATGAGGCAGGCTGTGGTTCCCCCACACACACACAGCCTTTGAACCTGCTCTGGGAGAGCCGTGGGTGGAGGTGTATCAATCAGTATCTAGAGAGGAAGACAGAAACTACTCCGGATGCTTCAGATAGAGGGGATTCATAGAGAAAGAAGGTTCCAAAGGTGAAAGAGCTGGGGGAGCACAGAGAGAGGGCGATCTTCCCCAGAGATCAGGAGGATGGTTTTGACCTGGGGTGGGAAGCTTTAAGCCCACACTCCCTGCTGAGCTGCTTCAATGCCGCTGCTGTTGGCTGTATGCTGGTCTCTCTGAACAGGAGCTCAGGATGCCACACACTGATGCTGGTGAAACCAGGGCTCGTGCTGCTACAGCTCAGAGTCACCTCTGGAGCCGCAGGAGCTCATAGTTGCTGGTGCCACACTAGTTGATGGCACCGCCAGCATCAGACAAAAAAGCCTACTTCTTCCTCCTGCTTTCTGGCAAGGGGACTGGCTCCTAGTCGCCTACAGTAGAGAGGAGAGCATAGAAGAAAGGGCAGGGATCTGGGACAGCAGATAGCCCAGTTTCTCTCAGACTTGCCCCTGCTGTGTCTCTAGTCAGGGGACGGTCCTGAGAGGGAGGACCAATGGCCAGGAATGGAGGTCACAGAGCCGTGGCCAGGAAGGCCCTCCCCAAGGCTGAGGAGGGGCCCATCCAAGGAGTAGTGTACAACGCTAGAATTTTTTTTTTTTTTTTTTTTTTTTTTTTGCGGTACGCGGGCCTCTCACTGTTGTGGCCTCTCCCGTTGCGGAGCACAGGCTCTGGATTCACAGGCTCAGTGGCCATGACTCACGGGCCCAGCCGCTCCGCGGCGTGTGGGATCTTCCTGGACCGGGGCACAAACCCATGTCCCCTGCATCAGCAGGCGGACTCTCAACCACTGCGCCACCGGGGAGGCCCACAACGGTAGAATTTGAGGGGTCTTCCGCTGCGCCCTGCTTCCTGCCGCACACCCCTCCACTCCCTCTGAGGAGAAAAGAACTTTCCCAAGTGGTCTCAGGCCAAGGTTGGCTTGGTGAAATGGAACTTTGTTTCTGGAGGGGATATGAATTGTGATCTTGTTGTAGAAACCGGGTCTGCAGGCTGTCAGCCGGTACTCTCCTGACCACACCATGGCACAGCTGCAGCCCTCCCTCCCTTTTCCTTTCCTTCTGGCTCCTGACAGGAATGGTGGGTCACCACTAGGGCACAAGGGACATGACCACAAAGGGACAACGAGATCAACCAGACTCCTAGTTTGGTTGACAAGGTATCTGACTATCCAAGTCAGATACCTTGTCAAGCTGGTGCCTCAAATGACTTTCTGGTTATTTGATTGCATCGACCAAATAAATGTTGTATGGCACATTTATTTCTCTGGCACATTTCATAAAACAATAGCATGTACCTTATTGTGAATAAAACTTCTGACATTTACTACCTATTAATTTTTCAAAATGATTTTATATCATTTTCTTCATTCTTTCAGCAGCCACAGGACACATCCTAAACTGGCCTTCTTCATCCATCCATTTGTTTTTTCAAAAAATATTTACTGGGGCTTCCCTAGTGGCGCAGTTGTTGAGAGTCCGCCTGCCGACTCAGGGGACATGGGTTCGTGCCCCGGTCCGGGAGGATCCCACATGCCGCGGAGCGGCTGGGCCCGTGAGCCCTGGCCGCTGAGCGTGCGTGTCCGGAGCCTGTGCTCCGCAACGGGAGAGGCCACAACAGTGAGAGGCCCGCGTACCGCAAAAAAAAAAAAAAGATACCCACCAAGACTTCAGATTGGTAAACCCAAGCCACTTCAATAAACAGTCTCCTTCTTCTTGAATCCTGAGGTGACACAGTCAGCAGCACTCAACTCTAAGATTCAAGTGACTGTCTTCTTATTTTGAACATCATCTGACTCTGGATTGAGATGTGTTTGCCGTAAGGTCGCTTGGAAGCATCTCCATTTGTCCTTATGGGAAGTGAGTGAGCAGGCTTGGTGTCGTCCACATTGCTTAGCTTTGTAGATACAAAATAAGCAGTAGGTTGTATTCCTTCTGCCAAAGCATGGGCTTGGTATAATTTTTCCACAGACCGCTGAATTCAACAGCCCGTGCGTGGTGGTTCAACACGGGCGAGGACAAAGTGGTATGTGATAAAAGTTGTCATGAAAGACATCTGGGACTTCACTCTGCACTGCTCTTGGCGCCAGATCCTCAGATGACACAGCAAACTCACAGGTGCTGCCACATCTGTCAGACCAAACTCTTCCCACCCGGGAACTGTACCTGCCGACCAGACCCCGTACTGCTCGTAAATCTGAGCCCTCGTGAGAAGTTTTATCAAACCAAGACTGCAGTTAAGTGACTCGTAACCACCATCTTGCATATTATTCTAGCCACCTAGCAATTTCTTCGAATCATGGGGTATTTCAGAATATTTCCCCAAATCATACTTCTGATTTCAAACCGCAAACTGAACCCATTCCTTTCTCTTTTGAGCTGTCACTCAGCTCCGCAGAAGCATGGATGTTACCATGGTTTCCTTAGTGATGCATCTGTTACAAAGTGGAGAGAGAGTGGTTGGAGGAGGCAAAGAAGGAGAAGGAAAAGGGGGCTGCATCCTCCCCATCTGTAGGGTGCCAGCTAGAAGCTACTGCTTTGCATTTGGGCTGATCTTCCCCTGTGAGAGGTTGCCCTCCGGCCGTGAAAGCTTCCTTGCTCACTTCAAAATCTTTTTTGTTTCATTACATCTTTATTGGAGTATAATTGCTTTACAATGGTGTGTTAGTTTCTGCTGTATAACAAAGTGAATCAGCTATACATATACATATATCCCCATATCTCCTCCCTCTTGCGTCTCCCTCCCACCCTCCCTATCCCACCCCTCTAGGTGGACACAAAGCACCGAGCTGATCTCCCTGTGCTCTGCAGCTGCTTCCCACTAGCTAGCTATTTTACATTTGGTAGTGTATATATGTCCATGCCATTCTCTCACTACATCCCAGCTTACCCATCCCCCTCCCTGTGTCCTCAAGTCCATTCTCTATGTCTGTGTCTTTATTCCTTTCCTGCCCCTAGGTTCTTCAGAACTATTTTTTTTTTTAGATTCCATAGATAAGTGTTAGCATACAGTATTTGTTTTTCTCTTTCTGACTTACTTCACTCTGTATGACAATCTCTAGGTCCATCCACCTCACTACAAATAACTCAATTTCGTTTCTTTTTATGGCTGAGTAATATTCCATTGTATACATGTGCCACATCTTCTTTATCCATTCATCCGTCAGTGGACACTTAGGTTGTTTTCATGTCCTGGTTATTGTAAATAGAGCTGCAATGAACACTGTGGTACATGACTCTTTCTGAATTCTGGTTTTCTCAGGGTATATGCCCAGTAGTGGGATTGCTGGGTTGTATGGTAGTCCTATTTTTAGTTTTTTGAGGAACCATACTGTTCTCCATAGTGGCTGTATCAATTTACATTCCCACCAACAGTGCAAGAGGGTTCCCTTTTCCCCACACCCTCTCCAGCATTTATTGTTTGTAGATGTTTTGATGATGGCCATTCTGACCGGTGTGAGGTGATACCTCATTGTAGTTTTGATTTGCATTTCTCTAATGATTAGTGATGTTGAGCATCCTTTCATGTGTTTGTTGGCAATCTGTATATCTTCTTTGGAGAAATGTCTGTTTAGGTCTTCTGCCCATTTTTGGATTGGGTTGTGTGTCTTTTTGATATTGAGCTGCATGAACTGCTTGTATATTTTGGAGATTAATCCTTTGTCAGTTGCTTCATTTGCAAATATTTTCTCCCATTCTGAGGGTTGGCTTTTCGCCTTGTTTATGATTTCCTTTGCTGTGCAAAAGCTTTTAGGTTTCATTAGGTCCCATTTGTTTATTTTTGTTTTTATTTCCATTTCTCTAGGAGGTGGGTCCAAAAGGATCTTGCTGTGATTTATGTCATAGAGTGTTCTGCCTATGTTTTCCTCTAAGAGTTTTATAGTGTCTGGCCTTACATTTAGGTCTTTAATCCATTTTGAGTTTATTTTTGTGTATGGTGTTAGGGAGTGTTCTAATTTCATTCTTTTACATGTAGCTGTCCAGTTTTCCTAGCACCACTTACTGAAGAGGCTGTCTTTTCTCCATTGTATACTCTTGCTTCCTTTATCAAAGATAGGTGACCATATGTGTGTGGGTTTATCTCTGGGCTTTCTATCCTGTTCCATTGATCTATATGTCTGTTTTTGTGCCAGTACCATACTGTCTTGATTACTGTAGCTTTGTAGTATAGTCTGAAGTCAGGGAGCCTGGTTCTCAAGCTCCGTTTTTCTTTCTCAAGATTACTTTGGTTATTTGGGGTCTTCTGTGTTTCCATACAAATTGTGAAATTTTTTGTTCTAGTTCTGTGAAAAATGCCATTGGTAGTTTGATAGAGATTGCACTGAATCTGTAGATTGCTTTGGGTAGTATTCTCTTTGAAATCTTGAAGGGTGTTCTGTGCACCAGGCCTGTTCCCTTTTTAACTCTTAGAAAAGACAGCTAATTTTTTCTGATACATCTGGCAAGTTTCCCTGAGAGAGTAGAAAAGGGAAGGCAGTTATGTGGTGCTGCAGTCATATACGGGCTTACCTTGAAACTACTAGTTTCATTAGCCTTGATATTCTAATTATATCTCTGCATTTCACCCTGCCACGCTATTGCTTAAACAAGTTGGCTCAGAAAATAATTGCCATGTTCTTGCATAAAGAATACACAAAACAAAGGGCTATTGTTCCAGGGCTGGAAGGAGTGTTTTTCGATTGTTTCTCATTCCCGTCTGTGTTTTCAGTAGAAACCAACCCCGAATGTTCAGGAAGGCCTCCAAGGAATTGGGAGCCATCGAGGATAGGCCTGCCAGGGTGTGGGCTCACCCAACAGGTTTCTGACCAGCCATGGCTCTGTCAGAACTCCAGAACAACGTTTACTAAATTTCTCTTAGGCTGCTAGACAATCTGTTGTCTATTTCTCAGAGGTTCTTTCCTGGGCAGAGGTACTTCAGTGTTGCCACCAACTCCATGGAGTATGAGAGCCACCAGGAAGTTTAACTTTCACTTTGTTTGTCAGTGATGGGGCAACAATGCAACATTTTATATTTGCACGCTGATGGGATCTTACAGGATAGTTAATGCCCGGGCTGCTAGGGAACCTCCATTAGTCCCGCTTTGAGATGAGGAAAATAGGATATGAAAAAGGGAAGTAAATTTTTTGGAATTTCCCCATCCATGATTCTGTGTTGATATAGAATTCCAGAATGATTGATTATCCTAGCCCATGTCAGAAATTCCTCAAAATTGAAAAGAGAAATCCTAGGGTAGCATATGGCAGTAAAGGAGAACTCACTGCCTCATGGGAGACGCATGTCTCTCTAGGAGGATCGACATAGGGCATCATTTTCCATGGCCATCAGGTACACTCTTTTGAGATATTAGGGTTCTGTAATCTGTCCAGCTTTGGACTTAGTGATGTTGTGAAATCAAGAGACATAGAAGATATGGTTCCTAATCTTTCAAAATATCTACAGTCTGGTTGGAGAGGTAAGGTTCATACAAATGAATTAATTAAGGAACAGTACCAGATAGTATATAAACCTGTGCTAAGTGTTTATAGGTCAGAGTTTCTTCTCTGGCCATCAGAGCAGAGAAAGGGCAGAGAACCCCAAGCCTCAGAGTAACCAGGGAAGACTTCTTGAAGAAGGAGAGAATTAAATTGCAGAGAAGAGAAGGAAGGTCTAATAGGTCCTTAATTTTTCTGAGAGCCCAGTTGCACCAATACCATGATGGTATTTCATTTCTCCCGTAAGCCACAGTCAAACACAAAGGGTTTTTGCCTCTGCAGTGACAAGCAGAGAACCATGGGGCCATGTAGAGATGCAAACTATGGCAGGCTCCTTCCTAGCTGAGTGGCTCACGTCTCTTCCCCTCAGATTGATGACAGAAAAGTACAGGCCATGGACCTTCCAGGTTGCTCTAGTATATTTCAAAATGGGGAGATTTAGTATGAGGCACAGAGGTGCAAATGATAAAGAGTCTGATCGGGCTAGAGGTGAAAGCTTGCGTAAGAAAGCAATAGAGAACAAGGTTTGCTGGAACGGTGATAGCTTAGTGCTAAAGAGTATTGAGGTCAGATACGATGCAGTAATTAAGGGGTAATTATTAGTTTTATTGGGCAGGCTAGTGACATGGACAAAGCGTTCCTGTAGAAATACTTGAATGGAAGAGGGACACTGAAAGGATTGGAGGGAAGAGAAAACTAAAGTCATACAGATGAGTTAGGATGCAGATTGTATGAGGGGATGGAGACAGCAAAGGCAAAAGAAAGGGCCAATCAGCAAGATTTTGCAGATGGCAAATGTACATAGACTGAGGAAGATGATGAAGATGAAAGAGGAGAAAAGAAGGTGATGGTCTGAGCAGTACCGTGCAGCTTCCCAATACTCCAAAGTGGTTTTCCACCTTCATATGTGCTGGATGATATTTCACAGGCAACATACTCCATGGTCCCATAGTAGTATTTTTTTAATCTTTAAAAAAATTAAAAAAAAATGTTTTTAAATTGTGGTAAAATGCACCTAACATACCATTTACCATCTTAACCATCTTTGAGTGTACAGTTCAGCAGTGTTAAGTACATTCACGTAGTTGTGCAACTAATCTTTAGAACTCTTTTCGTCTTGCAAAACTGAAACTGTATACCCATTAAACAACTCTCCATCTCTCTCTCTTTCCAGCCCCTGTCAACCACCCTTCTACTTTTGGTCTCTCTGAGTTTAACTATTCTCATACGATATTTGTTTTGTGACTGGTTTATTTCCCTTAGCATAATGTCCTCAAGGTTCATCCATGTTGTAGCAGGTGTCAGAATTTCCTCCCTTTTTAAGGCTGAATATAACATTCTATTGGATGTATACACCACATCTTGTTTATCCATTCATCCATCCATCAGTGGACACTTGGGGTAACTTCCATCCTTTGGCTATGGTAAATAATGCTGCTATGAACGTAGTGCGCAAATATCTCTTCGAGCCCCTGCTTTCAGTTCTTTTGGATATATATCCAAAAGTGGAATTCTTGCATCATACATAATTCTACATTCAACTCTGAGTAATCGCCATACTATTTTCCACAGCAGCTGCAGCAGTTACATTCCCCCCAACAGTGCGCAAGATTTCCAATTTCTCCACATCCTTGCCAACACTTATTTTTTTTTATTTTTATCTGTTTGTTTTTAATAGTAGCCATCCTAATGGGTAGGAGGTGAGCCATGGTTGTATACTGAGGATGTGCAATTTCTTTCACTAACTGTAATTCTATCTCTGTCTCTGCCATTTAAGAAAGCACATTGGACTACACGGGCTTATGAGTGACTCCAGAATGGTGAGACTGTTGAGTCAGCTCTAATTTGTAAAGGAACTCATTCCCACGCTTTGGTATTCCCTTATGAGTATCAACTTATTTGTGACACTCCTCGTAAGTCATTGCGTTATAGCAGCCAGTTTGAATTGAGTTTTCAATGCAAAATGGATTCATCTTACATACCCAATGAAAATAACACACTCTCCCCTGGATGGGTGCTGCAAAAAGGAAAGAGAAAAGCAAAAGGACAACAGAAAGCTCATCACAGAACATGATTTTATATCGTCTCATCCCAAATGGTTCAGTCAGTGCCACTTGTTAGAAACAATGTCCCTCTTTATCTACAGAAACTCTGCAGCCCAAGGTTTGGAAACCAAGCCAGAGCATTTATACTTCCTCTCTTATGTAGATATTTAATGATTATATTTTTGAGAGTGATTCCTACCTAAGTTGGTCAGGCAGTAGCATCTAGAGAAGAAAAGTTGTAACAATGAAGAGTTTTTCATTTTTTCTGAGGTTTCATTTACTCAAACAGGTTTGGTTCATTTTAAGTAAAATTTGTGGGCTTTTTTCAGCAAAGAACTTATATCTGAAGAGCTGCTATAGACCACTTAAATAGTATTTCAAGTACACAGTGGCTCTTCAGGCCCCCCCAAAGACCGTGGCAAGCTGAGGATGCCAAATGCTGGACTCCTAGACTACAGTGGAATAGCAGAAAGACAGGCCTTTGGCCAGGGCTGCTGGTGACACTTTCTCCCAGCAATTTCTCCTCAAGGCCAAGGGCAAGAAGACAAGGTATACAGGTAGAATGATATCAGAAAGGCCAAGAATATTCCAGTGCATTCTCTGTCTGAAGGATTCCTAATATTGCTCTACCTGGGTACTTTATCTATAGTCAACAATGCCTTAGATCATTACAATGAGCGTTTTTGTTTGCTTGTTTGTTTGTCTTCAGCTCCAGTTTGAGTTTTGAAAAAAGACCTGAGGACACCTGGAAGCTCAAGGCTGAGCGTTTTAAAGCAAGATTTGGGGCTGTGAGATGATGACAGCCCTGGGAAACCCTTCCTCTACTTACCCAGTGCTCAGAACGAGCTGAAAACCAAAGGGAAGGCAGAGGTTCTGTGCTGGCCAGGCTCCTTTTCCTGCGTGGGGAGCATCGCCAGCCTTCCAGCCACGCAGATGGCCTTCTTCCTGGCGGAGGCCGCCTTACCAGCCCTCCCACACACAGCTCTTGATCAGATTGCTTTCCAAAACCTGCTTGAAATTTCTCTCTAGCCAGTTTTTCTTTTTTTAAACTTGTAATCTTGCCTGTGGGAAACCATTCCTGAGAGTAATGGTGAACACACACTCAAGAACCACTACCCTGGAGAAGTGGTACAGGGAAGTTCTTAAGAGGGTGGGGTTTGGGTCAGACCACCTTTGTTCAAATCCTGAGTGGCCCTCCCTCTTACCCGCTGTGTGACCTTACACAAGTCACGCGACCCCTCTGGGCCACAGGTTTCACATCTATGAAATAAGGAGAGTGATACTGCCCTCTCCCCTACTCCAGGTTTGCTGTGAGCACTAAAATGTGGGGAGCATTTGGGAGAGCGTCTGCATATAGGATGTGCCATGTAAATAGTATTGTCATTGCCCTCCTGGGCCCTGAGTTCCATTTCCTCTGTCCAGCACACATGGGGCAAGTCCAAAATCCAATGCTGTGACCTATACTTAATTCACACTTTTAACCTCTTTGGGTTCTGTTAGGGTGAAGTCTTAAGGTTTATTTGCTCTTAAAGGCCTTAACATGTTGACTGCCTGACTCTGAAATGGCCTCTTCTGCCCCCTATGGAGTTACCCTCCTTTTTCTGTGTTCTCTCTTTCACCCTTTTCTTTTCCTTTCCCTTCCTCTTTGATTTTACCCTCACACCAGAAGATATTGCAACCTTCCCTACTCTGTTATGCCCCCGAGGAAACAGAAGTTTAGCTCCCATTATGCTTTCCTTTACTTGAAAACTGTAGAAATTATTTTAGCTTTATTTTTGTCAAATTTGCTGTTTTGGTTTTTTTTTCCTCTCTAGGAAAGGAGAGGAAATATTGCTGCTTTGCTGTATCTATATACCTCTCTCTCTATATACAATAATTTATATATTTAATAATGTGCATATTTAATAATATATAAAAATGTATATTTATACATATATCTATTTTATCTTTGTATAGAACTGGCCCAATCTGAGAGCCAAAGTCAGCCATGGTAGCCCAAGGAGTTCTGGCAGGAGAAGGAGTTTTATGGCTCTTTCTGAGGGGGCTTTAGGGAGTCTGTGACATAATCTCTCAGAACCTCTAGAACCTTCCCTGCTCTTCCCTGTACTTCCTCTCCCCCCGCCCCCAGGGTCAGTTAGGCTCCCTTCCAGGATTCTTTGAGGTCCCACCACTCTGCACGTCCCACATGAGTTTCGATCCTGTGAGGAGCCCTGCCTGGCCAAAACTACTTCACTCACTATGCACAGAGCAGAGGCCAGGTGCCATGGCAACAGTCCTCACAAACATACACAGGTGGCCAGGTACGGCCTGTTGACAATAGCCTGCGGTGCCGTAACAGGGCCTCACCATGCTGAGGCTGTGGCTTCCATACCCTGATGCCCACTCCATGCGGTGCCCCCAGTCGGGGAAGGACCTGTTCTGTTGAGCCGGGGCAGCTGAGACACGGCACCAGAGAACCACGGGGATACTCACCTCCCCAGCTCAGTGCTGGGAAGGAGAGGAGGACTGGAATGTTCTCTGGGGATTTCCAGGCTGGGTCAGTACAGAAGCATTCCAGTGACTCAGCTTTCTGGTTGCAGACCAGGAGCCCTGCCTGGGAAATCAGCCCTTGAGCAGCCCTATGACAATTGCTCCTTTCTGTGAGGCCGTGGCTGTGTTGCCAGCACAGCTGGGATACAAAGCTCACGCGCATTTGCACAGTCTTGTTTGAAATAGGGCTGGCTGGGGTTTGTTCTTGTTCTTGGTTTATTACAAATGTAACTCTTCCCTTCAGTTGGCCAGACAGCTTCCCTTTTTACATTTCTCCTCACTCCTCCACTTTGCCCTGATTTTTAAGAACCAAGGACATTGGATTCCGTGTTTGTACCCTGAGAATGCAAGGTGACACCTGGAATACTGGATGCGTATGACACATCTTCCCGAAGCTTCAGTTCTAAGCACATAAGAAATAGAATATCATTTCTATGTTAACATATGTGGACTTATTATGGGCAAAGTGGGGGATTTCCACAAGCTTTAAGGTAAAACATTAGACTTTGAGGAATCTATTCTCTTGCTGAAGGCCTTTGGGCTGACCCTTTGGGTGATGTGCTGACTCAACCTGTCCTTGGGAGATTTTGGTGAGAAAGTTTGAGAAGTGCCCCTTGTGACTTGGTGACCCTTGACCTTGACTCTCTGTATACCTATTCTTGAAAGAGCAGGATTTCTTGTGGACCACATGCCCAGCAAAATTGAGAGACAGGGATTTGGAGAAAAGCTGAACAGATCCCAATCTGATAAAATTTCAGATGCATAGTTATGTACTCATATTATTCTCACCACTGTGGTCAGTGTTAATTTGATGTAATGAAAGAAATACAGATGGCATGGAGATGGTGATGACGTCAGCTTGCCTTTACGTTGAGAACCAGTATTCTTCAATATGGTTCTCTTGGATCACGTAATTTTAATTTTCTGCACTATCCAGAGCATATACACTCACAAGTGTGTGAACTTATATTCCAAAACTGTGTGTTAATTTATGATTATATTCTGTCTGAATACAACTATACTGTACCAAGAACTTTCTAACACGTAGTAAAATTGCCAAGAGGCCAAGTAAGAAGGTCGGCACTGGGCACCAGGGAGCTGGTAACTCTGGGTGGTTCACGTACCACTTGAATGTTTCTTGTTTTAGCAAGCTCTAGATACTTCTTTTGGCCACCCCTCCTAGCCAATTATACCTTGAGGTTCCGTTGTAGATTTTCACATGCAAAGGAAGAATGCCCCTGCTGTCCCTCGGTTCTCAGTGATGGGGAGGGTTAGCAGGTGCTCCATTGACAAGCTGGACAAATGCTGGCACCTTCACCTTCTGTAGACGTGGGAATCCTGCAGACAGACTTGTTCTGCTATGGACCCTGTGCACAGAGGCAGCTCCTTGCTGGTTCTTGCCCCCTGGGCAAAGCTCTAGTCCTGGGGAGGTGGCTCTTGGATAGTGAAAAGATGCACATCAAGCTTCTAATTTTTCAGTCATTTACTATTTCACTTGACCTTGGGAAGAAACTTAATTGCTTGGAGTATTAGTTTGTTTAATGGAGAGATATATCTACCTTGAGAGATGACGATTGTCTTTAAATGAGATAATGCATATGTATTGACTAAGCACAGAGTCTGGCATATATATAGTATTGAATAGGTGATCAATAAACAATAGGTAAGCCAGAAGCTCCAAGACCATAGTAAGTAGCTGCAAAGGTGATAACACTACTCTCTCCCGAAACAAACATGTAAAAATCCCAAACTCAAAACTCCAGCCAAGCAGAAGGTTGAATTCTGGCATATTCTGAAGGCAGGAGAAAGAGCATCATTTACACAGACCCCCCCCCCACCCGCCGTGCCTGGTCGCCTCTCTTGTGCTTTACCAATGAGACACAGGGATGAGGCATCAGCATAATCTCACTCTAAAACTTCTGCTTAGCAAGAGTCCAACCATCTTCACGTTGGTAAATAAGCTCAAAGGAATTTTTTTTTCTTTTCCAATTTTTTTTTATTGAAGTACAGTTGATTTACAATGTTGTGGCAATCTCTGCTGTACAGCAAAGTGACTCAGTTATATGCACACAGACATATATATACACATATTATATACATAGATATAGTTTGCATATATATATATATACATACACCCCCCCACACACATATATATAGTTCACATCTACCAACCCCAAACTCCCAGTCCATCCCTCTCTCTTGGCAACCACAAGTCTGTTCTCTATGTCTATGAGTCTGTTTCTGTTTTGTAGATAGGTTCATTTGTGTCATATTTTAGATTCCACATATAAGTGATATCATATGGTATTTGTCTCTCTCTTTTTTTTTTTTTTGGCTGCACTGGGTCTTCATTGCTACACACGGGCTTTCTCTAGTTGTGGGGACTGGGGGCTACTCTTCATTGCGGTGAGCAGGCTTCTCATTGTGGTGGCTTCTCGTTGTGGAGCACGGGCTCTAGGCGCACGGGCTTCAGTAGTTGCAGCATGCGGGCTCAGTAGTTGTGGCACGTGGGCCCTAGAGCACACGGTCTTCAGTAGTTGTGGTGCGTGGGCTCAGTAGTTGTGGCTCACGGGCTTAGTTGCTCTGCAGCATGTGGGATCTTCCCAGACCAGGGATTGAACCCGTGTCCCCGGCATTGGCAGGTGGATTCTTTTTTTTTTTTTACATCTTTATTGGAGTATAATTGCTTTACAATGGTGTGTTAGTTTCTGCTTTATAATAAAGTGAATTACTTCTTCTTTTCCGATTTGGATTCCTTTTATTTCCTTTTCTTCTCTGATTGCTGTGGCTAAAACTTCCAAAACTATGTTGAATAAGAGTGGTGAGAGTGGGCAACCTTGTCTTGTTCCTCATCTTAGTGGAAATGGTTTCAGTTTTTCACCATTGAGGACGATGTTGGCTGTGGGTTTGTCATATCTGGCCTTTATTATGTTGAGGAAAGTTCCCTCTATGCCTACTTTCTGCAGGGTTTTTATCATAAATGGGTGTTGAATTTTGTCAAAAGCTTTCTCTGCATCTATTGAGATGATCACATGGTTTTTCTCCTTTAATTTGTTAATATGGTGTATCACATTGATTGATTTGCGTATATTGAAGAATCCTTGCATTCTTGGAATAAATCCCACTTGATCATGGTGTCTAATCCTTTTAATGTGCTGTTGGATTCTGTTTGCTTGTATTTTGTTGAGGATATTTGCATCTGTGTTCATGAGTGATATTGGCCTGTAGTTTTCTTTCTTTGTGACATCTTTGTCTGGTTTTGGTATCAAGGTGATGGTGGCCTCGTAGAATGAGTTTGGGAGTGTTCCTCCCTCTGCTATATTTTGGAAGAGTTTGAGAAGGATGGGTGTTAGCTCTTCTCTAAATGCTTGATAGAATTCGCCTGTGAAACCATCTGGTCCTGGGCTTTTGTTTGTTGGAAGATTTTTAATCACAGTTTCAATTTCAGTGCTTGTGATTGGTCTGTTCATATTTTCGATTTCTTCCTGATCCACTCTCGCAGGTTGTGCATTTCTAAGAATTCGTTCATTTCTTCAAAGGAATTTAATTTACCCTGTGAAGTGTGGATAGAACCAGTTTGTTTTTTAGAGCAGGCCTGCCGCCGCCTCCATAGCATCAGTAACGAGGCCATTACCATCTGAGAGCAGCTCCCTCCTGAGTGCGGGTGGAGCTGTGGACCACAGCCGTGATTCATCTTCCATGTGGTAATTTCGGCCACTCCCTTGGTTATGCATTGCTGTCTCAGAGGAGGGAAGAGGCAGAGAAGGAGGGGATGGAGGGGAGGGTAATGGGATGCCAGGCTCACTGCTGTGTTTTGTAAAGCCATTACCTTCTGTTACCCCCATTACCCCCCTTTCTGCATAATATTTTCTACTCAGTTCCTGGAGACATCACAAGAAATTGACGTGTGCATACTGAATGAGCTTGGGATGTTTTTTATATTGTTAGTTGTCTAGATCATATATATATATATATATATTTTTTTGCGGTACGCGGGCCTCTCACTGTTGTGGCCTCTCCCGTTGTGGAGCACAGGCTCCGGACGCGCAGGCTCAGCGGCCATGGCTCACGGGCCCAGCCACTCCACGGCATGTGGGATCTTCCCGGACTGGGGCACGAACCCGTGTCCCCTGCATCGGCAGGCGGACTCTCAACCACTGCGCCACCAGGGAAGCCCTAGATCATATTTTTGCAGACAGCAGTAATATGTTGATTGTTCATTTGGGACATAGAATAGCTATCCTGATAACTGTCTTTCTTTATTTGATTTGGTTCATCTGTTCTTATCACAAATGCCGTTGGCAATGGGGATCGAGAGCTGAGGATCCTACTCCAACATACTTTTGCGCATTAGGTATGGAGATGTTCACTCATCTTCCAGTTTCCAGTTCTTTAGATAAAACATAGGGATGAGACATGATCATTAGAGAACCTAAAATTGTTGAGACCCCCGATGTGGAAGCACTGTGGCCAGATAAAACACAGTGGCGGGCACACAAGTCCTCAGCCCTGATTGGTTCAGATGGCATAGGGCCACTGAAGTCCTTACTTGGTTTCACTGCCCAGTAATGTAGGATTTTGCGTGTTTGATAAAGTCTTATTCGACAGCTGTCAATTGCTGATATGAAATCCATACTGCAGGTGCCAGAGGAGCAGAACAGGCCCAGTTGTGGAGTTCACATTGTCTCTGGAGGGTCAGAGCTACCGAGTGTGCAGATGGGCCATCCATCCCCAGCCTTTGGGCACAGTCCCCTGCAGTCGTCCTGACAGACCTTCGCAACAGCTGTTGGGAGGATTGAGCTGGCAGACTTAAAGTTTACGCAGAGACCACTAACCTCATCTCCAGTAGTTCCCCAGCAATAGATTTTTGCTCTTCTGTCTCTTGCTCAGTTGCTAAAGTCACATTTTTCTTCCAGCTCTTGAAGGATTCATCAGAGCCTCAAAAAGTCCCAGTCAGTGCCTTCTCCCATGTCACCCTATCCTTAGTGGGCATACTTTTCCTCTGTGGCAGGAAAGCGAGCAGGTTTTCTTTCTGAGATTCTCTCAGTGTTGTTCTGGGTTCTCTTAAGGTACTGGGTTAGATTTCAGAAGAATTGTTTCATCCTTGGAGCAATTAGTACCTTTTCAAAATTCAGACATCTTTCAGACCCTGGCCCTCTGAAGTGCTTTTGTCAAGACGGTTTATCAGTCTTAGATCATGTTTTGCCAGCTGCTCAGGCCAGCGGCACAGAAAAAACACTGAGGCATATGGTTCAGATGCTCGCATTTTTATCTGAGTAAAATCTCTCTGAAAAGACCTCAGAATATAAAAAGCCAATCAGTTCATATGATGTCAGAATGTTTACTGTTTCTCTCTCCTGGGGACATTTTCTTGGCATCCCGGCCTGATCTTCTAGGTGTGCCTAATTGTTCTAAAGGCACAGCTGTGTGAATTTGATTTGCCTGCAGAAAAAAAAAAAAAAGCCATATATTCCGACGTCAGGGAACAATCTTAAACTTCCCTCTTAGCTCTCACCGTTGAATTTCTGCAAAGCCCCTGATTTAAACTCTTTTGGCGGCTAAGTAAAAAGGACCATTTTCCTGTCAGCTTCAGAGGCTGACTTTTGATATCTTTGAACATGTCCTGAGGAACAAGAAGCAGATAGAATGGGCCTCAACACTTGGACTTTTTTTTTTTCTTTTTTAAACATCTTTATTGGAGTATAATTGCTTTACAGTGGTGTGTTAGTTTCTGCTTTATAACAAAGTGAGTCAGTTATACATATACATATGTTCCCATATCTCTTCCCTCTTGCGTCTCCCTCCCTCCCACCCTCCCTGTCCCACCCCTCTAGGTGGTCACAAAGCACCGAGCTGATCTCCCTGTGCTATGCGGCTGCTTCCCACTATCTATCTACCTTACATTTGGTAGTGTATATATGTCCATGCCACTCTCTCACTTTGTCCCAGCTTACCCTTCCCCCTCCCCATATCCTCAAGTCCATTCTCTAGTAGGTCTGTGTCTTTATTCCTGTTTTACCCCTAGGTTCTTCATGACATTTTTTTTTTTTTTTTTAGATTCCATATATATGTGTTAGCATACAGTATTTGTTTTTCTCTTTCTGACTTACTTCACTCATCACTTGGACTTTTAACCACATTCATAGCTTAGAACTAAAAGGGAGGGAAAAAGAGAGAAGAAATCTTATCTGACTTTTCCCTTTGTGGATGTTTGTGTGACCCTTTCCTGCAGGCTTTGTGGGAGCATTGCAGCAAAAGATAGTTTTGCCTCAGACAGCAATTTTGTTGAGACACAACAGACGCATTTTCCTGGAGCTGAAATAAGCATTTCAGCATTGATGTTCAAGGCGCCCTCTGAGCCCTATCTCAGGGAAGCAGGAAGCTACTATTTTTAGTTGTGAAAAACAGCAGCATAAAATGAAGAGACTCGGATAGTGGCTAAGACTCTGCTGTTTCTTCAAGTTACTCTAGGTCAGTAATGTCAAAGGTACTCACTAAGCAGTGGGCACAGCCCTCTGGGCAATATTCTGACATGATCCAGTACTCAAGTGATGCAAGGATGCTGCCTAAACCCAGCTAGGGTAGACACTTTTTGAGGAATCTTCTTCCTGAGTACTGTCTTCTTGAGATAGTAGACTACGGTCCCTCCCCCTACCTCCTCATCCCTCGTGAGGAGCATTCAACGTGTGTGAGGTTGGAGGACTCTGTTCCAAACCTTGGGACTGCCTGTGACTGGCAACTTTCCCCACAGCTGCCTGGACCAGTCCTACTGCTTCTAGAGATGGCCTCTCTTCTGGCTTTGGAGATTGCTCCCAACACTGCTCGGACAGTGACTCAGCCACCAACCTTCCGTTACTGGGCTGATCAAACTGCTGTTAAAGCACTTACAATGTAAACAGTCCATTCTCAAGCATCAGCACTCACACAAGAAAGAAACGGCATAGAACAAAAGATACACACAGCTAGTGGTCAACTCCCAAACCTTTTGCTTTTGAATGGCTGTGTTTTCTGTTGGCAGAGTATGATCTTTCCTGACGTCAGCATAAATACCACCCAAGCAGTCCTTTCTCAGACTTTCCACTGGATATTATTACTATTTTTGTAGTTAAAGAGTCAAAGAAGGCCCTTGTAAAGGTTTATCTCAGGGGTGCTGTGTCAGTTACAAGTAACTGAAAACTCAAAAAGGCTTAAGCAGGAAAGGGAATTTATCAGTGAGAGGTAGTCAGGGCTTCAGGAGTGATGGGCTTTGGGGCTCAGTTGATGTAATCATGACTGTTGTTGTCGTCATCACATTTTGACTTCGTCTTTCTTTCTGTTAACATAGAACTCTCAATTTCATGTGATAGCTTGGAGTGAGCTTCAAATCTGGCAAGCAAGGAGAGGGACTGTCTCCCTGTCAGATACCTCAGCAGAAATCTCACGGTATCTCATTGACCCTAATAGAGTCACATGCCCTTCCTAAGCCAATGAGTGAGGAATGCAGTGATCTCTTTTGGTGGCCTGGATCACACGTCACAAGGAGCCTGGGGTAGAATCATCTCCCCTAGAACCACAGTGACTGAAAACCGGAGACGCATGAATTTCCAAATGAAAATGGGGACTGTTTCCACATGAAGGGGAAGTGGAAACTGAGTGTGACAAAGGGCACACACGTCCATTATAGGCACAGATACATGTAAGCCACTACACCTCCTCTGATGGGGCCGACTTCATGGCAGACACTGAACTAAGTCTGGGTGAAGGGAGAGGAGAGGTAGGGAGGCACAAAGGTGAATAGAGCAGAGTCTTTGCCTTTGAGGAACATGATGTCTTAAGTTTTGCTTAGGCCAGAGGTAGCAAATTCATGGCTCAGGGGCCAACACATCTTGTGTCCACGGCAGACATCAAGACGTCATTGATGGGCCCTTCCTGTTGAGCCTGGACATGGTGTTAGAATTCTTCCCATCACTGCACTCCAGGCAGCCACTACAAACTGACAGTTACCAGCATATGAGAAAGTACTTATTTTCCAACCTGTCTTAGATTGATATTTGGTGAGTTGGACCAAATGAACAATCGCCTTCAGTGGGTTTGGATAAAGGGGGCTGGGTGTAAGCTGGAGGCCGAGATGGCTGGTCAGCAGTCGACCGCCAGTCACTTGTCTGGAAACCCCTGAAGCTATGAGAAGTCAGTAACTAGCTGACTGTACTAGTTGACAGCTTGCAGACATCTAGCATCTTTCAAATAGGTCAATGCGCGTTTTACACTAATTTCTTTTCAAAGCATTTTAAATAACACTAGAGGAGAATAACAATTGGTAACTAAGTTCACTTTTATTTTTTACAGTTTTGTTGAGTGAGAGCTATGTGGGATGGGGTGAAGAAAATTTTTATTTTACACAATGTAGCAGAATTAATCTAGCGCTCTACTCTCGATGTTTAAAAATCACACTCAGTTCATTAATGGTAGAGTAAAAGGCCAAATTTGCCATATATGAACGTGAAGCCAGGATGAAGGATATAAGGTACAAGATCATGACAGGATGCACAAACATTTTACAGACGTGTGCTTTCTCAAAGCTCTGGGACCAACCATGAAGGCATGTTAACTAAAAGGATATAAAGTGATGAACTTAAATGGTCTTAAATGTTAGAGGTGACCCCTTCTTAACTCATCTCTTTAACACATTCACTCAACAAACATTTACTGAGCTTCCACCATGTGCAAGTTACTCTTAAATGTTTTGTGAGATACAAAGAGAATAAACTTGTCCCTTTCTACAGAAGAGGTAAACAACCAAACTGAAGATACAAGATTTACAAATATGAAAACTTAAGTAATAATAAAGCACTTAACAATAGAAAGCAATGATTGTTGCAAGGTCAGTAGGCAGTAAGTGGTTCATTGCCAATTGGATTATATGAAGAATGATTATGGGAGGATTTTAGGAAGGAGTGATGAGTTCAAACTGGAGGCTGAAGAACCTCATTACTAAGGAAGGGGGAACTGACCTTGGCCTTGGGAGTTAGGATTGGTTTTGGAAGTCAGTCTTCGTGGGGAAAGCAGCCTATAAAAAAGCAAGATGAGTGGAAGAAGCAAACTATATTTGAACAAGAGTCAATCAATAAATTTGTCTGGAACTGATGTTTTGTGTAGAGGAGTGGAGGGGAGATGAAGTTGTAAAAATCCATTGGGTTCAGTGGTGGAGGCCAAGCAGAAGGTTTTAGAGGTAATCAGTAAGCAATGGGGAGTCAGGGAAAGTTTCTGAGTGGCAGAGTGGCGTGGTCGAACTATCTTGGGGATGACTAATTTGAAATAGAGGTGAGGGCAGAATGGAGGTAACAGGTGCTAGAGTCAAGGAAACAATTAAGGGGCCTTTTTCAATAATACTAGGGAAGCTTAAAGGGTCTGATTTAGTTCGTTGGCAGTAGAACTATAATCCTATTGTGAAGTAAAAACAAGAGGTAGTCACTAGTGAGATACTTTCCAGAAGAGGAGGAAGGAGACCTCAGTTTGAGATTTTAGTCCCAAGAGATTGGAATAAATGGAGGAAACTGGAGAGGAGACAGTTCTTGGCTCAGATGAGAAATTTAGTCCGAGATGTTGAGGTTCAGGTGAAGGCCCAGTGACCGAGTACAACATCCAATACCTCCCTGTGTTGATGGCCAGAGAGGTTTCGGCTGCAAGTTCAGGAGTCCTCTGTGTGGAAGAGATGTTTGAATGAATACTTATCACCCAGCTTCAACAGTGATCAGTACCTGACCAGACTTGTCTCATTTGCCCCACCACTTCTATCCTCTCCAGCACTCATTTTCTTGGATGGGGGAGTGTGCTGGCTGAGTTTTCCTACGTCTCACTGAGAGTCAACCCTTGTCTATGTAGCACAGAGCATCTTGTTTAAATGAAATTTGTGATGAAATTGATGGAGCTGAGATTTCAGGAAATAAAAAGCACTGTTTCTCTTTGGAATTTTAAGATTACTTGTTTATGACTATAGCAAAATACATTGGCTGATAGATCCTATTCTTGGGCTTTCCCTAGCTTCAATTCAGGATGTCCCTGAGCTTAAGACAGTATATGCACATGGTATGAACTGCTTCTTGGGAATGCCTCTGCTGAGTACAGACAGCCATCCAGCCTTCTTCATCAGCCCAGGCACAGAGCTGTGACAGGGGTCTTCATGCTGACAGTCACTCAAATCGGAACCCAAGTGTGGAAAATGAGCAGGAACCACAGCTCCGGTCTCTGAGGGAGGCAGGAGGCCGAGTTAATGGACCTCTGCTCTTCCTCCTTTCCCCTCTCTCCATTAGAAGTATCCAGAGTCATAAAGAGAGAGATCTACTCACGGGAAGTCACCAACAGGAACCCAGGACAGTGGGTATTGCTGAGGTTCTTAGCAGAGCAGCAGAGACCCGAGCCTGTATCACAAATAAGTCTTCATTTTCACTTCTCGCCAGATTTTGTGCTCCAGAAAGGTTAAAAGAGGGTGAATTTATTAACTGGCCATCTTCATTTTCAATATCTCTTTTACTTTTTATTGGAGCATAATATTCATGTAGAAAAGTGTAGATATCATAAGTACACTGGTTGATGAATCTTCAGATTGAACACAGCTGTGTGACTAGCACCCAGATCAGGAGAAAGAATGTTACCTGCACCCAGGAGCATCCCTGTGCCCCTGCCCAGTCACTGCCCCTCCCAGGGGTAACTGCTCTCCTGACTCCTTGCACTGGACATTACCAGCAATGCTTTCTATAATAAAATGGCAGTGGACATAGTTCTTAGAAAAAATCCTTTCTTTTCAGATCTTTCCCCTCCTTGTGATACTCCTAGTACCCTCTAAAAAATAAGCCAACAATCCCAGCAGTGCGGGAAGTGCCCAGGTAAGAAGTAATAGCCGTTGGGTAAGAGCATCACTATAATCTCCTCCTGAATCCATGGTGGGCTTTCACCTTTGTGGCTGCCTTGCTATTCTTGGCTAGCTCCTAGCAAACTCCGTGGAGTTGATGGTGTCACCTGACAGCAAAGAAGGTGTTGTTGATGCTTTGGAGCACTCTAATGGAACATGCTGGAACTGTTGAATCCTCCATACAGGACGGGAGCCGTGGAGCCTTAGTGGGCCAAGCTGATGTGTGATGGCCACCCAAGCCTAGGAGCTTTGCTTCTGAAGCTCCCTGAGTCCTCCATCAGCAGCACAGCCAGATTCTGCGTGGCCCAGGTTTCTACCCACAATGAAATACAGGTGAGGCAGAAACGTGGGCACTCAACCCTCTGTCTCTCACCAGTGTGGGGTCCAGAGGGAAGGGCAGGAAGGAGTAGAGGTGAAGAGGGAGGGTGTCAGGCCGTCATGTCTTTATCTTGGGTCATTTAAACATGACTCTAACTGCAGTTTTCTTATCTGTAATGTTGGAATGATAATCATATCTACCTCAGAGGGTTGTGGTGAGACTCAAATAGGACAACGCATGTTGTAGTGCTGGGCCCATGGTAAATGCTCAGTGAACATGAACTCTTACTATACTCTAAGAACCATCTTCCCAGTGAAAGAACAAGGGAGTTCTAGGCTGGCAGAATGCAGTACTAGATGAGCTTTGGAATGCTTGAAACAATTGACTAGGATTGAATTTGAGTATTTTGACCCATACAAACCTCTTGGTTATGTCTCCAAAATCAAATTGGCCTTTTATGGCTTTGATACCTCAGAGGCCCCACTCCCTGCATGGAGCGGGGGGACAATGGGGGACTTTCTCCTGCCACGGACTTGCATTTGGCGGGGTGTGGGAGACCCCCTAGGATGAAGTAAGGTTTTGGCAGAAGAAAATAATCCTTTTAAAGTTCATAGTAAGGAAAGGGGAAACTGGATTGAATTTCCCCTAAGACAATTTTAAATTAAAATGCAGACTAGTGGAAGCTTGCAATGTCCTTTGGGCACAAAACTGGAACTCCTACGGTTCTCTCAATAATTTCTGTGGCTATCGTATTGCCCTCTTCATCTCATCTTCATTCTCTCATCTTACCATGCGCCCAGCTTCCCCTCAATCACTAGCCTTGTGTGCTTGTGAATTATTGGCTCCAACACTCCAATCTGCTGCTGGCGGCAAGCTTAGTCAGCGCCCTATTTCCCCTTTCACTTTGTGTCTCTTGGAACCATTTTGTAGGATTGAAGCCCTGGGTCCACCATCTACTAGCTGCACAAACTTGGGGGAGGATTCACATACTCTTTCAAGTTCAGTTTTCTCCTCAATAAAGTGGGGCTGTTGACAGCACCTCACTCATGGGGCTATTGCAAAGAATAAATGAGTTAGTGCAAGTGAATGGCTTAACACGAGCCTGGAACTTAGTAAGCACTCAAGAATTATTCATCTACCTATCCACCTCAGAATTTTCACGTCCATTTTGCATCTGGACACCCAGATGAAAAACTCAATCAGATGTTCAGATATTCAATATATCTAGTACCAACACTTAGGTTGTCTTAAATATCTGGAGCACTGACTGAAATTTTTAATCTGCATTTGGATGTCTAGCATCAGAAGACACTGCCCTATCTTGGACAAGGCTGGGAAGAAGCAAAACACTTGGATGTAATCAATTTGTCACAGCTGGTTGATATAGAAGACACTTTGATGAATCAAAACAATTTTAGAAGTTGTTTTTACCCCTCAAAATTGGTAAATCATCATATATCCCTGCAAGATGAAGGATGGGGTGAAGATTAGGAATGAGGTGAGAATAAGTCTTGCACATATTAGAAGCATATACGCCATTACCACATCAAGATATAGAAAATATTTTCACCATTCCAGAATGGTCCCTCGTGTCCCTTTGCAGTCAGTCCCCATCCACTACCCCCTGTCCGTTCCAGCCATTGCTCTGCTTTCTATCACTATACTTCTGCCTTTTCTAGAATTCCACATGAATGACATCATCTGATATGTCGACTTTATGTCTGGCTTTTTCCTCTTATCATAATTCTTTTGAGATTCAGCCATGTTGTTGCATGGATCAGTAGCTCATTCCTTTTTATTCTTGGGTGGTATTCCATCATACCACAATTTGTCTATCATTCACCAGTTGAATGGTTTCCACTTCTTGGCTATCATGAATAATGCTGCTATGACCATTCATGTAAAAGTTTTTGCACAAACCTGTGTGTTCATTTCATGTGAATAAATATGTAGGAGTGAGAATGCCAGGTTGTATGGTAAGTATATGTTTAACTTTTGATGAAACTGTCCGTCTGTTTTTCAAAGTGACTGAACCATTTTATACTCCCAACAGCAAAGTATGAGAGTTCCAGCTCCCCAGTCTCACTAATACTTTATATGGTTACTCTTCCTTATTTTAGCCATCCTGGTGGGTATGAGTGGTTTCTTGTTGTGATTTCAATTTTCATTTCCCTAGTGTGTGTGATGTTGAGCATCATTTCAGGTGCTATTAGGCCATTTGCACATCTTCTTTGGTGAAGTGTCTCCTGAATCTTTTGCCTGTTTATTTTTATCAGATGTTTGTCTTATTACATAGTAAGAGTTCTTTACATATTATTGATGTCCTTTAGCAGACTACGTTCTGCAGTTATTTTTCCCAGTCTGTGGCGTGTCTTTTCATGTTCTTAATGATGTCTTTCTAAGAGCGGAAATCTAAAATTTTGATGAAGTTCAATTTATCAATTTTTTTAATGGCTTGAAGTTTTTGTGTTCTAAGACTCTGCTTACTCCAAGGTTATATTTTCTTGAAGAATTTTATATTGTTTTAGCTCTTACAGCTAGGATTTATTTTGAGGTAATTATTTTATAGTGTAAGGTCAAGGTTGAGGTTCATTTATTTGCACACGGATATCCATTTTTTCCAGTACCATTGGCTGAAGACTATCTTTGAATTATGTTGACATACTTGATGACTTTTAAGAGCTGAAAGTCTTCTTTTTTTTTCAGTTATGCCAAAATGTCTCTTTCAAAAGCCTGTGACAGGGCTTCCCTGGTGGCGCGGTGGTTGAGAGTCCGCCTGCCGATGCAGGGGACGCGGGTTCGTGCCCCAGTCCGGGAGGATCCCACGTGCCGCGGAGCGGCTGGGCCCGTGAGCCGTAGCCGCTGAGCCTGTGCATCCGGAGCCTGTGCTCCACAACGGGAGAGGCCACAACAGTGAGAGGCACTGCGTACCGCAAGAAAAAAAAAAGGATGTGACAAACTTATGTGTACCATTTCTAAAAATTAGAAACTTATTGGAAAGGCAAAGATACAAGCTTGATTATTACAAAATTGTTTACAATAGCAATAACTGGAAACAATCTAAATATATAGCAATAGGAAGCAAGTTAAATAAATTATGGCATATTCATGTAGTAGATATATTGCAGCCCCTAAGAATCTTAATGTTGATCTACATATATGAACAGGGAAAGATATTCACCATAAGCTTTAAGGGAACACACGTAGATCACAAATAGAATGTCTGATGTCCATTTTTGTAAAAACAAAAATAACAATAAAAATTATAATCATTTACGTGTGTTGAGAAAGGAAGGATATAAAATAGTATAGAGTGTTTATTTTGGGGTGCTGGGATTCCAGATAATTGAATTTTATATTTCTCTTTCAAAGAATATGGATTATGGTCAACATCAGGGGAAAATATTTCTTTAAAAAAAAGAGCCATGTACTCTTAGCATCAGTATTTAAGGATTCCCTATATATGTGGCTTAACATATCACTATGATATTCTCACCTTAAATGCTCTTAGGTGGTGTGAACTTTCTGGAAAATCAGATTCCAGCAGAAATCTGGTTTGCTCAAGCTAGAGAGACCTACGAAAGGCTTACTGAAGAGAATGAGGCATTTGAAGCTTCATTTTCATTAAAATGCAAATTAGAATTAAAGTTTTCCATATGGTGATGCATCTTATTTCCAACACCCCCCCAATAAATCTAAATTCTTTAATGATGTAATTCCTCACAATTATAAGTATATGTAATCTGCTCTGTTTTTCTATCGATAGCACAGATAGATGCATCTGATCACTCATGTGGCCATATGGTGTGATGAGACATGAATCTACTTTTAAAAGTTTTATTTTCCCAGAATATATTTTGCCTTCAGCTATATGCACATCATCACTCTGTTTTTTAGAGGGTGGCTCTCAGAACTGTGACTCAAGCCAGGACAGAGCTAGACTGGAATGTTCCACGAAGACAAGGATCAGCAGCCCCCAGCCCTGTGCCCGGCCCTCAGCAGCCCCCAGAAAATGCCTGTGGAGAAAATGGATTGAGAAGAATGTGGCTGCATTTAAGAACCATGGTCATGTTCATACTTGGACGATCAAAAAAAAGATGTTTCAACTTCAGGGGTCCTGACTTACATCTTTTATGATGTGAAAATAATTAGAATCCTTAGCATCGTCTTATTTACCATATAACAACATGGTAAATATTTTATGTTCCCAGAGAAATGTTAAGGTCAAATGATGGCTGGATTTGCAAAAGCATGGATGGGCCTAGACAGTATTATGCTTAATGAAATAAGTCATACAGAGAAAGACGAGTACTCTCTGTTATTACTTATATGGGGAATCTGAAAACTAAGACAAAGTAATGTATATAACAAAACAGAAACAGACTCACAGATACAGAGTACAAGCTAGTGGTTACCAGTGGAGAGAGAGGATGGGAGAGGGGCAAAAGTAGGGATATGGGGATATGGGATTAAGAAACACAAACTACTATATATAAAATAAATAGGCAATGAGGATATATTGTATAGCACAGGGAAATATAGCCATTATTTTGTAATAACTTTAAATGGAGTATGATCTATAAAAATATTGAATCATTATGCTGTACACCTGAAACTAACACTGTAAATCAATTGTACTTCAATAAAACAAACAAACAAACCAAAAGATATGATGGCTGGGTGTTTATGACATCACAGCCAGCCCCTCTGCCTCCTACTGCCATTTTCTTAAAAAATTTTTTTAATTATTTGCCTCATCTCTAGAGCTTAAATATATTAGAGACTAGTGCTTCACTTTGACTAGTTGAACAAATGACCCAGTTTACTAGAGTGAAGTCAGGAAGAGCAACTCTTTTGTGAGCGTGGTTGATTTAGGGTATCAAGGCCTGTTTGTCTTCATGACTTCTGACATTAGACATTCTTTTTTGTTTGTTTGTTTGTTTAAACAAATTTTTTTATTGGAGTATAATTGCTTCACAATGGTGTGTTAGTTTCTGCTTTATAACAAAGTGAATCAGTTATACATATACATCCGTTCCCATATCCCTTCCCTCTTGCGTCTCCCTCCCTCCCACCCTCCCTATCCCACCCCTCTAGGTGGTCACAAAGCACCGAGCTGATCTCCCTGTGCTATGCGGCTGCTTCCCACTAGCTATCTATTTTACGTTGGGTAGTGTATATATGTCCATGCCACTCTCACTTTGTCCCAGCTTACCCTTCCCCCTCCCCATATCCTCAAGTCCATTCTCTAGTAGGTCTGTGTCTTTATTCCTGTTTTACCCCTAGGTTCTTCATGGCTTTTTTTTTTTTTCTTAAATTCCATATATATGTGTTAGCATACAGTATTTGTCTTTCTCTTTCTGACTTACTTCACTCTGTATGACAGACTCTAGGTCCATCCACCTCATTACAAATAGCTCAATTTCGTTTCTTTTTATGACTGAGTAATATTCTATTGTATATATGTGCCACATCTTCTTTATCCATTCATCTGATGATGGACACTTAGGTTGTTTCCATCTCCTGCTATTGTAAATAGAGCTGCAATGAACATTTTGGTACATGACTCTTTTTTTTTTTTTTTTTTTGCGGTACGTGGGCCTCTCACTGTTGTAGCCTCTCCCGTTACGGAGCACAGGCTCCGGACGCGCAGGCTCAGCGGCCATGGCTCACGGGCCCAGCCGCTCCGCAGCATGGAGGATCCTCCCAGACCCGGGCACGAACTGGCGTCCCCCGCATCGGCAGGCGGACTCTCAACCACTGCGCCACCAGGGAAGCCCACATGACTCTTTTTGAATTATGGTTTTCTCAGGGTATACGCCCAGTAGTGGGATTGCTTCATTTGCTTATCAATCAACACTGTGGGAGAGATACATACCAGTGCTATGCTGGGCACCAGGGGGATAAAAGGTGAATGAAAGCCATTTGTGTGGCTCTCGGTGGGTTCAATGTTGAGCAGGAGAGATGGAGGACACACACGTGACACAGGCATCATGATGAGTCAGGGGCAGAGCCCAGTGCAAAGACTCCTCCCATAGAGAAGAAGGCAAGAAAGGCTTGGTGGTGTGGCATTCGAGCTGAAACTTAAAGAATGGAATAAATAGAACAGTCTGAGGAATGGGGAGGCATTTTAGTTCAGGGAGTGGTCAGAAAGGGTGGAGCCCTTTTCCAGGAGTAGCGAAGTTTCCTGTTTGACTAGAGCAAAGGGCTAAGGAAAGATAAAGCAGGACACAAGAGTGATTGGTAAGCTGGAGCCAAATTATTGATGGGCTTTGGTGTCAGGCTGAGAAAGGTCCACCAGGCAGTGGGGAGCTGACGAAGGACTTTTTGCTGAAGACAGAGGCAAGCAACCTGCACATTAGAATGATTCATCTAACTGGTGTATTGGATGGATGGAAATGGAGAAATGCTGTGGTGGGAGAGACCAATTAGGTGGGAGGCTACTGCAATAGACCAGATGAAAAACCATGTGGGCCTGAGCTACAAAAGGTGATGCATAGGTTATGAGCTATTCAGAAATTAAAATCAGCAGGCCTTGGAGACTGATTCAGTGTGGGTGATGAGGCAGAGGAAGAGTCATTGGTCAGCGGAAAGGGGTAAAACAGGTGGAGGAGTGTGTTTTAGGAAAGATACAGTGATGAGAGCCTGGGGTGTGTATTAGTTTGCTAGGCTGCAAAATACCAGACTGGGTGGCTTAAGCAACAGAAATGTATTTTCTTTTCTTTTTTCTTTTTTTTTTTAAACAGGATGTTGGGGGTAGGAGTTTATTAATTAATTAATTAATTTTTGCTGTGTTGGGTCTTCATTTCTGTGTGAGGGCTTTCTCTAGTTGTGTCAAGCAGGGGCCACTCTTCATCGCAGTGTGCGGGCCTCTCACTATCGTGGCCTCTCTTGTTGCGGAGCACAGGCTCCAGGCACGCAGGCTCAGTAGTTGTGGCTCATGGGCCTAGTTGCTCCGCGGCACGTGGCATCCTCTCAGACCAGGGCTCGAACCCATGTCCCCTGCATTAGCAGGCAGATTCTCAACCACTGTGCCACCAGGGAAGCCCCAGAAATGTATTTTCTAATAGTTCTGGAGGCTAGAAGTCCAAGATCAAGGTGCTGGGTAGGTTGGGTTTCTCCTGAGACCTTTCTCTGTGGCTTGCAGGTGGCTGCCTGCTCCCTGCATCCTCACATGGTCTTGGCCCTGTGCATGCATGCTTGGGATCCCTCTGTGTGTCCAAATTTCCTCACCTTATAAGGACACTGGTAAGGTTGGATTAAGGCTCACCCTAACTGCCTCATTTAACTTAATCACCTCTTTAAAGGCCTTCTCTCCAAATACAGACTCATTCTGAGGTAGGGCTACAACATACGAATTTGGGGAGGGGGGGACAGAAATAGCCTATAACAGGACATAGAATTTGACATACCTGTGGACATCCCAGAGAAGGTGTAGTAGGTGGTTTGCAGCGTCAGTTGGAACTCAGGGGAGAGGTCAGGGCTGGGCATGTAGAGATGAGTGGCATGAGTCAAATGCATGAGCTGAGGTCAGGGGAGAAGATGAAAAGAATAGCTCACTCTGGGGGTTGTGATGATAAAGATAATAAAATAGTAATAGCGTCCCTGTATTGAGGTTTCTGTGTATTAGGACTAGGCTGAACCTTTGGTACTCTGCGAACAATAACTCTAGGAAACTGATTATGATTTTTATTATTATTGTTATTGTTGTTATTTGCTTTTAAAAAATTTTTTCTTGATGTGGCCCATTTTTTTTTAAGTCTTTATTGAATTTTTTTACAATGTTGCTTCTGTTTTATGTTTTGTTGGCCGTGAGGAATGTGGGATCTTAGCTCCCCGACCAGGGATCGAACCTGTGCCCCCTGCATTGAAAGGCGAAGACTTAACCACTGGACTGCCAGGGAAGTCCCATCATTTGCTTTTATTTTATAGAAAAGAAAGAAAAGAAAAACCTTTCTTTCATTTTAAAGAAAGGAAAGGTTAAGTGATTTTCTAAGGTCGGGGTCTAAGTTCTGAGAGCTCACAAGTAGCAGAACCAGAATATAAAACTCAAGTGTGTCTGAATTTAAAGATTTGTGCCTCAGCACTGCACTGCACCGTCTCCAGGAAAAGCAAGTAGAAGAGAGAGAAGGAAGGCGGGGGCAGAATCAATGTTTGCAGGTGGGGGGAAGGCAGAGGAGGAAGAGCAGAGCAGAGGGACAGTGAAAGATGGTCAGAAGACAGAAAAACCAGGCAGAAAAAGATGACAGATGGCATGGATTGGGTAGAGAATGGCAAGTGGGAAGAGGAGGTGGCAAGCCTCGTCATCCCCGGAAGCAGCAGGAGGGAGAGAGCTCTGGTGGAATGGGAAGCGGAATCAAGGGGAATTTATTTTTAGAATGGGCTTGAAAGATTTAAAAATGCTGGTAGGCAGAGAGGGGAGACCCAGCTTCCAAAGACAGGAAAGAGGAAGCCATCTAATGAGAAGTAGGGGTAGCAGGTGGAAGATGGCTTTAAAAAGGAACAGGGACTCTTCCTCTGAGACAAGAGGGAGTAATTAAGAATGGGTGATGACATGGACGAACCAGGAGGTTGGCCGGCTTAGAACAAAGAAGGGTCGAATTCCAACAAGTAGTAGTGTCTGAAGAAAAGTTACCAGCAGGAATGGTGAGTTCCTGACGCACAAGTTATGTCAATCCAGAGATGGTCCATTTTTCTCAGTCTAAGGCTTAGGCTCGTCCTGAAACTAGGGCAAAGTGGAACCTGAGAGTGAACCCAAATGGTTTCAATTGAAGGAATTATTGGGCTATCCAGGATCAGTAAATATTTGTACACAGTGAGAAACATTCCCAATCTGCTAATATTTATGGAATGACCTCCACGCGCAAAGCATGATCAATTCTTGGGAGACTGATATTACAGAGGTTTCCCAACATGTCTTCACGGGTAGATGAATCCCATCTTTAGCCCCTGACATGTGCAGGAGCCAGTGTAGAAGCTGGATGGGGAATGGCTCTATGCTGGTCCCTGGCCTTCTCAACATTGTCCTTAGAGATATTTATGATTTGTTTGACTTGGCCTGAGTAATAAGCAAATCATCCAGTAAAGGGGCTCACCCTCTAGCCATCTGGCTTGGCAACAGGAGAGCCAGTTAATTAGAAGGTAATTTTATAACACTGCTTTTAAGTTGTCCACGTGCTGTAGCAGAGGATTCAGGGCTTTTTGAAGCAAAGGGCATTGTCTGGGGAAAATGCAGGTATCAGTGTGGGAGTGAGAAGGGTGCAGAACTCAGTGGTTCTGTAAACCTCCCCCAGGCTCTCACGAGAGCGGTCACTTGTGGTTGGTCATTTTTGGATGCTTGCTCTGTGGGCAGTGAGAAAGTCCGGTTTCTTCCCAGGGAGTCTCCTGTTGGTGGGCGGTGAGCTCGGCTCCCATGTGTGGATCTAGCATGAAGTGGACCTTGAAATGGTGGAAAGCAGAGGGAGGTTTCTGCAGCCGCTGCAAAGCGGTGTAGACCACATCAAAACCAAAAGAGAGTCTGGCCAGGCTTGGCACCGTTTTCCCCAAGGGCTGCCAGTAACTCACACCGGTGTGTGCCTCCTTGAGGGCGTCTGAGACGTGGCTTCTTGGCTATTGAGAAACAAATTAGTGCTGTGGACCTTGGCTCATGGATTCCTGGGTCTGGAGTCCCAGCCTGGACCACGATTTACACAGGGAAGCCTTCACAGCCCAAACCCGAGCTTCCAGAGGCAGCAGACCTAGTCCTCTCACCTTCAGTGCCACACATGTTTGGTATTTTAAAGTAGGAATTTGCTTGAAAACGGCAAATGATACAGCATGAATTTCAACAGGATTCAGCATGATCCCTCGGGGAGGCAGGGTGGGGAGTGCAGGTGTCTCTGGGGAAACAGGCTTCAGAATACGATCCTTCACGGCTGGTTATAGAATAAAGGTCACCTAGTTTAAAAATAAAGTCCTGCGGCTTCCCTGGTGGCGCAGTGGTTGAGAGTCCACCTGCCGATGCAGGGGACGCGGGTTCGTGCCCCGGTTCGGGAAGATCCCACATGCCGCGGAGCGGCTGGGCCCGTGAGCCGTGGCCGCTGAGCCTGCGCGTCCGGAGCCTGTGCTCCACAACGGGAGAGGCCACAACAGTGAGAGGCCCGCGTACCGCAAAAAAATAAAATAAAATAAAAAATAAAGTTCTATTTCTTTTAAAGGAAAGACAATGGAAACATTAGACTAGAGGAGGTGTTCTGAGGCCATTTAGTCTCTCCCCAGGGAAAAAGAAGAAACCCATTGCGCACTCCTACTACCCTACATTCCAGCCCAGCTCAGGGCTCGGCAGAGGGAGGGCTCTGTCCCGGTTTGCTGAAATCTCTTTGAAAAAATTTCTTTTCTTAGCAGGCCACTTCAGTCTATACCCCCCAGACCTTGAGATAAATATATCTATTCTCAGTGCTGACCCTGGGAATGATTTGATGGAAAAATCCGAAAACCCTCTCAAATATGTTATTTCACCTGAGCTTTTAATAGGAGCTATATGGCTGACAATTCAAAATTGGGGTCCCCAATAAGTATTTGAAAGGCAGACATTGTGGATTGAGACAGGATGCCTGTGCCCTTGTGCCAAGCAGACAGGCAGGAAAAATGAGAACTTGTTGTTAAGTGGATGCACCATCATTGCTTCTGAGCAAAGAAGCTTTGTACCAGCCAACACACAAATGCTGGCACACCTAGACATGCCTTGACTGAGCAATATTTAAGCTGTGAGTTAGCGATGCTATTCTAGTTTAAAATTGATTCAATTTGGTGAAGGGTTCTGCATTTGCCTACAATACTCTTTGCTGTCAACTTAATCTTCACATTAAAACTGAGTCTTCACAAATATCATACAGTATCACTTATGTGTGGAATCTAGAATATGATACAAATGAACTTATTTACAAAACAGAGATAGACTCACAGACATAGAAAATAAACTTACGGCTACCAAAGGGGAAAGTGGGGGAGGGATAAATTGGGAATTTGGGATTAACTTACACACACTACTATATATAAAACAGATAAACAACTAGGTCCTATTGTATAGCACAGGGAACTATATTCAATATCTTGTAATAACCTATAATGGAAAAGAATCTGAAAAAGAATATATATATAGTAGAATATAATATATATAGCATATATATATGTATATATATAAAACTGAATCACTTTGCTGTACACCTGAACCATTGTAAATCAACTGTACTTCAAAAAAATAAAAATAAAGTTAACCAACAAGGACCTACTGTATAGTACAGGGAACTATACTCAATATTTTGTAATAAGCTATAAGGGAAGATAATCTGAAGAATATATATATGTGTATAACTAAATCGCTGTGCTGTACACCTGAAACTAACACGATACTGTAAATCAACTATACTCCAATTAAATATATATATATACATACATATATTAAAGAACTTTAAAAAAGTAACTAAAAAAAAATGAGTCTTTACATTTAATTCCTTTGAGCTATTGCCAGGGTTGAAGAGCAGCACGAGGGTTTTAAGTAGGGCAGAGACTCCCTCTGTCTAGTTAGGGGAAAACTCTATTCAAATCCAGGGACACGAGGGCAGCAGACTCTGCTGCTTTTTATTCCTGTGGTCATCCCACAGTAATATGCGGTCCAGAATCTTACTGGTGTCCCTGCCCCAGGCTTGCTGTTGGAGAGATGACATTTGGAAAATGTCCCTTCCGTATGCACAGCTCTCCAGTGGTTTCCCCTCACACACTTGGACTAAAATCCAGTCGTGACCGTGGTTCACAGGGCACCCCCAGGGTTTGGCGGGCGGCCACCTCCCCGCTCCCTTTGCCATCCACTCCTACATGGCTTCTCTCCAGGCGTGGTGGCCAGCGGTCCCTTGCCTCTGCCAAGTACACTCCCCCTCTGTCTCTCCTCTCCACCTGGGGCGTTCCTCTCCAGACATCAACACGTCTCAGCCCCTCACCCTCAAGTAGCCACTCGATTTTTACCTCCTTACTGTGCCTTTCCCTGGCTGCCTTATCTCTCCAACTTCACCAAGCCTTTTCTTCTTCTTCAAGGCACTTACCACTAACATTATATTATCTGTTTGATGACTTGGTTTATCGTCTATCTTTCCCCGCTCGAATGTAAACTCTGTAAGGGCAGGGGATTTTTCTGTTATGTTCCCATCATTTAGAACAGTATGTGCTCAATAAATTTTGGGGGAACAGTAAGTCAATACTTCATATCCTTGTTCATCTGTGGATGACAAAAGGCCTGAAAGAGGTCATCGTAAAAAGACGGGTTGCCAGTGGCAGGTGTTATGTGACTAGAAATGTGTGTGGTGAGGAGAGGCACGGGAAAATGAGTTGAAATACTTTTTACTCTCCTCCTATGGGAGAAAATTCTGGAGAAACAGGACGGAGAACAATAGATATGTAATATGGTTGAGCTAACAGTTCCTTAGGAAAAGCTTTCTGGACTTTTCATCCACAAAGGTCTCTTTTTAAATTTCTTTCCTGTATTTTGTCAGATCTTCCTACCAAAACCTTATACTTTTTCAATAACGATCCACTGATTTTCTCAGTTTTACTAATTCAATACATATGTAATGTCCGTTAGAACATCACATCAGAGTGAAAGTAACCAGGGTCACTGTGTGACTCTGAGATAATTCCTTCTGGAAGCAAAGGCAGAACTTGCACATCCTCAGCTCCAACAATTAGAAACTCTCCACTGGACTCTCTGAAATTGTGAAAATAGCTCAAGGGCCCCCACTAGCCTCTAAAGTATGGTGACTCGCCCAAGGTCACAGCAAGGTGTTGGCAATATTATTAGACTGGGATCCTGCTGTTGTGACTCCCATATACTCCGGGTGCTCTGTTTACCTCCTACTCATGCATGAACAATTTCCCATGGAGTCAACTCACGTGTTAGCTCTGTTCCAAGTGTTTACTTAGAGGCCAAGAGTAACCGTAGCTACTATTCATTAAACATAAACTATGTCTGTGCTGAGTGGTTTTCCTTAATTTGCTATGACTCCCAATAACCTTTACAATAAGTATCATTACCCTCGTCTTACTAAAGAAAAAGGGTGGTGGAGGCTGAGTAACTTGCTCAAGAGCTCACAGCTAGTGGGGGCAGAATCAGGACTTGAACCAGGTTTTCCTGCTTCAGAGACCAAGTTCTTTGCTATACCTCTGTGTCACCGCACCCAGTGCCAGGTTCTTACACATGGTTCATCTTTTGCGAGACTGTGCCCTGGAGAGGCAATCATTTAAAATTACTTCAGTGATGGAACCCTTCCCCCAAGTAGATAGGTCACAAAAAGCACTGCCTCTTTAATTCACTGCTTTCTGAACCCCAGGGAGGACAGGAGACAATTGTAGGAAAACCGTCTGGGAAAATGGATGGAGGTCCTTCAGAGCCGGATGACCTGTTCAACTCAGGTTATTTCTATAATCACCCAAGTCCCCTTAATTTTCCACAGCTTCTCTACCTCCTTCCTTAGTTCTTCCTCATCTTCTACACACACACACACACACACACACACACACACACACACACACTCTAAATTATTTGTGTCACCGCGACCTGGGAGTCTTTCTGAGAATCCCATTTCCTCGCTATTTTTAAAGGCTGTACGATCCTTCATATGAGATTGCCTCTCGGAGCACTGACAGATGGAGAGCATCTCAAGCAGTGGTCACCAATGTTTAGAAGCTATAAAGGTCATGTCTATTGCCTAATGGATATTTGATTTCTGATAATGGACTTGTGACAAACACCTATCCTTTGAATACTAATTACTATGATTTATACTGAATTCTCATTGGCTGCCTTAGAAGTTGATGTTCCAGAAAGTCCCTGCTGGGTGAAAGACATAGAATCATGTCTGGCATTGAGATGTTAAAAGGAAAACAGTACACTTTGTTCTTTTGGCGAGCTCCCATTTAACTGACAAATCTTTTGAGCTGGAGAAGCTTTGTTTAATTAAGGAATATGGAATGATTTAATTCATGTGACTGTCTAAATATGATATTTCCAAGATGGGCTAGGAGAGAGATGTCAGACCTCTTTTCTCAAAAGAAGGGAAAAGTGTAACTTGGTGGGAAAACCATGAACTTTACAAGTAGAAAGACTTGGATTTTTAATTCTAGTGTCACTGTTCATTATTATTATTGCTGTTGTAAGTAATAGTAATAATAACAAAAAGAGTCTAGTTTACTTTGCACATAGAGCCAGTATATTAGATGCTTGCCAGAATTATCTTATTTAATCACCACAACGATCCTCTGATGTTTTATTTATTTATTTATTTATTTATTGCGGTACGTGGGCCTCTCACTGTTGCAGCCTCTCCTGTTGCGGAGCATAGGCTCTGGACGTGCAGGCTCAGCGGCCATGGCTCACGGGCCCAGCCGCTCCGCGGCATGTGGGATCTTCCCGGACCGGGGCACGAACCCACGTCCCCTGCATCGGCAGGCGGACTCTCAACCACTGCACCACCAGGGAAGCCCCCTCTGATGTTTTATCATGAGGTATTATGAGTCATTTCTATTTTACAAGTGAGAAGGTTGAGACTTTAGAGAATGAATCAGTCAGGGTCCTGGAAGGAAACAGAGTTGAATGCAGATGGTTCCAATATGGAGCCTTTCCTAGCAGAGGTGGGGCAGGGATAAGGGACCCAACAAAGGATGTTGAGGCTCGGGAGACTGCAGCCTTGGAGATCTGTTACCACCCTTGGTGCTGAAGGGGCAAGAGGAGGAAACGGAGTGCTAGCCTGTGGAGGAGGGCCTGCCTGGTGGGAGCTGATGTCATGGTCGGGGGATGCTGCAACAGCCAGAAATGTATCATCAGATCAGGGAGGAAATGGGAAGAGCACCTCTCCTCTCTCTCTTCTCCTCTCTGATCTCCGGTCTATGCCTCTTGCTGATTAAACCCAATGGGAAGCCAGAGGGTAAGGGAGACTGGTGACACTGCAGATCCGGGGCACAGGCAGATTAGAGGATAAGGAGAATGGGTTGAGGGTTGAACACTCTAAAGAAGCAGATCGGATCCCACCCAGAATTTAGTTTGGATGTTGACACTGGTGATGCCATATATACACCAAAATGGTATGCAGAGGTTGAGCTCACATGAGGATTTCAGGGAGAGCCTGGCAGCTCCCAGGCAGGTCCAAAAACAGCTTGAGAGAGCAGAGAAAGGAGACTGGCTTGGTATTTTTATGGAGGTTGCGGGGTGGGACCAGAGTGAGGGTTTAAACTTGCATGCATGGTTTAAACTTCTGGCTCGCACCAAAGGAGAGAGCGCCCTGGCTATCTAATTAGCTTGCCCAGAGGAGAGGCAGAAGGAGAAGAGGGAGGGGTGAGTCTTAAAAGCTCAGATTCTTTATTACAAGATTTCAAATGGAGATGAGCCAGCAGAGAGAGTTCAGTGTTTTGCTCTAAATCACTTAACTATTAAGTGATGGACTGAGTTTTCAACCCAAGTCAGTCTTTTGCCCAAACTCGTGCTTTTTAAAAAAAAAAATTATTGAAGTATAGTTGTTTACAATATTGTGTTAATTTCTTCTGTACAGCGAAGGGACTCAGTTATACATACATATATGTGTGTGTATATATATAATTTTTTGGTTTTCCATTATGGTTTGTCACAGAAAATTGAATATAGTTCCCTGTGCTATACAGGAGGACCTTGTTTATCCATGCTATATATAATAGTTTGCCTCTGCTAATACCAAACTCCCATTCAAACTCATGCTTTCAATTACCACATTAACTGACTTTGTGACCTTGAATGAATTACTCAACCTCTTTGAATTAAAACCTCAGTTATCGCATCCATAAAATGGAAGTTGTATCTCTGTGCCTGGTACATTGCAGGTGTTGTGTTAATGGTGGTTATAATCATTGCCCTTTTTTTTTCTGTTGAGGCTGTTATTGTTGGTGCTATTTCTGTCCCCCATCTTGCCTGACTCCCTCAGGGCTTCTGGATACCCTGGTGTTGTTCTAGTGTGTCTTTGTAAAAAGTCCGGCGTAGACTTTACTTCCATTTTCCCAAGGAGTATATCCTTGGACACGGTACTATTACCACTTTCTCGAGATAAGGTTGAGAAGACTCATCTTGCCAAGTGAATCAGCAGACAACCTTAATATCTGTCTTCCGCCTCAGAAAGGAAGCTGCAAGGCTTTCCATCAAGCAGATACCACAGCCATGTGATCCAGGAGATCAGAAGTGAGAAAGGCCTCTCCCACTCTCTCCTTAGTTATCAGCTTTGGAATATCGTCTCTTTAAGGTGCTAGGTAAGAAGAGGTGTGAGGTGGGTATTATTACCCTTAGTGATTCTTTAATGTCACGTGGTTCCAGAATCTTCTATCTCTCTAATACTACTCAAGCTCGCCCACACCATGGGCTAAGAGGTGCTTTGCACATAGTCTGTCCTTAATTCATCTTTATTGAATTCAAACCATCACATTAAAGACTGATTTTTGAACCAGCGGGGCACCAACTAAGCTACCAATGGTTTATGAGTTTTTCTTTTAAAAATGAAGCCAAAAAGATTAATTATAAAAAATAAGGGCTGTTGCAGAACGAATTTTGCTAGTAGCCATCTTTTCACATGTGGGGACTGAAATCACCTCTGAAAAATTCCAGGGCCCCAGACAGCACGTGTGTGAACAATTGATCCATCAGGTGATGACACCAACTCACAGCCTGGGACTGAGTAGGTCCTTAGCCCGCAAATGCCAATTCTTTCAGCCAAGGAGAGGAAGATGTAAAGCAAAGATACCATTCAAAAAGCTGTAATAGGAACTTTCCTGGGAATTTCAAAAATCATTATTGGAAAAAGAATCCTGGCATATGTTCTTCAGCCAGCAGTCCTGTTGGGGATGAGAACAGATACTACCGTGGCTAAAGAAAAAGCATAGGTGCTGGTCTGCATATTGACTATCATTGTCTTCATTACTTTTTTTTTTTTTTAATTTATTTATTTATTTTTGCTGTGTTGGGTCTTCATTTCTGTGCGAGGGCTTTCTCTAGTTGCGGCAAGTGGGGGCCGCTCTTCATCATGGTGTGCGGGCCTCTCACCGTCGCGGCCTCTCTTGTTGCGGAGCACAGGCTCCAGACGCGCAGGCTCAGTAGTTGCGGCTCACGGGCCTAGTTGCTCCGCGGCATGTGGGATCCTCCCAGACCAGGGCTCGAACCCGTGTACCTTGTATTGGCAGGCAGATTCTCAACCACTGCACCACCAGGGAAGCCCCATTACTTTTTAATTGAAAAAAAAATGCATAAACCTTTAAAAAAAAAGAAAGAAAAAGCATAACATGAGTCTTTTTCTTCCTGCTTTTTAAACCAGAAAACACCATCTACTACAGGCCGACACAGGACCGATGGCATCCATTCAAATTGGAAATGAGGTACTGAGATAATGGACAGTGGGATCCACTGTGGCCGGCCTCGAGGGAGTGGCCCCGGGTCAGAGGGCTCATTGTTTCTCTCTTTTAATGAGGAGACTCTATAAAATGTCCAGCTCCCGATGCCCCTTTGAGTCCCTCAAGTTTGTTAATTGTTCTTTTGTGTGCTCCCCTTTGCACAATTTGCTTTTGATGAACCCCGAGGGTTCATCATGACTGGACAGGGCTGCCTCTCACAGAGACCTTGGGCTTTTCTGTGAAGCGACGTGGGAAGACTTGGCTCTGGGTGGGAAGTTCCCAAGGAGCCTGTGTCACCTCCTTAACACAGGCCCTCAGCATGTAGGAACCTCCGAGTCGGGGAGAGGAGAGTGAGAGTTCACAGGTGAAGACAGCTGGAGACTCTTCTACCATCTCCAGACCGGAAAAGGCAGGATTGTGTGATGGGTTAGTGGGAGTGGCGGAGGGGCCTTTCTTTCCCTCTGTCTGTGGCCACTCTTCCTTCCTCTCTCCCACCACAGCATGACACCCACAGCAGCCACTTGCTTCATGCAAGGTGGGGTGGGGAGATCTGGGGGCTGGGGAACAAGATCCATGTTTCAGATGTCCCCTCCTTTTCACACCATTTCTCATCTTTAAATACTTACTCCTCAACAACAATAAAACCCTAACTTAATGGCACTTTGGGCTCAGAGAAGGAGGGAAAGCACACCTCCCAACAGTGTGGTCCATTTTCTAGCGGAATAAATGGGAACTTTGGTAGTTTCCCCGCAAATTCTGTGCATATAACCAAAGCAGGGTGCGGTAGATTTCAGTCATCGTGAAAGAGCTGGTTTTGGAACTATCTGGGAACAGGGAGTGTCTTTCTATTTTTCAGAGACCCTCAAATTAAGCCACAAGGACCTCATGATAGGCAGTGTGGCCCCAGGGAAGAAGAGGGGGAGCTGATATGTACCAGGAGGCCCCAAGTTTTCACATCTTTGGATGTAGTAGTTGCAACCCTAGGCATCTATCCTAACGAGGAAATATTCAGAAATGCAGACAAAGCTTTATGTGTAAAAATATTGATTGCAGTCAATATTTTTGAGAAATATTAGTCCAAGAGCTGGCAAATAATTTTTTAAGAGAGAAAACTGCCTTGGGTTCGGGTCACAACTTCTGGGGGTAGCTTTGGTTATGAAGGTGAGTGAGGCTCTCTAGTGATGAATGGCAGCTGGACAAAGAGATAACGAAACTTCTCTGCCTATGATGTTTCTGGGAATCTGAGGGTTAGGAAGAGCTGACGATAGAATAGAGAGAGAATGAACGGAGTATCTGGAAGTGGCGGGGAGCAGAGGCACTGTATAGAAATGTCTTGGCTTATGGGTGAGTTGAAGGAATGGGTAGTCTGCAGGCATCTATCTGTTTGAGCTTTTTGAATGGGGGAAAGAGAAAGGGAAAGGAGGCAAGCTGGGTAAGGGAGACAGAGTGGTACCCCCTGGTCCATGGGCAGAGTTCTAAGGCCTAAGCAGAGAGGTTATTTTCACAGAGGGACACTAGGCCCTCACTGCTCAAAGCCAGGTGCTGGGAACAGCAGCATCAGCATCACCTGGGAGCATTTAGACCCAAGACCCACCCAAGACCTCGTGAGTGGAGATCTGCATCTTAACAAGGTCTGGGTGATTTGTGTGCACACTGAAGTTTGGGAAGTGCCGCTCTGGAAGACCCAGCACATCCAAGCACGTCTCAGAGAGCAGAAACGAGCAGCATCTCCCCTCGTCTGCCTAGAGCACTGCCCTGGGTTGGAACACAGGGTATAAAATGGAACCAAGAGGGCCCTGGGATTCTCATGGAAGGAGGAGTGGCAGTTAGAGCATAATCTTCAAGCGAATTTTTTTTTTTTCAGGTGGTGGAAACCAATGAAAAGGACTGAGAGAGAAAAGTATGCCAGGATTGTTTGAGAACAAACATGAGATATACTGGGAGGTCTCAAAACTAATGCGGGGTGGGATAGGGAGGGTGGGAGGGAGGGAGACGCAAGAGGGAAGGGATATGGGAACAGGTGTATATGTGTGACTGATTCACTTTGTTATAAAGCAGAAACTAAAAAAAAAAAAAAAAGACGAGAGAGAGGCTGGAGAATGAATCAATCACTAATGGCCAATGATTTAACTAATCATGCCTATGTAATGAAGCCTCCATAAAATCCCCCCAAAATGCAATTCAGAGAGGTTCTGGGGAGGTACTCCGGGAGTGGTTCACTTGGAGACGGCATGGATACTCCTTATCCCTTTTCCCATACCTTGCCTATGCATCTCTTCCATCTGGTTGTTCCTGAGTTGTATGTATCCTTTTATAATAAATCATCAATCTAATAAGCAAAAGTTAAAAAAAAACAACAAACAAAAACTAATGCGGGTTTGGAGAAAGGGGGGATCTTGTGTTACATGCAAGCCCTCTTTGGGTTAAAACTGTCAACAGGACCACTTCATAGCCATAGGCTGGAAAGGCCTTGGGAAGACTCAGTGGCCTGTGTAGCTGGTTAGGATCTTCACTAGAAGCAAAGTGTATAATCAAGGGCTTAGTATACAGTCAATAACGTTGTTTTGAAAAATACACTTAGGAAAAAAGGTCAGAAGGAAATGGACTCAGTTTATCTCTGTGTGATTTCAGATTTTACTTTTCTACATTTTCATACTCTGCAAATGTTCTGCAGGGATGGTAGGTAACTGTAAGTAGAAAAACGCAGCAAGATGGAAATCACGCCTACCTTCTTCACATTCTCCTGTACTTTCCAAAGTTTCTCTGTGAGCTGGTAATACACTTGTAATTGGGAGGGAGACAAGAAGAAGCAGGGGATGTGGAATCAGAAGACCCGTGTTCCAGAGGGACCCCTGCCCTTCCCAGCTGTGCCGTCCACAGTTACACAACCTCATTCGACTTCTCCTCCCTCCTATGTACAGTGCGGTGCTGTCGCCCACCCTAGGGGCTGGGAAGATACTGGATGTGGAGGACATGGTGAACTGTTCATGCTACACAAGCGTAAGAGCTGAGGTGGCCTCGCAGGGCCAAGCAGAGTCCTTCCTCGGAGCTCGTCCAGGTCGTCCAGTTCTTCCAGCTCCTGCCCTTGGCCCACCGGGGCGGTGGGCAGTGGAGAGTGTCTGCCTCAGGCTCATTCCAGGGGAAGTCTCCAGCCTCTGAAAGGGACTTTCCTCTCTACAAAAGAGAGCCCTATGCCGGCCCAAAGTTCTTCTTCCCCTTTGGCCAATTTGACAGAGAGAATTTCTGAACTTTTCTTAACAGAAGGCCACCTACCATCTGTCAGGCAAGAGCAGCATCTCTCATTAATGCCACTAGGACCCAGCCACACTGTTTTCTATTGAGTCCTCATCTCCCAGCATGACAGTGGCATCCTTGAGACAAGTTGGTGGAGTTTCTATATGAAGAATGATAACCCCAGTTTCAGGCAACAACAACAACAAAAAACCCCAAAAAGGATATATATGTCTGAGATCTGGAGTAGGTCGTTGAAATTAGGGTAGGTATGACTAACAAATAAATCGAATAGTCTATAAGGCCAATTCAACATAAATGGGAGAACCTTCTTTTTACACAGACTGAAACGTTCTGCGTTAGATCTTCGTATGTGAAGCTTCTTGGTCCTGCAGGCCTGGTGGTGCCTAAGTCATGGGGGTGGCTGAGGCCAAGACCCTTTTTGACTTACAGACTGGGGTGCTGTGATTTGGAACAATCAGTAGGCTGATCAGAGAGCCCTCCAGGCCCTTGCTTCTCTTAGTACAGATGTGATGTGGAAACCTGGAGGGCACTGGCTTAGATGGAACTTTGCAGGTAGGTCCCTCAGTGTCTGGTGACATGGTGACAATGCAAGCAACTCTCTGAGAACAAAGTCCCCGTGACCCCACTTTCAAATTTTGCAAAACAAAAGTGAGAGAGAGAGACAGACTCTAGGGCAGGATCAGATCTTCCAGTTTTAAAATTTCTCATTTTGCAGATATGGAATGTCAGGCCTTCTGTTTTGAGCAAGGACTATAAGCCCAGCTCTCTGACTTATTTCCTAATGGCCTCGACCCTCGTCAAATACAAGCCAGGGTATTGGTTGACTTCTTTGCCCTTGTTTCTGTCTTTGGTTTTGACAGACAGTAGTTTATTATGGTGGCAACAAATACTGGCTGGGCCAGCTGTCCCTGGGGTCTGGCCAGGCGGCTCTCTTCCCCACTCTGTTTCTGTAGCTGTTTCATGGGGCTCAGCTGGGCAGAGACTCAGAGAGGCAGCTGGGGAGGAGGGACCTGCTGGATGGTGGGAAAGAGACCAGAGACCCTTACTGGCACACAGACAGCCTATAACCCCCTGCCCATCAAGGCGAGGAGGGAAAGCCAGCCTTTCCTTCCCTCCCATGTCCTTGCCCATCAGGTTGCATGCTGCCCTATCACCACTGATTTTTCCTTTCCAGGATGTATTTTCACTAGTTTGCACTTGGTAAAAAAGACAGTAGGTTTGTGGTCAGGGGGACACAGTGTATTTTGCCGTGGACAGGGCTTGAAGGCTAAACTCTGGCCTTCTGCAACTTGGAGAGAAAATTCTGATGCACAAGAAAAGATCACATAAAAAATATTACAGGCTATATTTTTAGTGACTCTCATTATTTTCCAGGCATTGATACGGGTGCTTTATATGTAAATTTTTGAGAATCTAATGTAGCGGGATATGCAAATATGACTACATTATTTATTTCTGCTGCTTGGAGGAAGTAAGCTCTTCATTCCTGGGGGAAGGGAGGCCACTATTGCTCTTCTGAAGGCTGATCCTTCTTTCCCTGAGGAAAGATAAACCAGCTCTTTGATGGAGCTGTTGGCTTCATAAATCATCCAGCACTTCTCCCCTAGAGCCACTAAACCTCCTCATGAAACCAAAGAGTAGGAAGTTTTGTTTTTTTCTTTTTAAGGGTTGGGAAACAAAGGCTTAAGGCAGAGGAGAGTGGAGTTCTCCAGAAGTCAGGATAAAAGAGGGGTGGTTGGTGCATTCTGATGGTGGCAAAACCTGAGCTCATATGCACCCAGCACTCTAGAAGGTGCTGGAACTTGGAAGGAGATGGCTCAGGGTTACATATGGCTGCTGGAATTCAAAAGCAATGAATCTCCCAAGGCCAGCTAGGCACGCAGGTGGTGCAGCCACCAGCAGGGCCATCTGCCTTTGACAAGGCTGTGTGAATGTGGCAAGATGCATCTTCAGAGGTCATCTCAGCAGACTGGTAACCTGAGACCTCTCCCCCACCAGATTTCCTTGACTGGGTTCCTGGATTACCAGGTCAAGGGGTCAGGAGCCATAAAAACATGACAGATACTAGACTGGTCATGACATTGGTGAGTGGAGTGTGGGACCCAGATTTGACATGATTTAGAAAAAAGTAAAACAACCATCACGATGGTCCAAAACATGCAAAACTAAACTCTACATTTTGGAATCAGTACATATGTGGTAACATTATAGAGAAAAACGAAGGGATGATTATGAGGAAATTCATATGGGAGGAGGAAGGGTAATGTGATGGGGAGTAGGCTTCTAAGTAGGATTGCAAGACAGAATACAGGACACCCAGTTACATTTCAATTTCAGATAAACAATAAAAAATATTTTAGTGAAAGTATTTCCCAAATATTGCCTGGGACAGACTTATAGTTTAAAAAATCATTCATTTCTTTATCTGAAATTCAATTCTTATATTTTTATTTGGTAACTCGGGCCACTCCATATATAAGGTACTAGTGATGTTCTATTTCTTGACCATGGCTATTCTATTTTTTGACTGTGAAATGTTCATATGTTTTATATGTTCTTTTTCATAATAAATGTTTAAGTGTTCTCGCTCCTGAAATACTGTGGAACAATTTGTACCAATTACAGAACCACCATCTTATTTATCCGGTCCCTTCCTCCCCGTCCCCTCTCCAACAAATGTTTTAAGAAATGTACCTATATCCAATTACAGATGAGACAACTGAGGCTCAAAAGTTAAATAACTTGTCCAAAGTCACATAGCTTGTGAGTGGTAGAATCAAGTTTGAACCTGAGTCTGTCAGACCCCAAAGTCTGTAAAATGCCTGTGTTATGCAACAAAAGACAATGTAGATCAAAATCTCCTGGGGCTCAACAGGAAATTTGCAAGGGATTCCCAAGTCATTCTGACAGTGAGGTAATGACTAAAAAGTTTCCAAAGGAGAATAGAAGGAATCATCAGACACCAACACTGAGATGTCATAGCTGTTGGAATTCTCTGACAAGGATTTTAAAGCAGCCATCATAACAGTGCTGTGACAAACAATTATGAACATACTTGAAATAGTGAAAAAATAGAAAATATCAGAAAAAAAGATACAAAGAAGAACCAAATGAAAATTTTAGAATCCAAAAATACAATAACAAAATTAAAAGCTTAATGGGGCTCAACAGCAAAATGGAGAGAACACAGAAATGGATCCATGAACTTAAAGAAAAAACAATAGAAATTACCCGATCTGAGCAGCAGAGAAAAAAGAGACTAAAAAAGAAAAAATGAACAGAAGCTTTCAGGGACCTGTGGGATTTTAACAAAGGATCTGACATTCGTGTCATCAGAATCTCAGAGAGGAGAAGAGGGAGGGGGCTGAAAAAGTACTCAAAGCAATTATGGCTGAAAACTTCCCAAATTTGGCAAAATGCGAAATATACAGATTCAAGAAGCTGAGAGAGTTTCAAATAGGATAGATCAAAAGAAATCCACACCAAGACACATTATAATCAAACATCAGAAAACTAAAGACAAAAACAAAGAATCTTGAAAGTAGTGGGAGAGAAATGCCACTTTTCTAAAGAGGAAAAACAGTTTCAAAGACAGTGGGGCCCTCATCAGAAACCATGGAGGTCAGAATAAAGTAGCACATTTTTCAAGAACTGAAAGAAAATAACTGTCTGAGTTCTATATCCTGTGAAGCTATCCTTCAGGAAGGGCAATCAAGACATTCTTAGATAAAGGAAAACTAAGAGACATTATCACCAGCAGACCTACCCTAAAAGAATGGCTATCAGAAGTTCTTGAGACAGAAAGGAAATGATAAAAGAAGGAATCTTGGAACATCTGGAGGGAAAAGGAACAATAGGGTAAAAAATATGAGTAAATGCAATAGACTTTCCTTTTCTTCTTAAGTTTTCTAAATTGTATTTGTTGGTCTAAGCAAAAAGCATAACATTGTCTGATGTGGATTTCAGTGCTTGTAGAGGAAATAGTTGAGAAGATTGCATTATAAATAGTGGCTGGGGGTAAGGACGACAAAGGAACTTAAAGGGATATAAGGTTTCTACACTTCACTCAAACTGATAAAATGTTGGCTCCAGGAGATCCTCGTGGTGATCTATATCTTGATTGTGATGGTGGTTACAGAAATCTATGCATGTGATAAAATGGAATAGAGCTATATATACAACCATTGTTCCGATGTCAGTTTCCTGGTTTTAATATTGTGTTATAGTTAAGCAAGATGTAACCATTGGGGGAATTAGGTGAAGGATACATGGGAACTCTGTCATATCGCTGCAATTTCCTATAAATCTGTAATTATTTCAAAATAAAAAGTTGAGAGAGAGAGAGAGAGAGAGCACAGAGGGCTATGATTTTCAATACTTGGGCTTTTCCGGTGTAGTTTGACTTCAGGATGTGTAGGAAAACCCCAAGAGCTTATAAGATGTCTGAGTTATGTTCTGGCTGGATAGAGACGCCACTGATTGAACTGAGGCATCTGCGGGTCAGCCTGCAACAAGATGATTTTGTGTCTGAAACACATGCTGGTTTCCTGTGCCTTTCAAGGGAATCAATATATTGACTTTCATTTACCCGGCCATATGTGGTCAGGACATGGTTTATCTAGCCATGTCTCCTCTCCCTGTGCATCAAAAGACACAGCATTGAGGAAGCCAATTGAGAGGCCCCAAACCCAGTTTTCCTAGGGAAGAACAGGTCGCAAAATAGAACGTTTCCCTATTCGGAATTTCCTTCTCCTCCTCTGGCCTTGACCTTTTGTGTGCACGGTCTGGTCTATCCTGATAATGTACATACTATGGACACCCAGACCTTCTGTAAGTCCTCTCAGCTCTACCTCCAAACTCTCCTTCAAAATTTCCCACACTTTTCTTTATCTATTGCCATTTTCCTTGTCCAGGTCACCCTCACAACCCATGTGGATTACTTCAATACTCTCTTCTTGGTCTCTTTCCTCTGTCTTGCACCCTTAGAATGTGTTCTCCATATATCAGTCTGAGTGATGTTCTAACAATGCACAGCAGATCACGCCACACTCTTGCTCAGCACCTCTGATAGCTCCCCTTGCATTTGGAATAAAATTTGCACTTGTTACCAGGGCCTGCAGGATCCTGCATGACCTGGCCCCTGCCTATTTCTCTAACCTCGTCTCAGTGATTCACTTGGTCTTAGGGACATTGGCTGCCTTTTTGTTGCTTCCCCAGCCAAGCTGTTTCCCATCAGAAGCTTCACCCCACTCCTTGGAACAGGCCTCTTGCTGTTCTTTGTGCAGCTCATTCTTGCTTATTCTTATGTTATAGTTGCAGTGCCCCTTTGACCTTCTTTGACCCCCATCTCAAGCAGCTCCCATGTCACTGACTCCCCATTACATCAGCCTGTTAATTTTCTCCATAGCATTTATGATACTTTCTAATGATCCTAGTTGCTTTCTTGGTTATTATCTGTCATTCTGATAAAAAATTAAGCTCCATGAGGGCAAGAACTTAGCATTCCTATTCACTGTGGTAGCCTCAACTCAATAAATATTTGTTGACCTCGTACACTGTTGTGGGAATATTAATTGGTGCAGTCACTATGGAGAACAGTATGTAGGTTCCTTAAGAAACTGAAAATAGAGTTACCATGTGATCCTGCAATCCCACTACTGGGCATACATCTGGAAAAAACCATAATTTGAAAAGATACATGCAGCCCAGTGTTCATAGCAGCACTATTCACAATAGCCAAGACATGGAAGCAACCTAGATGTCCATTGACAGATGAATAGATAAAGAAGATGTGAGATCTATCTATTTATCTATATCTATATCTATATATCTATATCTAGATAGATATATAGATATAGATAGATAGATACACACACACACAATGGAATATTACTCAGCCATAAAAAAGAATGAAATAATGCCATTTGCAGCAACACGGAACAAACTAGAGATGAGATAAGTGAAGTAAGTCAGAAAGAGAAAGACAAACACCATATAATATCACTTATATGTGGAATCTAAAAAAGGATACAAATGAACTTATTTACAAAACAGAAATGGACTCACAGACATAGAAAACAATCCTGTGGTTACCAAAGCGGAAGGGGAGTGGGAAGGATAAATTAGGAGTTTGGGATTAACAGAGACACACTACTATATATAAAATAGATAAACAACAAGGCCCTACTGTATAGCACAGGGAACTATATTCAGCAACTTATAATAACCTCTAATGGAAAAGAATCCGAAAAAGAACAGACATATATATATTTGAATTACTGTGCTGTATACCCAAAACTAACACACTGTAAATCAACTGAAGGTCAATAAAAAATTTTTAAATAAATATTTGTTGAAATAGTGAGTGAATGACTGAAGAAATGCAGACTGATAGGGCTGGCAGGGATACTTGGAAGCTGTTAGGAGAGGCAACAATAATAGTCATGTGACATGTGTATGCGGTATCCTTGGAGTTTACAGAGCCTTTTGAATCCCGTGCCTCCATTTAACAGATAAGAAGCAGCGATTTTTCTCAGGGTCACCCAGATGGCAGCAGGCAGGTGCTGGATTCCAGATGCAGGAGCCCGGAATCCAGATAGGACAGTTCAGTCTCTCAGCACACCCGTCTCTGGCAGAGCGCTTTGGAACAAGAGTCACCATTGTCGCCTGCAGCTGTGTAGCTCTCACCCTTTAGCCGGCAGCAGGGTCTTCTGGCCTTCTGCCTGCGCCCCGTCACCTGAATATACAGCAAAGCTAAGAAAGACAATTCCCCAGGGAGGGCAAAGACTTCAAAAAGCAGTGGAGACAGGACAATGGGAGGCGGAGGAAGAGAGACGGGCAGGAAGGTAGATGGTGAGACGGAAGCATCTTTTAACTGAGCTGGTGCCCTGGAGGCATCGGTTTGTCAAACCTTCAGCATTCCCCACTCCAGAGAGCAGCCAGAGCAGGACCTGGTTTCTGTTGCCTGGAGAGCCTCCCCGGGGGCCTCTGCGGTCCCTCTCCGTGCTGTGCACACAGCAAGGTGTGCGCTCGGAAACCTGCCCGCCCCGCTGCTGGATTGTGTTCTCCCGGGCGGTCCTCTGTTTCCTCAGCCTTTTTGAAAAGGTCGAGATAATGATGAGAGAATTTCAAAAGCCACTCTTTGTTGTTGCTCTTTTCTTGTTTCAAAAGAATCGTGGTTTTCAAGAGACTAACAATCTCAGTTTCCCCAAAGTATCCATCCCAGCGAGAATGTTACCACAGAAATTCCACTTGCATCTACCTTTAATCATGTGGCAAATTACCTTATTAACCACCAGGGAGTCTAGTCTTATTACTGAATTAAGCCATCTCTTTCTTTTCTTCTTATTAAAACCACATGGGTTTTAACTTCTGTGCGGTTGTAGATTCTTTCCCCCTTCTTTGGATGTTGCGGAATAATGGCTGCATGGAAGAATTTCTGTTATTTTGTGTTGATGACTAAAGGGTTAGCAACATTAAATACAAGGGTGGGGAGGCCTTGGTGGAGACCGTCTGGACAGGCTCACGCTGATCAGTGATGTAACAGCCACTTGGGTGGTATGGAACTCTGAGATGTGTACCCGGTGGCTTACTGCTTTCTCTCACCCAGACTTCTGGAATACCAAATCCTGTCATTAGACAGCTCACATGTTAGAAAAACAAAAGGACAGAAAAAAAGAAAAAGAAAAAGAAAACCCAGTCCCCCCCAGATGGCTGGAGAAATCCTCATTATTGCTGGTAGGAAATTAGACATTTAAGGTTATACTTCAAAGCAACTATTTTTATTACTAGAGGCTCAACATTTTGATTTATGGGGCTGCAGAGCAAGATTGTGACAAATATTTCCACCTCAAAGAAAAGATGAAACAGGCCTCTGAGCAGCATAGTAAGTAGTTTAAAAAGAAAGTTTGTTGCAACAATAGTTGTAATGATGAAAATTGTATGGTTCTACTCACAGCCCCTAAGAAAGGGCCGCTTCAGCACACATGCCTCGAAGAAATGATTTAATCGTGTGGGAATTTTCCTCTCATCAAAGCACAGTACAAAAATTTTGTAAAATGAAAGAGCTGAAATTGTCAGTAAGTCTGTGCTACCTTTCTTCAAAGGTCAGCCCTAAGCAGGGCCTGTGTACAAGCCTATATTTCAGTCTGAGGCACCATTCAAGAGGGATGCTAAGAATGTAGAGTGGGTTCTGAGGAATCTATAAAGATAATTAAAGAATGAAACATAGGGCTTGGAGACAAAGCTGAAGGAATTTAGAATATTCAGCCTTGTTGGAAAAAAAAAACAACAAAAAACAACCTAGAGTGTTAGGTTATCCTTGAGGGTTAGGTTAACCATTTTTGGTAGAAGAAGCAGTAGGTTGCATTAAATGGTGACACATCTCGACTCATCTCCATCTGGACATGACCTTTTTTTCTATAATATGGACCATTCTGATTAGAGTAATTCAGAGGGAGGTATCTGGGAAAGTATGCATTATTGAATCTGGAAACTGAGCTTCTCAGGAAGGTTGTAGAGTTGTCTTCTCTGCAGGTCTGTGAATAAAGAAGCACTTATCTTCCCAGGTGTGGGAACAGAAGTTAGTGGACAGAGTAGAGGCTTTGAGGTGAGGCTCACAGCTTGGATTGTAGTCTCAGCTCTGCTGCTAATGAGCTCTGTGATTCTGGCCAGATAAGTTTTCTGGGCCCCAGCTTCTCATCTATACAAACTGATTGGACAAGGTGATCGAAAAGACCTCATGCAGTGTATTTTGATTTTAGGCCGAAGGCAGAATAGGAGAGCAATGAGATCCTTCTTCACTTTATTATTATGACCCTGCTGCTTGGGAGGGAAGTTTGAGTATATGTGCGTAGGGATGTGTGTGTGTGTGTGTGTGTGTGTGTGTGTGTGTGTGGTTATATTGGAGGGAGGGTAAGGGGACTCGATATGCACCATAACAATGTTCATACAACTATAGGTGTAATTTGAAATTATGTAAATGACTTTAGTCTTTAAGTGCCATGCAAAGGAATTCTAAAGGTGAATGCTTTGTAAATTGAAAAATTACTGCCACATGCATCTGTTTTGTAAGCACGCATTATCACTTGTCCTGGGCCTGTGGCAGTGCTGAATGCCATGCTGAGCTCCACAAATGTGTACATGAATTCACGGCTAAGATACTCTAGCGTCGAGTGTCTCCACAGTCGACGCTAAGAACAGAGATAAGGGAGCTTCCACAAAATGAGCCTGAAATACTGCAGAATTCTGATAGACTTTTTGTATCACAAAAGATAGGTAAATCTTGCCCAGGTAAATTTAAAAACTTTTAAAGATGCTTTACTGAGTACTAACTTTGAACAATTAGGAAGCCCTCAATAAATTTTGATTGATTGATTAGACAGGGTAGGAGAGAAATCTCTATTAACTAGAAAACTGGACTGAATTGAACATCCCAGCCTTTCAAACTTTGTGCCGTTGGCCCACCCTCTTCTGTTACTGAGGAACATGGGATAGTGAGTAGGAAAGTGTTCAGGAAACCATCAGGCTGATGGCCACGCAAGCAGCTCACTGTAAAACACTGCCCTGATTGCTTACCTTGAGCAAGCAGGCCAAGGCCATGGAGAATCTTCTTGAGACAAGGTCCTGGTGAGTGGGGAGAAAAGAGGAAAGCCGGGGTGGTGCTATCGTGCCCTCCAATGGCTCCCCCAAACTCAGCAACTGACAATTACTGGGCTTCCAACTCTGGACTTCAAAGCATTTGGAAAATGTTCATAAACATGTTCAGAATCCCATGGTGTAAGTAAAACATTTGTATAAGATTATAAAATAAAGAAAACTGGCACACGTCTTGTTTGAACAAGTGTGCTGACCATTTCTTTTCCTAAGGTGAGAGACTCTTAAACAAGTCTTAGTAATTGCTCTGAGGGAATTTGGCCTCTTAATTTTTGAAAACACAATAAAATCCATGCAAGTCTCTAAAGCCTGTAGATGACAGACCCTAAACCTCAGACATATGGGGAGAGAGTTTTGAATGAAAGATGGCTCTGCCCAGGCTATAGTTTGAGAAACAGAATTAAAAAGGAGACAGTGGGATTCTTGCTCTGATCTTTGCTTATGAGGGACTGAAACTGTGCACCTTAGATTGGGACTTGAGCCCGGCCAAAATCCAGACTGGGACTTGAACCCACGCAGCCGGGACTCAAACCGAGCCAAAACTCAGACTGGGACTCGAACCCACGAGGCCAGGACCTGAACCTGGCCAAAACTCATATTGGGACTCGAATCCACGCGGCCAGGACTCAAACCCGGCCAAAACCCATGGTCTTCCAGCTGAGATCACACACTTGGTTTCAGGACTTAATGAAGCTCGGGTTCTTGATGTCTCATCACAGAAAGAATTCAGTGAGAGACAAAGTGATAAGTAAGAAGTGGATTTGTTTAGAGAGAAACACACTCCACAGACAGAGCGTGGGCCATCTCAGAAGGTGAGAAAAGGCACCAGGGAAAGGGGTTGTCAGCTTTTATAGGGGTGGGTAATTTCATAGGCTAATGAGTGGGAGGAGTATTCCAGCTATTTTAGGAAGGGGAAGGGATTTCCAGGAATTGGGCCACCGCCCACTTTTTGATCCTTATGGTGGGTCTTGGAACTGTCATGGCGCCTGTGGGTGTGTCATTTAGCTAGCTGATGTGAGTGTATACTGAGGCTCAAGGTCTAGTTGAAGTCGACTTGTTCGCCATCTTGGACCCGTTTGGTTCTAATCAGTTTATGTCATGTCCTCGGGCTGTGTCATTCTTTCAAAGGTTGCCCTGCCCCCTTCCCTCCTGTTTCAGAATCATGAGAATTTTGGAGGGCTTCTTCATCCAAAGAACCCCTGCGGCTTCTCTAGGAGGCCTAACCATTCCTAAACTAGTTGTTCCCAGAAAAATGAGGTATAAAACGTCCTTGCTGTGGGGAATTCATATTAATTGCCACTTTTAACAGTTAAAAGCTTAAAGGAAAGAAAGGGTGGGAAAAGCAGTTACTTTTTTGTGACAAAATATGATAGAAATTACATATAATTTCCTCCTCCCCCCCTTTTAAGGAATTTTCTAAAGTCACAGGAAACCCTGCCCCGAGTCTGTTGGGATCTGAGCGTGGATAGGGGGAAGACAGGATGGAATTATTACTTTAGGAAATTGTGGCCCGAGACTCTCATCTTCCTCCTCTGGCCTTTGTTTACCGGTTTCAAAGGCATGCCTCCAAGTCAGGGCATTGGCTGGAGTAAATAGTCTTAAAATGAGCAGTGAGAGCTCCTCTCAGGGGAGCTGAGAGGATTGGTGTTCTTTCTTCCAGGAAAAGAGAACAATGGGAGGAGATTTATTTAAGCAATAAGTAGTGGCTCTCTGATAAGAGGCAGCCATGGAGGTGGTCCCCAAGTTTCCAGTTAATGACCAGGCAGGGGGAGGGGCAACAAGATCAAAGTTGCTTTAGGGCAAAATTGCTGACATTCCAGAAATAGTCCCAGATTCCTCACATCCCAATAAGCCAGAATCAAGTTCACTGACTTGTGAAGAGGACCCACTACAGCCTTCAATTCTTTTGTTACCTTGACTTTTAGCTCATTGTCCTGTCTGACCTCCTCTTTTTTTTTTTTTGGCGGTACGTGGGCCTCTCACTGCTGTGGCCTCTCCCGTTGCGGAGCACAGGCTCCGGACGCGCAGGCTCAGCGGCCATGGCTCACGGGCCCAGCCGCTCCGCGGCATGTGGGATCTTCCCGGACCGGGGCACGAACCCGTGTCCCCTGCATCGGCAGGCGGACTCTCAACCACTGCGCCACTAGGGAAGCCCTATTGTTAGTTTTAATTTTCATTTCCCTAAGGATTAATGATATTGAGCATCTTTGCATGCATATATTTGCTGTTCCTAGATCTTCTTGGGGAAGTGTCCGACTTATTATTTACTCTATTGCCCATTTATTTTTTGTGGTTTTTCTTCTTCTTATTGAGTCTAACTTTTGTCAGACATATGTTTGCAAATATTTTCTGCCAGTCTGTGTCTTGCTTATTCATTTCCTTAAGAGTGTCTTAGTTAAGAGCAAAAGTTTTCAATCTTGATGCAGTTCAATTTATCAGGTCTTTTATGGTTTCTGCTCTTTATGTTTTGTTTAGGAAATGTTTCCCTAACCCAAGGTCACAAAAATTTCCTACTATGTTTTCTTCTAGAAGTGTTGTTGTTTTAGCTCTTATAAGATCCATTTCAAGTTACTTTTTTCTATGGTAAGATAAGGTTCAAGGTGTTCTTTTTTATTTTGTTTTATATAACTAGCCTATCATTCCAGAAACATTTGTTTAAAAGACTATTCTTTCTTCATTGAATTACCTTGTACTTTTGTCAAAATCAATCCGTAGCCCGACAGGCTTTTTAACCAAGATGACTAGCTGATTTAAAAAATCTTTATGGAGGTGCAAGGGACCTAGAATAGCCCAAACAATTGTGGGAAAAAAACCAATTTTTGAGGTCTTATTTTAGTGGACTAACTATAAATTACATATTAAGACTTACTGTAAAGCTATAGTAAACTAAACAGAGAGGTACTGGAATAAATATAGACATATAGAAAAATGGAACAGAACAGAGCTCAGAAAGAAACCCACACATTTATGATTAATTGCTTTTTGTTTATTTTAAAAATATTTTAAACAACTTTGATTTATTATTTTCTGCAGCTACAAATGAAATCACAATACCAATAACCTGAGGTTTTATTCTCCCTACTTGCTTAGGAAGAGTCTCCAGTTTCCCCAACTAGCTCAGTCCCCTGAAAGTGTCTTCTTTCTAGGTATTTCTTGGGGCGCCTAAAGAGAATCACCCATGTGTTGGGAAGAGCCTGTGAGCTGAGTCCATCCCTCAGTATGTGCCATGGACTCCCCCTCTGCCTTGGCTGTACTGTCAGCCCACCGTCCTACCATTTGCCCTGCTGGGGCCACGTGAAAATGCCCATGGTCTTCTGGAGTGCCATCTTCCTATTTGCAATGTTGCTGTCAGTTTTCCAGGTGTCAGAGGGGGCCAGGTTCCACGTTTCAATGGGGAGACGAACTTTCAACTCGAGGACTCCTGACCTAACACAGCATGGCTGCTGCCCCGAGTCTCACAAAGTCTCTCAGAAATCCAGCTCCTTCAATCGCTGTTCTAACCCACTCCCCAGGGAGCTAAGTTAACACCAGCCTAAGAGGAGGAGTGGAGAACAGATAACAGGCTCTCCTCCTCCATGTGACCTGTCTCTCGTTCACTCTCAGGAATGGGGGCTTTGGAACACTCAAATACATGTGCAGCCTCTCAAGTTTCTTCCCCCACTTTCAGCCCCGAAAACAAAATCTCCCATGCCTATCAACTCAAGGCACATACATGTTAGGAATAACAATAATCATTATTAACATTATTGAATGTTTCTTAATAATAGATACCCCAGCCTATCAGTTCTGAATATTGATTGGCCATGTTGGGGGGCACAAATGGAATTCTCTGCTTATCATCTCACAGTCTTGAAAACTGAGACAGCAAGTGAGTTTATCTGTGGTCATGTACCAAGGAAGTGGAGCCTGGGCTCAGATACCAGGACCCTGAGATCATCACTATACAAGCTCCCATAAATTAGTGATTCAGTGTTCATTCATTTAGCTGAGGGAGGTAATCATCAGTCCATTCTAGTATTTGAATAAAGCAAATGATGAACTCAGTCCAAATGCTCCTATCTGTGTCCCTCCACAGACTGTGTTAGAAAAGAAATATCCCAAGGTTTCTAGAGAGTATTTCTTACTAGTAATTTTGTGGCTTTGAGTTAAGATTTTAGCAAGAGAGGCTGTCGTGGAACACTGGGAGACTTTTCAAAAGGTATGTCTGGGAAGTCCCTGGGAAGGTTAATGAAAGCATGTGTCAAAAGGATCCTGGTGTGTGCAGCGCGGAGGTATGCAATCCATCAAATCAAAACCTAATCAAAGGCATAATGGGAAGAAATATGATTATAACTTATACTTACTATTAGAGTCCAGACCTCACCCATGTAACCTCCCACTTCAAACTCGAATGAAAATGAAAGCAAATCTGCTGTATTTCAGATAAAACAGCACTGGATTTATGAGGGAGAAAGTTGATGAGGGGGTGTGGGTCTACGGGGAAGACTTAATTGTAGGACTGAAAGAATCCAATGAGTAAACCACTCCAAAGGTTATAGAATCCAGACAGCCCTGTTAGTATAATGGTCCCACCGATTTCCAAAAACACAATAATCCATCAGGGGAGAAAAGTTTTGTTCTGCTCACTAAGGCTGTACTTCTTATTGATTACAGTTCAATAGCATTCCCACATATTTGGAGATAGGTGACACATTTATTCTCTCTCCTTTAATAAATACTAAGTTCTTAAGAGAGGAAACCTCCAGGGACTGAATCTCAGGAGTCTACTTTTAGCCCAGATTATCTTTCTATTCTGGTAAAGATGTTGTAAGAGGTATGATTTTTCATAGCCCCAGGAGCCAGATACAAAAAACTAAAGTCTCAGAAACAAGCCGCAGGGACAAGGGAAGGTTGTGGGCAGTAACAGGGAACATGGCTCACTGACATCACACATCCGTGTCACTCGGAGGACAGACCTGCCCAGCTCTACCCAGAGCTGTCATAAAACTTGCTACCATTGTGCCTTCTGGACCCTGCTTACTTTCTCTACAAGCCCAGTAGGTCCCGGGCCTTTCACCTGAGGAAGGTCAAGATGATTTTGATACCATAAGACCCATATCTTGTGTTGCGTGAAGGTAAAGGAGCCACTAGAGTGTCCCCCGACTGTCTGGGGTAGAGAACATGTCTCAGGTGGAGGATTGTCTCCTGTGAAACCTGAGATCTGGGAACCCTGGGATCTGGGGCAGAAAACAGCAGAGAATGGCCCTGGACACACTAGCTGCAACTCTAGTCCACATCGCTAGGCATTCAGAACACAAACAGTCCTTTGGCCAATCAGTTAGTCAGTATGCAGGGTGTGTCTGTGGCTGCAGTGGTCACATAGGAGAGGCAGAAGCAGACTTTGGCTAGTACTGTTCCTTCTACCAGTGGAGAAGGCAAAGCTACTGACCCCCATGGGGGCTAGTGTCCCTTCCTGGTGGCCTCCAACTAAGACTGACTGTGTCTGGCTTCCCCATCAGTGACTTGTACTTTGCTGGCCCAGTAGAGATTTCCACTATGACTTTTCCAGAAATGACAAAGAGGACTTTAGAGAGGCTGTGATTACTAAGAAAATTTTAAAAGAAAGTTTTCTAGTCAGTCTCCACTCCCTTCCCAGACACCCTCACCCCTACCCACTCCAACACACATACACACACCAACAACCCATCCACAGAGTTTACCAATTAATAACAGCAGGGAAAACCTTCCTGAAGCTGATCTTATTTGAGGAGATTGTCACCTATATTCCTTATATCCAAGCTTTAATTTTCTTTGTTTTTAATAAATTTATTTATTTTTTGGCTGCGTTGGGTCTTCGTTGCTGCGCGCGGGCTTTCTCTAGTTGCGGCGAGCAGGGGCTACTCTTCGTTGTGGTGCGCAGGCTTCTCACTGCGGTGGCTTCTCTTGTTGTGGAACATGGGCTTTAGGTGCGTGGGCTTCAGTAGTTGTGGCACGTGGGCTCAGTAGTTGTGGCTCACAGGCTCTAGAGCGCAGGCTCGGTAGTTGTGGTGCACGGGCTTAGCTGCTCCGCGGCATGTGTGATCTTCCCAGACCAGGGATGGAACCCATGTCTCCTTCATTGGCAGGCAGATTCTTAGCCACTGCGCCACCCAGGAAACCCCAAGCTTTAATTTTAAATATGGCACCAGGATAGCATCTCAGAACTTTGAAGGGGCCACATTGTTTGAACAGGGGTTAAGAAAAAAAAAAGGAAAGAGAAGGATCGAATGGGGAGCTGAGGAAATCCCTGATCCATGCAGTCAGAGCGGGCTAGGCTGCAATTTTCTCCTCAAAAGTATGCAATGCTAATTGCCTCCATCCAAAGTAATTTTCTAAGCAGCAAATTAAGAAGCTTAAAAAGAAATAACCCTCAGTCACTGTGGATTAGTGGATGAGCAAGTTGGTAGTGTGAGGTCCTGATTGATGTGATACAGAGCTAAATGTGAGAGCAGGAGGTGGAGCCCATGCGGTCTCTGAAATGACGAGCAGCCCCTAAGCCGGGACTGAAAAGGAGCAACTTGGGGGTTTTCTGTGAGCCTCACTAAGGAGGAGATTTATGTAAGCAGAGGATTTTCCAGGCAGCCCAATCAGCCACTTGAAGAGCACCAGGGGCTGTTCCTAAAGACGTTGTCATTCAGCAGATTAAGGTCAACTGCACTTAACCGGAAAGTTTGTGTTTTTGCCATTGACCTTAAAGGAGTTGAACAAGTTCTCACACAAGCATTCTTCTTCACCCGGATGCGGGGCAGTAGAGGTGGGGACAGAGAAATTCCATAAGGACTAGCTCGCTGAGCAAATTCCTTTGTGTCTTTGTGTCTTCCTTTCCTGGTGCTTCCCTGTTCCATAGTTTCCATAAATGTGGTCCTAATAATAAAGTCTAACAGTTAAATGAACACTCATTTTGTGGTAGATTCTATTTGGGCCCCCATTTACTTTTTTAATCTTTACCACTGCTCCATGTAGTAAGTACTACAGTTATACCCATTTTACAGATGGGAAAACAAAGGGTTGGAGATGTTATGTAACCCAACCAAGGGTTCAGAGCTACTAGAAGAGAGAAGGAACCAGAGCTTGAGGTCTTAGTTCCCCAACTAGGGATTGAACCTGGACCCTCGGCAGTGAAAGCATGGAGTCCTAACCACTGGACCACCAGGGAACTCCCCTCCAGAGCTTGAGGTCTTGACCACAGTATGTATTTTTATATTTCTATTTTGGACCTTCCAACATTCTCATCTGCTCCCATGGAGTCAAGTTGCTTTCTCCACGAGCACACATCCGCATCTATATGAACGCGTATCTCTGGCACTTCCCTTGACCTTTCTGAGCCTCCATTCTCCGTGTTCTGTCTGCTGCCCAGAGTGAGCTGAAATTCACCCATCTAAAGCCAGATCTCACCTTTTCCCTTAAATTTGCTTTCTAGCTTTAAAATTTTGTGTGTGATTTTTAAAAAATGAGACTCTGCGGTTAATAATAAAAGCTAGCACCTGTTCATGTATGCTACGTGCTAGCCACTGTTCTAAGCACTTTAGATGTCAGCTCATTTAATCCTCATAACAAACTCAATAAGTAGGTGCTCCTATTAGTCCCATTTTAGAGGAGGAAGCAGAGTGATTACAGCTAGTGGGTCGGGAAGCCAGGTTTTAGACTCCAGCACTTGGCATCGGTTCCTGTGCCCTCAATACTGAGCCCTATTGTCCCTCTACAATTTCACATCAGACTCCCAGCCTTCCAGCCTCCCACACCTAAGACCCTGGTGTCAGGCACTGACTCTTCTTTCTTTCTCTCACATCAGTCATCAGGCCCTTTTCTTACACCTTCGTAATGCCTTCCTGCGCACACCCTGTCTCTTTCATTACCCACCTGGCCACCCACCTCCACCGCGAGGTCCAGATTCTCACTAGACCTTACTAGGTTACCTAGGCCACCTCTTACCTGGCTGGCCCACCTCCAAGCTCTCCAATTCACACTAAATATTGATGCCACCTGGATTTTCCTGAAATGCTGATTTTTACACATCATACCCCTCCTCAAAAATCCCAAACGTGTTGACCAAATAGAGTTCCGACTTTTTATTTAGGTCTCCACGATCTACAAAAAGGGTCAGCAAACGCCAGCCCATGGGCCATATCTGGCTCCATCCCTGCCTTGTTTACCTCATGAGATAAGAATCGTTTTTATAATTTTTAATGATTTTTTTCCAGTCAAGAGAAGAATAATATTTTGTGAAAATGATATAAAATTCAAAGGTCAGTGTCCCAAAATAAAGTTTTATTGGCATATATCCACTCTCAGTTTTCTTACTCATTGTCTGTGGCTGCTTTTGATCTAGGACGGCAGAGCAGAGTAGTTGAAATGGAGACCATAAGGTCTGCAAAGCCTAAAATTACTATCTGGCCCTTTATGGAACATTTTGCCAATCTCTGACATAAACTATATTTTTCTACCCAGTCTTATCTACCTAGACACACTGGTGTTCTTACATTTTCTTGACGACATATTGGTACTTTTCTGTCTTAGTACTTTGTTTTTGTCCCTCTCATTCTTCAGCTTAGATCAGGGATCAGCCAACTTTTTCTGTAAACTTCCAGGTAGCATAACCAACTGGAACTCTCATGCTCTGCTAATTGGACTATAAACTGGTACAAATACTTCATATACCCCCTTAGTACTCTCCAGTGGAACCGAGCACACATACACCTTACAGAACAGAAATGACACCTCTCGGTATATACCCAACAGAATTTCTTCCATATGTGCACCAAAAGATACCCACACAAATGGCCATTGCAGCATCATTCATAAGAACCAAAAATTAGAAAAGACCTGAAATGCCATCAACAAGAAAAGCAACATAGATTACCGTGGTGCATTTATTTCAAGAATACTGCGCCACAATAAAAACAGAGAAAACTATGGTTGTACACAATGACATGTGCAAACCCCACGGACATAATGCTGAACAAAAAAACAGACACAAAAGAGGCCATGTCATATGATTCCATTCATTGTAAAGTTCAAAATCACATGGAATAAGCCACGATGTTGGAAGTTAGGCTGGTGGTATCACAGCTTGGGGGCCCCAGGAAGCAAGATTTGTGCGCAGAAATTTGGGGGGAGTACTCGGGGAGTTGACATCAGCACCTGTGAGGGGATGAAGGAGGTGGAGAGGGCAGAAGGACATGGGGAACAGTGATGACGTCACAGCAAAGACATCAGCTGACCTAAAGGGGGCTCTGGAACTGCTACGGCCCTTCAGAGCTGTATTGAATTGGGATGAGGGGCCAGGTCTTTATACTCCCACATCAACCAGTCAGTGGATGTGGGTTGCCCCCCGGGAGGGTGTGTGAGCTTGGATAAGGCTCCCCTTATCCCTCGGAAGTGTTGGAGGGGGAGGCTGAGAGCTGTTGGCCACTAAGACTCCCGGTAGCTGGGGGAATGACTGCTTCCCATCTGGGGGGCTCTGGGTGACTCCCACACAGCATCCACTGCTAGTGCTGGCCTCTCAGTAACCAGGAAGGGGGCACCAAGGCGGGGGGAGGCTTCTAGGGTACCGGTGACGTTCTCTTTATCTAAATGGTCGTTATAAGGGCGTTTTCACTTTGTAAACATGTATAGTAGTGATTTTTGCACTTTTCTAAATTATATTCTATGTCAATGCAAAAGCTTATTTAAGAACGAAAGGGGGAGGGCTTCCCTGATGGCGCAGTGGTTGAGAGTCCGCCTGCCGATGCAGGGGACACGGGTTCGTGCCCCAGTCCGGGAAGACCCCACATGCCGCGGAGTGGCTGGGCCCATGAGCCATGGCCGCAGAGCCTGTGCGTCCGGAGCCTGTGCTCCGCAACGGGAGAGGCCACAACAGTGAGAGGCCCGCGTACCGCAAAAAAAAAAAAAAAAGAATGAAAGTGGGTAGTGAGCAAGCATGTCAAAGTCAGCTGAAGTCAGGACAAGGAGGGCAAAGCGTTCCTTGGGTTTCACAGCATGGAGGTACTGGTAACCCTACTGACAACTGTTTCTGGGTGGCAGTTGGGTTGGAAGAGGGTGAGGCGGGGAGTGATAAGGGAAGGAATGGAGAGAGTGAGCGTGGGTGACTCTTTTGAGATGTTAGCCTGAAAATGGTGGTTGCCTGGGTAGAGGGTAGGGCAGGAAGGAGCTCAGAGAGGATTTTGTTTTAAATGGTGAATACTTGAGCCTCTTGAAGATCTGATGGGAAGCATCCAGTGAAAGGAACTGGTTGTATGTAATGGGAGGATAAGGGATGGTTGATGGGGTGTGGTGCCTACAAGTTGGAAGGAAATGGGGCTCAAAGCACAAGGTATTGGCTTTACATACGAGGAGGGCATTTCTGACCTCCAGTCGCACCAGCTATTCAGGCTGCTCATCCGGACCTCAGTGTGTGATACCTCATGTTGTTGTGTCTCTATGAACACATATTATTTTTATCTGTCAATAAAATCCTGTTGAGAACCATGACTATGAGCCCTGGAATCCCCACTGATTACTTAGCACAATGCTTTGTACACTGTAGGTGCTCAATAAGTGCGCTATGGTAAAAGATGATGGCAATGAGGTAAGAAATAAGGATAAAAGGGGAGCACATTGATTTGTTCGGACCTGATATGGAGCTTAAAGCAAGATAAAGAGAATTCCCTTTGAATAAACTGACATTTGCTTTTATTTGTATAGTGTTCACATCTGAAATGGGATGAAAGGGTCCAGGCAGTGAGCAAGTGGGCTATCCCAAGTTATGCAATTAGTAGAAGATGCAATTCTCTGTTTTGATCCCTTACAGGGACTATGACGTTGCCCTTTCTTACTCTTCAAAGTGCTTTTCACTTTGTTTTGGAGGAAACAAGTTCAGAGAACCTGAGCAACCCGTCCAGGGTCACACAGCTATGGGCAGAAGCATGCCAAGCATCCAGGTCTCTTTCCCCAGCGGCTCCGCAGCCCATCTGCCTGCACTGACCGTGTGTTCCAGATGGACTGCACATGCTGTGGTGTCAACATGCCAGCCGGGAAATCTGAAATGTGTGTTTGATCAATGATGGCGAGGACTCAGTCCTTGGTGAAAACCCACTTGTCCCTTGGACTTGTCTCTCCAGACATATTTGTATTATGATGACAATTAGTAATTACACGGAGTCTTTCAACCTCGAAGCCCTCAAACCCCTTTTAGATTTTAAATATACTAGTGCCTTCTGTTTGGCTTTGTGAGTCACTCTGCAGGCTCCAGCATCATGGAGGTGCTTAGCTGTGGGACCTCCACCGCTGGAGTGTGGGTAGAACATCCAAAAGAGACAAAGAAAAATCTGCAGGCGAACTCTTTACGCCACGAATGTCTGGATTTATTGTCACAGACATTAGATCATAACCTTTCAAGCAGCCAGTGTGCTACACGGTTTGATTACAGACGGCAGTCAATTTTCTCCTTGCCTTTTCTTTATGTCAGTGATATTACAATTAAGTGAAAAATGAGAAGGGCGTGCTTTGTATTTTCTCTGGGTCTGAATCTCACAGCATCTCTCTTGGTTAACCTTTTCTTTCCTCTTAACTTGGCTTTCTTGTTGTTGCTGTTTGTTTGTTTTTTGTTGTTGCTTTTTCATTTTGAAATCTAGTTGGGATGGTTTATGGTTTATGGGCTCACAAGAGCCCCAGACACCACGGCGCTTTCTGTGGCAGGTGCTGTGTCACTCCACTCCACGTCCCCTCCCTCCACTCACCTCTGAGCTCACTGCAGCCCACATCAAGCACCTACACGCTCTGCTTTTCTTGGCTTCCTCCTGCCCGAGGGCTCTCTGTGGTACCGAAGATGCATCTCAGCCTTCCCAGAGCAGTGCGAAGTCTCACAGGTTTAATATTCCCGGGGAAATCCTCAATAATCCTCAGTAATGGGTGAGCAAGCCAGGCTCCCCAGCTCTGCTGGGAGAGTTCTGGGGTGCATTCTAAATGTTCCTCAGAGCATCCTAGTGCCAGAAGGCCCCATGTGCCTAAGGAAGGGACCTGCGGCTCTCCTCCCTTCCCTTCTCACCTCCCCACTCCCTCAGGTGTGTTTCCTGGACTCACCTCCCAAGTCGTTACCTGAACGCAAGTCCTCATCTCGGTGTCTGCTTTTGCATGGTTCCCACACAGAGGTCCTTCCTAAGTCAATGGTGTTCAAATTGTCTGTCATGAATTCAGTGCTGGACCCAACCAGCATTTTCAAACAATAGGAAATATTACTGTGTGTCCCAGTTAGTGAGTGTATGTCCTATATCATGGACACTTTGGTTCAGCTCCACATATGGATGTATACTGGGTCACGGTAAGAATTTATTTCCTCCTGTGGGTCACGGTCAACAGAGTTTCTAAGTGCTTTTGACAATTTTCCTTATGAAAAGCCAACATAATTTCAATAAGGGAAATGAGATCAGAGAGATGAAGAAAACAACAGCATCTGAATTGGGAAGTGGCATTTCCCACAGGATAAAGACATGCAAAGAGCCTGGCTGCCGGCCTTAGCTTTGCAGCAAACGTGCTGTGTGCTGTGAGGCTGGTCCTGTAATCCCCAGGTTTCCTTTTTCACATTTCTAAATTGAGGGGCTTCTAGGGGAGGAAAGACAATTCTTCTTCTCTCTTCCCATCTTAGGTTCATTGGCTGGGCTTTGAAAATTAGAACAACAAAGGACAGATTAACAGGAGAAAATCAATCAGAAGTTTATTAATGTGTGCATCTGAGCGTATCCGTGGGAGGCCTCAGTGGCGAGTAACTCAAAGGGCTGGTTAGAACTTGGGTTATGGAGCATCTTAACAAAAGAACAATAAGTTTATAGAGAAATGACAAGACAAAGAAAAGGGGGCCTTGGGGGGCAGCAAACTCTGGGAAGGTAAATATATAGGGGAAAGTAATGGAAGATGCGTTGCTTTTAAGGAGGTTTGTTATGTAGCTGCCTCTGGTGTAGTCTCTGGGGTGATAAGAGTCTGGAATTGTCTGTGGTGATTAGGAATTGTCCTGCCCTTCCTGGTAAAGAGGGGGAGGGCTGAGAATTTTCCTTGTGTCTCCTCCTTCTCGATTGTCTTCAGCTCAAAATACTCCTTATGCCAGAGTGGCATATTTTGGGGTGAATGTGCCACACCCCTTCAGCCAGACCATCTGTGGAGTTCTCATTAGTTCTGATACTCCGGGTGTCCAGGCCATTTCTGAAGTGCTGCAGATGTTCAAACCCACCTGGGCTGCTATCCCCCAACCCTGGCTTCATGAGTGGGTCAGAGTGCAGGGGCCCTTCCCGACTGGGCATAGAGGGAGAGCAGGCAAGAGGCCCCTCTTGGGAATGCTCGCCTTGCTGCAGCAGGGGAGGGACCAGCCGATGAGGGGGCCCGCAGGGATGCCGCACTGCCCATGTGGGAGAATGGGGCACGGGGCTCGGGGCTAGGGCGTGGCTTCCGGGGGGGCCGAGGTGGTAGGGAGTGCAGGTTGAGGGGGGCAGCAGGTGCCACTGAGAGGGAGGGCGCTGGTGGGCAGTGCAGGGGCCCTGGGTTTGTCTTCCTCTCCCCTTGGCAAAAAGAGAGTTGCTTTGGAAGCAACTGGGCAGGGTGGAGGGCGGCACCTGGGGAGACACAGAAGACGTGGTTACTTGGATGCCAAAGGGGATTTTTTTCCCCAAAAGTCACAGCGCCCCCTGAGGTTAGAGCTTTGTCGAATTTTTTTTCCACCATTGCCCCAACCTCCTCCCTTGTTTCCAGCACAGGTTTTAGCATGTGGTAAGCCCAGCACATATATGTTATATGAATATTGGAAAGAATACATACTATATACACACACTTCTTCCCACATGTCATTCCCCAGCCTGGACTACCCTGGGGTCTTTTCTCCTCTCTTTATTTCATGTCTTTCTCTTCTTACATACTCTGCTCAGTAGTCGACCCTCTATGATGTTTCCTTCACTTTCCCTTCTCTGCAGCAGGATCCCAGCAGGCAGGAAGGATACATAGCTTGGTACATAGCAAATACATAGCAAATCACATAGATACAATATAGTGATTTGCTCTCGTGTTTCTGTCTCTCATTATTCTTTCACTTAATAGCCAATCCTTCTTTGCCACCAGGTGAGTTTAAGGAATGAAAAAAAGAAAACAGGGCCCCAAATCTTTCCTTATAGGACAGAAGATATGGTTCAACTAAGACGAATCCAAGGCAAAAAAAGAAAAAAAAAAACCCACAAAAATGGGTGTGCCACTAGAGAGCATCAGGATAATTCTGTGAAAAATAAAACATGGTCAGGAGGGTAATAATTTAATACTTACTAAGTGATCACTGTATGGGAGGCATTCTTGTAAGAGCTTCACGCGTATTGACACCTTTAATTAATAAAGCTATGAAGTAGATGCTATTTGTATCCCCGTTTTGTAGGCAAGGAGACTGGGGCACAGAGAGGTTGAGCAACTTGCCCATGGTTGCACAGATGCCAAGTGGCAGTTGAGATGTGAACACAGTATGTCTGGCTCCAGTGTCTGTGCTTTTACACAGTGACATCTCTCATATCCGTGGGAGTGGAATATCAGGGGAAGCTTCGTGGAGGACAGGGCATTGACCTTGAAGCAATAGGCAGGAGTTAGCTGTTTGGAAACAGGGGCAGGGCATGCATTTCAGCTGAAGGGTAGGAGTGTTTTCCGAATGCCAGCACATCTGTGACAGTCCTAAGGTCCGGGACCAGGTAGTCTGTTTCTTTTGTACGACTTAATGTTGCCAAGTGTAGGACTCAATCTCCACTTGAGAAAGGGTAAATAAATAAAATCCATTGTGTGTTTACATTTGATTTTCCTAGTTTTCTTTTTTCCCTTTTTTTTTTTTTTTCCCCTTCCTGATGCTCAGCTGCAAGACGCAAGAGTTTGGGAAGCTTTGACCACAGGGCAGGAGAGAACAATGTATTCTGGGAATGCAGGATTTCTTCCTTTGGATCTACTTCCAGTGGAAATCCCCATGCCTGTCATGTCTCCCATCTGTCTGCTGAAACACAAAGATAAATGCCACGACCAGAGAGCAAGGGAGAGGTTTTTAAAACACCCAAGATGCTTGAAAGCAGAGAATCTTGTAGGGCTTAAGAAAGACTTTTCTCTTGCAGATTCATTTCTCCAGGGAGTGTTAACTGCCCCCAGACTTCATCTCATCCTTGAGTGACCAGGATGCAGCAACTGGTAAAACTATTTTCACAGTCTCTAAAGCATCCTGGAAGCGCCAAGAGGCCAATTCCTCAAAAGAAGACATACAAATGGCAGTTACAAAGTGCAGGGCAGGGGGGCAGGCAGCAAGCGCACTGGCCGGAAAAGAGCTGTGTGAGAATCACAGGTGTAACTTACAAGCTTTGAGTTGCCTCCTAAGAGGGCAAAGTCTGAATGCTTCTCAGATATAGAAGCTGTGTTCCATGCAGCGAGGCCCTAAAACATTTTTATGTTATCAGGTCCTGAGCTGCGTTCACTGATTGCCTAATTACTCTTGCTTGGTTCCTGCTCTCTCCCTTCCGTTTGCTGCAGCCAGGAATTATAACCCTGATTGTTCCAGGCTGTTCCTTGAACGTTCATGTGTTTCCCTTAACTGGAAATATTACTCGGTGCAGCCGCCTCCCTTCTGGGACTGGAAGATGAGATATTTTGCAAGCTTGTCTCATCCTCTGAAGCACAGAGGGGGACGCTTTCCCCTGACCCTTCCCACACACTCTGTCCCCCTCCTCTGAGTGCACAAACACTTCCTCCGAGACCTATGCTCACCCCCAGAGTGGGAAAGAATGGAAACCTAGCCCAAGATGAGTTTCCCCGCTGTGATGAGTCTGTTGAATATTAAATACAAGACATATTTATTCAGGCCTCAAGTTTAGGAGGAGTGACCGGCCCCTGACTCTGAATGCATATGAATCCAAAGACAGTAGAAATGTATATTTTCCTTGACCAAGAGTAAAGTCCTGAGTTGCTCCAAGGTCATTCCTTTTGCAAAGCACAGTGTGGGCTGGGGGCCGGGCACAGTCAGCTCGGCCATTCCAGTAGCCAGGGGGCTGGTGGCCAAGCCTTCTGGTAAAGCACCGGGGAACCGGCCCCAGAGCAGGGGGGCCCAGCCTGGGAGGGGCGCCGAGCACTGTTTTCTGGGAATTCTTCACAAATCTCCCCTGCGTTCTCCCAGCAGCTGTTGGGGGTGCGTTCATGTACCCAGGTACCGGAAGCCTCGTTCTGCGTTCGGTTGACATTGATCTCCGTGACAAGCTCACATCACGCAGGTTCAGTGCAGTAAACCCAGGCAGAGCCTCACCCTGGGAACTGCCAACCTGTGACTTCAGCATCTCTACCGGCCAGGAAGAAGCCAGTGGAAACCTCTGCTCCCTTCCAAGACACTCTTCATTTTTCTTCTTCTTTCCTAGAGGGATGAGTAGTGGTGAAAATGAACTCTTCTTCACAAAAGTCGCTTCACGTGGCTGCGTTCTGGGAACCTTTGGTGTAGGTTTGGCTCGGCCGCCACATTGTCTGTTTTTCTCGTCTGCCCCCTCCCACGCTTTTTTTTTTTTTTTTTTCCCTCGTTACGCGGGCGGAGCACAGGCTCCGGACGCGCAGGCTCAGCAGCCACGGCTCACGGGCCCAGCCGCTCTGCGGCATGTGGGATCTTCCTGGACCGGGGCACGAACCTGTGTCCCCTGCATCGGCAGGCGGACTCTCAACCACTGCGCCACCAGGGAAGCCCTCCCACGCTTTTTAAAACCGATATTCGTTACTTTTATTTTCCTTTTCCTTTTATTTTTAAGTGTGCATTACGCAAACATCACAAAAGCATTAACAGAATTCTAAGTCAAAGGCAAGAAGAACCATCCCTGATCCCACCACCACAAGTAACCAAGCAGCTTTCAGTTGTTCAGTCACCCTCTTCTGCTCAGAGCCACATGAATATGTAACTTTACCGGCATAATTATAGCAGAGAGACCTTGTGCATCAACTTTTTTTTACACTGAACATTATACGGGAAGCCTTTTTCCATGTCATTACATAGCATTTGCGTTTATCTTTCTACTCTTTGCTTACTCATCCCATTGGGTGAATATAATACACATAATTGATGTAACCATTTTCCTACACTTAATCAATATGAATGGCTTCCAGCTTCTTGCTGTTAGAGGACAGCACTCTGCTTTTTCCCTTTGGGATTATTTCCTCATGATAACTTCCTTTCTAGTTTTGCTTTGGATCCAGAAGTAAATGCTAACTTCCTGTTTGCAAGGTCTTCTGTGGTCTGCCTGAAGGCTGGGAGTCTGGGTGGGAACCTTCTCCCCAGATGTCCTGGGCCGTGGGAGAGGGGGCACAAGCCTTTATAAGGAAGTGGAGAAAACTCAGTGCACAACTAATTAGAAAGTGCCATGAAGCAAGTCGGAACTGTATGGCTTTCCTAGAACTGACGGCGGTTTCTAGGCAGGCCTGCCCGTTCTCTCGCAGGTGTGTGCGCCCTTCAAGGCCATATGGTTTTCGGCTGCACGGGGCCTCATTCTTTGTTCCGCCCATGATCCTGTAACTGAATATCAGTTCATAACTCTTCATCAGAATGTAGCTTGGATCAGCTTCGAGGTCCAGAGCTCTGTCTTCCAGACTCCTGGTGCCTCTCCGGCACACCTGCCGGGAGAGGCGGGGGTAGGGGGCCCGTGGCCGTCCCCAGGGCAATCACAACAGCCCCGCTCATGGAGGGCCAGCTGCAGGCCAGCAAAGGGAGAGGCCAGGGCACAGAGCTCACTCTTCTGCAGTAACTTGTCTCCCTCGGGATCTGCCAGGAGGGTTGGGGTCCTGTGACTTAAAAAAGAAAGGGCCAGAACTTTTGACTGGAGAATATTTTAAGGCAGTTTCCAATACACAGTCAGTGTCTGGCTTATGTGAGTTGACTTACAGGCAGTCCTGAGAGGCTGGAGGTCACTTGGGATCTTGAGAATGGCTGGGGCAGCCCTGTGACCAAAGGCATTCTCCACCCTCCCCATCAGCTGTGGGATTTCCTCCTCTTTCTTCCTCCCCATGTACCCCAGCGTCTGCTTAAAGGGGTCCTGCCACCTTTCCTGCTGTCCCCTCTTCCCGGTGGCCTTGACCGAGGGAACGGATGGGAGGAAGCCCCTCGCGGCTGTGGTCTGCCTTGCTTCACTCTGCTCACACCTGTGGTGGTGGTGTCCTCGGACTGCAGGGCCCAGCAGTCCCAGGGAGCTGGGCGTCCCTCTGAGCCTACTGGAATCTGTCTGATCATCAGAATCGCCAGGGATCTTCTGAAAAATGCTTTTGCCTGGGCCTCATTGCAGACCCACTGCAGCTTGGCGGGGGTGAGGGCCATGAGGAGAAGGCTTTCGTGAGCCTGGGAGTGTGCCCTTTCTGTTGTTACCAAGCAGAAAAACATCTCTTGAACACTGCCTGCCAGAGACAGGAGAGTGAGGGTAAGCAGAAGACTCTGTTTAACTTGGCCATCACCCAGGAAGGGAGAGGTGGGCCTAGACTAAGCAACAGGGAGATGGGCAGATGCACCCCGAAGCCCTGAGTAGGAAACAAAGTGATGGAGAGTCAGTCTAGGACATAGAGGTGTCCAGGAGCTGGCCTGACAGAAGGTCTGCCCCCCTTACATGTTCTCATCCACTCGCCTTGACCCGTACCAACCAGACATCCCTGCACCCAAGGCCTGAGAGGCAGCGGAGCAAGGGAGAGGGTTTCGATTTTTCATCTTCGCTCACACCGTATCCCAGCACCCGGCACAGTGCCTGGCCACGCTCAAGCAATACTAGTTGAATAGTAAAATAAAGTATTAAACTCCTTTAAGTAGTTACAGTGACTTAGGAACCATGCTAACCATTTTACTCATGGTATCTCATTTAATCTGCACAATGACCCGAGGTGGTGGATCCTATTATTATCCTCATTTTAGGGATGAAGCTGGGACAAAGTGAGATCAGGTTTTGGGACCAGAGTCTCACTGCTAACAAGCAAAGAGCTGGGGTTAGAACCCAGGCCATGATGGTCCTGCTTTCACTCTCTTCTGGCCCACATGGCTGGCAGGTTTTGTTCCAAGGGTCAGCCTCCAAGCTAAAAAGCATTACAAATTACATAGGCTTTTGTGTGTCCTTGGCACCTGACCCTAACCTATGACACCATCTCTATGGGAAAATGTCCTCATCATTCCAAACATGGGGCTTAGGAAAATCCAGCTGGAGCCTGGCCCAATGGAAGAAGGGCAGAGCACAGTTTGGGGTTCTCCGGATTCCTAAATGCTATGGTCTTGGATGACAATCCTGAGAAATAAAGCCAAAAAAAAAAACAAACCTTTGATTAAATACTGTGCTGATTCTAAGAACATCTGCCCTCCATCCCTCCCCACCTGCCCCCCTTCTCTCTCCTTGAGATAACTGTAGGAGCAGCTCAGAGGTTGGATTGGTTCTGGCTAAGAACTGGGTGTGCTAGGACAGAGGTCAAAGGGAGACTGTCCCCTGCCAGCCCTGGCAGCTCTGCTATTTCCTGAATGATCCAGCCAACTTTGGGGCTGAGTTTCCCCCAACTGGCCTCTTAGACCCTTCCAGTGGGGGTCCAGATCCTCACGGAGGCACTGGATCCAGCCAGCACCATTGCCTTGGGGCCCTTCCAAGAGGGACATGGGAGCATCCGCCATGATTCTTGTGGACCTGAGAAAAGTTGGCGGGCCAGTGCCAGAGGGAGAAGATTGTCTGCCTTGCTCCTTCCCAACCCATCTATCTTCTTCAGTCTCCTCCGGGCCAGTGGGAGGGAGACACCCTGGGGAAACCACTAACCAAGGGCTGCTCTTAAGCAAACTGACTTGACAGACATATTGTAAGGGAGGGATGGCTCAGCCTTCAGAAATATTTTACAGCAGGATGTGAGAGGGAGTGAATCCAAAAGTGTGTATGTGGCGTGGGGGAGTAGAGATTCAGGAAGGCGCTGACCCATCTTCACGGTCGGCAGGGGTGACCTTTTCTCCCTAAGAAGCATAACACAAGCTGAAGCAACAGTGACTCCCTGGCGACACTCTTCTCTTATATTCACCTAAAACCCTTTCTCCGTTCTCGTTCGTAACTATGAGTGAATGGTGATTGCTCCCAGGGCTATCCACTAGCTTAAAAATGTTGGGAGAGTCATTGGATTATGATGGAGACAAATAGAATCTTCAAATGAGAAGCAAGCGTGTGCGTGCGCGGTGTGTACGGTGTGGTATGTATGGTGTGGCATGTGTGTGGCATGGGCTGGGGCAGGGGTGGTAGTGATGGTGGTGAATGTGTGTGTGGTGCATGTGTGTATGTGGTGTGACAGTAGGTATTGTGAACACCGTCGAGGGAAGACTTCTCGCTTCCACTTAATCAAGTGAAGCAGCCCCTTATAGGTGAACAGCGAGCATGCCTCCTGATACACATTTTCCACCACAGATGAAATCCAGCAGACATCCTAAGTTGAAGAAAGAAAATGCTAGATGACACAGGTTCTTGGGATTTAGTTGTAAGGAAACAATGAGTGTGTTCATCATGGTTCCGTGGAGACACAATTGGCCTTCTGTGCAGGCAGGGTCATGTAGTGTTACGTAACTGATCTGTGGGAGGGGACGCTGTCGGGGGCTGGCCAGCATGCCCGTGCTGGCTCTTCTCCATTTCCACTCAGCTACCCCGTGATGTTGCCATGGTGCTGCCCTGTCACCCCCAACGGATGCAGCTGGCATTGGGCTGAGGTTGACGCTTCTTGTACCACAGGGGCAGTAAGGTAGGCATTGAGCTGCCCAAGGCAAAGTGGGATCACAGAAAGAGCAAACACTAGGATTCCTGCCCTGGGGGTGATTCCCAGTCTCTCTGCCAAATCCGCAGTCAAGACCCAACCATCGTGTACCTCTCCACGGGTTTCTCTTTGGTTTTATGTTAGGCTCTGGGGTCCTGGATTTTCCTGTCACTTCCCAGCATTTTCCAGAATTGAGTTTACTTTGCCATACTGTCCAGAACAGGAAAAGATATTTATTTTTGATTATTCATTTTGTAAGCAACCACATTATCAAGTTACCCTATTTGTTCTAATTATTTGTCAGAATTCAGAGCCTTTATATGACTCTCTTAACTTTTGTGATTTAGTACTACAGGAAACTCTGATAATCTGATTTATTTTGAAGGTAATTTATTTTTTATACCTATATACACATCTGTGGGTTTCCATAGTTTTTAAATTCAAAGTTTGAGTGTTTACAGAGTCACCAGGGTATGCCTATGTGTGGATCTCCTTTTCCCAAATAATTTGTAACCTTTTGATTAGAAGTCTCAGGTCATTCTGCAGGAACATTATTACTGTTCTTTCCTGGAAAAAAATTTTCTTCCTACACTTCTCCTCTGTGTCTCTTATAGGTGGCCCAATGTGTAATTTTCTTTATCCTTTCCCTGTGAATAGTGGACAAATTTCTCCTAATTCTCATTTATTATTTCAGTATCTGGCTGGCTGTGTATTACCTCTATTGCCTCCACTGCATCTTGAATTTACTAATTGTTGAAAATCCAAAAGCAGTTCTTTTTTTGTGTGTGTGGTATGCGGGCCTCTCACTGTTGTGGCCTCTCCCGTTGTGGAGCACAGGCTCCAGACACGCAGGCTCAGCGGCCATGGCTCACGGGCCCAGCCGCTCCGCGGCATGTGGTATCTTCCCGGACCGGGGCACGAACCGTGTCCCCTGCATCGGCAGGCGGACTCTCAACCACTGCACCACCGGGGAAGCCCCCAAAAGCAGTTCTTAATCTCAGACTATGTCTTCTCAGATCTCTGCCTAGGGGTCTCATATTTTTTCCAAGTGCTTCCCTGTTTCTTGGAGATGGGGGTCGTCTTTGCTCTGAATCTAAGAACAGCCATTTTTTTGAACAGCTTTATCTTTTGCTATATCCAGTGAGCTTTCTTTTTCCCTCCCTTTCTTTCTTCCCTCTCAACCTCAGGGGGAAGTCTATGTATGTCTAATATTGGATGTTGAGATAGATTTCATCAGAGTTTTAGAAGATACTTGTCCAAATATTCTAGTGACAGACTAAATAGGAACATTGAAAGTTTACATTTTCTCTAGCCTAGTTGTCTATGAGGCACAGGAAGAAAACAATATCAGAGGCAGCCACAGGCAGGTGTGTCACGACGCCAAGAAGCATTTCCTGGATATATGTGCTGTGACACACTAACGGCTAATGGCTATTATTTCTAACTGAGGTGGATGCCCTCTTGAATAGATGGTTGAAACAATACCCATTTTACCCAGTCCACTGGTTCACATCAGGTGACATTGTGGTGTGATCCCCAGGCTGAGCTGCTTCAGGTGTGGGGTTGGGATTTTCCCAGATCTATTTGCCCCTGAGCTCACCCCTCTTCTTGCTCTTGTCCCATTGACTTTGAAGGTATATCTTGACTTTGTTAGTGATCACAGTCTCTTCCACCTACTTAAATTTTTCTGTCACGTATTTGACAGATTGTATTTTCAAAATGGCCACATGTCATCCTCTTCCAGAACTTTCCAGCCCTTTCTGTCACAAAAGGACGAGTAGTTCCCTTCCCCTTGAAAACGAACTGGACTTTATGAATAGATGGCAGTCGAAGTGACACTGCGTGAGTTCTGATGCTGTGATGTAGAAGGCAGCTTAGTTTCAGCCTGGTTTTCTCTTTGTCCCTCTATGCACCTTGGGAGCCTTGAGCCCACTTGTAAGTTTGCTGCCCTAAAGCCAAAGTGCTGGAGCGAGAGAGGGTGTGGAGAGACCACACAGAGGTAAAAGTGCCCCAGGACGCCCACGAGTCCTCCCAGCATGCACCGCAAGACATGTGAGTGAGCCTCCAGATGACTCCACACTCCAGCCTTTAAGGTTCTCCAGCATGGGCTTCCCTGGTGGCGCAGTGGTTGAGAGTCCACCTGCCGATGCAGGGGACGTGTGTTCGTGCCCTGGTCTGGGAGGATCCCACGTGCCACGGAGTGGCTGGGCCCGTGGGCCATGGCCGCTGGGCCTGCGCGTCCGGAGCCTGTGCTCTGCAATGGGAGAGGCCACAACAGTGAGAGGCCCGCGTACCGCAAAAAAAAAAAAAAAAGATTCTCCAGCTGACACTCCATGGAGCAAGGATAAGCTGATGCTGTCAAGCCTTGCCCCCAATGCAGATCCAGGAGCAAAATAAATGGTGTTGTTTTTTTTAGTCATGAGTCTCAGGGTGCCTAGTCACACAGCAGCAGATGAGGGGAACTCATGTTAACTTGCAGGTGGGGACTTCATTAACCCCATTCCATTTCCATATATTGCAGCATTTTCCAAAATATCTGGCCTTTCATGTTACCCTTCCCTGTTTCATATTGATAAAGACATTATTTTATTTAATTTATTTTTTATTTCTTATTTTATTTATATAAAAAGTTATAATTAAAAAATTTTATTCTCGGTCATTTCATTAGACTTGTAGGTGAAGAGAAGATAAAAATGTGGCCTCAAATTGCCACCTTGGACAGAAAATAGTGGTTTAGTTTTCAATGCAGATACCGTGTTATATGCTTAAATTCCCATCCTTTATTCCCATGACAGTGTGAATGAGTTTGTCAGATGAGCCCTTGTCATTAGGCCAGCTCTGTTACACTCTTTGGTCCTGCCTGTGTGTATACATGACATTAATTTATAATTTAGTGGGATTTATATATGTTCATCTGCTCAATAGGTAGGATAAGCTACTTCTAAATGTTGTCAGTCCGTCTAGGCAGCTCGACACAAAAAAACCAGAGCAGAGTGTTAGGTAAGGATAAATAAAAATAATAATTCCCTCCTAATTTCATGTGGAATCAACAATTCCAAAATCACCAGAAGCTGTAAGTAGAATGTCAAAACCAAAACTTAAAATTCCTAAAATATTACAGTTTTGTCAAATGGGGAATAAACATTTGATCATTTTCCATCTGGGTTGACAGATGATTTTAGGTGTTTAACATATTCCTGAACATGCCTTATTACAGAGGATTTTCATTGTCCTCTTGTCCTTTCCAGATGTTGAGTCCTGAAACATTCTTTTGTTCCTCCTGATTGGCACTTCTTTCTTGTGTTCCTACTTTTTTTTTTTTTTTTTTTTTTGCGGTACACAGGCCTCTCACTGTTGTGGTCTCTCCTGTTGCGGAGCACAGGCTCCGGACGCACAGGCTCAGCGGCCATGGCTCACAGGCCCAGCCGCTCCACGGCATGTGGGATCTTCCCGGACCGGGGCACGAACCCATGTCCCCTGCATCGGCAGGCGGACTCTCAGCCACTGCGCCACCAGGGAAGCCCTTGTGTTCCTCCTTTTAATGAGAATATCAGAAGGGTCTTTGGGGGAAATAAGCTCTCGGGTGAGGAAAAGAATCATCTAGCAGAATGGAAAAAGCATAGCCACAGAGGCTGGACTTGGGACTGGATCTTGACACTGCTACTTACTGGCTTGTGAACTTGGGCAAGTTACCTTCTTGGAGTATCAGTTTCTTTATCTGAGAAGTAGACATAATCACATGTATTAGTTTGCTCAGGTTGTCATAACAAAGTACCACAGACTTGGTGGATTAAACAACTGAAACTTATTTTCTCACAGATCTGGAGGCTAGAAGTCCAAGATCAAGGTGTTGTCATGGTTGGTTTCTTCTGAGGCCTCGCTCCTTGGCTTTATTTTTTTTAATTTTTAATTTTATTTTTGGCTGCATTGGGTCTTTGTTGCTGTGTGCGGGTTTTCTCTAGTTGCGGCGAATGGGGGCTACTCTTCGTTGTAGTGTGCAGGTCTCTCATGGTGATGGCTTCTCTTGTTGCAGAGCACGGGCTCTAGGCACGCAAGCTTCAGTAGTTGTGGCGCACAGGCTTAGCTGCTCCGCGGCATGTGGGATCTTCCGGGACCAGGGCTCGAACCCGTGTCCCCTGCATTCGCAGGTGGATTCTTAACCACTGCGCCGCCAGGGAAGCCCCGCTCCTTGGCTTTAGATGGCCATCTCCTCCCTGTGTCTTCATGATCTTCCTTCTGTGCATGTGTCCTAATCTCCTCTTCTTACAAGGACACCAGTCATATTGGATTAGGTACTGCAGGTTAGGGCTTCAACATAATTTGAGGAGACACAGTTCAGCCCATAACACATACCTATCCTAAAAAGGTGTTTTGAGATATTGTAAAATCAAGTTCCTGGTACACAGTACAGATGTTAAAAATGTTAGCTCTCGTTCTTCCTTCTCTCAATTCGAGATTCCTTGGTAGAAAGGAATGTATTTCCTTTACCCTCAATTTAACTTTCCCTCTTTCTCTTCCCAGGAAATTATTTGTGAGAAATCATGGGAAGATGATCTATCTTAATGTTTTTCTTTTTCAAAGATACTACTTCATTAGTCTCAAAAGGAATTCCAACAATTTTCTTCCTCTCTTCTGGAATGTCAACATGATGACTGGAATGAGACTAGGAGATGACCTTGACGTTGGCAACCCCATATAAGGTAAAGGTGTGAAAAACAGGAGACACCCAGGGCATGGATGACATTACGTGGATGCCCATCAGCTTTAGATTGCCTACCTCAGGACTTCATGTTACATGAGAGAAAAAAGAGAAACCCTCTATATTATTTATGCTACTGTTATTTTAGCCCCAAATAATTCCTAACTGGTGTGGAATTTGAGATCAGTTGCAAAATTTAACATGCATGTTCATAAACTCATGAGTTTCAAAATAAATTGGCTTCATGTCCTTCAAAGCTTACATTTCGTGTCTTACCACTGACTGCAGTTGAGAATACTGCTGTGTGGGCACATGCACATAAATCTGCTCCAGAAAGTAGGAGGGGAAGAGTGGACAGGATTGGAGCGAGCATGGAGGCAAGTGCCATGAGATAAAGTCAGATGACTAGGTAGGAGTTGGCTCATGCCCAGTTTAGCAATTCACTGTAAGAATTTGGGAATTATTCTAAGTGAAATAGAGAGCCATGATCTGCTTTGCATTTTTAAAATCCTGGTGTTGCTTAAAGAAAGGATTGTAGAGGTAGCAGCAAGTGTAGAAGAAGAAAGGCCATTTAGGAGACTCCGGATTTAGTAAAGGAAGTAGTGACTGGGATGAAGGGGGTGGCAGTGGTGGTAGAGAGGCAAGAAAGACATATTTTGGAAAGAGCACCAACAAGATTTGTTGCTTGTTTGGATGTACAGGGTGAGGGGTGGGAGGAGTCAGGGATGTCATGCAATCACCTGGTTTTAATAACTGAGCAGATGGGTGGTGGTAATTAAGGAGATGCGGATAGCAGAGGGAGGTCTGGTATTTTGGGGAGAGGAGATGGGATTAGAGGTTTGTTTTAGATACGGAAAGTTTGAGATGACTGAGATATACAAGTGTTAATATCAATTAAGAGGTTGGCTATCGGAGTCCAGACTTCAGAGGAAAAGTTCAAGGCAGAAACATAAATTTTGGAGCCACGTAAAATGGCATCAGAAGCCATGAGATTAGATGAGAACACCTAAGGAAATAAATATGGGTAGAGGAGATGTTCTGAGGTGAACCCCAAGGAACTCTATTCTTTAAAAGGCAGATGGAGAAGAAAGATTCAGGAAAGCAGCCTGGTAAGGAGTGGCCAGTGAGGTAAGAGGAAAAACAGGAAACTGGTGCCCTGGAAGCCAAGGAAAGACACAAAAGGGAGTGGCTAACCACGTGCAATACTGTTGAGAGTTTAAAAACAGGGCTGTAAAGAGCTCGTTGGACTTGGAGAGATGGCGTTCATGTTGACAAGACAGAGCAAGTGAATTCATGGGAGGCGAGGACGTGAAGGGAGTGGGTGGGGATAATTCTTTTGAGTTTCCCTCTGAAGGGAAGCAGAGGAATGGAGTTGTAGCAGATGGAGATGTGGGAACAAAAAAGGATTTAAAAATTCGAGAGATACTGAGCATATTGGTATGCTGGTGGGATATATCCACTAGAGAGAGACTGATAAAGGAGAGAGAGGGAATAATCGAAGCAATGAAAGCCCCAGGGAGCTGGGCCAGAGTGTAAGTTCTAGAGCACAGGTGGACTGTGATGGGAGAAGAGACAGGGTGTTTTGTTTTGTTTTGTTTTTTAAAATTCTACTGCAGATACTGCTGCACAGATCACCTGTTTATATCAATATTTCCCCACATCTCTAGCATGTTCTTAGGACAGAGTTGCCAAGGTCAAGACCATGGACATTTTTTAAGGCTCTTGACACATTTGGAAAGCTGCATCCAGAAAAGTTATATCAATTAACATATCTCATTTTCATGTTATATACGTTCCTTTGAATATTTTAAAATATTTTTCAGTCATTATAATTTTTCTTTTGGGAATGTTCTACCACTCTTTTAAAAATTGGAACACTAATGATTTTTAAAATATATGTAAGTTTTTAATATATTAATAACTGTTGCTTTTGCTATATTTGCTGCATATCTATTTCCCAGTTTGCTGTTTGCCTTTTAAATTTTTTGCACGATGCTTCTCTATCGATTTTTCCTTTGTGATTCCTTCTGTTCATTTTATGCTTAAAAAGTATTTTTTTCTCCCAAGAAACAATACTTTAAAGAATGGTTTGGAAAGCACGAGAATGTTGTGATCAAGGTTGCCCTGGCCCTCAGTACTATGAACACATGGCTCAGAAATGGAGCAGTTCCCCTAAGCCCACTGCACTTCCAGCTCCAGGAAATGAAACATTCCCCGAGAAAATGCATCATATTTCATGTCTGCTAAACAGCAAACAACAAAACTCAAGTAATCTACATCAAAACAGTTGCCCATAGAAACGTTCACAAATGAAACTTTTGCAACATCAGAAGCTAAGCCAAGTAGTAACCAACCTACAACACAAAGCCCAAAATGCTGCATCAAGTTACCAATTTTCTGTGTAATCTTGCTTTTCAGTTGTTTATCTAATGAAATACCCCTTTGTTTCACCCAGAGAAACTTCTGGTCTGTGATCATAACTTCCTTCCTCCCTTGCCCCCAGTGTGCAGTATAGGAAATTTTTATGGATCTACAGTTATTATCACAGGAAAATTACGTGTCCCTAGTCTCTGAGAAGTAATGTAGGTGGGAGAATAAAACACGAATCAGGCACGGGCACTCACTTTTCTCCACGGTGTGGGTGGTTCATTCAGTCTAGAAGAAGACTCAGAGCTTGACACCCAGAAGAATACCTGGTCCCTCATGTATGGGTAACAGTAAAAGCCACGTTTTGAGGGATGTCTTCTAAGTCTTCATCACCTGCTATTTCCTCCCTTCTCTCTCCTCTTTCCTCTCTGTCACATCCTTAGCCCTGAGCAAGATGGCCCCTGTCCTGGACCCATGCTTCCAGGGACCTGCTCTTGTTTTCCTACCCCCCCCCCCGCAAGGGATGAAGAATTCACCAGCCAAGGGGTCACGCGCACCTAGAGCCTGCACTTCAAGACCTCGCTCTAAGAAGTCAGGCAGAATTCTCTGCCCCAAAGACCCTGAGTCTTTCCAGAGCCTTTATGGGCATCTTCCCTGGATCCAGCCTCTGTTGCTGTGGTGCTCCTCTTAGGTCGGTGTGGTAGCCAAGAAGAGCTATTTACAAGGGGGTGTGGATGGGGCCAGGACTCACTGACAGCCTATCTGTGTGTATGAATGAAGCCCCTGGTGGTCTGGGGACTGAGCTAGGATGGGAAGAGAAAGGGAGTGGGGTCGTGGACCAGAGGCCAGGATAGGTACCCATTCTCCTTGCATGATTGCATTCTGGAACTCTGAAGAGTCCAAGAATACTGAATTTACCAGCCCTGGACTTTCAGTTTGCTAAGAAGACATGTCTGTCAAAGTAGGAGGATATTACCTGTTTTACTTAATAGTCTGTTCACTTGATGTACAATTAATTTATAACTTTCAAAAATTCAGACATACAGTATATGAATCTCTGTTTGTCCTTTGGCCCCTGGCCCTGCCATGTTGGGGTGGGATTGTTCACATCCAGTCCTCTTGCTATTTTATTTCTGTGCTCCTCTTCCCTTTTCAGCCCATCTTCTCTTCTCCTCTGAACCATATCACTGGGATTTGCTGACTTCTGGTACTGACCTTCAGGGCTGGTGGTGTTGATGTTCTTTCTGCTTCCTTGCCTGTCCTGGATCATTTCCCCATCTTGCTAGTTTGAGAATCCTGTGCATGATGATGGCTATTTCTGAAGGATAAACAGCAACCTTTAATATGCCACTGAAAACATTAATTAATAAATGAGCAACTGAAAACAGACACTAACCACCACTCACATAGGCTCAGGTGTGTCCCCCTCATCTATTTGCTCTGTTCAAATCATCTCCTACCTCCACATGCCCCTCCTTTCTTATATCATTATGGGGGAAATGGTAGGTGGGAATTAGTACAGGCATACCTGTCTGGCCACACTTTGGTTCTCATAAGACTCTAGAATGGCTTGCTTTACTCCCATGGTCGGGGTTTCCAGAAGCTGGAGGTTCTCAACTATAACGTGTATCAGAATCACCTGGAGGGCTTTCTAAACCACTTCTGGGGCCTAATCCTCAGTTTCTCAGTCAGTAGACAGGAATGGGGTGGGGTCCAAGAATTGGCTTGCTAACCCTTTCACAGGTAATGCCAGTGCTACCAGTCCAGGTTGGACTCTGAGAACCGCTGCTACAGGTCATCAGGTTTTATTGGATTTTCCCTCTTTGAATCTCTATTGCTAATGTGAAATCACTTTCAACTTGGGGTCCACGAGCAGACTCTGGCTGTGCTCGGAACATCGCGCAGAGGCCAGAAAAGTGACTTGGGACTCTCGCGCCCCATTCCACACCCCCTGCCCCGTGGACAGGCAGCTGGCTTGGTTAACAATGGCAGGGGAATTCTCCCACAGAGGCAACTTGAGCCTCAACTTGGCAGAATATGAAACAGCCTTGGCCATCCCCTTCTCTGCAAGTTTATCTTTAATTGCAGAAACCTGGGTGGCCTTCACACGAGTTGTTTGTACAGCCAAGGAGAAGAGATAAGTTTGGTAACCTTGGAGAACCAAACCCCTTTTTTTCCCAGCCTCCTGAGAAGCAATGCCCAGAGGAACAAACACTGTGTGTGGGAAACCAGACAGGGGCTCTGGAAGGGGGACGGGAGAGGCCAAAGAGGGGGTGGCTTCTCTTAAGAGTAAATGTCTCCCTATCTGTCTAAACCGTGTCCTGCTGGGTGAGAGTTTGTTAGCTGGAATTCCATAAATGACAACAGTCTAAATCTCCTCAGCTAGACTCCAGGCCATGATTCTTTTTACTGAGCTATCATCACACAGAAAAACAATCTTGGCTCCAAATGCTGTGTTACAGCAGCCAGTCCAAAAATGACTCTTAAAGGGAACCTCTTGGGGATTTGCATCTTATAGGGACAAGGAATTCTCTTCTCTGTCAACAGTGAACCACACGGGCTTCGGGGCACTGACTCAGGCAGCGTGAGCTCAGTCACCAGCCAGGGTGCCCGCGACCTAGTCCTTACTTGCCCAATTTCTCTTGTGCAAATCTCTAGGCCGATCGTTGGCTTGGTTTTCCAACCCCACCTTCTCCAAGTGACTTTTGTTGTGGGTTGCTCTGAGTCTATGCCTGATCATCATGCTGTGAGAGGCCCCTCGGCAGTGACACGGTTTCAGTTCTATCATAATAACAGCAATAATAGGTGCTACTTAGTGAGCATGAATTCTACATCAGGATCCATGCCAAACATTCTATGTCCGGGGCCTCACATAATCCCCACAACAATCCTAGGAAATGGGGCTTATCATCCCAATCTATAGGTGAGGAAACCAAGGCTCGGGAGTTAAGTAACTTCCCCAAGATCATGCAGCCAACAATATGTACAGCCTTGATGGAAACCCAAGCTTGTGCCAAGGCCCAAGCTTTTGTATTTTGTACTTGATAAATGCATATTAATTTAAGTCAATCTATATGTCTGCATATGCATAAAGGAGATTTCAGACACAGGTTCTAATCTCTTAAATGATTTAGAAAGAGGAAACTCACTTAACCAATCGTTCCATTTTCCAGCCACATCAGTTGTCGTACAATCAGTACTCAATCACCACTCAGTTACCTGCATTATAGGAGGTAGCACGAGTGGAATGGAAACTGTGGATAATCCAGCTGTGTCTGTGATGAAATTCTGATGCCAGGTACATGGAAATTTGGTGTAAAGAACATGACGGCCTACCTGAGGGCTGCAGCAGGTAAAGAGCAAAAGTCCTCTTTTTCTAGGAGTGTCTGTGGCTCCTGTTTTCTCCTGCAGCCTGTTTCTGCAGACATTCCAGGTTGCGTGACAAGTTTCACTTCTTCCCAAAGCAAAGCCCATGCTCATAACATCGTCTTATTGGCTTTGCCCTGGGTATGTGTGTGTTTATGTTCACCGGCAGATGGGGGGAGATGATCTGTATATGAGAATCAGCACCTGCAAGCAGTGATTCCTTCTTGCTACGGCCAGAAAGGACATGGGGATTACCAGGCTGGGCTAGACGCCTGTTCACACAGCTGCCTCCAATGCCAGGTTCAGAAGGTCAGGAGCAGCCTCTAGAATATCCTAATTGACTGCAGAGTTTCATTCCGTGCGGTTTTCTAAAACCTTCTCAAATGTATGGTTTTAACTTATAATAGCTTTGGGGCGTAATAATTCCATGAGTTTACTTCTATTCTTCCTTTGTTAAAATTCACTTTGGCTAGGTCTTTCAACCTTGTTGAGATGCTCTGGAAGAAATGTGTTAAAATAAAAATTACCCCTGGTTTTAGATTCAGAATACCTAGGTTTGAAACCCAGATTTGTCGCTTATTAGATGAGAAAGGGCTTTCAGTGAAAACGGTACACTGAGCTTACATGGGAATCCTCCATCCCATTCTGAATGCATACAAATGCTTTAAAACTTAAGGAATTTAACATACCTGGTTGAATTCAAAAGCAAGAGAGGGAAATTTCAAGAAGCCGTGATAAAGAAGGAGCCATAGTGGGGAAAGAGCTGAGACCACATGGCCTGTGGTGACACACACAGCAGATATGTGGCTCAGAGGAAAAGGTTTTATAACTGACATGGGAACGGCAATTGTTTGGTCTCATGAGTCAGAGGGAGACAGGATTGGCTTCTCTGGACAAAGCTGAGAACCATTAAGATTCTCTTGAATGGGGACAAGAAAGTCTCCACCCCATCCCAAGAATGGCACAGACTTGGGCTCCTTGCCCCGGACCATGGGTGGAAACAGAGTTAACTGAGAGAGAGTCATACCCCAGTTCTGTGGCACATGATGACCCCTGGGGCCTGAATGCTTGTGTCATGTGTAGTGTGGAAATCCTGGAGTGTGGGAACCCAGAGACCCACCCAAAAACCTGTCCTGGACTGGCGAACTCTGTGGGTTCCAGGCACAGGTAACCATAGGGACCCTTCTAAATCATCCAGTAATTAGCTCAGTGACCAGTGGGAGAGCACCCTCTCCCAGTCTTGCTCCCCTGCTGCATAAACTCACAGGTGCTTTGGGGGAAGCCTGCAGGGTCTATGGAGATGTGTAGCCTCTGAGGTCTTGGATCGCTACCCAGACCCCTTCCCCATCCCTCCCTCCACAGCCCCCACCCCTGCCCTGCCGTGCCCAGGAAAATGGCCACAGCCCACTGGTCATCCCCCTTTCTCCTGATAGTAACGCATTTCCTATTCTCTTTCCTAGACGAGGGAACAACTATATTCAGATACCCAATGCTTTGTTCCCAGAGTTGCTATGACCACAGAGACATATGCTGTGGAATGACCACGTCCAGCTTCCTCTGGTATCAGTCACTGGAGGCGCTCTGCCCCAAGGTTTTGTAGTCCACAATCCCCCTACTTTGCCCCCAAATATTCCTTTGGTTCTGCTCTTTATCATGATATCCTCCTTGTTTATTTCCCATATGGAAGTAGTATTTTCCTCCTCCGAGGTCTCACGCCTCTTTGTCCTCCTCTTAGGGCATTTGACATTTTCCTGTTGTGTGGTTCTTTATGCCCTTGTCTCTTCCTCTTCCTGATGAGAAGCTTCTTGACTTCAAGTCCAAGGAAAAGGAAAGCTACTGCCCCATACTCTGTCTTCAAGTCTTCAAATTCTGTAGAGGTATAAAAACCACACAAAGAAAAACCACAGCTTTTTTCCCTTTCCACTTTGAAATCACTCTCTTCCTTCTCTTTGGTGCCCTAGGTCCCTTTTGGAGTGGTATTTATTCATGAATGCTTCTGTTTATTCTTTAGGGAAGACTTTATTAATTGCCTACAGTGGTTAAACACCATAGAGATGTGTTATCTAGTCACGCAAAGAAAATAATATGTGTGTGTGTGTGTGTGTGTGTGTGTGTATACCCATGGGGGTCGATTGCTGTCAGTCTTCCTCTCAGAATAAAGGAATGGGGCCGGGTCATAGGAACTCCTTTAGTTCTTACTGCAAATGTTATGGAAACAACCAAAGACCTACCCAAGGCAGATATGAAAAGACAACCTACATTTCAAAGGCAGTTGCGGTGCCCCACCTTCTTGTTTAGGGCAGGACGGAACTTTGATCTTCTCTTCAGTGCTACTCACTGTTTACATAAGTTTCTGTGTCTGCCGCCTTCCTGTTTCTCATCAACAACCAGCACAGCTTCTACCAGTTGGGCACTCCCTAAGCTGAAAAGTTATTGACGCCTCTGGGAGACTAGGGCAGGGAGATGCTTAGTTCAAAATAACCTGCCAGAGTGGCTAGAGAATGTTTTAGCCAGGGTGCTTTTGGTTTCTGGGAATTGAAATCCTTTCAAGGAAGCTCAAGTGAATAGGAGGTTTATTACAGGATGCAAAGGAATCCTACAGAAACACATGTATAGGAAGGACAGCCGGGCCTCCCAGGAATAGGAAAATCACTGGAAGATTGCATCTTATTTTCCTTGTCTTCTCATGTTCATTTCATCTTCTCTATCTGCAGACCCTTTTTCTGATTCACTCATCAACTTAGAGGCAGTTGCCATGGCCACCGGCAATAGCCATCTCATTCTCTGAATCTATATGATCTTCTACTTCCTGTCCCTGTAGCTAATTGGCCCAATCACTAGGTACCACCTCCAAGCCCCTGGAAGAGTAGATCTGATCTACTTGCTTGGATCAAGTGTCATCCTGGTCTAATACTGTGGCCACAGTTGGGAGCTGGGAAGATGAGAGAGGGGAGGAAAAATTTATGATATGGATGGGTTGGACAATCTCTTTAAAAAGATGTAGATGGGAAAAATTTTTGCGCATAGGTGGAAAGATACAAGGTCAGAAAGCACTCTGGACCAGTTTGAATATGAATCAAAATCACACTTCCATTCGAACCCAGTATGGCCAGCCTGTCAATGATCCTGACTGGCCCAGGAGTCCACTTTTCAGTTCAGCGTCTGTGTTGAGTGATGAGCCACTGGGAGTAGACTGAGAAGGACAACATCTTTGGAATGACCCTATCAGCAACCTATTGAAGATGGTCACTACATCAAGGGTCTTTGCCTTGAAAGAAAGCAAGTTATTCCTGTGCATGATTCACAGATCCTCCATTTGGAAATGTTTTGAATTACAGTTTCTTCCTCAGTTTAGGTTTAAGAAAACACTTTGCGTTTCTGAGCACCCTCCCTTCTCAAAGCGTATCTCTTGAGGTTTAACAGCTGTTCTCTTAGTTTTTAGGGACTAGTAACAGGAGAATGGAATTGAGGACTTTTGACCACACAAAATATGAGAAAGATAGTCTTGCAGCGTTTGTGTTTTTCTGGCTGGTTTTCTGGACCAAGGCCCCTTTTAGAGCAGTGATTCTGTCTTGCCCTATGACATCCTCCCAAAGAACCTGAATCATTGCATGCACCATACTGATGGGTGGATTAGGTGACTGAATGACGGCTGTGAGGTGATTACAATGGAAGCAGAAATACAGTAGCAACCACAACCATTTCAGTGGCTACTTATGAGAACTCTATATCATTTTCTATCCATTACATTATTTAATCCTCCCTACAAAAGCCTGAGTATGGCATCATTTTATTACACAGAGAAAAACTTAGATGATTTGATTATCTTTATTCTTTCATCCTAACAAGACAGTGGACTTAGGTTTTATCTATACAATGCCCAGTGGCTAGTTAAATCAAGGCAATCTGGGAGTCTTACGTATGTAAAGTTGGTCATAGAACTAGTTTTCATTTGTGTTAGAGTGTCTTTGCTTAAATATTGCAGTGGTTATTTTTCACTGTCATTATTTACAAATGTACATCTTCCTACCTCTGCTCAAAATAGAGACTTTAATATGAGCCTTGTTGTGGAGGAGGTACCCTACCAGCTACTTCAAAAAAATACATAACATTTAGTCTATTAAACTACAGGCATGATCAGTGTCCCATAAAAGCAAGAAAAGAAGAAAAAGACTTTGTGGCTAGTTATACATAAAAATCAATGTGTGAGTTCCAGTGAGTTGTATAAAAACAGTAATAGTGAGGCCATTTCTTCCTCCACACGTTGTAACACTTTAAGACCAGCGTTCCAAAGTGCTCAAGTCATTCTTTAATAGATTTAAATAATAAAAGAAATTTCTCACTACTAATAAAAATATTATTTATGATTGCCCATTCATCGAAGCTGCATTATTGATCACTGTGTTCTAGTAAATACTTTACATTTCATTAATATTTACAGTGGCACTAACAGCGTTCTCCATTTGAGACTCGAGTTAAGAACACTTTGATCGAGCATTACACTCACCTTGTTTAAAATTTTCCAAGTCTATTGTTCACATCAGATCTCTGCAAAATGTTTAAATCGATATGATAAAAGAAAGTTGGGAACTTAGAGTTTTGAGTTTTTATTGATGTCACTTGGGACTTCTAGTGGAACCTTAATCTTCTGTGCTTTGGGTGTCTATAGCTTTGAAATGGAACTAAAACTTGTTTTCTAAATACTGTATTTGTTCTCCTTCCCTCTTAATACTAGTGTTACGGCAATCTCATTGTACAGGAAATGTTTCTTCCCTTACTTCAGAGTAAGGGATGCTATAGAAAGCACAAGGAGGGCTTCCCTGGTGGCGCCGTGGTTGAGAGTCCGCCTGCCGATGCAGGGGACACGGGTTCGTGCCCCGGTCTGGGAGGATCCCACGTGCCGCGGAGCGGCTGGGCCCGTGAGCCATGGCCACTGAGCCTGCGCGTCCGGAGCCTGTGCTCCGCAATGGGAGAGGCTACAACAGTGAGAGGCCCGCGTACCGCAAAACAAACAAACAAACAAACAAACAAACAAACAAAAAGAAAGCACAAGGACTTTGGGATCAGATAGCGCTGGCTTTAAATCTGGGGTCCATCACTTCCTAGTTTGTGACCTTGGTCAAAACACTTAATCTCTGTGAGCTTCAATTTCCTCATCTATGAAATAGAGATAACAATAATCTCCCAGGGAACTGATGAGAAATAAAGTAATCTAAGCAAAATGCCTGGCATAACAGGCTCTCAGGAAATAGTTTTCCTTCCCTACTATACTATGTAAAATGTTGTTATCAATAGTTTCTGAAGGGCTGGAGAAAAAATCTACCTTGTTTCATGGAAATATTTCAAGAACATACGAAAGATTATTGCTTTCTTTGTTCATGCATAGTGAATAGAGTGATTCTTTTTATATTTCCTATGTTTCTTCTATTCAGTCTTTCATTTATTTCTTCACTATACATATATTGATTGCCCATTAAGTTTTAGGAATAGTTGAGAAAAACTGATGCAGGGAGATAGGTGGGGATGAGAGTATCTCTTGATGCTGTAATAACATCAGGGAATTTAGCTTTTCCTTTATTAAATAAACATGAAAGTAAATATAAATTTTAAATGTCTAGGCAACACTGGCACAAATCTGGGCAGGTGACCTGGATTGTTGGGGGGAGGGCAGGTGCATTAGCTTAAAACCCTCACTTTCAAGAATGAGTTTTGTTACCTTTGGTCCGTTATCCATGTTCTTTGAATTCCTGGTTGGTGGGAGATTTTTGGTGCTGAGTGTCAAATTTTAAAAAGTGGTTAGAACAAAGAGTAGGGAAGGAGCGTCTGTTATTATCACTGCAGCAGCTGCCAATGTTAATTATCAGGACAGTAACTTCCTATAATTCCTAAGTCATCATTAGAATAAACATGATCCCTCCAGCTATATAGAACCATGTCATTGAATTTATTAATTAATACTTTGGAGTGCTGCTGGGCCATTTTGAAGACAACCCTACTGAAATTGATCAAGGCTTGTTTTGGGAGAATGGCTGAAATGGCCAATGAGAAACAAAAGTGCGCAGGTAAAACTGGTCCTTAGCTACACATCTGTAACCACTGTTCCTGAGTGTTGGAAATGATCTAATAGTTTGAACAAATCCTTAGGATTAGAAGGGAGTAGAAGGACTTTATTTGTTATTTATTGCTGTCTGCTGTCCTCTCAAGCCAAGCCCTTGGTTGTCAAGTTTTTAGGTCAGAGAAGGGCCAACAGAGCCTTTGCTTAAGCCTTTAAGAATGTCCCGCCCACCCTCTTTTGTACTCTGAAGGAACAGCTTCAAGGCACCTATGTTTAAAAGGACAGATCAGTTCTTCCATAACTGAGAACATGCTTAGGACCATTCAAGTCACAGGGCCAATTTTGGCTGAGATGTGAGACAAAACAATCCTCTCTGTGGGAACCAGTTCTGTTGTCCTTCTTGTCTTTTAGAGTCATGAATAGCACACTAAGCAATTTGGAATGTCCTACCAGGGATTCAGCTAGGTTTTATTGTTTTGTTTACTTTGTTTTTCAACTTCAGCCTCTTCAAATTTGTATTATTTAAAATCCTTCTTCCTAAAAATTTACACACTTCAGTTCCAAAAAACAAACTAGAAAAAGTTTCCTTAATTTGAGCAAGATCCATCTCACCATTTGTCTATATACTTGCCTATCTGTAAGTGGGCATTTTTCTGTACATTGGGTCGCACACACACTCCACTGAACTTGGAGGTTGATCACTCCCAAAGGAGACAGACATTATATTAGAAATGACAGGAAACCTGGGAAAGAGTCCACAACCTTTAAAGTTTTGATATCTGTCTTTGGTTCCTGAGTATTAGGATCTATCAAACCATCAGGATGGGACAAACTGGTTGGGCATGAGTGATGGTGAGGAATACAAGTCGAAGTGGAAAAAGCAGGACTTAAGTCTAAGGACTAGCCGGCCAGGAGGCCCAGGTCCTCAGCTCAGCACTGCCATTAATTGTCAGGGTGAACAGGAACGCATCGCTTCTGGGGCTCATTGTCCTCATTTGTATGAGAGAATTGGTCTAGATTGGGTGTTGACCCACTACAGTCTGTGGGTCCAGTTAGCCTACTACCTATTACTGTAAGTCAAGTTGTATTGGTACACAGCCACGGCCATTTATGTAGGTGTTGTCTGTAACTGCTTTCCCACTACAAAGGCAGAGGTGAGTAGCTGCAAAATAGACCTTATGGCCTGCAAAGCTCAAGATATTTAGTATCTGGTCTTTTACTGGAAACATGTGTTCAACCAGGTCTAAAGGAGTTCTATTATTCAAACTCTAAACCCTGCAATTCCTCTATATTTTGAACTAATCTTTTTCTTTACGTGTGTCTCTGTGTCTCACGATTGGATAAGTACTTATTTTCCCTCTGAAGGCCAAGACATACCCACTTGACAGTAAGTAGGACTTGAAAGCAAAGAATCAGACCCTCAAGGAAAAGGAAGACAAGATGGAAGATGGTGGAAAAGCTGAGTTTGGTGAGATGGGAGAGGAATGCTCAGCACACACTGGGCTGCATCACGGTTGTGTAATAGGAAATTTCCCACTCAGCAATGTTGATGGAATGAGGCTGGACCAGCTGGTTGGCAGAGGGGGTTTCCCCTTTTGGAGATGCTACTGATGATTCACACACATGTGGGTTGACTGCAGAAAAGTTTTGAATTGGGGGAGGAGGGGACAGAGAGAGAGAAAGAGATAGAGGGAGGCAGGAAAGGGATGGGCAAGTGAAGACACCAAGATGCCTAAGCATTTACCATGACCCGGGCTTTGTGCTAGGTACTCTGGGTATACAAAAGACGACAGGACATGTTCCCCACGCTGAGAAGCTTAGCTTTAAACCAGAGCTTAAGGACAAGGGCAGGGCTTCTGGTAGAATGAGAAAAACTGCCACAAGGAAGAGCAGAGCAAGATGGATAGAATTAGTTTTTGAGAAAAATATATAGGAAAATGCTTAGACTATCCAAGTCCCACACTTTATATCTAAATCCTAGCAAAGCTTGGGAATGTTAATGTTAAAAATTCCTGCTGAAAATAGGCACATTTTTCCATACTTCTCAGCCTAGTAAACAAGGTCCTTCATGATCTATTCATTTCTTACTTCTCCAGCTTCACCCCTCATCTCTGTACCATTCCTGGTCCATGTCTCAGCCTCTCTGAATCTCTTCCTTTTTTTTTTTTAATACATCAGACTTGCTCTTGCCTCCAGGTCTTTGCCATGCTGATCCCTCTGACTAGAATTCCCTCCAAGCTGAGTCTGTCCCTCCTATTCCTATTCCTACTTGCTCTTCAGACCTTCACTCAATCCCTGCATCATCTCTGACCCCCAGGGCTAGGTCAGGTTCCCATCTGTGTTATCTCAATATCAGGTATTTTCCCTGTCATGCGCATGATAATTTCCTGTCACTTAAAACATGAGTTTGGGTCCCCTCAGAAGCAGACTCTGAGACAAAGTTGTGAGTGCAGGTAATTTACTTGGGAGGTGATCCTAGATAAAACAAAACCCCCAAATGTCAGGGGAGTAGGGAAGTGAGACAGAAAAAGAAAGGTGGGAAATAAAGGAGTCTTTATGAAGTAAGTTATCATGGTGGGTAACCAGAATGTGACCCTTCTGGGGAATCTGTGGGCTATTGTAGAATATGCACTGCAGTTATCCAACCTGAGGGTGAGGGAGCTTGGGTATTGATACACCATGTGCATTAGCCATTGGTTGAGGGCTCATCTCAGCGAGAGGGATGGAATGAATTCCTGGCACTTCTGGTCCACTGAATGGGCGTGTAGAGTGGGCTTTGGGGGTCAGAGAAAGTCCCTTAGTTGGAAGATGCAGGTGCTAGCAGTTGGAAATAAGGTTGGTGTGCCCTCAAGTGGGAAGGGAAGAAGCTGGGGGAGGAGCACTGGTCGTTACATTTTTCATATCTATTAGACTCTCAGATTTGAAAGGAGCTGGGGCTGGAACAGCTTGGGGTGGGGAGAGAGCTGCTAAAGCAGCTGGAGGCTGGCTGTGTATCTCTCCTTCATGAAGTTTTACCTGGGGTCTCTCCACCTGGGCGGGTTTGAGCTTTCTCTCCCAGGGTGTCTTCAGAGCCATCAGATTCTCACCTGGATGACCCGGGATTCAAAGGCAAGTGTCCCAAGAGAACCAGGAGGAAACTATGTTGCTTTTTGATAACCTAGCCTCCAAAGTCAGGTAGTGTTGCTTCCCCTGGAATGCCAGATTCAAGGGGAAGGAACACAGACTCTACTTCCCCATGGAAGGTGGGTCGAAGTCACATGTTAGGAAGAAAATATGATCTACCACAGTGATGATGTTTCAGTCACATTTTGGAGATACATTGCAAAGCTTTTCTTCAGTGTAAAACTATACCATCTCTGGATACATTTGAATATTCCTGGGGCTCTTAACACTCAGGTTCTTTATCCTGATTCTAGAAAAAATTTCATGCCTTATTCTGCCAAAGCATATTTGGCATACCTAGAGCTCAGCTTAGCATCTGAGCTGGCTTAGGGTATGTTTTACTAGCCCACATTCCATCTATGAGATATACCATAAAATAAGCAATCTCAATCAATATGCAGCAAAGATCACCGATGGTAGACACCATAAAGAAAAAGACTAACAGGTTTGACTAAGGCAAAATTAAAACTTCAGCACATCAAAAATACTATAAGCTAAATTAGGAAAAATGAAAACTGAGAAACTTTTGCAACATTATGACAGACAAATAATTGGTATTCCTAATACCTGAAGAACTTTTGCAACTAAATTAGAAAGGGTAAATAAGAATAAAAAAAAAGGGGGGGGATAAATAACTAATCCCTAAAGAAGAAAAACAAGGTATCAAAATAAATGAAAAATGTTGAGTTTCTCTAATAATTTCTTCAGTAAAAAAAGATTTACCATTCTATGTTTGCCTATCAAATAAAAACAATGAGACATTATTTTAGTTTTGCCTATCGAATTGGTGAAGACTAAAAAGAATTATCATATCACATTGGCCAGAGCGTGGGTAAATGTGCTGTCATACTGCTGGAGGGCAGTTTGGCAACAGGTATGGGAAGCCTTTGCAAAGACATGACTTTTCGATCCAGCAGTTCCTTATCTGGGGAGTTTTCCTATGAAAATGCATGGGCATGTATCTCCAGTGTTGCTCATATTAGAAAAACTTATAATTGACAGTGGTGGTGAAAATAGAATACTCTGCCACTAAAAATTATTTTATATATATACATCCATAAGTAGAAAGAGGTTCATAATATATTTTTAAGCAAAAAGGCATAAGGCAGTTCAAAAGAGTAAATGAAATATAGTTTTATATGTGTGTGTTTGTACATGGCTCCAGGAAAATATAGTAATCTCCCCTTATTCATGGGGGATGTGTTCCAAGATCACAATGGATGCCTGAAACCACAGATAGTACCCCCTGAACCTCATGTGTACAATGTTTCTTCCTATATATACATACCTGTGACAAAATTTAACTTATAAATTAGGCACAGTAAGAGGTTAAAAGCAATAAATAATAATAAAATAGAACCATTATAACAATATACTGTAATAAAAGTTATGTGAATGTGGTCTCTCTCTCTCTCAAAATACCTTATTGTACAAATTTAACACCTTTTCTATCTTAACTAAGTACTTATCATGCACTGTGTCCATAACTTTTGCAGTTTGAGGTGCACCAACAAAACTAGCCCAGTTTTCTTTTTCTTTCTTCACAATTTCACAGATAGAAGATTGGTTTTCACCGTAGATCTTAGCAACCTGAGCATACAATTGTTTTTCTTTCCTTATCAAGTTGGGAACTTTCACGTTTTCACTTAAAGGAAGCACTTTAGGGTTTCTCTTTGGCATATTTGAATTACCAGCGTCACTACTCTTGTGCATTGGGGCCATTATTCAGTAAAATAAGGGTGATTTGAACACAAGCACTGTGAAACCATGACAGTTGATCTGATAACCCAGGAGGCTGCCAAGTGACCAAGGGGCAGGGTACGCTGGACAAAGGGATGATTCACATCCCCAGGAGGGACAGGGTTGGGGCCACATGAGACTTTATCACCCTACGCAGAATGGCACACAATTGAACACTTATAGTTTATTTCTTAAATTTTCCATTTAATATTTTCAGACCCCAGTTGACCGAAGGTAACTGAGACCACGGAAAGCAAAACCCTGGATAAAGGGAGACCACCGCATTTCCATGTATGTGTATAGTCCAGGAGAAAAAAAAGAAATGCTATACATCCAAGTAATTATCAGATGTTACCCCAAAAAGATATGATTATGGATGGTCTGTAATTGAGTCTTTTTATCGGTGTATCCTAAGGTTTCTTTAAAATGAGCATATTCATACTATTTTTTAAAATTCTGAAGGTAAATGTGACATTCAAGCTTTAAAAAATGTATTTTAAATGACACGAGTACACGGATATATTCTAATTGTAAAAATTCTAGTGATACAGTAATTATAAATAAATAGTATAAATAACAAATATATAATGTATATAATTATATATATTGTATAATATGAATATAATCATATAAAGTAAAATCCTCCTTCACCACTAAATTATTTTCCAAAGGGAAAAAAAAGAAGACAAGATTCCCTCACCTTTCATAAACACAATCCAGATATGGTTAAACACACACACCAATGGAGTTAGTATCTGAACACAGTGTAATAACTGCTTATTATCTTAGTTGAATGGGCCTAACTACAAGTCAGGAAACCATGAAGTAACAGAAGAGGCAGGCCTGGCTTACTCTGACCAGCCTGAGAAATGCCCACAGTGTGGCTGGTCACATTTTAAACCAGAACCTTGTAGTTCCACCCAGAAAGGCATCATAGCACTGACAGATTGGGAGGAAGATAATGGGAGTTCAAACACAAGACTCAACCCTGGAATTGAAAGGCTGGCCATGGTTCTGAAGGCCCAGCCAAGAGGAACTGCTTACATGGAAGCCTTAGGAGTGAAAATCTTCTCTCCGAAGGCTGACAGGTGCAAGACTCAAGTCAGATTTCACATTACATTCGACCTGAGCTATTTTTATAAAGCCTCCAACAAAATCAGTACTTTTTCCAGCAGTGAGTAACGCTTTAAGAAAGCTTTTCTTCTCTCTCATTTATCCCCCTGCCTTTGCATTTACAGAGCTCACCAGGAAAAAAGGCTGCCTGCATGGATGTCCCCTGAGAGTTTTCATTATTGTGTGGAAAGCATTTTAGTTGCGCTGATAAGAATCTGTTTGTGTAAATAATCTCTTCCTAGGAAACCTGGAATTTTTCTGCCTCTTGATCACAGAGGGATGACTTGACTCTCAAAGAAGAGACAGCTTTGATCATCAGAATCCTCACCTGTTTCTGTCCCCTTAGTGTACATTCAGGACACACTCAATTTCTCTGCTTCATTCTCCTTGAATATGAAGTGAATACAGAAGAAAGACTCTAATGATAGTATTGAGGGGGAAAAGAAAATTTTTCTAGATGTTTCTATTACATTACAAGCTACTAAGAAACACTGGGGCAGTTCAAAAGAATGAAGACATATGGGGGTTATAAGTGTTTGGGGAAACTAGCTATTGGGCGGAAAGGGCTCTAGAACCACGAAGCATTTTTATTGTGTTCTGCTAATCCTAAGAGAAAAGTCTGTTCTTGCTGAGGCCGTTAGGTACTTTAATCTGTTGCTTTAGTTTATATCTTCTGGCACTACCTGCCAGACTATAATATTAGTTCTCAAGAATCAATTACCTTTTGGCATTTTAAGCACATCTATGGTAGATATATGTCAGCCCTAGCACAGCCCAAGAGAACATTGGCCCTGCAGTCCTGCACACCATGTAGACACGGACCACAGAACATTTTCAAATGCTGGGCTGACATCTGCACTGCCACCCCTCCACCCCTGCATCAGAAAGCAGCACAGCGTGAATACGGAGAGCCAGGGCTTTGGTGCAGGCTGGCACTTGGGTGCCAGTCCTGGTGCTCGTGATGTTTTTCCTTTTTGCAGGCTCCCTGCCTCTCTGTTTTCTCATGCATAAAATGGGGTGATGATAATAACACATCTCATAGAACTGTGTGTGGATTAAATAAAGGCATGCATGTGAAGTTCTCAGTACAGGGCCAGGTAGGTAGAAAATATTCTATAATGTTAGGTCCTAAACCTTTTTGCCAGAACGTAAGGCAACGGCCTCCCTCCCCATGGTCTGCCACGCTGCCTCCCACTCATTTTTGCTTCTTGTCATCCCTCTGCAGCTCTGTGGAATATTCCTTCAGAACACAACCCAGTCAGTCCATCTGCCCTCTTTGGTTTTGCCCTGCTATTTTGTCTTATATCCATTCTCCTTCCCAGATAGTAAAACCCACGAGGGCAGAGAATTGTGTGCTAGCTTTGTGCACAGATATTTTGGGGAGCAATATTGGGACTTCTCAGGGGACAGAAAGGGGAGGTGTAGAATCAATTTTATATAAATATCAAAGGGCAGGCTTTCAAACGGAGATGGAAACTGGGGCCAAAGAGGGAGGATAACCTTCCTGCGGATACAGAGCCTCCTTTTGCTGAGGCTGGAACAGATGTCCCTCTGTGTGACAGTGGGATCTCATTTTGCCTTTCTGGGCCCTTCCTCAAATGCTATCTCTGACCCCAAGGCTCTTCCTCACGCATCCAATCCACTGGCTGGTTAGAGCTTCCACGTATTTTTACTTACCCCTGCTTTGGGGTTTGACCCAGGGGAACTGGTCTCCGTAAGGTGGAGCTGGCCCCATCCCAGGACCCCAACAAAATGATTCTGGCTGGTCACTTGGTGCCTGCAGGCTTCTTAGGTGATGCTGATGAATGGTGCAAGCAGCTAGATGTGCAGGATGTTCTGTGTCCAAGTTCCCTAGCCATGTAGATTCTGGGACATGGTCAGCCCTTGGCAAACGTTTGGCTTGGCCCGCAGCTTGATTCCACATTGGTGCCATGTTTTGTTTGCCAGTCTCCCAAATAAAGAAAGATGCAGGACAGCTTCTGGTACTGCCATCCAGGCCTTAAACTTTCCATCCTGTATGAGCGAGCCTTGGTCTCACGGCTCCCTTTTAAATGAAAGCAGTCAAGTGGTTAAATATTCATGCTTTGCTTATTTCAGTATATTTAATTTATTGCGTATCACTTTTCCTGGGTTTTATATAAACTTGTCCGAGGACTTTTTTATTTCAGTGTAAATTCTGGCAGAGTGCTCCCTTTTCCTTGGCACAGCGTTGATTAGTTAAAGAATATAAAATGTCTGCCTAGCTAAGAAGATGATATATATATATATTTTTTACAGATTGCTCTTGTACTTTAATAAAAATAATACTCCAGTCATTATCACCATCATTAATTAATCTTTAGTGATTATTAATGTGGTGCTTCACATAAGGTGCCGTTAAAACATCTGCTTCGTTTTATTCCCAAGGCTGGAAACCGCTGCCTCTGCTTGTCTGCCCAGCATTTTCTGTTCCGTTAGGTGCTGAAAATGAAGTGGAGATTGTTTTTTTTTTCCTTCTCATTTCTCCCTCTGGTAAAAATGGAATCATATCTTCCCCTTCTCTCTCTTTTTGCAGAGCAAGTCTTCACCAAATTCTATCTTACAACTGTCTTGGTCTGGAAGATGTGATAAGAGGGCTATTTCTCAGACCTGAATAGTAGGCTAACTCTTCTCCTTCGAAAGCCTTCCTCACCCTCACACCCAGGGCTTTGGGAAGCCAAAGCGTTATGCAGATACAAATGTGATTGGGGCTAGATTGAGGTTCAGAACTCTTGTGGATGCATATCTAAAACAAAGGGCTGACAACAATCAATGAGAATTTAAGGTCTTTATAGGAGAGCTTCTACCTGTGGCCCTTGGAGGCATATTTTCCTTTTTTTAAGAAGTCATAAGGCCCTGTCGTACCCAATTTTCAAATATGTGAAGAATGATCCCTTGATTATGGGGAGCTAATTGAAACTGAACAGGCGCTGCTGTGGCCTGCACACTGCACGCCCCACTGCCCCAGCATAACACAGACATCATCGCTTGCACCGCCTCTTGCCACCCACAAGGCATCTGTTAGAACCCAAGGGCGAGTCTCAGTATTAGCCAAAGAGAATAACAAAACAAAGTTAGACATTTAAATTAACTGCCAAAGAAGAAATCTTATGTCACTTTTCTGTTTAAGAACATTATATAAGCAGCAACAGAAGAAGGGGGAAAAAAAGGAAAAAGGAAGGAGGAGGAAGGCAGGAAGGGATAGAGAGGGAGTGTGAAGGGAAGGAGGAGGGGAAGGGGGGGACAGAAAAACTAGGTAGAAGGTTAAGAAATGTACAAGAACTATAGGAAGGAAATTTGGGGAGTTATTGTAGGACATAAAACAAGAGTTTTTTTTTTTTTTTTTTTTTTTTTTTTTTTTTTTTTTTGGCGGTACGCGGGCCTCTCACTGTTGTGGCCTCTCCCGTTGCGGAGCACAGGCTCCGGATGCGCAGGCTCAGCAGCCATGGCTCGCAGGCCCAGCCGCTCCGCGGCATGTGGGATCCTCCCGGACCGGGGCACGAACCCGTGTCCCCTGCATCGGCAGGCAGACCCTCAACCACTGCGCCACCAGGAAAGCCCAAAACAAGAGTTTTATAACAAGAGAATGGGGATGGGAACAAGTAATATTTTAAAAAGCCCATTTCCAAATTAATCTGTGAATTTAATGCATTTAACCTTAAATGAAATTTTTTAGGGAACTTGAAAAGTTATTCTTAATTCTATTACCTGAAAGACTAATTTGTTAGTAAAGGGATACTTGTATTGCCTGATATGAAATTTAAAAGATGTGATATTTAAAAGTGTTTACTAACATAAGAGTAGACTAATGAATAAAAAGAATAAAACCCAAACATATACATAGATAAAAATATTTTATATGGGATAGAGATGACATTTCAGACAAGTGAGAAAATGATAGATGTTTATTGTTTTAGGAAAACTATTTGGTGGGGTGTTGTGTTAGTTTCCTAGGGCTGCTGTAATGAATTACCACAAAGTTGGTGGCTTAGAGCAACAGAAATTTTTTCTCTCAGATTTGAAAGCCAGAAGTTGGACATCAGTTTTATTGAGTCAAAAGCAAGGTGTTGTCAGGGCCTCCCTCCCTCTGGAGGCGTTAGGGGACAATCTGTTCCCCGCCTCTCCAAGTTTCTGGTGGCTGCAGGCATTCCTTGTCTTGTGGCTGCATCACCCCACACCCTGCCTTCATCTGCCATCACCTTCTCCTGGTCTCTGTGTGTCAAATCTCCCTCTGTCTCTCTCTCATAAGGACACTTGTGATTGGATTTAGGGACCATCCATATAATCTAGAATAATCTCCCCATGTCAAAATCCTTAAATTAATCTCAATCATCAAGACCCTTTTTACTTACAAGGGAGCACTTGTTCCAGGGATTAGGACTTCATCTCTTTGGGTGGCCATTATTCAGCCTACTACAGGGGTAAATTACATTCTCATCTTACCTTATACATCAAGTAAATTGATAATGTGTTAAATTCTTAAATAGAAGAATATGAAGGCAAATAGTCATCTGATCTCAGAAAGGGAATGGCCCTTTTAAGCATAAAAGAAAAGATTAATGGTTCTGCTTATGTAGAAATGTAAAAGCTTGTTTAGGTCTAAAATTACCATACACAAAATTACAAAGAATTGACAAATTGGAAAAAGCCTTTGCAACAAAGTTTCTATCATTAATGTATGAGGAGCTTTTATAAATCAGAAAAAGAAATCTCCTAATAGGAAAATAGTCCAAGAATAGGAATAGGCATTTCACAAAAGAAGAAAAATCAAAAGGTCAATGAACATTAAAAAAAAAATGTACCCTTGTAGTAATCAAAAGCAAGTTAAGGGGCTTCCCTGGTGGCGCAGTGGTTGAGAGTCCGCCTGCCGTTGCAGGGGACATGGGTTCGTGCCCCGGTCCGGGAAGATCCCACATGCCGCAGAGCAGCTGGGCCCGTGAGCCATGGCCGCTGAGCCTGCGCATCCGGAGCCTGTGCTCTGCAATGGGAGAGGCCACAACAGTGAGAGGCCCACGTACTGCAAAAAAAAAAAAAAAAAAAAAAAAGCAAGTTAAATGTTGATGATATATTGATTTGGGCCAACAAATTGACAAAAATTATAAAAATTGCAAGAACCCATAATGCAAGAAGATGAGGAAATTTCCTCATTTAATTCCTCACATTAAGTTATTGGTGCAGCCTTTCTCAAGAACTATTTTGCAATAAATACATAAGGCCTTAAAATGTGTATTCACTTTGAGTCATAAATTGTGATTTTAAATTATGGCAATAAATGAGCAACTAAGCAAACAGAATTGTACCTGCATGCTCCTTATAGCTTCATTAAAACATGGCAAAATTACAAATGGTCTAATATCTCATAATGGAAGGTGAAAAATGTTTACAATATGTGGTTAAATGAAAAGAACAAGTTACAAGGCCATCTGTACATCTGGTCCCTTGACTGTGTGTGTATCTGAAATACTGACTGAAAATGTTAACAGCTGTCCTCATTGGAGGTATAGGACTATGGGTGATTCTTCCCACCGTTTAAAAATTCTTCAGTTTTTACACGGAGTATGTATTACTTTTATAATTTGGAAAGAAAAGATAAATGCATATATTTAAAAATGATCCATACAGAAAAAAGCCATATCTTCTAAATGTGGCAAATACTATTTCCATCTTCCTTTCCATTTTCACCTCCCTTGACTACCCAACACCTGCCCAATGTTGCTGCAGCAGAAGAGAATCTCAGCCTTCTCTGAGCTGGATCCTGTGTTCTCATAAGCTTATGTCTTTATACATGTTGTTCCTTCTACCCCAAGTCCCCAGAGAATCCTACCACTCATAGAAAACCCAGTCCTCTAAGGAGGGCAGAGAATCTTCACAGTGCCTCTAGGGAGAATAAATTACTTCCTCATCTTTGCTGTCACAGTTCAGCACACTTCAATATGCTGTGATTGTACTTCTATTCTGTTTAGGTGCCATGGCTCTATTTCCCTCCTGGATGGCGAGCTTACTGCAGGTGAGTCAGAATCACGTGGGAACCTCCAGTCCCCGGCACAGGACGTGGGGTAGGGGGTTAGATTGGCCCATGTAGAATGTAAAGAGAAAAAGGCTACCCCCAGCCATGGTGCTAGGAGGGAAAGTAAGGTACAAGGTGCCCAAAGATGAGAGTCAAACCTGATCTTTTTGGATTGGTCAAATGGGCATTTTTAAGTTGGACATAATTCTTTCAACCTACTGATTGATATTGGTTGAAATTAAATTAATACATTTCAGATTTGGTTTGAGTTACCTGCATATTTTGGATTTTTTTAGTGTGAAGAAAGCTGTTTCATTGTTGCTTCTCCTTAACTTTTAATTAACGTTAAATGCTGCAGTTTTGTTTAGCATAGGCTGGTGGTGTTTCCAAACAGTCTCACCTTTTTACAAAATCAGATTCCTGAGTTGTGCTGAATCACTGACTCTGAGTCTTTGAAGATAATTAGAAACAGCTGGGAAGCAGAGACGCCTCAGCACATACCTTTCCATAAAAAGAAGAGAACAGGTGAGAAATAGGAGTCAGAGATTAATAAGCCTGGGGCTGGTCAGGTCACCTCTCAGAGTCATAACTCTCTGTTTTTATTAAATAAGGAAAGGAGTTTCCATGGCATTTGGTTGATAGCAGCTGCTGGATCTGAGACGTTAGGAAGGAAAGAGCAGGTGTCTTTAAGGAGCTGCTGGGGCTGGTTGTAAAGCTGAGCTCTCAGCCAGGGAGTAAAGGGAAGATGCCATTTACTTCCAGGTTGTCACTGGACTAAGTAGGGAATTGTCTGAAGAAGATCATGGTTGAGTTTAGAATTAAGTAAACACATATATAGACTCACATTTTATTGCTCTGGGAGTAAAAATAAGTGTGCTGGATTTCGGTGCACTTTTTCTTTCTAGTGGTGTTCCATTTTGTATGGTGGCATTTGTATATATTAGATGTAGTGGTTGTGGAATAGTTTTACTCTAGGTTTTAATTTTTTTCCCTCACGTTCCCAGTGAAAGCTTAAACTGCCCACTCCCAGCTAGGGAGCAGGATGGATCAGAAATATTTGTGTGTCCAGAGCTAGAAACGTATACCTAGGGCTGGGGCTAGCTCGAGAACCAAGCAGCTTGCGCTTGGGTGAATCACAACCTCCAGGGCTCAGTTCATCTCTCGATAGGGTAAGGGGCACAGACTAAATCATTGTTATTGATGAAATCGATTTTTTTTTTTCTTTTTTTTGCGGTACGCGGGCCTCTCACTGTTGTGGCCTCTCCCGTTGCGGAGCACAGGCTCCGGACGCGCAGGCTCAGCGGCCGTGGCTCACAGGCCCAGCCGCTGCACGGCACGTGGGATCTTCCCGGACTGGGGCACGAACCCGTGTCCCCTGCATCAGCAGGCGGACTCTCAACCACTGCGCCACCAGGGAAGCCCCGAAATTGATTTTTTAAAAATGGAGTGTAGTGATTCTGGCTGAGATAGAGGAGGACCCAGACTCTGTCTGCTAGCCTTGCCCTGCTCCCTCTCTATCCGGACACCCCAAGGAAGCCCATGGAGTCTGAAACAGAATGAAACCTTAATAAAATTGCCTTGTCACTCATCTGAACTCACTCCCTCATTTGTAGACATCCACCCAATCTGCAAATTAATTGAAAAATGATTTAAGTACTTCCCTGGTGGCGCAATGGTAAGAATCTCCTGCCAATGCAGGGGACACGGGTTCGAGCCCTGGTCCGGGAAGATCCCACATGCCGTGGAGCAACTAAGCCCGTGAGCCACAACTACTGAGCCCACGTGCCACAACTACTGAAGCCTGTGCGCCTAGAGCCCATGCTCCACAACGAGAGAAGCCACCGCAATGAGAAGCCCACGCACCGCAAGGAAGAGTAGCCCCCGCTCGCCGCAACTAGAGAAAGCCCGCGCGCGGCACCAAAGACCCAACGCAGCCAAAAATAAATGAAATAAATTTTTTAAAAAAGAAAAAGGATTTAACTGTTTACTGAGGTTTTAAACAATGAAACAAATCAAACAAACAAAACACTATGAGAAGGATATTCAGTTCATCCCCAGAGCATGATTTCTCTATGGGTCTCCCTCCCCACTCCACTCTCCTCACGTCCCACCTCCCCTTCCTGCTTCCAAAGTCCCGCCCTTCCTCCCTTCCACCCACTACATGCAGACTCCTGAACTCAGCTTCCGGAGTGTGATTCCCACCCTCCTTCCCCCTCTCCCCGCTCCTTAGCTCCTTAGCAGACCTGTCCATTTCTCCTTCAGTCCCTTTCTGTCCTGTCCAATGGGAATCTCAGCTTCTCATCATACTCCAGTTTTATCTCATTCTGCCCCCTTAAAACTCCATTAACTCTGTAAACAGTCCCAGGCAGGTAACAGCAGCCCAGTGCCAGATTCATGAATTTCTTCTGTTTAGAGTGGGGAGTGGGGAGGGGTTGGGAGGAGATCAAAAACGCTTCTAGCTAAGTATATTCTTTACCAGTTCTCTCCTCACGGGTGATCCTAATGCCCCATTCTTAGAACTCCCACCCTGCCTCCTGCTGTAACACAAATCACTAAAAACAGTGTGTGACTGGGACCCCTGGGTCAGAAGCCCTGTGCAAGGTTTGCATTTTGGGAGGTGTTTTTATGCTCGTTTCCTCTTCCTTCTGTGTTTCTTTTGTTCTTTTTTCCTAACCAGTAGCCATTCCTAGGACCACTTCCCACTGACCCAGCATTTCTGTGCCGGGACAGATGGTCCAGAATGGAAGGTCTCCCTGGCTCTTTAAGGAAGCCTTGGGATCTTTCCAAGTGAGTTGCCCAATAGGATTCATCAGGCTTTGTGTGGACACGGGCACCCGAGGGGGCAGCAGTCTGAGGGGGCGGGTCCCAGCTAATAACTGAGGTCCTTCAATTATCATCGGGGTGTAGATGCAGCTCTGCGGCTAGAAGTATAGCACTTCCTGCTGTGGTCACACTCACCTGTGTCCCTGTGGCTGGGGCTTTCTCAGACACAGTCAATACAAGTTTAAGGTTTTTTTGGCTCCACATGAAACAGAGCCGCGATCTCCATCCCCACGTCAGAATGACTGTGTTTTCCTAATCACTGTGCACATATTTCTTGCCTTTGATATATGTGGATCCATTTCCTTATGTGTTACTCACTACTCTGGTGCCATAGTCCCTGCTGTGACCCCCGCACGCGCACACACACACACACACATTCACCCTCACACCCCTCTGGAGAAAACGCCCTGTTGCCCGGCTTTGGACAATGCCAGGACCCCCACAGAGTGTGTGCTCTATTCACTGCTTGCCAACCAACCTGTCCCTTTGGCAGCTGCAAACCAACCACATCTACAGATCTTTGCTTTTTTCTTCCTCCACTGGCAGGGCCACTTGTAAAGGTAGGTGATGGAGGAAATTTTAATACACAGCAGGTGAGTGTGAGTGTGTGTGAGTGTGTGAGAGAGAAAGAGAGACAAAGAGACAGAGAGAGAGCATGAGTCTCCCAGGCATCACTCAGCTGGGTCTGTATTTGTATAACATTAGTTTCCTGCAGAGTCATCGGGCTGGGGAACCAGTTCTGCCTCATTGTAGAGCTGTGCACCTGCTGCAGATTGCATTCACCCAACATACTTTCTCCTCCCTTTGTGTGCTCATCGCCTTGGGCTGGAGCCCGGGCTTTGCACTGGCCAAAAGAGACATGAGGGAGCCCAGGACTTAGACTCAGATGATCTTGTCCGAATCTGGCACTGCCAGGAGAGGCAGAGAGAGGATCGTGATGGAGTGGTTAATGGCATATGGTCAGTGGACCCAGGTTGTCTGGATGTGAATCCTGAACCTGCCTCCTACCAGGCCTGTGACCTTGAACAAGCTACTTAATACCACTATGCCTCAGTCTCCTCGTGTGTAAAATGGGGATGATAAGACTAGCACCCCGCTCATGGGGTTTTTGTGAGGGCTGAGTTAACTCAACATAAGTCTCCTTCGCAGTAAGCTCTAGATAAGCACACTATTTGTTATTCATAGAAGCAATGGGAATAATCCTGTGCTGTTGCACAA